>NC_134123.1:40056782-40701514 GCF_040939455.1 Microcebus murinus
GACGGGCGCAGTGCGGATCTGGCTGTGTTCACTCACCCACGGGAGACGGGCAGGCAAAGCGCAGTGTGGATCTGGCTGTGTCCACTCACCCACGAAAGAAGATCAGGCAGGGCGCAGTGCGGATCTGGCTGTGTCCACTCACCCACGGGAGTGGGCAGGCAGGGCGCAGTGCGGATCTGGCTGTGTCCACTCACCCACGGGAGACGGGCAGGCAGGGCTCAGTGCGGATCTGTCTGTGTCCACTCACCCACGGGAGACGGGCAGGCAAGGCGCAGTGTGGATCTGGCTGTGTCCTCTCACCCACGGGAGATGGGCAGAGAGGGTGCTGTGTGGATCTGGTTATGTCCACTGACCCACGGCAGACGGGCAGGCAGGGCGCAGTGCGGATCAGGCTGTGTCCACTCACTCACGGTAGACGGGCAGGCAGGGCGCAGTACGGATCTGGTTAAGTCCACTCACCCACGGGAGACGGGCAGGCAAGGCGCAGTGTGCATCTGGCTGTGTCTACTCACCCACGGGAGACGGACAGAGAGGGTGATGTGTGGATCTGGCCCTGTCCACTGACCCACGGCAGACGGGCCGGCAGGGCGCAGTGCGGATCTGGCTATGTCCACTCACCCACGGCAGACGGGCAGGCAGGGCGCAGTGAGGATCTGCTGTGTCCACTCACCCACGGGAGATGGGAAGGAAAGGCGCAGTGTGGATCTGGCTTGGCCACTCACCCACGGGAGACGGGCAGGCAAGGCGCAGTGTGGATCTGGCTGTGTCCAATCACCCACGGGAGATGGACAGAGATGGTGCTGTGTGGATCTGGCCCTGTACACTGACCCACGACACACGGACAGGCAGGGCGCAGTGGGGATCTGGCTATGTCCACTCACCCACGGGTGACGGGCAGAGATGGTGCTGTGTGCATCTGGCTATGTCCACTGACCCACGGCAGACGTGCAGGCAGGGCGCAGTGCCGATCTGGCTGTGTCCAATCACCCTCGGCCGACGGGCAGGCAGGGCGCAGTGCGGATCTGGCTGTGTCCACTCACCCACGGCAGACGGGCAGGCAAGGCGCAGTGTGGATATGGCTGTGTCCACTCACCCTCGGGATACGGACAGAGAGGGTGCTGTATGGATCTGGCTATGTCCACTGACCCACGGCAGACAGGCAGACAGGGAGCTGTGCGGATCTGGCTGGGTCCACTCACCCACGGCAGACGGTCAGGCAGGGCGCAGTGTGGATCTGGCTGTGTCCACTCACCCACGGGAGACGGGTAGGCAAGGCGCAGTGTGGATCTGGCTATGTCCACTCACCCACGGGAGACGGGCAGGGAAGGCGCAGTGTGGATCTGGCTGTGTCCACTCACCCACGGGATACGGGCAGAGAGGGTGCTGTGTGGATCTGGCTATGTCCATTGACCCACGGCAGACGGGCAGGCAGGGTGCAGTGCGGATCTGGCTGTGTCCACTCACCCACGGCAGACGGGCAGGAAGGGCGCAGTGCGGATATGGCTGTGTCCACTCACCCACGGGCGACGGGCAAGCAAGGCGCAGAGTGGATGTGGCTGTGTACACTCACCCATGGGAGACGGGCAGAGAGGGTGCTGTGTGGATCTGGCTATGTACACTGACCCACGGCAGACGGGCAGGCAGGGCGCAGTGCGGATCTGGCTGTGTCGACTCACCGACAGCAGACGGTCAGGAAGGGCACAGTGCGGATCTGGCTGTGTCCACTCACCCACGGGAGAAGGGCAGTCAAGGCGCAGTGTGGTTCGGGATGTGTCCACTGCCCCACGGGAGACGGGCAAAGAGGGTGCTGTGTGGATCTGGCAATGTCCACTGACCCACGGCAGATGGGCAGAGAGGGTGTTGCGTGGATCTGGCTATGTCCACTGATAGACGGCAGACAAGCAGGTAGGGCTCAGTGCGGATCTGGTTGTGTCCACTCACCCACGCGAGACGGGCAGGCAGGGCGCAGTGCGGATCTGGCTGTGTCCACTCACCCACTGCAGACGGGCAGGCAGGGCGCAGGGCGGATCTGGCTGTGTCCACTCACCAATGGGAGACGGGCATGCAAGGCGCAATGTGGATCTAGCTGTGTCCACACTCCCACGAGAGACGGGCAGAGAGGGTGCTGTGTGGATCTGGCTATGTCCACTGACTCACGGCAGACGGGCAGGCAGGGCGCAGTGCGGATCTGGCTGTGTCGAATCACCCATGGCAGACGGGCAGGCAGGGCGCAGTGCGGATAAGGCTGTGTCCACTCACCCACGGGAGACGGGCAAGTAAGGCGCACTGTGGATCTGCCTGTGTCCACTCACCCACGGCAGACTGGAGGCAGGGCGCAGTGCGGATCTGGCTGTGTCCACTCACCCACAGGAGACGGGTAGGCAAAGCGCAGTGTGGATCTGGCTGTGTCCACTCACCCACGGGAGACGGGCAGAGAGGGTGCTGTGTGGATCTGGCTATGTCCACTGACCCACGGCAGACGGGCAGGCAGGGCGCAGTACGGATCTGGCTGTGTCCACTCACTCACGGCAGGCGGACAGGCAGGGCGCAGTGCGGATATGGCTGTGTCCACTCACCCATGGCAGACCGTCAGGCAGGGCGCAGTGCGGATCTGGCTGTGTCCACTCACCCACAGGAGACGGGTAGGCAAGGCGCAGTGAGGATCTGGCCGTGTCCACTCACCCACGGGAGACGGGTAGGCAAGGCGCAGTGAGGATCTGGCCGTGTCCACTCACCCACGGGAGACGGGCAGAGAGGGTGCTGCCTGGATCTGGCTGTGTCCACTGATCCACGGCAGACGGGCAGGCAGGGCGCAGTGCGTATCTGGCTGTGTCCACTCACCCACGGGAGACGGGCAAGTAAGGCACACTGTGGAACTGCCTGTGTCCACTCACACACGGCAGACTGGCAGGCAGGGCGCAGTGCGGATCTGGCTGTGTCCACTCACCCAATGGAGACGGGTAGGCAAAGCGCAGTGTGGATCCGGCTGTGTCCACTCTCCCACGGGAGACTGGCAGAGAGGGTGCTGTGTGGATCTGGCTATGTCCACTGACCCACGGCAGACGGGCAGGCAGGGCGCAGTGCTGATTAGGCTGTGTCCCCTCACCCACGGCAGACGGTCAGGCAGGGCGCAGTGCGGAATTGGCTATGTCCACTCATCCATGGGAGACGGGCAGGCATGGCGCAGTGCGGATCTGGCTGTGTCCACTCACCCACAGGAGACGGGTAGGCAGGGCGCAGTGCGGATCTGGCTGTGTCCACTCACCCACGGCAGACGGGCAGGCAGGGCGCAGTGCGGATCTGGCTGTATCCACTCACCCTTGGGAGACGGGCAGGCAAGGCGCAGTGTGGATCTGGCTGTGTCCACTCACCCACGGGGGACGGGCAGAGAGGGTGCTGTGTGGATCTGGCTATGTCCACTGACCCACGGCAGACGGGCAGGCAGGTCGCAGTGCGGATCTTGCTGTGTCCAATCACCCACGGTAGACGGGTAGGCAGGGCGCAGTGCGGATATGGCTGTGTCCACTCACCCACGAGAGACGGGCAGGCAAGGCGCACTGTGGATCTGGCTGTGTCCACTCACCCACGGCAGATGGGCAGGCAGGGCGCAGTGCGGAACTGGCTGTGTCCACTCACCCATGGGAGACGGGCAGGCAAGGCGCAGTGTGGATCTGGCTGTGTCCACTCACCCACGGGAGACGGGCAGAGAGGGTGCTGTGTGGATCTGGCTATGTCCACTGACCCACGGCAGACGGGCAGGCAGGGCGCAGTGCGGATCTGGCTGTGTCCAATCACTCATGGAAGACGGGCAGGCAGGGCGCAGTGCGGATCTGGCTGTGTCCACTCACCCACGGCAGACGGTAAGGCAGGGCACAGTGCGGATCTGGCTGTGTCCACTCACCCACGGGAGACGGGCAGTCAAGGCGCAGTGTGGATCTGGCTGTGTCCACTCACACACGGGAGACGGGCAGAGCGGGTGCTGTGTCGATCTGGCTATATCCACTGACCCACGGCAGAAGGGCAGGCAGGGCGCAGTGAGGATCTGGCTGTGTCCACTCACCCACGGCAGATGGGCAGGCAGGGCGCAGTGCCGATCTGGCTGTGTCCACTCACCCACGGGAGACGGGCAGGCAGGGCTCAGTGTGGACCTGGCTGTGTCCACTCACCCACGGGAGACGGGCAGGCAAGGCGCAGTGTGGATCTGGCTGTGTCCACTCACCCACGGGAGACGGGCAGAGAGGGTGCTGTGTGGATCTGCCTATGTCCACTGACCCACGGCAGACGGGCAGGCAGGGCGCAGTGCGTATCTGGCTGTGTCCACTCACCCACAGGAGTGGGCAGGCAGGGCGCAGTGCGGATCTGGCTGTGTCCACTCATCCACGAGAGACGGGCAGGCAGGGCGCAGTGCGGATCTGGCTGTGTCCACTCACCAACGGGAGACGGGCAGGCAAGGCGAAGTGTGGATATGGCGGTGTCCACTCACCCACGGGAGACGGGCAGAGAGGGTGCGCTTTGGATCTGGCTATGTCCACTGACCCACGGCAGACGGGCAGTCAGGGCGCAGTGCGGATCTGGCTGTGTCCACTCACCCACGGCCTACGGGCAGGCAGGGCGCAGTGCGGATCTGGCTGTGTCACTCACCCACGGCAGACGGTCAGGCAGGGCGCAGTGCGGATCAGGCTGTGTCCACTCACCCTCGGGAGCGGACAGGCAAGGCGCAGTGCGGATCTGGCTGTGTCCACTCACCCACGGGAGACGGGCAGAGAGGGTGCTGTGTGGATCTGGCTATGTCCACTGACCCACGGCAGACAAGCAGGCAGGGCGCAAAGCGGATCTGGCTGTGTCCACTCACCCACAGCAAACGAGCAAGCAGGGTGCAGTGAGGATCTGGCTCTCTCCACTCACCCACGGGAGACGAGCAGGCAGGGCGCAGTGCGAATCTGGCTGTATCCACTCACCCACGGGAGACGGGCAGGCAAGGCGCAGTGTGGATCTGGCTGTGTCCATTCACCCACGGAAGACGGGCAGAGAGGGTGCTGTGTGGATCTGGCTATGTCCACTGACCCACGGCAGATGGACAGGCAGGGCGCAGTGCGGACCTGGCTGTGTCCACTCACCCACGGCAGACGGTCAGGCAAGGCACAGTGCGATCTGGCTGTGTCCACTCACCCACGGGAGACGGGCAGAGAGGGTGCTGTGTGGATCTGGCTATGTCCACTGACCCACGGCAGACGGGCAGGCAGGGCGCAGTGCGTATCTGGCTGTGTCCACTCACCCACGGCAGTAGGTCAGGCAGGGCGCAGTGCGGATCTGGCTGTGTCCACTCACCCACAGGAGTGGGCAGGCAGGGAGCAGTGCGGATATGGCTGTGTCCACTCATCCACGGGAGATGGGCAGGCAGGGCGCAATGCGGATGTGCTGTGTCCACTCACCCACGGAGACGGGCAGGCAAGGTGCAGTGTGGATCTGGCTGTGTCCACTCACCCACGGGAGACGGGTAGAGAGGTTGCTGTGCGTATCTGGCTATGTCCACTGACCCACGGCAGACGGGCAGGAAGGACGCAGTGCGGATCTGGCTGTGTCCACTCACCCACGGCAGACGGGCAGGCAGGGCGCATTGCGGATCTGGCTGTGTCCACTGAAACACGGGAGACGGGCAGGCAAGGCGCAGTGTGGATCTGGGTGTGTCCACTCACCCACGGGAGACGGGCAGAGAGGGTGCTGTGTGGATCTGGCTATGTCCACTGACCCACGGCAGACGGGCAGGCAGGTCGCAGTGCGGATCTGGCTGTGTCCACTCACCCACGGCAGATGGTCTGTCAGGGCGCAGTGCGGATCTGGTTGTGTCCACTCACCCACGGGAGACGGGCAGGCAAGGCGCAGTGTGGATCTGGCTGTGTCCACTCATCGACGGGAGACGGTCAAAGAGGGTGCTGTGTGGATCTGGCTGTGTCCACTGACCCACGGCAGATGGGCAGGCAGGGACCAGTGCGGATCTGGCTGTGTCCACTCACCCACGGCAGACGGGCAGGCAGGGCGCTGTGCGGATCTGGCTGTGTCCACTCACCCACGGGAGACGGGCAGGCAGGGTGCTGTGCGGATCTGGCTGTGTCCAATTACCCACGGCAATTGGGCAGGCAGGGCACAGTGCCGATCTGGCTGTGTCCACTCACCCTCGGGAGACGGGCAGGCAAGGCGCAGTGTGGATTTGGCTGTGTCCACTCACCCACGGGAGACGGGCAGAGAGTGCTGTGTGGATCTGGATATGTCCACTGACCCACGGCAGACGGGCAGGCAGGGCGCAGTGCGGATCTGTCTGTGTCCACTCACCCACGACAGACCGTCAGGACGGGCGCAGTGCGGATCTGGCTGTGTTCACTCACCCACGGGAGACGGGCAGGCAAAGCGCAGTGTGGATCTGGCTGTGTCCACTCACCCACGAAAGAAGATCAGGCAGGGCGCAGTGCGGATCTGGCTGTGTCCACTCACCCACGGGAGTGGGCAGGCAGGGCGCAGTGCGGATCTGGCTGTGTCCACTCACCCACGGGAGACGGGCAGGCAGGGCTCAGTGCGGATCTGTCTGTGTCCACTCACCCACGGGAGACGGGCAGGCAAGGCGCAGTGTGGATCTGGCTGTGTCCTCTCACCCACGGGAGATGGGCAGAGAGGGTGCTGTGTGGATCTGGTTATGTCCACTGACCCACGGCAGACGGGCAGGCAGGGCGCAGTGCGGATCAGGCTGTGTCCACTCACTCACGGTAGACGGGCAGGCAGGGCGCAGTACGGATCTGGTTAAGTCCACTCACCCACGGGAGACGGGCAGGCAAGGCGCAGTGTGCATCTGGCTGTGTCTACTCACCCACGGGAGACGGACAGAGAGGGTGATGTGTGGATCTGGCCCTGTCCACTGACCCACGGCAGACGGGCCAGCAGGGCGCAGTGCGGATCTGGCTATGTCCACTCACCCACGGCAGACGGGCAGGCAGGGCGCAGTGAGGATCTGCTGTGTCCACTCACCCACGGGAGATGGGAAGGAAAGGCGCAGTGTGGATCTGGCTTGGCCACTCACCCACGGGAGACGGGCAGGCAAGGCGCAGTGTGGATCTGGCTGTGTCCAATCACCCACGGGAGATGGACAGAGATGGTGCTGTGTGGATCTGGCCCTGTCCACTGACCCACGACACACGGACAGGCAGGGCGCAGTGGGGATCTGGCTATGTCCACTCACCCACGGGTGACGGGCAGAGACGGTGCTGTGTGCATCTGGCTATGTCCACTGACCCACGGCAGACGTGCAGGCAGGGCGCAGTGCCGATCTGGCTGTGTCCAATCACCCTCGGCCGACGGGCAGGCAGGGCGCAGTGCGGATCTGGCTGTGTCCACTCACCCACGGCAGACGGGCAGGCAAGGCGCAGTGTGGATATGGCTGTGTCCACTCACCCTCGGGATACGGACAGAGAGGGTGCTGTATGGATCTGGCTATGTCCACTGACCCACGGCAGACAGGCAGACAGGGAGCTGTGCGGATCTGGCTGGGTCCACTCACCCACGGCAGACGGTCAGGCAGGGCGCAGTGTGGATCTGGCTGTGTCCACTCACCCACGGGAGACGGGTAGGCAAGGCGCAGTGTGGATCTGGCTATGTCCACTCACCCACGGGAGACGGGCAGGCAAGGCGCAGTGTGGATCTGGCTGTGTCCACTCACCCACGGGATACGGGCAGAGAGGGTGCTGTGTGGATCTGGCTATGTCCATTGACCCACGGCAGATGGGCAGGCAGGGTGCAGTGCGGATCTGGCTGTGTCCACTCACCCACGGCAGACGGGCAGGAAGGGCGCAGTGCGGATATGGCTGTGTCCACTCACCCACGGGCGACGGGCAAGCAAGGCGCAGAGTGGATGTGGCTGTGTACACTCACCCATGGGAGACGGGCAGAGAGGGTGCTGTGTGGATCTGGCTATGTACACTGACCCACGGCAGACGGGCAGGCAGGGCGCAGTGCGGATCTGGCTGTGTCGACTCACCGACAGCAGACGGTCAGGAAGGGCACAGTGCGGATCTGGCTGTGTCCACTCACCCACGGGAGAAGGGCAGTCAAGGCGCAGTGTGGTTCTGGATGTGTCCACTGCCCCACGGGAGACGGGCAAAGAGGGTGCTGTGTGGATCTGGCAATGTCCACTGACCCACGGCAGATGGGCAGAGAGGGTGTTGCGTGGATCTGGCTATGTCCACTGATAGACGGCAGACAAGCAGGTAGGGCTCAGTGCGGATCTGGCTGTGTCCACTCACCCACGCGAGACGGGCAGGCAGGGCGCAGTGCGGATCTGGCTGTGTCCACTCACCCACTGCAGACGGGCAGGCAGGGCGCAGGGCGGATCTGGCTGTGTCCACTCACCAATGGGAGACGGGCATGCAAGGCGCAATGTGGATCTAGCTGTGTCCACACTCCCACGAGAGACGGGCAGAGAGGGTGCTGTGTGGATCTGGCTATGTCCACTGACTCACGGCAGACGGGCAGGCAGGGCGCAGTGCGGATCTGGCTGTGTCGAATCACCCATGGCAGACGGGCAGGCAGGGCGCAGTGCGGATCTGGCTGTGTCCACTCACCCACAGGAGACGGGTAGGCAAGGCGCAGTGAGGATCTGGCCGTGTCCACTCACCCACGGGAGACGGGTAGGCAAGGCGCAGTGAGGATCTGGCCGTGTCCACTCACCCACGGGAGACGGGCAGAGAGGGTGCTGCGTGGATCTGGCTGTGTCCACTGATCCACGGCAGACGGGCAGGCAGGGCGCAGTGCGTATCTGGCTGTGTCCACTCACCCACGGGAGACGGGCAAGTAAGGCACACTGTGGAACTGCCTGTGTCCACTCACCCACGGCAGACTGGCAGGCAGGGCGCAGTGCGGATCTGGCTGTGTCCACTCACCCAAAGGAGACGGGTAGGCAAAGCGCAGTGTGGATCCGGCTGTGTCCACTCTCCCACGGGAGACTGGCAGAGAGGGTGCTGTGTGGATCTGGCTATGTCCACTGACCCACGGCAGACGGGCAGGCAGGGCGCAGTGCTGATTAGGCTGTGTCCCCTCACCCACGGCAGACGGTCAGGCAGGGCGCAGTGCGGAATTGGCTATGTCCACTCATCCATGGGAGACGGGCAGGCATGGCGCAGTGCGGATCTGGCTGTGTCCACTCACCCACAGGAGACGGGTAGGCAGGGCGCAGTGCGGATCTGGCTGTGTCCACTCACCCACGGCAGACGGGCAGGCAGGGCGCAGTGCGGATCTGGCTGTATCCACTCACCCTTGGGAGACGGGCAGGCAAGGCGCAGTGTGGATCTGGCTGTGTCCACTCACCCACGGGGGACGGGCAGAGAGGGTGCTGTGTGGATCTGGCTATGTCCACTGACCCACGGCAGACGGGCAGGCAGGTCGCAGTGCGGATCTTGCTGTGTCCAATCACCCACGGTAGACGGGTAGGCAGGGCGCAGTGCGGATATGGCTGTGTCCACTCACCCACGAGAGACGGGCAGGCAAGGCGCACTGTGGATCTGGCTGTGTCCACTCACCCACGGCAGATGGGCAGGCAGGGCGCAGTGCGGAACTGGCTGTGTCCACTCACCCATGGGAGACGGGCAGGCAAGGCGCAGTGTGGATCTGGCTGTGTCCACTCACCCACGGGAGACGGGCAGAGAGGGTGCTGTGTGGATCTGGCTATGTCCACTGACCCACGGCAGACGGGCAGGCAGGGCGCAGTGCGGATCTGGCTGTGTCCAATCACTCATGGAAGACGGGCAGGCAGGGCGCAGTGCGGATCTGGCTGTGTCCACTCACCCACGGCAGACGGTCAGGCAGGGCACAGTGCGGATATGGCTGTGTCCACTCACCCACGGGAGACGGGTAGGCAGGGCGCAGTGCGGATCTGGCTGTTTCCACTCACCCACGGGAGACGGGCAGAGAGGGTGCTGTGTGGATCTAGCTATGTCCACTGACCCACGGCACACGGGCAGGCAGGGCGCAGTGCGGATCTGGCTGTGTCCACTCAACCACGGCAGACGGTAAGGCAGGGTGCAGTGCGGAATTGGCTGTGTCCATTCACCCACGGGGGACAAGTAGGCAAGGCGCAGTGTGGATCTGGCTGTGTCCACTCACCCACGGGAGACTGGCAGGCAGGGCGCAGTGTGGATCTGGCTGTGTCCACTCACCCATGCGAGACGTGCAGAGAGGGTGCTGTGTGGATCTGGCTATGTCCACTGACCCACGGCAGACGGGCAGGCAGGGCGCAGTGCGGATCTGGCTGTGTCCATTCACCCTCGGGAGACGGACATAGAGGGTGCTGTGTGGATCTGGCTATGTCCACTGACACACGGCAGACGGGCAGGCAGGGCGCAGTGCGGATCTGGCTGTGTCCACTAACCCACGGCAGATGGTCAGGCAGGGCGCAGTACGGATCTGGCTATGTCCACTCACCCTCGGGAGAGGGGCAGGCAAGGGGCAGTGTGGATCTGGCTGTGTCTACTCACCCACCGGAGATGGGCAGAGAGGGTGCTGTGTGGATCTGGCTATGTTCACTGACCCACGGCAGATGGGCAGGCAGGGACCAGTGCGGATCTGGCTGTGTCCACTCTCCCACGGCAGACGGGAAGGCAGGGTGCAGTGTGGATCTGGCTGTGTCCACTCACCCACGGGAGACGGGCAGAGAGGGTGCTGTGTGGATATGGCTATGTCCACTGACCCACGGCAAACGGGCAGGCAGGGCGCAAAGCGGATCTGGCTATGTCCACTCACCCACGGCAAACGGGCAGGCAGGGTGCTGTGCGGATCTTGCTGTGTCCACTCACCCACGGGAGACGGGCCGGCAGGGCGCAGTGCGGATCTGGCTGTGTCCACTCACTCACGAGAGACGAGCAGGCAAGGCGCAGTGTGGATCTGGCTGTGTCCACTCACCCACGGGAGACGGGCAGAGGGTGCTGTGTGGATCTAGCTATGTCCACTGACCCACGGCAGACGGGCAGGCAGGGCGCAGTGCGGATCTGGCTGTGTCCACTCACCCACGGGAGATGGGCAGGCAGGGCGCAGTGCGGATCTGTCTGTGTCCACTCACTCACGGGAGACGGGCAGGCAGGGCTCAGTGCGGATCTGGCTGTGTCCACTTACCCACGGGAGACGGGCAAGCAAGGCGCAGTGTGGATCTGGCTGTGTCCAATCACCCACGGCAGATTGGCAGGCAGGGCGCAGTGCAGATCAGGCTATGTCCACTCACCACGGGAGACGGGCAGAGAGGGTGCTGTGTGGATCTGGCTATGTCCACTGACCCACGGAGGATGGGCAGGCAGGGCGCAGTGCAGATCTGGCTGTGTCCAATCACCCACGGAAGACGGGCAGAGAGGGTGCTGTGTGGATCTGGCTATGTCCACTGACCCACGGCAGTCGGGCAGGCAGGGCGAATTGCGGATCTGGCTGTGTCCAATCACCCAGGGCAGACGGGCAGACAGGGCGCTGTGCGGATCTGGCTGTGTCCACTCACCCACGGCAGATGGTGAGGCAGGGTGCAGTGTGGATCTGGCTGTGTCCACTCACCCACGGGAGACGGGTGGGCAAGGCGCAGTGTGGATCTGGCTGTGTCCACTCACCCACGGGACAAGGGCAGAGAGGGTGCTGTGTGGATCGGGCTATGTCCACTGACCCACGGCAGACGGGCAGGCAGGGCGCAATGCGGATCTGGCTGTGTACCCTCACCCATGGCAGACGGTCAGGAAGGGCGCAGTACGGATCTGGCTGTGTCCAATCACCCACGGCAGACGGTCAGGCAGTGCGCAGTGCGGATCTCGCTGTGTCCACTCACCCACGGGAGATGGGCACGCAGGGCGCAATGTGGATCTGGCTGTGTCCACTCACCCACGAGAGACGGGCAGGCAGGGCTCAGTGCGGACCTGGCTGTGTCCACTCACCCACGGGAGACGGGCAGTCAAGGCGCAGTGTGGATCTGGCTGTGTCCACTCACACACGGGAGACGGGCAGAGCGGGTGCTGTGTCGATCTGGCTATATCCACTGACCCACGGCAGAAGGGCAGGCAGGGCGCAGTGAGGATCTGGCTGTGTCCACTCACCCACGGCAGATGGGCAGGCAGGGCGCAGTGCCGATCTGGCTGTGTCCACTCACCCACGGCAGACGGGCAGGCAGGGCTCAGTGCGGACCTGGCTGTGTCCACTCACCCACGGGAGACGGGCAGGCAAGGCGCAGTGTGGATCTGGCTGTGTCCACTCACCCACGGGAGACGGGCAGAGAGGGTGCTGTGTGGATCTGCCTATGTCCACTGACCCACGGCAGACGGGCAGGCAGGGCACAGTGCGTATCTGGCTGTGTCCACTCACCCACAGGAGTGGGCAGGCAGGGCGCAGTGCGGATCTGGCTGTGTCCACTCATCCACGGGAGACGGGCAGGCAGGGCGCAGTGCGGATCTGGCTGTGTCCACTCACCAACGGGAGACGGGCAGGCAAGGCGAAGTGTGGATATGGCGGTGTCCACTCACCCACGGGAGACGGGCAGAGAGGGTGCGCTTTGGATCTGGCTATGTCCACTGACCCACGGCAGACGGGCAGTCAGGGCGCAGTGCGGATCTGGCTGTGTCCACTCACCCACGGCCTACGGGCAGGCAGGGCGCAGTGCAGATCTGGCTGTGTCACTCACCCACGGCAGACGGTCAGGCAGGGCGCAGTGCGGATCAGGCTGTGTCCACTCACACTCGGGAGCGGACAGGCAAGGCGCAGTGCGGATCTGGCTGTGTCCACTCACCCACGGGAGACGGGCAGAGAGGGTGCTGTGTGGATCTGGCTATGTCCACTGACCCACGGCAGACAAGCAGGCAGGGCGCAAAGTGGATCTGGCTGTGTCCACTCACCCACAGCAAACGAGCAAGCAGGGTGCAGTGAGGATCTGGCTCTCTCCACTCACCCACGGGAGACGAGCAGGCAGGGCGCAGTGCGGATCTGGCTGTGTCCACTCACCCACTGGAGACGGGTAGGCAAGGTGCAGTGTGGATCTGGCTGTGTCCACTCACCCATGGGAGACGGGCAGAGAGGGTGCTGTGCGTACCTGGCTATGTCCACAGACCCACGGCAGACGGGCAGGCAGTGCGCAGTGCGGATCTGGGTGTGTCCACTCACCCACGGCAGACGGGCCGGAAGGGCGCAGTGCGGATCTGGCTGTGTCCACTCACCCACGGGAGACGGGCAGGCAAAGCGCAGTGTGGATCTGGCTGTGTCCACTCACCCACGGGAAACGGGCAGAGAGGGTGCTGTTTGGATCTGGATATGTCCACTCACCCACGGGAGATGGGTAGGCACGGCGCAGTGCGGATCTGGCTGTGTCCACTCACCCACGGGAGACGGGCTGGCAAGGCGCAGTGTGGATCTGGCTGTGTCCACTCACCCACGGGAGACAGGAAGAGAGGGTGCTGTTTGGATCTGCCTATGTCCACTGACCCACGGCAGACGGGCAGGCAGGGCGCAGTGCGTATCTGGCTGTGTCCACTCACGCACAGGAGTGGGCAGGCAGGGCGCAGTGCGGATCTGGCTGTGTCCACTCATCCACTGGAGACGGACAGGCAGGGCGCAGTGCGGATCTGGCTGTGTCCACTCACCCACGGGAGACGGGCAGGCAAGGCGCAGTGTGGATATGGCGGTGTCCACTCACCCACGGGAGACGGGCAGAGAGGGTGCGCTTTGGATCTGGCTATGTCCACTGACCCACGGCAGACGGGCAGTCAGGGCGCAGTGCGGATCTGGCTGTGTCCACTCACCCACGGCCTACGGGCAGGCAGGGCGCAGTGCGGATCTGGCTGTGTCCACTCACCCACGGCAGACGGTCAGGCAGGGCGCAGTGCGGATCAGGCTGTGTCCACTCACCCACGGGAGACGGGCAGGCAAGGCCCAGTGTGGATCTGGCTGTGTCCATTCACCCACGGGAGACAGGAAGAGAGGGTGCTGTTTGGATCTGGCTATGTCCACTGACCCACGGCAGACGGGCAGGCAGGGCGCAGCGCGGATCTGGCTGTGTCCACTCACCCACGGCAGACGGGCAAGCAGGGCGCAGTGCGGATCTGGCTGTGTCCACTCACCCACTTGAGTCGGGCAGGCAAAGCGCAGTGTGGATCTGGCTGTGTCTACTCACCCATGAGAGACGGGCAGAGAGGGTGCTGTGTGGATCTGGCTATGTCCACTGACCCACGGCAGACGGGCAGGCAGGGCGCAGTGCGGATCTAGCTGTGTCCACTCACCCTGGGGAGACGGGAGGCAAGGCGCATTGTGGATCTGGCTGTGTCCACTCACCCACGGGAGACAGGCAGAGAGGGTGCTGTGTGGATCTGGCTATGTCCACTGACCCACGGCAGACGGGCAGGCAGGGCACAGTGTGGATCTGGCTGTGTCCACTCACCCATGCGAGACGGGCAGAGAGGGTGCTGTGTGGATCTGGCTGTGTCCAATCTCCCACGGCAGACGGGCAGGCAGGGCGCAGTGCGGATCTGGCTGTGTCCACTCACCCACGGGAGACGGGCAGGCAAGGCGCAGTGTATATCTGGCTGTGTCCACTCACTCACGGGAGATGGGTAGAGAGGGTGCTGTGTGGATCTGGCTGTGTCCACTCACCAACGGGAGACGGGCAGAGAGGGTGCTGTGTGGATCTGGCTATGTCCACTGACCCACGGCAGACTGGCAGGCAGGGCGCATTGCGGATCTGGCTGTGTCCACTCACCCACGGCAAACGGTCAGGCAGGGGGCAGTGCAGATATGGCTGTGTCCACTCACACACGGCACACGGGTAGGCAGGGCGCCGTGCGGATCTTGCTGTGTTCTATCACCCACGGCAGTCGGGCAGGCAGGGCACAGTGCGGATCTGGCTGTGTCCACTCACCCACGGGAGACGGGCAGGCAGGGCGCAGTGCGGATCTGGCTGTGTCAATCACCCACGGCAATTGGGCAGGCAGGGCGCAGTGCGGATCTGGATGTGTCCACTCACCCACGGCAGACGGTCAGGAAGGGCACAGTGCCGATCTGGCTGTGTCCACTCAGCACGGGAGACGGGTAGGCAAGGCGCAGTGTGGATCTGGCTGTGTCCACTCACCCACGGGAGACGGGCAGAGAGGGAGCTGTGGGGATCTGGCTATGTCCACTGACCTACGGCAGACTTGCAGGCAGGACGCAGTGCAAATTTCCTGTGTCCACTCACCCACGGCAGACGGGCAGGCAGGGCGCAGTGCGGATCTGGCTGTGTCCAATCACCAACGGCAGACGGGCAGGCAGGGTGCATTGCGGATCTGGCTGTGTCCACTCACCCACGGGAGACGGGCAGGCAGGGCGCTGTACGGATCTGGCTGTGTCCAATTACCCACGGCAATTGGGCAGGCAGGGCACAGTGCCGATCTGGCTGTGTCCACTCACCCTCGGGAGACGGGCAGGCAAGGCGCAGTGTGGATTTGGCTGTGTCCACTCACCCACGGGAGACGGGCAGAGAGTGCTGTGTGGATCTGGATATGTCCACTGACCCACGGCAGACGGGCAGGCAGGGCGCAGTGCGGATCTGTCTGTGTCCACTCACCCACGACAGACGGTCAGGACGGGCGCAGTGCGGATCTGGCTGTGTTCACTCACCCACGGGAGACGGGCAGGCAAAGCGCAGTGTGGATCTGGCTGTGTCCACTCACCCACGAAAGAAGATCAGGCAGGGCGCAGTGCGGATCTGGCTGTGTCCACTCACCCACGGGAGTGGGCAGGCAGGGCGCAGTGCGGATCTGGCTGTGTCCACTCACCCAAGGGAGACGGGCAGGCAGGGCTCAGTGCGGATCTGTCTGTGTCCACTCACCCACGGGAGACGGGCAGGCAAGGCGCAGTGTGGATCTGGCTGTGTCCTCTCACCCACGGGAGATGGGCCGAGAGGGTGCTGTGTGGATCTGGTTATGTCCACTGACCCACGGCAGACGGGCAGGCAGGGCGCAGTGCGGATCAGGCTGTGTCCACTCACTCACGGTAGACGGGCAGGCAGGGCGCAGTACGGATCTGGTTAAGTCCACTCACCCACGGGAGACGGGCAGGCAAGGCGCAGTGTGCATCTGGCTGTGTCTACTCACCCACGGGAGACGGACAGAGAGGGTGATGTGTGGATCTGGCCCTGTCCACTGACCCACGGCAGACGGGCCGGCAGGGCGCAGTGCGGATCTGGCTATGTCCACTCACCCACGGCAGACGGGCAGGCAGGGTGCAGTGAGGATCTGCTGTGTCCACTCACCCACGGGAGATGGGAAGGAAAGGCGCAGTGTGGATCTGGCTTGGCCACTCACCCACGGGAGACGGGCAGGCAAGGCGCAGTGTGGATCTGGCTGTGTCCAATCACCCACGGGAGATGGACAGAGATGGTGCTGTGTGGATCTGGCCCTGTCCACTGACCCACGACACACGGACAGGCAGGGCGCAGTGGGGATCTGGCTATGTCCACTCACCCACGGGTGACGGGCAGAGACGGTGCTGTGTGCATCTGGCTATGTCCACTGACCCACGGCAGACGTGCAGGCAGGGCGCAGTGCCGATCTGGCTGTGTCCAATCACCCTCGGCCGACGAGCAGGCAGGGCGCAGTGCGGATCTGGCTGTGTCCACTCACCCACGGCAGACGGGCAGGCAAGGCGCAGTGTGGATATGGCTGTGTCCACTCACCCTCGGGATACGGACAGAGAGGGTGCTGTATGGATCTGGCTATGTCCACTGACCCACGGCAGACAGGCAGACAGGGAGCTGTGCGGATCTGGCTGGGTCCACTCACCCACGGCAGACGGTCAGGCAGGGCGCAGTGTGGATCTGGCTGTGTCCACTCACCCACGGGAGACGGGTAGGCAAGGCGCAGTGTGGATCTGGCTATGTCCACTCACCCACGGGAGACGGGCAGGCAAGGCGCAGTGTGGATCTGGCTGTGTCCACTCACCCACGGGATACGGGCAGAGAGGGTGCTGTGTGGATCTGGCTATGTCCATTGACCCACGGCAGACGGGCAGGCAGGGTGCAGTGCGGATCTGGCTGTGTCCACTCACCCACGGCAGACGGTCAGGAAGGGCGCAGTGCGGACATGGCTGTGTCCACTCACCCACGGGCGACGGGCAGGCAAGGCGCAGAGTGGATGTGGCTGTGTACACTCACCCATGGGAGACGGGCAGAGAGGGTGCTGTGTGGATCTGGCTATGTACACTGACCCACGGCAGACGGGCAGGCAGGGCGCAGTGCGGATCTGGCTGTGTCGACTCACCGACAGCAGACGGTCAGGAAGGGCACAGTGCGGATCTGGCTGTGTCCACTCACCCACGGGAGAAGGGCAGTCAAGGCGCAGTGTGGTTCTGGATGTGTCCACTGCCCCACGGGAGACGGGCAAAGAGGGTGCTGTGTGGATCTGGCAATGTCCACTGACCCACGGCAGATGGGCAGAGAGGGTGTTGCGTGGATCTGGCTATGTCCACTGATAGACGGCAGACAAGCAGGTAGGGCTCAGTGCGGATCTGGCTGTGTCCACTCACCCACGGCAGACGGGCAGGAATGGCGCAGTGCGGATATGGCTGTGTCCACTCACCCACGGCAGACGGGCAGGCAGGGCGCAGTGCGGATCTGGCTGTGTCCAATCACTCATGGCAGACGGGCAGGCAGGGCGCAGTGCGGATCTGGCTGTGTCCACTCACCCACGGCAGACGGTCAGGCAGGGCACAGTGCGGATATGGCTGTGTCCACTCACCCACTGGAGACGGGTAGGCAGGGCGCAGTGCGGATCTGGCTGTTTCCACTCACCCACGGGAGACGGGCAGAGAGGGTGCTGTGTGGATCTAGCTATGTCCACTGACCCACGGCACACGGGCAGGCAGGGCGCAGTGCGGATCTGGCTGTGTCCACTCAACCACGGCAGACGGTAAGGCAGGGTGCAGTGCGGAATTGGCTGTGTCCATTCACCCACGGGGGACAAGTAGGCAAGGCGCAGTGTGGATCTGGCTGTGTCCACTCACCCACGGGAGACGGGCAGAGAGGGTCCTGTGAGGATCTGGCTATGTCCACTGACCCACGGCAGACGGGCAGGCATGGCGCAGTGCGGATCTGGCTGTGTCCACTCACCCACGGCAGACGGGCAGGCAGGGCGCAGTGCGGAACTGGCTGTGTCCACTCACCCACGGGAGACGGGCAGGCAAGGCGCAGTGTGGATCTGGCTGTGTCCACTCACCCACGGGAGACGGGCAGAGAGGGTGCTGTGTGGATCTGGCTATGTCCACTGACCCACGGCAGACGGGCAGGCAGGGCGCAGTGCGGATCTGGCTGTGTCCAGTCACCCACGGCAGACGGGCAGGCAGGGCGCAGTGCAGATCTGGCTGTGTCCACTTACGCACGATTGATGGGCAGGCAAGGCGCAGTGTGGATCTGGCTGTTTCCACTCACCCACGGGAGACGGGCAAGAGGGTGCTGTGTGGATCTGGCTATGTACACTGACCCACGGCAGACGGGCAGGCAGGGCGCAGTGCGGATCTGGCTGTGTCCACTCACCCACGGCACACGGGCAGGCAGGGCGCAGTGTGATTCTGGCTGTGTCCACTCACCCACGGGAGACGGGCAGGTAGGGCGCAGTGAAGATCTGCCTGTGTCCACTCACACACGGGAGACGGGCAGGCAGGGCGCATTGCGGATCTGGCTGTGTCCACTCACCCACAGGAGACGGGCAGGCAGGGCGCAGTGCGGATCTGGCTGTGTCCACTCACCCACGGCAGACGGGCAGGCAGGGCGCAGTGTGGATTTGACTGTGTCCACTCACTCACAGGAGACGGGCAGGCAGGGCGCAGTGCGGATCTGGCTCTGTCCACTCAACCACGGGAGACGGGCAGGCAAGGCGCAGTGTGGATCTGGCTGTGTCCACTCACACACAGGTGACGGGGACAGAGGGTCCTGTGTGGATCTGACTATGTACACTGACCCACTGCAGACGGGCAGGCAGGGCGCAGTGCGGATCTGGCTGTGTCCACTCACCCACGGCACACAGGCAGGCAGGGCGCAGTGTGATTCTTGCTGTGTCCACTCACCCACGGGAGACGGGCAGGTAGGGCGCAGTGAAGATCTGGCTGTGTCCACTCACACACGGGAGACGGGCCTAGAGGGTGCTGTGTGGATCTGGCTATGTACACTGACCCACGGCAGACGGGCAGGCAGGGCGCAGTGCGGATCTGGCTGTGTCCACTCACCCACGGCAGATGGTCAGGCAGGGCGCAGTGCGGATCTGGTGGTGTCCACTCACCCACGGGAGACGGGCAGGCAGGGCGCAGTGCGGATCTTGCGGTGTCCACTCTCCCACGGGAGACGGGCAGGCAGGGCGCAGTGCGGAACTGTCTGTGTCCACTCACACACGGCAGACGGGCAGGCAGGGCGCAGTGCGGATCTGGCTGTGTCCACTCACCCACGGCAGACGGGCAGGCAGGGCGCAGTGCGGATCTGGCTGTGTCCACTCACCAATGGGAGACGGGCAGGCAAGGCGCAGTGTGGATCTAGCTGTGTCCACACTCCCACGAGAGACGGGCAGAGAGGGTGCTGTGTGGATCTGGCTATGTACACTGAAACCACGGCAGACGGGCAGGAAGGGCGCAGTGCGGATCTGGCTGTGTCCACTCACCCACGGGATACGGGCCTAGAGGGTGCTGTGTGGATCTGGCTATGTACACTGACCCACAGCAGACGGGCAGGCAGGGCGCAATGCGGATCTGGCTGTGTCCACTCACCCACGGCAGACGGTCAGGCAGGGCGCAGTGCGGATCTGGTGGTGTCCACTCACCCACGGGAGACGGGCAGGCAGGGCGCAGTGCGGATCTTGCTGTGTCCACTCACCAATGGGAGACGGGCAGGCAAGGCGCAGTGTGGATCTAGCTGTGTCCACACTCCCACGAGAGACGGGCAGAGAGTGTGCTGTGTGGATCTGGCTATGTACACTGAAACCACGGCAGACGGGCAGGAAGGGCGCAGTGCGGATCTGGCTGTGTCCACTCACCCACGGGATACGGGCCTAGAGAGTGCTGTGTGGATCTGGCTATGTACACTGACCCACAGCAGACGGGCAGGCAGGGCTCAATGCGGATCTGGCTGTGTCCACTCACCCACGGCAGACGGTCAGGCATTGCGCAGTGCGGATCTGGTGGTGTCCACTCACCCACGGGAGACGGGCAGGCAGGGCGCAGTGCGGATCTGGCGGTGTCCACTCACCCACGACAGACGGTCAGGCAGGGCGCAGTGCGGATCTGGCTGTGTCCACTCACCCATGGGAGACGGGTAGGCAAGGCGCAGTGTGGATCTGGCTGTGTCCACTCACCCATGAGAGACGGGTAGGCAAGGCGCAGTGTGGATCTGGCTGTGTCCACTCACCCACGGGAGACGGGCAGAGAGGGTGCTGTGTGGATCTGGCTATGTCCATTGACCCACGGCAGACGGGCAGGCAGGGCGCAGTGCGGATCTGACTGTTTCCACTCACCCACGGGATACGGGCCTAGAGGGTGCTGTGTGGATCTGGCTATGTACACTGACCACCGGGAGACGGGCAGGCAGGGCGCAGTGCGGATCTGGCTGTGTCCACTCACCCACGGCAGACGGTCAGGCAGGGCGCAGTGCGGATCTGGTGGTGTCCACTCACCAACGGGAGACGGGCAGGCAGGGCGCAGTGCGGATCTGGCGGTGTCCACTCTCCCACGGGAGACGGGCAGGCAGGGCGCAGTGCGGAACTGGCTGTGTCCACTCACACACGGCAGATGGGCAGGCAGGGCGCAGTGCGGATCTGGCTGTGTCCACTCACCCATGGGAGACGTGCAGGCAATGCGCAGTGTGGATCTGGTTGTGTCCCCTCAACCACGACAGGCGGTCAGGCACGGCGCAGTGCGGATCTGGCTGTGTCCACTCACCCACGGGAGACGGGCAGGTAAGGCGCACTGTGGATCTGGCTGTGTCCATTCACCCACGGCAGACTGGCAGGCAGGGCGCAGTGCGGATCTGGCTGTGTCCACTCACCCACGGGAGACGGGTAGGCAACGCGCAGTGTGGATCTGGCTGTGTCCACTCACCCACGGGAGACGGGCAGGCAAGGCGCAGTGTGGATCTGGCTGTGTCCACTCACCCAGGGGAGAGGGGCAGAAAGTGCGCTGTGTGCATCTGGCTATGTACACTGACCCACGGCAGACGGGCAGGCAGGGCGCAGTGCGGATCTGGCTGTGTCCACTCACCCACGGCAGACGGTCAGGCAGGGCACAGTTCGGATCTGGCTGTGTCCACTCACCCACTGGAGACAGGTAGGAAAGGCGCAGTGTGGATCTGGCTGTGTCCACTCACCCACGGGAGACCGGCAGAGAGGGTGCTGTGTGGATCTGGCTACGTCCACTGACCCACGACAGACGGGCAGGCAGGGCGCAGTGCGGATCTGGCTGTGTACACTCACCAACGGGAGACGGGCAGGCAAGGCGCAGTGTGCATCTGGATGTGTCCACTCAGCCACGGGAGACGGGCAGAGAGGGTACTGTGTGGATCTGGCCATGTCCACTGACCCACGGCAGACGGGCAGGCAGGACGCAGTGCGGATCTGGCTGTGTCCACTCACCCACGGACGACGGACAGAGAGGGTGCTGTGTGGATCTGGCTATGTCCACTTACCCACGGCAGACGGGCAAGCAGGGCGCAGAGCGGATCTGGCTGTGTCCACTCACCTACGGGGGACGGGTAGGCAAGGCGCAGTGCGGATCTGGCTGTGTCCACTCACACACGACAGACGGGCAGGCAGGGCGCAGTGCGGATCTGGCTGTGTCCACTCACCCACAAGAGACGGAGAGGCAAGGCGCAATGTGGATCTGGCTGTGTCCACTCTCCCACTGGAGATGGGCAGAGAGGGTGCTGTGTGGATCTGGCTATGTCCACTGACCGACGGCAGACGGGCAGGCAGGGCGCAGTGCGGATCTGGCTGTGTCCAGTCACCCACGGCAGACGGGCAGGCAGGGCGCAGTGCCGATCTGGCTATGTCCACTCAACCACGGGAGATGGGCAGGCAAGGCGCAGTGTGGATCTGGCTGTGTCCACTCACCCAGGAGAGACGGGCAGAGAGGGTGCTGTGTGGATCTGGCTATGTACACTGACCCACGGCAGACGGGCAGGCAGGGCGCAGTGCGGATCTGGCTGTGTCCACTCACCCACGGCAGACGGTCAGGAAGGGCGCAGTGCGGATCTGGCTGTGTCAATTCACCCACGGGAGACGGGCAGGCAGAGCGCAGTGCGGATCTTGCTGTGTCCACTCACCCATGGGAGACGGGCAGGCAAGGTGCAGTGTGGATCTGGCTGTGTCCACTCAGCCACGGGAGACGGGCAAAGAGGGTGCTGTGTGGATCTGGCTATGTCCATTGACCCACGGCAGACGGGCAGGCAGGGCGCACTGTGGATCTGGCTGTGTCCACTTACCCACAAGAGATGGGCAGGCAAGGCGCAGTGTGGATCTGGCTGTGTCCACTCACCCACGGGAGACGGGCAGATAGGGTGCTGTGTGGATCTGGCTATGTCCACTGTACCACGGCAGACGGGCAGACAGGGCGCAGTGCGGATCTGGCTGCGTCCACTCACCCACGGTAGACGGGCAGGCAAGGCGCAGTGCGGATCTGGATGTGTCCACTCACCCACGGGAGACGGGCAGAGAGGGTGCTGTGTGGATATGGCTATGTACACTGACCAACGGCAGACGGGCAGGCAGGGCGCAGTGCGGATCTGGCTGTGTCCACTAACCCACGGCAGACGGTCAGGCAGGGCGCAGTGCGGATCTGGCGGTGTCCACTCACCCACGGGAGACGGGCAGGCAGGGCACAGTGTGGATCTGGCTATGTCCACTCTCCCACGGGAGACGGGCAGGCATCGCGCAGTGCGTATCTGGCTGTGTCCACTCACACACGGCAGACAGGCAGGCACGGCGCAGTGCGGATCTGGGTGTGTCCACTTACCCATGGGAGAGGGGCAGGCAAGGCGCAGTGTGGATCTGGCTGTGTCCACTCACCCACGGGAGACGGGCAGAGAGGGTGCTGTGTGGATCTGGCTATGTCCACTGACCCACGGCAGACGGGCAGGCAGGGCGCAGTGCGGATCTGGCTGTGTCCAATCACCCACGGCAGACGGGCAGGCAGGGCGCAGTGCGGATCTGTTTTTGTGCACTCACCCACGGGAGACGGGCATTCAAGGCACTGTGGGGATTTGGCTGTGTCCACTCACCCACGGGAGACGGGCAGAAAGGGTGCTGTGTGGATATGGCAATATCCACTGACCCACGGCAGACGAGCAGGCAGGGCGCAGTGCGGATCTGGCTGTGTCCACTCACCCACGGCAGACGGTCTGGCAGGGCGCAATGCGGATCTGGCTGTGTCCAATCACCCACGGCAGATGGGCAGGCAGGGCGCAGTGCGGATCTGGCTGTGTCCACTCACGCACGGGATACGGGCAGGCAGGGCGCAGTGCGGATCTTACTGTGTCCACTCACCCACGGGAGACGGGCAGGTAGGTCGCAGTGCGGATCTGGCTGTGTCCACTCACCCACGGCAGACGGGCAGGAAGGGCGCAGTGCGGATCTGGCTGTGTCCACTCACCCACGTGAAACGGGTAGGCAGGGCGCAGTGCGGTTCTGGCTGTGTCCAATAACCCACGGGAGACGGGCAGGCAGGGCGCAGTGCGGATCTGGCTGTGTCCAGTCACCCACGGGAGACGGGCAGGCAGTGCGCAGTGCGGATCTGGCTGTGTCCACACACCCACGGGAGACGGGCAGAGACGGTGCTGTGTGGATCTCGCTATGTCCACTGACCCACGGCAGACGGGCAGGCAGGGCGCAGTACGGATCCGGCTGTGTCCACTCACCAACGGCAGGCGGTCAGGCAGGGCTCAGTGGGGATCTGGCTGTGTCCACTCACCAACGGCACGCGGTCAGGCAGTGCGCAGTGCGGATCTGGCTGCGTCCACTCACCCACGGCAGACGGTCAGGCAGGACGCAGTGCGGATCTGGCTGTGTCCACTCACCCACGGGAGATGGGCAGAGAGGGTGCTGTGTGGATCTGGCTATGTCCACTGACCCACGGCAGACGGGCAGGCAGGGCGCAGTGCGGATCTGGCTGTGTCCACTCACGCACGGGATACGGGCAGGCAGGGCGCAGTGCGGATCTGACTGTGTCCACTCACCCACGGGAGACGGGCAGGCAGGGCGCAGTGCGGATGTGGCTGTGTCCACTCACCCACGGCAGACGGGTAGGAAGGGCGCAGTGCGGATCTGGCTGTGTCCACTCACCCACGTGAGACGTGTAGGCAGGGCGCAGTGCGGTTCTGGCTGTGTCCAATCACCCACGGGAGACGGGCCGGCAGGGCGCAGTGCGGATCTGGCTGTGTCCAGTCACCCACGGGAGACGGGCAGGCAGGGCGCAGTGCGGATGTGGCTGTGTCCACTCACCCACGGGAGACGGGCAGAGACGGTGCTGTGTGGATCTGGCTATGTACACTGACCCACGGCAGACGGGCAGGCAGGGCGCAGTACGGATCCGGCTGTGTCCACTCACCCACGGCAGGCGGTCAGGCAGGGCGCAGTGGGGATCTGGCTGTGTCCACTCACCCACGGCACGCGGTCAGGCAGTGCGCAGTGCGGATCTGGCTGTGTCCAATCACCCACGGGAGACGGGCAGGCAGGGCGCATTGCGGATCTGGCTGTGTCCAGTTACCCACTGCAGACGGGCAGGCAGGGCGCAGTGCGGATCTGGCTGTGTCCACTCACACAAGGGAGGCGGTAAGGCATGGCGCAGTGTGGATCTGGCTGTGTCCACTCACCCACAGCAGACGGGCAGGCAGGGCGCAGTGCGGATCTGGCTGTCTCCACTCAACCACGGGAGAGGGGCAGGCAAGGCACAGTGTGGATCTGGCTGTGTCCACTCACCCACGGGAGACGGGCAGAGAGGGTGCAGTGTGGATCTGGCTATGCCCACTCACCAACGGCAGACAGGCAGGCAGGGCGCAGTGCGGATCTGGCTGTGTACACTCACCCACGGGAGACGGGCAGAGAGGGTGCTGTGTGGATCTGGCTGTGTCCACTCACCCACGGGAGACGGGCAGAGACGGTGCTGTGTGGATCTGGCTATGTCCACTGACCCACGGCAGACGGGCAGGCAGGGCGCAGTGCGGATCTGGCTGTGTCCACTCACCCACGGAAGATGGTCAGGCAGGGTGCCGTGCGGATCTGGCTGTGTCCACTCACTCACGGGAGACGGGCAGACAGGGCGCAGTGCGGATCTGGCTGTGTCCACTCACCCACGGGAGACGCGCAGGCAGGGCGCAGTGCGGATCTGGCTGTGTCCACTCACCCACGGGAGATGGGCAGGCAGGGCGCAGTGCGGATCTGGCTGTGTCCACTCACTCACGGCAGACGGGCAGGCAGGGCGCAGTGCGGATCTGGCTGTGTACACTCACCCACGGGAGACGGGCAGAGAGGGTGCTGTGTGGATCTGGCTATGTCCAGTGACCCACGGCAGACGGGCAGGCAGGGCGCAGTGCGGATCTGGCTGTGTCCACTCACCCATGGGAGACGGGCAGGCAGGGCGCAGTGCGGATCTGGCTGTGTCCACTCAACCACGGGAGAGGGGCATTCAAGGCACAGTGCGGATCTGGCTGTGTCCACACACCCACGGGAGACCGGCAGGCAGGGCGCAGTGCGGATCTGGCTGTGTCCACTCACCCACGGCAGACGGGCAGGCAGGGCGCAGTGCGGACCTGGCTGTGTCCACTCACCCACGGGAGGTGGTCAGGCATGGCGCAGTGTGGATCTGGCTGTGTCCACTCACCCACGGGAGACGGGCAGAGAGGGTGCTGTGTTGATCTGGCTATGTCCACTGACCCACGGCAGACGGGCAGGCAGGGCGCAGTGCGGATCTGGCTGTGTCAACTCACCCATGGGAGACGGGCAGGCAGGGCGCAGTGCGGATCTGGCTGTGTCCACTCAACCACGGGAGACAGGCAGGCAGGGCGCAGTGCGGATCTGGCTGTGTCCACTCACCCACGGCAGACGGGCAGACAGGGCGCAGTGCGGATCTGGCTGTGTCCACTGACCCACGTGAGACGGGTAGGCAGGGTGCAGTGCGGATCTGGCTGTGTCCAATCACCCACGGGAGACGGGCAGGCAGGGCGCAGTGCGGATCTGGCTGTGTCCAGTCACCCACGGCAGACGGGCAGGCAGGGCGCAGTGCGGATCTGGCTGTGTCCACTCACCCACGGGAGACGGCAAGGCAGGGCGCAGTGCGGATCTGGCTGTGTCCACTCACCCATGGGAGACGGGCAGGCAAGGCGCAGTGCAGATCTGGCTGTGTCCACTCACCCACGGGAGGTGGGCAGGCAAGGCCCAGTGTGGATCTGGCTGTGTCCACTCACCCACGGGAGACGGGCAGAGAGGGTGCTGTGTGGATCTGGCTATGTCCACTGACCCACGGAAGAGTGGCAGCCAGGCCGCAGTACGGATCCCGCTGTGTACACTCACCCACGGCAGACGGGCAGGCAGGGCGCAGTGCGGATCTGGCTGTGTCCACTCACCCACGGCAGACGGGCTGGAAGGGCGCAGTGCGGATCTGGCTGTGTCCACTCACCCACGGCAGACTGGCAGGCAGGGCACAGTGCGGATCTGGCTTTGTCCACTCACCCACGGGAGTCGGGCAGGCAGGGCGCAGTGCGGATCAGGCTCTGTCCACTCACTCACGGGAGACGGGCAGGCAGGGCGCAGTGCGGATCTGGCTGTGTCCACTCACCCACGGGAGATGGGCAGGCAGGGCGCAGTGCGGATCTGGCTGTGTCCACTCACCCACGAGAGACGGGCAGGCAGAGGGCAGTGCGGATCTGGCTGTGTCCACTCACCCACGGGAGATTGGCAGAGAGGGTGCCGTGTGGATCTGCCTATGTCCACTGACCCACGGCAGACGGGCAGGCAGGGCGCAGTGCGGATCTGGCTGTGTCCACTCACGCACGGGATACAGGCAGGCAGGGCGCAGTGCGGATCTTACTGTGTCCACTCACCCACGGGAGACGGGCAGGTAGGTCGCAGTGCGGATCTGGCTGTGTCCACTCACCCACGGCAGACGGGCAGGAAGGGCGCAGTGCGGATCTGGCTGTGTCCACTCACCCACGTGAAACGGGTAGGCAGGGCGCAGTGCGGTTCTGGCTGTGTCCAATAACCCACGGGAGACGGGCAGGCAGGGCGCAGTGCGGATCTGGCTGTGTCCAGTCACCCACGGGAGACGGGCAGGCAGTGCGCAGTGCGGATCTGGCTGTGTCCACACACCCACGGGAGACGGGCAGAGACGGTGCTGTGTGGATCTCGCTATGTCCACTGACCCACGGCAGACGGGCAGGCAGGGCGCAGTACGGATCCGGCTGTGTCCACTCACCAACGGCAGGCGGTCAGGCAGGGCTCAGTGGGGATCTGGCTGTGTCCACTCGCCAACGGCACGCGGTCAGGCAGTGCGCAGTGCGGATCTGGCTGCGTCCACTCACCCACGGCAGACGGTCAGGCAGGACGCAGTGCGGATCTGGCTGTGTCCACTCACCCACGGGAGATGGGCAGAGAGGGTGCTGTGTGGATCTGGCTATGTCCACTGACCCACGGCAGACGGGCAGGCAGGGCGCAGTGCGGATCTGGCTGTGTCCACTCACGCACGGGATACGGGCAGGCAGGGCGCAGTGCGGATCTGACTGTGTCCACTCACCCACGGGAGACGGGCAGGCAGGGCGCAGTGCGGATGTGGCTGTGTCCACTCACCCACGGCAGACGGGTAGGAAGGGCGCAGTGCGGATCTGGCTGTGTCCACTCACCCACGTGAGACGTGTAGGCAGGGCGCAGTGCGGTTCTGGCTGTGTCCAATCACCCACGGGAGACGGGCCGGCAGGGCGCAGTGCGGATCTGGCTGTGTCCAGTCACCCACGGGAGACGGGCAGGCAGGGCGCAGTGCGGATGTGGCTGTGTCCACTCACCCACGGGAGACGGGCAGAGACGGTGCTGTGTGGATCTGGCTATGTACACTGACCCACGGCAGACGGGCAGGCAGGGCGCAGTACAGATCCGGCTGTGTCCACTCACCCACGGCAGGCGGTCAGGCAGGGCGCAGTGGGGATCTGGCTGTGTCCACTCACCCACGGCACGCGGTCAGGCAGTGCGCAGTGCGGATCTGGCTGTGTCCAATCACCCACGGGAGACGGGCAGGCAGGGCGCATTGCGGATCTGGCTGTGTCCAGTTACCCACGGCAGACGGGCAGGCAGGGCGCAGTGCGGATCTGGCTGTGTCCACTCACACTAGGGAGGCGGTAAGGCATGGCGCAGTGTGGATCTGGCTGTGTCCACTCACCCACAGCAGACGGGCAGGCAGGGCGCAGTGCGGATCTGGCTGTCTCCACTCAACCACGGGAGAGGGGCAGGCAAGGCACAGTGTGGATCTGGCTGTGTCCACTCACCCACGGGAGACGGGCAGAGAGGGTGCTGTGTGGATCTGGCTGTGTCCACTCACCCACGGGAGACGGGCAGAGACGGTGCTGTGTGGATCTGGCTATGTCCACTGACCCACGGCAGACGGGCAGGCAGGGCGCAGTGCGGATCTGGCTGTGTCCACTCACCCACGGAAGATGGTCAGGCAGGGTGCCGTGCGGATCTGGCTGTGTCCACTCACTCACGGGAGACGGGCAGACAGGGCGCAGTGCGGATCTGGCTGTGTCCACTCACCCACGGGAGACGCGCAGGCAGGGCGCAGTGCGGATCTGGCTGTGTCCACTCACCCACGGGAGATGGGCAGGCAGGGCGCAGTGCGGATCTGGCTGTGTCCACTCACTCACGGCAGACGGGCAGGCAGGGCGCAGTGCGGATCTGGCTGTGTCCACTCACCCACGGCACGCGGTCAGGCAGTGCGCAGTGTGGATCTGGCTGTGTCCAATCACCCACGGGAGACGGGCAGGCAGGGCGCATTGCGGATCTGGCTGTGTCCAGTTACCCACGGCAGACGGGCAGGCAGGGCGCAGTGCGGATCTGGCTGTGTCCACTCACACAAGGGAGGCGGTAAGGCATGGCGCAGTGTGGATCTGGCTGTGTCCACTCACCCACAGCAGACGGGCAGCAGGGCGCAGTGCGGATCTGGCTGTCTCCACTCAACCACGGGAGAGGGGCAGGCAAGGCACAGTGTGGATCTGGCTGTGTCCACTCACCCACGGGAGACGGGCAGAGAGGGTGCAGTGTGGATCTGGCTATGTCCACTCACCAACGGCAGACAGGCAGGCAGGGCGCAGTGCGGATCTGGCTGTGTACACTCACCCACGGGAGACGGGCAGAGAGGGTGCTGTGTGGATCTGGCTGTGTCCACTCACCCACGGGAGACGGGCAGAGATGGTGCTGTGTGGATCTGGCTATGTCCACTGACCCACGGCAGACGGGCAGGCAGGGCGCAGTGCGGATCTGGCTGTGTCCACTCACCCACGGAAGATGGTCAGGCAGGGTGCCGTGCGGATCTGGCTGTGTCCACTCACTCACGGGAGACGGGCAGACAGGGCGCAGTGCGGATCTGGCTGTGTCCACTCACCCACGGGAGACGCGCAGGCAGGGCGCAGTGCGGATCTGGCTGTGTCCACTCACCCACGGGAGATGGGCAGGCAGGGCGCAGTGCGGATCTGGCTGTGTCCACTCACTCACGGCAGACGGGCAGGCAGGGCGCAGTGCGGATCTGGCTGTGTACACTCACCCACGGGAGACGGGCAGACAGGGTGCTGTGTGGATCTGGCTATGTCCAGTGACCCACGGCAGACGGGCAGGCAGGGCGCAGTGCGGATCTGGCTGTGTCCACTCACCCATGGGAGACGGGCAGGCAGGGCGCAGTGCGGATCTGGCTGTCTCCACTCAACCACGGGAGACGGGCATTCAAGGCACAGTGCGGATCTGGCTGTGTCCACACACCCACGGGAGACCGGCAGGCAGGGCGCAGTGCGGATCTGGCTGTGTCCACTCACCCACGGCAGACGGGCAGGCAGGGCGCAGTGCGGACCTGGCTGTGTCCACTCACCCACGGGAGGTGGTCAGGCATGGCGCAGTGTGGATCTGGCTGTGTCCATTCACCCACGGGAGACGGGCAGAGAGGGTGCTGTGTTCATCTGGCTATGTCCACTGACCCACGGCAGACGGGCAGGCAGGGCGCAGTGCGGATCTGGCTGTGTCAACTCACCCATGGGAGACGGGCAGGCAGGGCGCAGTGCGGATCTGGCTGTGTCCACTCAACCACGGGAGACAGGCAGGCAGGGCGCAGTGCGGATCTGGCTGTGTCCACTCACCCACGGCAGACGGGCAGAAAGGGCGCAGTGCGGATCTGGCTGTGTCCACTGACCCACGTGAGATGGGTAGGCAGGGTGCAGTGCGGATCTGGCTGTGTCCAATCACCCACGGGAGACGGGCAGGCAGGGCGCAGTGCGGATCTGGCTGTGTCCAGTCACCCACGGCAGACGGGCAGGCAGGGCGCAGTGCGGATCTGGCTGTGTCCACTCACCCACGGGAGACGGCAAGGCAGGGCGCAGTGCGGATCTGGCTGTGTCCACTCACCCATGGGAGACGGGCAGGCAAGGCGCAGTGCAGATCTGGCTGTGTCCACTCACCCACGGGAGGTGGGCAGGCAAGGCCCAGTGTGGATCTGGCTGTGTCCACTCACCCACGGGAGACGGGCAGAGAGGGTGCTGTGTGGATCTGGCTATGTCCACTGACCCACGGAAGAGTGGCAGCCAGGCCGCAGTACGGATCCCGCTGTGTACACTCACCCACGGCAGACGGGCAGGCAGGGCGCAGTGCGGATCTGGCTGTGTCCACTCACCCACGGCAGACGGGCTGGAAGGGCGCAGTGCGGATCTGGCTGTGTCCACTCACCCACGGCAGACTGGCAGGCAGGGCACAGTGCGGATCTGGCTTTGTCCACTCACCCACGGGAGTCGGGCAGGCAGGGCGCAGTGCGGATCAGGCTCTGTCCACTCACTCACGGGAGACGGGCAGGCAGGGCGCAGTGCGGATCTGGCTGTGTCCACTCACCCACGGGAGATGGGCAGGCAGGGCGCAGTGCGGATCTGGCTGTGTCCACTCACCCACGAGAGACGGGCAGAGATGGTGCTCTGTTGATCTGGCTATGTCCACTGACCCACGGGAGACGGGCATGCAGGGCGCAGTGCGGATCTGGCTGTGTCCACTCACCCACGAGAGACGGGCAGGCAGAGGGCAGTGCGGATCTGGCTGTGTCCACTCACCCACGGGAGATTGGCAGAGAGGGTGCCGTGTGGATCTGCCTATGTCCACTGACCCACGGCAGACGGGCAGGCAGGGCGCAGTGCGGATCTGGCTGTGTCCACTCACGCACGGGATACAGGCAGGCAGGGCGCAGTGCGGATCTTACTGTGTCCACTCACCCACGGGAGACGGGCAGGTAGGTCGCAGTGCGGATCTGGCTGTGTCCACTCACCCACGGCAGACGGGCAGGAAGGGCGCAGTGCGGATCTGGCTGTGTCCACTCACCCACGTGAAACGGGTAGGCAGGGCGCAGTGCGGTTCTGGCTGTGTCCAATAACCCACGGGAGACGGGCAGGCAGGGCGCAGTGCGGATCTGGCTGTGTCCAGTCACCCACGGGAGACGGGCAGGCAGTGCGCAGTGCGGATCTGGCTGTGTCCACACACCCACGGGAGACGGGCAGAGACGGTGCTGTGTGGATATCGCTATGTCCACTGACCCACGGCAGACGGGCAGGCAGGGCGCAGTACGGATCCGGCTGTGTCCACTCACCAACGGCAGGCGGTCAGGCAGGGCTCAGTGGGGATCTGGCTGTGTCCACTCACCAACGGCACGCGGTCAGGCAGTGCGCAGTGCGGATCTGGCTGCGTCCACTCACCCACGGCAGACGGTCAGGCAGGACGCAGTGCGGATCTGGCTGTGTCCACTCACCCACGGGAGATGGGCAGAGAGGGTGCTGTGTGGATCTGGCTATGTCCACTGACCCACGGCAGACGGGCAGGCAGGGCGCAGTGCGGATCTGGCTGTGTCCACTCACGCACGGGATACGGGCAGGCAGGGCGCAGTGCGGATCTGACTGTGTCCACTCACCCACGGGAGACGGGCAGGCAGGGCGCAGTGCGGATGTGGCTGTGTCCACTCACCCACGGCAGACGGGTAGGAAGGGCGCAGTGCGGATCTGGCTGTGTCCACTCACCCACGTGAGACGTGTAGGCAGGGCGCAGTGCGGTTCTGGCTGTGTCCAATCACCCACGGGAGACGGGCCGGCAGGGCGCAGTGCGGATCTGGCTGTGTCCAGTCACCCACGGGAGACGGGCAGGCAGGGCGCAGTGCGGATGTGGCTGTGTCCACTCACCCACGGGAGACGGGCAGAGACGGTGCTGTGTGGATCTGGCTATGTCCACTGACCCACGGCAGACGGGCAGGCAGGGCGCAGTACGGATCCGGCTGTGTCCACTCACCCACGGCAGGCGGTCAGGCAGGGCGCAGTGGGGATCTGGCTGTGTCCACTCACCCACGGCACGCGGTCAGGCAGTGCGCAGTGCGGATCTGGCTGTGTCCAATCACCCACGGGAGACGGGCAGGCAGGGCGCATTGCGGATCTGGCTGTGTCCAGTTACCCACGGCAGACGGGCAGGCAGGGCGCAGTGCGGATCTGGCTGTGTCCACTCACACAAGGGAGGCGGTAAGGCATGGCGCAGTGTGGATCTGGCTGTGTCCACTCACCCACAGCAGACGGGCAGGCAGGGCGCAGTGCGGATCTGGCTGTCTCCACTCAACCACGGGAGAGGGGCAGGCAAGGCACAGTGTGGATCTGGCTGTGTCCACTCACCCACGGGAGACGGGCAGAGAGGGTGCAGTGTGGATCTGGCTATGTCCACTCACCCACGGCAGACAGGCAGGCAGGGCGCAGTGCGGATCTGGCTGTGTACACTCACCCACGGGAGACGGGCAGAGAGGGTGCTGTGTGGATCTGGCTGTGTCCACTCACCCACGGGAGACGGGCAGAGACGGTGCTGTGTGGATCTGGCTATGTCCACTGACCCACGGCAGACGGGCAGGCAGGGCGCAGTGCGGATCTGGCTGTGTCCACTCACCCACGGAAGATGGTCACGCAGGGTGCCGTGCGGATCTGGCTGTGTCCACTCACTCACGGGAGACGGGCAGACAGGGCGCAGTGCGGATCTGGCTGTGTCCACTCACCCACGGGAGACGAGCAGGCAGGGCGCAGTGCGGATCTGGCTGTGTCCACTCACCCACGGGAGATGGGCAGGCAGGGCGCAGTGCGGATCTGGCTGTGTCCACTCACTCACGGCAGACGGGCAGGCAGGGCGCAGTGCGGATCTGGCTGTGTACACTCACCCACGGGAGACGGGCAGAGAGGGTGCTGTGTGGATCTGGCTATGTCCAGTGACCCACGGCAGACGGGCAGGCAGGGCGCAGTGCGGATCTGGCTGTGTCCACTCACCCATGGGAGACGGGCAGGCAGGGCGTAGTGCGGATCTGGCTGTGTCCACTCAACCACGGGAGACGGGCATTCAAGGCACAGTGCGGATCTGGCTGTGTCCACACACCCACGGGAGACCGGCAGGCAGGGCGCAGTGCGGATCTGGCTGTGTCCACTCACCCACGGCAGACGGGCAGGCAGGGCGCAGTGCGGACCTGGCTGTGTCCACTCACCCACGGGAGGTGGTCAGGCATGGCGCAGTGTGGATCTGGCTGTGTCCACTCACCCACGGGAGACGGGCAGAGAGGGTGCTGTGTTGATCTGGCTATGTACACTGACCCACGGCAGACGGGCAGGCAGGGCGCAGTGCGGATCTGGCTGTGTCAACTCACCCATGGGAGACGGGCAGGCAGGGCGCAGTGCGGATCTGGCTGTGTCCACTCAACCACGGGAGACAGGCAGGCAGGGCGCAGTGCGGATCTGGCTGTGTCCACTCACCCACGGCAGACGGGCAGAAAGGGCGCAGTGCGGATCTGGCTGTGTCCACTGACCCACGTGAGACGGGTAGGCAGGGTGCAGTGCGGATCTGGCTGTGTCCAATCACCCACGGGAGACGGGCAGGCAGGGCGCAGTGCGGATCTGGCTGTGTCCAGTCACCCACGGCAGAAGGGCAGGCAGGGCGCAGTGCGGATCTGGCTGTGTCCACTCACCCACGGGAGACGGCAAGGCAGGGCGCAGTGCGGATCTGGCTGTGTCCACTCACCCATGGGAGACGGGCAGGCAAGGCGCAGTGCAGATCTGGCTGTGTCCACTCACCCACGGGAGGTGGGCAGGCAAGGCCCAGTGTGGATCTGGCTGTGTCCACTCACCCACGGGAGACGGGCAGAGAGGGTGCTGTGTGGATCTGGCTATGTCCACTGACCCACGGAAGAGTGGCAGCCAGGCCGCAGTACGGATCCCGCTGTGTACACTCACCCACGGCAGACGGGCAGGCAGGGCGCAGTGCGGATCTGGCTGTGTCCACTCACCCACGGCAGACGGGCTGGAAGGGCGCAGTGCGGATCTGGCTGTGTCCACTCACCCACGGCAGACTGGCAGGCAGGGCACAGTGCGGATCTGGCTTTGTCCACTCACCCACGGGAGTCGGGCAGGCAGGGCGCAGTGCGGATCAGGCTCTGTCCACTCACTCACGGGAGACGGGCAGGCAGGGCGCAGTGCGGATCTGGCTGTGTCCACTCACCCACGGGAGATGGGCAGGCAGGGCGCAGTGCGGATCTGGCTGTGTCCACTCACCCACGAGAGACGGGCAGAGATGGTGCTCTGTTGATCTGGCTATGTCCACTGACCCACGGGAGACGGGCATGCAGGGCCCAGTGCGGATCTGGCTGTGTCCACTCACCCACGGCAGACGGGCAGGCAGAGGGCAGTGCGGATCTGGCTGTGTCCACTCACCCACGGGAGATTGGCAGAGAGGGTGCCGTGTGGATCTGCCTATGTCCACTGACCCACGGCAGACGGGCAGGCAGTGCGCAGTGCGGATCTGGCTGTGTCCACTCACCCACAGCAGACGGGCAGGCAGAGGGCAGTGTGGATCTGGCTGTGTCCACTCACCCACGGCAGACGGGCAGGCAGAGGGCAGTGCGGATCTGGCTGTGTCCACTCACCCACGGGAGATTGGCAGAGAGGGTGCCGTGTGGATCTGGCTATGTCCACTGACCCACGGCTGAAGGGGAAGCAGGGCGCAGTGCGGATCTGGCTGTGTCCACTCACCCACGGCAGACGGTCAGTCAGGGCGCAGTGCGGATCTGGCTGTGTCCACTCACCCATGATAGACGGGCAGGCAGTGCGCAGTGCGGATCTGGCTGTCTCCATTCACCCATGGGAGACGGGCAGGCAAGGCGCAGTGTGGATCTGGTGTGTCCAAACTCCCACGGGAGACGGGCAGAGAGGGTGCTGTGTGGATCTGGCTATGTCCACTGACCCACGGCAGACGGGCAGGCAAGGCGCAGTGCGGATCTGGCTGTGTCCAATCACCCACGGCAGACGGCCAGGCAGGGCGCAGTGCGGATATGGCTGTGTCCAGTAACCCACGGGAGGCAGGCAGTTAAGGCGCACTGTGGATCAGGCTGTGTCCACTCACCCACGGCAGACGGGCAGGCAGGGCGCAGTGCGGATCTGGCTGTGTTAACTCACCCACGGCAGACGGGCCGGAAGGGCGCAGTGCGGATCTTGCTGTGTCCACTCACCCACGGGAGACGGGTAGGCAAAGCGTAGTGTGGATCTGGCTGTGTTAACTACCCAAGGCAGACGGGCAGGCAAGGCGCAGTGCGGATCTGGCTGTGTCCACTCACCCATGGGAGACGGATAGGCAAGGCGCAGTGTGGATCTGGCTGTGTACACTCACCCACGGGAGACGGGCAGAGAGGGTGCTGTATGGATCTGGCTATGTCCATTGACCCACATGAGACGGGCAGGCAGGGAGCAGTGTGGATCTGGCTGTGTCCCCTCACCCACAGCAGACGGTCAGGCAGGGCGCAGTGCGGATCTGGCAGTGTCCACTCACCCACGGGAGACGTGTAGGCAAGGCGCAGTGTGGATGTGGCTTTGTCCACTCACCCACGACAGACGGGCAGGCAGGGCGCAGTGCGGATCTGGCTGTGTCCAGTCACCCACGGCAGACGGGCAGGCAGGGCGCAGTGCAGATCTGGCTGTGTCCACTCACCCACGGGAGATGGGCAGGCAAGGCGCAGTGTGGATCTGGCTGTGTTTACTCACCCACGAGAGACGGGCAGAGAGGGTGCTGTGTGGATCTGGCTATGTACACTGACCCACGGCAGACGGGCAGGAAGGGCGCAGTGAGGATCTGGCTGTGTTCACTCACCCACGGGAGACGGGCAGGCAGTGCGCAGTGCGGATCTGGCTGTGTCCACTCACCCATGGGAGACGGGCAGGCAAGGCGCAGTGTGGATCTGGCTGTGTCAACTCACCCACGGGAAATGGGCAGAGAGGGTGCCGTGTGGATCTGGCTATGTCCACTGACCCAGGGCAGACGGGGAAGCAGGGCGCAGTGCGGATCTGGCTGTGTCCACTCACCCACGGGAGACGTGTAGGCAAGGCGCAGTGTGGATGTGGCTTTGTCCACTCACCCACGACAGACGGGCAGGCAGGGCGCAGTGCGGATCTGGCTGTGTCAACTCACCCAAGGGAGACGGGCAGGCAAGGCGCAGTGTGGATCTGGCTGTGTCCACTAACCCACGGGAGACGGGCAGAGAGGGTGCTGTGTGGTCTGGCTATGTCCACTGACCGACAGCAGAAGGGCGGCAGGGCGCAGTGCGGATCTGGCTGTGTCCCCTCACCGACGGCAGACGGTCAGGCAGGGCGCAGTGCGGATCTGGCTGTGTCCACTCAAACACGGGAGACGAATAAGCAAGGCGCAGTGTGGATCTGGCTGTGTCCACTCACCCACGACAGACGGGCAAGCAGGGCGCAGTGCGGATCAGCTGTGTCCACTCACCCACAAGAGACGGGCAGGCAAGGCGCAGTCTGTATCTGGCTTGTCCACTCACCCACTGGAGACGGGCAGAGAGGGTGCTGTGTGGATCTGGCTATATCCACTGACCCACGGCAGACGGGCAGGCAGGGCGCAGTGCGGATCTGGCTGTGTCCAGTCACCCACGGCAGACGGGCAGGCAGGGCGCAGTGCAGATCTGGCTGTGTCCACTCAACCACGGTAAGATGGGCAGTCAAGGCGCAGTGTGGATCTGGCTGTGTCCACTCACCCACGAGAGACGGGCAGAGAGGGTGCTGTGTGGATCTGGCTATGTACACTGACCCACGGCAGACGGGCAGGCAGGGCGCAGTGCGGATCTGGCTGTGTCCACTCACCCACGGGAGACGGGCAGGCAGGGCGCAGTGCGGATCTGGCTGTGTCCACTCACCCACGGCACACGGGCAGGCAGGGCGCAGTGCGGATCTGGCTGTGTCCACTCACCCACGGGAGACGGGCAGGCAGGGCGCAGTGAAGATCTGGCTGTGTCTACTCACCCACGGGAGACGGGTAGAGAGGGTCCTGTGTGGATCTGGCTATGTCCAATGACCCACGGCAGTGTGGATCTGGATGTGTCCACTCACCCACATGAGACGGGGAGGCAAGGCGCAGTGTGGATCTCGCTGTGTCCACTCTCCACGGGAGACGGGCAGAGAGGGTGCTTTGTGGATCTGGATATGTCCACTGACCCACGGCAGACGGGCAGGCAAGGCGCAATGCGGATCTGGCTGTGTCCACTCACCCTCGGGAGACGGGCAGGCAGGGCGCAGTGCGGATCTGGCTGTGTCCACTCACCCACCGGAGACGGACAGGCAGGGCGCAGTGCGGATCTGGCTGTGTCCACTCACCCATGGGAGACGGGCAGGCAAGGCGCAGTGTGGATCTGGCTGTGTCCACTCACCCACGGGAGACGGTCAGAGAGGGTGCTGTGTGGATCTGGCTATGTCCACTGACCCACGGCAGACGGGCAGGCAGGGCGCAGTGCGGATCTGGCTGTGCCCCCTCACCCACGGCAGACGGTCAGGCAGGGCGCAGTGCGGATCTGGCTGTGTCCACTCACCCACGGGAGACGGGCAGAGAGGGTCCTGTGTGGATCTGGCTATGTCCAATGACCCACGGCAGTGTGGATCTGGCTGTGTCCACTCACCCACATGAGACGGGGAGACAAGGCGCAGTGTGGATCTGGCTGTGTCCACTCACCACGGGAGACGGGCAGAGAGGGTGCTTTGTGGATTTGGATATGTCCACTGACCCACGGCAGACGGGCAGGCAGGGCGCAATGCGGATCTGGCTGTGTCCACTCACCCTCGGTAGACGGGCAGGCAGGGCGCAGTGCGGATCTGGCTGTGTCCACTCACGCACCGGAGACGGGCAGGCAGGGCGCAGTGCGGATCTGTCTGTGTCCACTCACCCACGGGAGACGGGCAGGCAAGGCGCAGTGCGGATCTGGCTGTGTCCAATCACCCACGGCAGACGGCCAGGCAGGGCGCAGTGCGGATATGGCGTTGTCCAGTAACCCACGGGAGGCAGGCAGTTAAGGCGCACTGTGGATCAGGCTGTGTCCACTCACCCACGGCAGACGGGCAGGCAGGGCGCAGTGCGGATCTGGCTGTGTTAACTCACCCACGGCAGACGGGCAGGAAGGGCGCAGTGCGGATCTTGCTGTGTCCACTCACCCACGGGAGACGGGTAGGCAAAGCGTAGTGCGGATCTGGCTGTGTTAACTACCCAAGGCAGACGGGCAGGCAAGGCGCAGTGCGGATCTGGCTGTGTCCACTCACCCATGGGAGACGGATAGGCAAGGCGCAGTGTGGATCTGGCTGTGTACACTCACCCACGGGAGACGGGCAGAGAGGGTGCTGTATGGATCTGGCTATGTCCATTGACCCACATGAGACGGGCAGGCAGGGAGCAGTGTGGATCTGGCTGTGTCCCCTCACCCACAGCAGACGGTCAGGCAGGGCGCAGTGCGGATCTGGCAGTGTCCACTCACCCACGGGAGACGTGTAGGCAAGGCGCAGTGTGGATGTGGCTTTGTCCACTCACCCACGACAGACGGGCAGGCAGGGCGCAGTGCGGATCTGGCTGTGTCCAGTCACACACGGCAGACGGGCAGGCAGGGGGCAGTGCAGATCTGGCTGTGTCCACTCACCCACGGGAGATGGGCAGGCAAGGCGCAGTGTGGATCTGGCTGTGTTTACTCACCCACGAGAGACGGGCAGAGAGGGTGCTGTGTGGATCTGGCTATGTACACTGACCCACGGCAGACGGGCAGGAAGGGCGCAGTGAGGATCTGGCTGTGTCCACTCACCCACGGGAGACGGGCAGGCAGTGCGCAGTGCGGATCTGGCTGTGTCCACTCACCCATGGGAGACGGGCAGGCAAGGCGCAGTGTGAATCTGGCTGTGTCAACTCACCCACGGGAAATGGGCAGAGAGGGTGCCGTGTGGATCTGGCTATGTCTACTGACCCAGGGCAGACGGGGAGGCATGGCGCAGTGCGGATCTGGCTGTGTCCACTCACCCACGGGAGACGTGTAGGCAAGGCGCAGTGTGGATGTGGCTTTGTCCACTCACCCACGACAGACGGGCAGGCAGGGCGCAGTGCGGATCTGGCTGTGTCAACTCACCCAAGGGAGACGGGCAGGCAAGGCGAAGTGTGGATCTGGCTGTGTCCACTAACCCACGGGAGACGGGCAGAGAGGGTGCTGTGTGGTCTGGCTATGTCCACTGACCGACAGCAGAAGGGCGGCAGGGCGCAGTGCGGATCTGGCTGTGTCCCCTCACCGACGGCAGACGGTCAGGCAGGGCGCAGTGCGGATCTGGCTGTGTCCACTCAAACACGGGAGATGAATAAGCAAGGCGCAGTGTGGATCTGGCTGTGTCCACTCACCCACGACAGACGGGCAAGCAGGGCGCAGTGCGGATCAGCTGTGTCCACTCACCCACAAGAGACGGGCAGGCAAGGCGCAGTGTGTATCTGGCTTGGCCACTCACCCACTGGAGACGGGCAGAGAGGGTGCTGTGTGGATCTGGCTATATCCACTGACCCACGGCAGACGGGCAGGCAGGGCGCAGTGCGGATCTGGCTGTGTCCAGTAACCCACGGCAGACGGGCAGGCAGGGCGCAGTGCAGATCTGGCTGTGTCCACTCACCCACGGTAAGATGGGCAGTCAAGGCGCAGTGTGGATCTGGCTGTGTCCACTCACCCACGAGAGACGGGCAGAGAGGGTGCTGTGTGGATCTGGCTATGTACACTGACCCACGGCAGACGGGCAGGCAGGGCGCAGTGCGGATCTGGCTGTGTCCACTCACCCACGGGAGACGGGCAGGCAGGGCGCAGTGCGGATCTGGCTGTGTCCACTCACCCACGGCACACGGGCAGGCAGGGCGCAGTGCGGATCTGGCTGTGTCCACTCACCCACGGGAGACGGGCAGGCAGGGCGCAGTGAAGATCTGGCTGTGTCTACTCACCCACGGAAGACGGGTAGAGAGGGTCCTGTGTGGATCTGGCTATGTCCAATGACCCACGGCAGTGTGGATCTGGATGTGTCCACTCACCCACATGAGACGGGGAGGCAAGGCGCAGTGTGGATCTGGATATGTCCACTGACCCACAGCAGACGGGCAGGCAGGGCGCAATGCGGATCTGGCTGTGTCCACTCACCCTCGGGAGACGGGCAGGCAGGGCGCAGTGCGGATCTGGCTGTGTCCACTCACCCACCGGAGACGGGCAGGCAGGGCGCAGTGCGGAACTGGCTGTGTCCACTCACCCATGGGAGACGGGCAGGCAAGGCGCAGTGTGGATCTGGCTATGTCCACTCACCCACGGGAGACGGTCAGAGAGGGTGCTGTGTGGATCTGGCTATGTCCACTGACCCACGGCAGACGGTCAGGCAGGGCGCAGTGCGGATCTGGCTGTGCCCCCTCACCCATGGCAGACGGTCAGGCAGGGCGCAGTGCGGATCTGGCTGTGTCCACTCACCCACGGGAGACGGGCAGAGAGGGTCCTGTGTGGATCTGGCTATGTCCAATGACCCACGGCAGTGTGGATCTGGCTGTGTCCACTCACCCACATGAGACGGGGAGGCAAGGCGCAGTGTGGATCTGGCTGTGTCCACTCACCACGGGAGACGGGCAGAGAGGGTGCTTTGTGGATTTGGATATGTCCACCGACCCACGGCAGACGGGCAGGCAGGGCGCAATGCGGATCTGGCTGTGTCCACTCACCCTCGGTAGTCGGGCAGGCAGGGCGCAGTGCGGATCTGGCTGTGTCCACTCACGCACCGGAGACGGGCAGGCAGGGCGCAGTGCGGATCTGTCTGTGTCCACTCACCCACGGGAGACGGGCAGGCAAGGCGCAGTGTGGATCTGGTGTGTCCACTCACCCACGGGAGACGGTCAGAGAGGGTGCTGTGTGGATCTGGCTATGTCCACTGACCCACGGCAGACGGGCAGGCAGGGCGCAGTGCGGATCTGGCTGTGTCCACTCACCCACGGGAGACGGGCAGGCAGAGCGCAGTGCGGATCTGGCTGTGTCCACTTACCCACGGGAGATGGGAGGAGAGGGTGCTGTGTGGATCTGGCTATGTACACTGACCCACGGCAGACGGCCAGGCAGGGCGCAGTGCGGATCTGGCTGTGTCCACTAACCCACGGGAGACGGGCAGAGAGGGTGTTGTGTGGATCTGGCTATGTACACTGACCCACGGCAGACGTGCAGGCAGGGCGCAGTGGTGATCTGGGTGTGTCCAATCACCCATGGCAGACGGTCAGGCAGGGCGCAGTGCGGAACTGGCGGTGTCCACACACCCACGGGGGACGGGCAGGCAGGGCGCAGTGCGGATCTGGCTGTGTCCACTCTCCCACAAGAGACGGGCAGGCAGGGCGCAGTGCGGATCTGGCTGTGTCCACTCACACACGGCAGACAGGCAGGCAGGGCGCAGTGCGGATCTGGCTGTGTCCACTCACCCATGGGAGACGGGCAGGCAGGGCGCTGTGCGGATCTGGCTGTGTCCATTCACCCACGGGAGACGGGCAGGCAAGGCGCAGTGTGGATCTGGCTGTGTCCACTCACCCACGGGAGACGGGCAGAGAGGGTGCTGTGTGGATCTGGCTATGTCCACTGACCCACGGCAGACGGGAAGGCAGGGCGAAGTGCGGATCTGGCTGTGTCCAATCACCCACGGGAGACGGATAGGCAAGGCACAGTGTGGATCTCGCTGTGTCCACTACCCACGCAGACGGGCAGGCAGGGTGCAGTGCGGATCTGCCTGTGTTAACTCACCCACGGCATACGGGCATGCTGGGCGCACTGCGGATCTAGCTCTGTCCACTCACCCACGGGAGACGGGTAGGCAAAGCGCAGTGTGGATCTGGCTGTGTCCACTCACCAACGGGAACGGGCAGAGAGGGTGCCGTGTGGATCTGGCTATGTCCACTGACCCACGGCAGAGGGGCATGCAGGGCGCAGTGCGGATCTGGCTGTGTCCCCTCACCCACGGCAGACGGTCAGGCAGGGCACAGTGCGGAATTGGCTGTGTCCACTCACCCACGGGAGACGGGTAGGCAAGGCGCAGTGTGGATCTGGCTGTGTCCACTCACCCATGGGAGATGGGCAGAGAGAGTCCTGTGTGGATCTGGCTATGTCCACTCACCCACGGGAGACGGGCAGGCAGGGAGCAGTGCGGATATGGCTGTGTCCACTCACCCACGGGAGACGGGCAGGCAAGGCGCAGTGTGGTTCTGGCTGTATCCACTCACCCACGGGAGACGGACAGAGAGGATGCTGTGTGGATCTTGCTATGTCCACTAACACACGGGAGATGGGCAGGCAGGGCGCAGTGCCGATGTGGCTGTGTCCACTCACCCACGGCAGACGGTCAGGAAGGTCGCATTGCGTATCTGGCTGTGTCCACTCACCCACGGGAGACGGGCAGGCAGGGCGCAGTGCTGATCTGGCTATGTCCACTCACCACGGCAGACGGGTAGGCAGGGCGCCGTGCGGATCTGGCTGTGTCCACTCACCCACGGGAGACGGGCAGAAAGGGCGCTGTGTGGATCTGGCTATGTCGACTGACCCACGGCAGACGGGCAGGCAGGGCGCAGTGCGGATCTGGCTGTGTCCACTCACACACGGCAGACGGTCAGGCAGGGCGCAGTGAGGATCTCTCTGTGTCCACTCACCCATGGCAGACAGGCAGGCAAGGCGCAGTGTGGATCTGGCTGTGTCCACTCACCCACGGGAGACGGGCAGAGAGGGTGCTGTGTGGATCTGGCTATGTCCACTGACCCACGGCAGACGGGCAAGGAGGGCGCAGTGCGGATCTCGCTGTGTCCACTCACCCACGGCAGACGGGCAGGCAGAAGGCAGTGCGGATCTGGCTGCTTCCACTCACCCACGGGAGACGGGCAGGCAAGGCGCAGTGTGGATCTGGCTGTGTCCTCTCACCCATGGGAGACGGGCAGAGAGGGTGCTGTGTGGATCTGACTATGTACACAGACCCACGGCAGACGGGCAGGCTAGGCGCAGTGCGGATCTGGCTGTGTCCACTCACCCACGGCAGACGGTCATGAAGGGCGCAGTGCGGATCTGGCTGTGTCCACTCACCCACGGCAGACGGGCAGGAAGGGCGCAGTGCGTAATTGGCTGTGTCCACACACCCACGGAAGACGGGTAGGCAAAGCGCAGTGTGGATCTGGCTGTGTCCACTCACCCACGGGAGACGGTTAGAGAGGGTCCTGTGTGGATCTGGCTATGTCCAATGACCCACGGCAGTGTGGATCTGGCTGTGTCCACTCACCCACGGGAGACGGGTAGACAAGGCGCAGTGTGGATCTGGTTGTGTCCACTCACCCCCGGGAGACGGGCAGAAAGGGCGCTGTGTGGATCTGGGTATGTCCACTGACCCACGGCAGACGGGCAGGCAGGGCGCATTGCGGATCTGGCTGTGTCCACTGACCCACGGCAGACGGGCAGGCAGGGCGCAGTGCGGATCTGGCTGTGTCCACTCATCCACGGGAGACGGGCAGGCAAGGCGCAGTGTCGATCTGGCTCTGTCCACTCACCCACGGGAGACGGGCAGAGAGGGTGCTGTGTGGATCTGGATATGTCCACTGACAGACGGCAGACGGACAGGCAGGGCGCAGTGCGGATCTGGCTGTGTCCACTCACCCACGGCAGACGGGCAGGCAGGGCGCAGAGCGGATCTGGCTGTGTTCACGCACCCACGGGAGACGGGCAGGTAAGGCACAGTGTGGTTCTTGCTGTGTCCACTCACCCACGGGAGACGGGCAGAGAGGGTGCTGTGTGGATCAGGCTATGTCCACTGACCCACGGCAGACGGGCAGGCAGTGCGCAGTGCGGATTTGGCTGTGTCCACTCACCAACGGGAGACGGGCAAAGAGGGAGCTGTGTGGATCTGGCTTTGTCCACTGACCACGGCAGACGGGCAGGCAGGGCGCAGTGTGGATCTGGCTGTGTCCACTCACCCACGGGAGACGGGCAGGCAGGGTGTCGTGGGGATCTCGCTGTGTCCACTCACCCACGGGAGATGGGCAGGCAAGGCGCAGTGTGGATCTAGCTGTGTCCACTCACACACGGGAGACGGGTAGAGAGGGTGCTGTGTGTATCTGGCTATGTCCACTGACCCACGACTGATGGGTAGGCAGGGCGCAGTGCGGATCTGGCAGTGTCCACTCACCCTCGACAGACGGGCAGGTAGGGTGCAGTGCGGATCTAGCTGTGTCCGCTCACCCACGGGAGACGGGCAAGAAGTGTAATGTGTGGATCTGGCTATGTCCACTGACCCACGGAGGACGGTCAGGCAGGGCGCAGTGCGGATCTGGCTTTGTCCAATCACCCACGGCAGACGGGCAGGCAGGGCGAAGTGCGGATCTGGCTGTGTCCACTCAACCACGGGAGACGGTCAGGCAGGGCACAGTGCGGATCTGGCTGTGTCCACTCACCCACGGGAGACGGGTGGGCAAGGCGCAGTGTGGATCTGGCTGTGTCCACTCACCCACGGGAGACGGGCAGAGAGGGTGCTGTGTGTATCTGGCTATGTCCACTGACGCACGGCAGACGGGCAGGCAGGGTGCAGTGCGGATCTGGCTGTGTCCAATCACCCAAAGCAGACGGGCGGGCAGGACGCAGTGCGGATCTGGCTGTGTCCACTCACCCACGGCAGACGGTAAGGCAGGGCGCAGTGTGGATCTGGCTATGTCCACTCACCCACGGGATACGGGCAGAGAGGTTCCGTGTGGATCTGCCTATGTCCACTGACCCACGGCAGACGGGCAGGCAGAACGCAGTGCGGATCTGGCTATGTCCCCTCACCCACGGCAGACCGTCAGGCAGGGCGCAGTGCAGAATTGCCTGTGTCCATTCACCCACGGGAGACGGGTAGGCAAGGCGCAATGTTGATCTGTCTGTGTCCACTCACCCACGGGGGACGGGCAGAGAGGGTGCTGTGTGGATACTGCTATGTCCACTGACCCACGGCAGACGGGCAGGCAGGGCGCAGTGCGGATCTGGCTGTGCCCCCTCACCCACGGCAGACGGTCAGGCAGGGCGCAGTGCGGATCTGGCTGTGTCCACTCACCCACGGGAGACGGGCAGAGAGGGTCCTGTGTGGATCTGGCTATGTCCAATGACCCACGGCAGTGTGGATCTGGCTGTGTCCACTCACCCACATGAGACGGGGAGGCAAGGCGCAGTGTGGATCTGGCTGTGTCCACTCACCACGGGAGACGGGCAGAGAGGGTGCTTTGTGGATTTGGATATGTCCACTGACCCACGGCAGACGGGCAGGCAGGGCGCAATGCGGATCTGGCTGTGTCCACTCACCCTCGGTAGACGGGCAGGCAGGGCGCAGTGCGGATCTGGCTGTGTCCACTCACGCACCGGAGACGGGCAGGCAGGGCGCAGTGCGGATCTGTCTGTGTCCACTCACCCACGGGAGACGGGCAGGCAAGGCGCAGTGTGGATCTGGTGTGTCCACTCACCCACGGGAGACGGTCAGAGAGGGTGCTGTGTGGATCTGGCTATGTCCACTGACCCACGGCAGACGGGCAGGCAGGGTGCAGTGCGGATCTGGCTGTGTCCACTCACCCACGGGAGACGGGCAGGCAGAGCGCAGTGCGGATCTGGCTGTGTCCACTGACCCACGGGAGATGGGAGGAGAGGGTGCTGTGTGGATCTGGCTATGTACACTGACCCACGGCAGACGGCCAGGCAGGGCGCAGTGCGGATCTGGCTGTGTCCACTAACCCACGGGAGACGGGCAGAGAGGGTGTTGTGTGGATCTGGCTATGTACACTGACCCACGGCAGACGTGCAGGCAGGGCGCAGTGGTGATCTGGCTGTGTCCAATCACCCATGGCAGACGGTCAGGCAGGGCGCAGTGCGGAACTGGCGGTGTCCACACACCCACGGGAGACGGGCAGGCAGGGCGCAGTGCGGATCTGGCTGTGTCCACTCTCCCACAAGAGACGGGCAGGCAGGGCGCAGTGCGGATCTGGCTGTGTCCACTCACACACGGCAGACAGGCAGGCAGGGCGCAGTGCGGATCTGGCTGTGTCCACTCACCCATGGGAGACGGGCAGGCAGGGCGCTGTGCGGATCTGGCTGTGTCCATTCACCCACGGGAGACGGGCAGGCAAGGCGCAGTGTGGATCTGGCTGTGTCCACTCACCCACGGGAGACGGGCAGAGAGGGTGCTGTGTGGATCTGGCTATGTCCACTGACCCACGGCAGACGGGAAGGCAGGGCGAAGTGCGGATCTGGCTGTGTCCAATCACCCACGGGAGACGGATAGGCAAGGCACAGTGTGGATCTCGCTGTGTCCACTACCCACGCAGACGGGCAGGCAGGGTGCAGTGCGGATCTGCCTGTGTTAACTCACCCACGGCATACGGGCATGCTGGGCGCACTGCGGATCTAGCTCTGTCCACTCACCCACGGGAGACGGGTAGGCAAAGCGCAGTGTGGATCTGGCTGTGTCCACTCACCAACGGGAACGGGCAGAGAGGGTGCCGTGTGGATCTGGCTATGTCCACTGACCCACGGCAGAGGGGCATGCAGGGCGCAGTGCGGATCTGGCTGTGTCCCCTCACCCACGGCAGACGGTCAGGCAGGGCACAGTGCGGAATTGGCTGTGTCCACTCACCCACGGGAGACGGGTAGGCAAGGCGCAGTGTGGATCTGGCTGTGTCCACTCACCCATGGGAGATGGGCAGAGAGAGTCCTGTGTGGATCTGGCTATGTCCACTCACCCACGGGAGACGGGCAGGCAGGGAGCAGTGCGGATATGGCTGTGTCCACTCACCCACGGGAGACGGGCAGGCAAGGCGCAGTGTGGTTCTGGCTGTATCCACTCACCCACGGGAGACGGACAGAGAGGATGCTGTGTGGATCTTGCTATGTCCACTAACACACGGGAGATGGGCAGGCAGGGCGCAGTGCCGATGTGGCTGTGTCCACTCACCCACGGCAGACGGTCAGGAAGGTCGCATTGCGTATCTGGCTGTGTCCACTCACCCACGGGAGACGGGCAGGCAGGGCGCAGTGCTGATCTGGCTATGTCCACTCAACCATGGCAGACGGGTAGGCAGGGCGCCGTGCGGATCTGGCTGTGTCCACTCACCCATGGGAGACGGGCAGGCAGGGCGCAGTGCGGATCTGCCTGTGTCCACACACCCACGAGAGACGGGCAAGCAAGGCGCAGTGAGGATCTGGCTATGTAAACTCACCCACGGGAGACGGGCAGAGAGGTTGCTGTGTGGATATGGCTATGTCCACTGACCCACGGCAGACGGGCAGGAAGGGCGCAGTGCGGATCTGGCTGTGTCCAATCACGCACGGCAGACGGGTAGGCAGGGAGCAGTGCGGATCAGGCTGTGTCCACTCACCCACGGCAGACGGGCAGGCAGGGCGCAGTGCGGATCTGGCTGTGTCCACTCACCCACGGCATACGGTCAGGCAGGGCGCAGTGCGGATCTGGCTGTGTACATTCACCCACGGGAGACGGGCAGGCAGGGCGCAGTGCGGATCTGGCTGTGTCCAATCACCCACGGCAGACGGGCTGGCAGGGCGCAGTGCGGATCTGGCTGTGTCCACTCACCCACGGGAGATAGGCAGGCAAGGCGCAGTGTGGATCTAGCTGTGTCCACTCACCCACGGGAGACAGGCAGAGAGGGTGCTGTGTGGATATTGCTATGTCCACTGACCCACGACTGATGGGCAGGCAGGGCGCAGTGCGGATCTGGCTGTGTCCACTGACCCACGGGAGACGCTAGGGAAGGCGCAATGTGGATCTGGCGCTGTCCAGCCACACACGGGAGACGGGCAGAGATGGTGCTGTGTGGATCTGGCTATGTCCACTGTCCCACGGCAGACGGGCAGGCAGGGCGCAGTTCGGATCTGGCTGTGTCCACTGACACACGGCAGACAGGCAGGCAGGGCGCAGTGCGGATCTGGCTGTGTCCACTCATCCACGGGAGACGGGCAGGCAGGGCGCAGTGCGGATCTGGCTGTGTCCACTCACCCACGGCACACGGGCAGGCAGGGCGCAGTGCGGATCTGGCTGTGTCCACTCACCCACGGGGGACGGGCAGACAATGTGCAGTGTGGATCTGGCTGTGTCCACTCACCCACGGGAGACGGGCACAAAGGGCACTGTGTGGATCTGGGTATGTCCACTGACCCACGGCAGACGCGCAGGCAGGGCGCATTGCGGATCTGGCTGTGTCCACTCACCTATGGCAGACGTGCAGGCAGGGCGCTGTGCGGATCTGGCTGTGTCCACTCACCCACGGGAGACGGGCAGGCAGGGCGCATGCGGATCTGCCTGTGTCCACACACCCACAAGAGACGGGCAAGCAAGGCTCAGTGAGGATCTGGCTATGTAAACTCACCCACGGGAAACGGGCAGAGAGGGTGCTGTGTGGATCTGGCTATGTCCACTGACCCACGGCAGATGGGCAGGCAGGGCGCAGTGTGGATCTGGCTGTGTCCAATCACGCACGGCAGACGGGCAGGCAGGGCGCAGTGCGGATCAGGCTGTGTCCACTCACCCACGGGAGACGGGCAGGCAAGGCGCAGTGTGGACCCCGCTGTGTTCACGCACCCACGGGAGACCGACAGAGAGGGTGCTGTGTGGATCTGGCTATGTCCACTGACCCACGGCAGACGGGCAGGCAGGGCGCAGTTCGGATCTGGCTGTGTCCACTCACCCACAGCAGACGGGCAGGCAGGGTGCAGTGCTGATCTGGCTGTGTCCACTCACCCAAGGGAGACGGGCAGGCAGGGCGCAGTGCGGATCCTGCTGTCTCCACTCACCCACGGGAGACGGGCAGGCAGTGCGCAGTGCGGATGAAGCTGTGTCCACTAACCCACGGTAGACGGTCAGGCAGGGCACAGTGCGGATCTGGCTGTGTCCACTCACTCACGGGAGACGGGCAGGCAAGGCGCACTGTGGATCTCGTTGTGTCCACTCACCCACGGCAGACGGGCAGGCAGGGCGCAGTGCGGATCTGACTTTGTCTACTCACCCACGGCAGACGGGCAGGCAGGGCGCAGTGCGGATGTGGCTGTATCCACTCACCCACGGCAGATGGGCAGGCAGGGCGCAGTGCGGATCTGGCTGTGTCCACTCACCCACGGCAGACGGGCAGGCAGGGACCAGTGCGGATCTGGCTGTGTCCACTTACCCACGGGAGACGGGCAGGCAGGGCGCAGTGCGGATCTGGCTGTGTCCACTCACCCAAGGGAGACGGGCAGGTAAGGCGCACTGTGGATCTGGCTGTGTCCACTCACCCAAGGGAGACGGGCAGAGAGGGTGCTGTGTGTATCTGGCTATGTCCACTGACCCACGGCAGACTGGCAGAGAGGGTGCTGTGTGGATCTGGCTATGTCCACTGACCCACGGCAGACGAGCAGGCAGAGCGCAGTGCGGATCTGGCTGTGTCCCCTCACCCACGGCAGACGGTCAGGCAGGGCGCAGTGCGGATCTGGCTGTGTCCACTCACCCACGGGAGACGGGTAGGCAAGGCGCACTGTGGATCTGGCTGTGTCCACTCACCCACTGGAGACGGGCAGAGAGGGTGCTGTGTGGATCTGGCTATGTCCACTGACCCACGGCAGACGGGCAGGCAGGGCGCAGTGCGGATCTGGCTTTGGCTACTCACCCACGGCAGACGGGCAGGCAGGGCGCAGTGCGGATCTGGCTGTATCCACACACCCACGGCAGACGGGCAGGCAGGGCGCAGTGCGGATCTGGTTGTGTCCACTCACCCACGGGAGACGGGCAAAGAGGGTGCTGTGTGGATCTGGCTATGTACACTGACCCACGGTAGACGGGCAGGCAGGGCGCAGTGCGGACCTGGCGGTGTCCACTCACCCATGGGAGACGGGCAGGCAGGGCGCAGTTCGGATCTGGCGGTGTCCACTGACCCACGGCAGACGGCAGGCAGGGCGCAGTGCGGATCTGGCTATGTCCACTCTCCCACGGAAGACGGGCAGGCAGCGCGCAGTGCGGATCTGGCTGTGTCCACTCACACATGGCAGACAGGCAGGCACGGCGCAGTGCGGATCTGTCTGTGTCCACTTACCCATGGGAGAGGGGCAGGCAAGGCACAGTGCGGATCTGGCTTTGTCCAATCACCCACGGCAGACGGGCAGGCAGGGCGCTGTGCGGATCTGGCTGTGTGCACTCACACACGGCAGACAGGCAGGCACGGCGCAGTGCGGATCTGTCTGTGTGCACTCACCCATGGGAGACGGGCAGGCAAGGCACTGTGTGGATCTGGCTGTGTCCACTCACCCACGGGAGACGGGCAGAGAGGGTGCTGTGTGGATCTGGCTAGGTCCACTGACCCACGGCAGACGGGCAGGCAGGGCGCAGTGCGGATCTGGCTGTGTCCCCTCACCCACGGCAGATGGTCAGGCAGGGCACAATCTGGATCTGGCTGTGTCCACTCACCCACGGGAGACGGGCAGGCAGGGCGCAGTGCGGATTTGGCTGTGTCCACTCACCAACGGGAGACGGGCAGGCAGGGCGTAGTGCGGATCTACCTGTGTCCACTCACCCACGGGAGACGGGCAGGCAGGGCGTAGTGCGGATCTGGTTGTGTCCACTCACCCACGGCAGACGGGCAGACAGGGCGCAGTGCGTATCTGGCTGTGTCCACTCACCAATGGGAGACGAGCAGGCAAGGCGCAGTGTGGATCTAGCGATGTCCACACTCCCACGAGAGACGGACAGAGAGGGTGCTGTGTGGATCTGGCTAGGTCCAGTGACCCACCGCATATGGGCAGGCAGGGCGCAGTGCGGATCTGGCTGTGTCCACTCACCCACGGCCGATGGGCAGGCAGTCCACAGTGCGGATCTGGCTGTGTCTACTCACCCACGGGAGATGGGCAGGCAAGGCGCAGTGTGGATCTGGCTCTGTCCACTCACCCACGGGAGACGGGCAGAGAGGGTGCTGTGTGGATCTGGCTATGTACACTGACCCACGGCTGACGGGCAGGCAGGGCGCAGTGCGGATCTGGCTATGTCCACTCACCCACGGCAGACGGGCAGGCAATGCGCAGTGCGGATCTGGCTGTGTCCACTCACCCACGTGAGACGGGCAGGCAGGGCGCAGTGCGGATCTGGCTGTGTGCACTCACCAATGGGAGACGGGCAGGCAAGGCACCGTGTAGATCTGGCTGTGTCCACTCACCCACGGGAGACGGGCAGGCAGGGCGCAGTGCGGATCTGGCTGTGTCCACTCACCCACGGGAGACGGGTAGGCAAGGCGCAGTGTGGATCTGGCTGTGTCCCCTCACCCACGGGATACGGGCCTAGAAGGCGCTGTGTGGATCTGGCTATGACCATTGACCCACGGCAGACGGGCAGGCAGGGCGCAGTTTGGATCTGGCTGTGTCCACCTACCCACGGCAGACGGGCAGGCAGGGCGCAGTGCGGATCTGGCTGTGTCCACAAACCCACGGCAGACGGTCAGGCAGGTCGCAGTGCGGATCTGGCGGTGTCCACTCACCCACGGGAGACGGGCAGGCAAGGCGCAGTGTGGATCTCGCTGTGTCCCCTCACCCACGGGATACGGGCCTAGAAGGCGCTGTGTGGATCTGGCTATATCCATTGACCCACGGCAGACGGGCAGGCAGGGCGCAGTTTGGATCTGGCTGTGTCCACCTACCCACGGCAGATGGGCAGGCAGGGCGCAGTGCGGATCTGGCTGTGTCCACAAACCCACGGCAGACGGTCAGGCAGGTCGCAGTGCGGATCTGGCCTTGTCCACTCACCCACGGGAGACGGCCAGGCAGGGCGCAGTGCGGGTCTGGCTGTGTCCACTCTCCCACAGGAGACGGGCAGGCAGGGCGCAGTGCGGAACTGGCTGTGTCCACTCACACACGGCAGACGGGCAGGCAGGGCGCAGTGCGGATCTAGCTGTGTCCACTCACCCACAAGAGACGGGCAGGCAAGGCGCAGTGTGGATCTGGCTGTGTCCACTCACCCACGGGATACGGGCCTAGAGGGTGCTGTGTGGATCTGGCTATGTACACTTACCCACGGCAGACGGGCAGGCAGGGCGCAGTGCGGATCTGGCTGTGTCCACTCACCCACGGCAGACGGTCAGGCAGGTCGCAGAGTGGACCTGGCGGTGTCCACTCACCCATGGGAGACGGGCAGGCAGGGCGCAGTGCGGATTTGGCTATGTCCGCTCACCCACGGGAGACGGGCAGGCAAGGCGCAGTGTGGATCTGGCTGTGTCCACTCACCCACGGGAGACAGGCAGAGAGGGTGCTGTGTGGATCTGGCTATGTACACTGACCCACGGCAGACGGGCAGGCAGGGCGCAGTGCGGATCTGGCTGTGTCCACTCACCCACAGCAGACGGTTAGGCAGGGCGCAGTTCGGATCTGGTGGTGTCCACTGACCCACGGCAGACGGGCAGGCAGGGCGCAGTGCGGATCTGGCTATGTCCACTCTCCCACGGAAGATGGGCAGGCAGCGCGCAGTGCGGATCTGGCTGTGTCCACTCACACACGGCAGACAGGCAGGCACGGCGCAATGCGGATCTGTCTGTGTCCACTTACCCATGGGAGAGGGGCAGGCAAGGCACAGTGCGGATCTGGCTGTGTCCAATCACCCACGGCAGACGGGCAGGCAGGGCGCTGTGCGGATCTGGCTGTGTGCACTCACACACGGCAGACAGGCAGGCACGGCGCAGTGCGGATCTGTCTGTGTGCACTCACCCATGGGAGACGGGCAGGCAAGGCACTGTGTGGATCTGGCTGTGTCCACTCACCAACGGGAGACGGGCAGAGAGGGTGCTGTGTGGATCTGGCTAGGTCCACTGACCCACGGCAAACGGGCAGGCAGGGCGCAGTGCGGATCTGGCTGTGGCCCCTCACCCACGGCAGATGGTCAGGCAGGGCACAATCTGGATCTGGCTGTGTCCACTCACCCACGGGAGACAGGCAGGCAGGGCGCAGTGCGGATTTGGCTGTGTCCACTCACCAACGGGAGACGGGCAGGCAGGGCGCAGTGCGGATCTAGCTGTGTCCACTCACCCATGAGAGACGGGCAGGCAGGGCGTAGTGCGGATCTGGTTGTGTCCACTCACCCACGGCAGACGGGCAGACAGGGCGCAGTGCGGATCTGGCTGTGTCCACTCACCAATGGGAGACGAGCAGGCAAGGCGCAGTGTGGATCTAGCGATGTCCACACTCCCACGAGAGATGGACAGATAGGGTGCTGTGTGGATCTGGCTAGGTCCAGTGACCCACCGCATATGGGCAGGCAGGGCGCAGTGCGGATCTGGCTGTGTCCACTCACCCACGGCAGACGGGCAGGCAGTCCACAGTGCGGATCTGGCTGTGTCTACTCACCCACGGGAGATGGGCAGGCAAGGCGCAGAGTGGATCTGGCTGTGTCCACTCACCCACGGGAGACGGGCAGAGAGGGTGCCGTGTGGATCTGGCTATGTACACTGACCCACGGCTGACGGGCAGGCAGGGCGCAGTGCGGATCTGGCTGTGTCCACTCACCCACGAGAGAAGGGCAGGCAATGCGCAGTGCGGATCTGGCTGTGTCCACTCACCCACGTGAGACGGGCAGGCAGGGCGCAGTGCGGATCTGGCTGTGTGCACTCACCAATGGGAGACTGCAGGCAAGGCACCGTGTAGATCTGGCTGTGTCCACTCACCCACGGGAGACGGACAGGCAGGGCGCAGTGCGGATCTGGCTGTGTCCACTCACCCACGGGAGACGGGTAGGCAAGGCGCAGTTTGGATCTGGCTGTGTCCACTCACCCACGGGAGACTGGCAGAGAGGGTGCCGTGTGGATCTGGCTACGTCCACTGACCCACGGCAGACGGGCAGGCAGGGCGCAGTGCGGATCTGGCTGTGTCCACTCACCCACGGCAGACGGGCAGGCAGAGGGCAGTGCGGATCTGTCTGTGTCCACTCACCCACGGGAGACAGGCAGGCAAGGCGCAGTGTGGATCTGGCTGTGTCAACTCACCCACGGGAGATGGGCAGAGAGGGTGCCGTGTGGATCTGGCTATGTCCACTGACCCACGGCAGAGGGGCAAGCAGTGCGCAGTGCCGATCTGGCTTGTCCACTCACCCACGGCAGACGGTCAGGAAGGGCGCAGTGAGGAACTGGCTGTGTCCTCTCACCCACGGGAGACGGGCAGGCAGGGCGCAGTGCGGATCTGGCTGTGTCCACTACCCACGGCAGACGGGCAGGCAGGGCGCAGTGCGGATCTGGCTGTGTCCACTCACCCACCGGAGACGGGCAGAAAGGGAGCAGTGCGGATCTGGCTGTGTCAACTCACCCACGGGAGACGGGCAGGCAAGGCGCAGTGCGTATCTTGTTGTGTCCACTCACCCACGGCAGACGGGCAGGCAGGGCGCAGTGCGGATCTCGCTGTGTCCACACTCCCACGAGAGACAGGCAGAGAGTGTGCTGTGTGGATCTGGCTATGTCCACTGACCCACCGCAGAAGGGCAGGCAGGGAGCAGTGCGGATCTGGCTGTGTCCAATCACCCAGGGCAGACGTGCAATCAGGGCGCAGTGCGGATCTGGCTGTGTCCACTCACCCACGGCAGACGGTCAAGCAGGACTCAGTGCGGATCTGGCTGTGTCCACTGACCCACGGGAGAGGGGTAGGCAAGGCGCAGTGTGGATCTGGCTGTGTCCACTAACCCACGGGAGACGGGCAGAGAGGGTGCTGTGTGGATCTGGCTATGACCACCGATCCACGGTAGACTGGCAGGCAGGGTGCAGTGCGGATCTGGCTGTGTCCACTGACCCACGGCAGACGGGCAGGGAGGGCGCAGTGCGGATCTGGCTGTGTCCACTCACCCACGGGAGACGGGCAGGCAGGGCGCAGTGCGCATCTGGCTGTGTCCACTCTCCCACGGGAGACGGGCAGGCAGGGCGCAGTGCGGATCTGGCTGTGTCCACTCACCCACGGGAGACGGGAAGGCAAGGCGCCGTGTGGATCTGGCTGTGTCCACTCACCCACGGGAGACGGGCAGAGAGGGTGCTGGGTGGATCTGGCTATGTCCACTGACCCACGGCAGACGGGCCGGCAGTGCGGTGGGCGGATCTGGCTGTGTCCACTCACCCACAGCAGACGGTCAGGAAGGGCGCAGTGCGGTTCTGGCTGTGTCCACTCACCCCCTGGAGATGGGCAGGCACCGCGCAGTGCGGATCTGGCTGTGTCCACTCATCCACGGCAGACGAATAGGCAGGGCGCAGTGCGGATCTGGCTGTGTCCACTCACCCACGGCAGACGGTCAGGAAGGGCGCAGTGCGGATCTGGCTGTGTCCACTCACCCACGGGAGATGGTCAGGCAGGGGGCAGTGCGGATCTCGCTGTGTCCACTCACCCACGGCAGACGGTCAGGCAGGGTGCAGTGCGGATTTGGCTGTGTCCACTCACCCACGGGAGACGGGTAGGCAAGGTGCAGTGTTGATCTGGCTGTGTCCACTCACCCACGGGAGACGGGCATAGAGGGTGCTGTGTGGATCTGGCTATGTCCACTCACCCACGGCAGATGGGCAGTCAGGGCGCAGTGCGGATCTTGCTGTGTCCACTCACCCACGGGAGATGGGCAGGCAAGGCGCAGTGTGGATCTGGCTGTGTCCACTCACCCACGGTAGACGGGCAGGCAAGGCGCAGTGTGGATCTGGCTGTGTCCACTCACCCACGGGTGACGGGTAGAGAGGGTGCTGTGTGGATCTGGCTATGTTACTGACCCATGGCAGACGGGCAGGCAGGGCGCAGTGCCGATCTGGCTGTGTCCACTCACCCATGGCAGACGGTCAGGCAGGGTGCAGTGCGTATCTGGATGTGTCCACTCACCCACGGGAGACGGGCAGGCAGGGCGCAGTGCGGATCTGGCTGTGTCCACACACGCACGGCAGACGGGCAGGCAGGGCGCAGTGCGGATCTGGCTGTGTCCACTCACCCACGTGAGACGGGCAGGCAAGGCGCATTGCATATCTGGCTGTGTCCACTCACCCACGGTAGACGGGCAGGCAGGGCGCAGTACGGATCTGGCTGTGTCCACTCACCCACGGCATGCGGTCAGGCGGGAGCAGTGCGGATCTGGCTGTGTCCACTCACCCACGGCAGACGGGCAGGCAGGGCGCAGTGTGGATCTGGCTGTGTCCACTCACCCACGGCAGACAAGCAGGCAGGGCGCAGTGCGGATCTGGCTGTGTCGACTCACCCACTGGAGACGGGAAGGCAGGGCGCAGTGCGGATCTGGCTGTGTCCACTCACCCACAGGAGACGGAGAGGCAAGGCGCAGTGCGGATCTGGCTGTGTCCACTCACCCACGGGAGACGGGCAGGCAGGGCGCAGTGCGGATCTGTCTGTGTCCACTCACCCACGGGAGACAGGCAGGCAAGGCGCAGTGCGGATCTGGCTGTGTCCACTCACCCACGGGAGATGGGCGCAGGGCGCAGTGTGGATCTGGCTGTGTCCACTCACCCACGGCAGACGGGCAGGCAGGGCACAGTGAGGATCTGGCTATGTCCACTCTCCCACGGGAGACGGGCAGGCAGCGCGCAGTGTGGATCTGGCTGTGTGCACTCACCCACGGGAGGCGGGCAGGCAAGGCGCAGTGCGGATCTGGCTGTGTCCACTCACCCACGGCAGACAAGCAGGCAGGGCACAGTGCGGATCTGGCTGTGTCCACTCACCCACGGGAGACGGGCAGAGAGGGTGCTGTGTGGATCTGGCTATGTCCACTGACCCACGGCAGACGGGCAGGCAGGGCGCAGTGCGGATCTGGCTGTGTCCACTCACCCACGGCAGACTGGCAGGCAGGGCGCAGTGCGGATCTGGCTGTGTCACTCACAAAAGGGAGACGGGCAGGCAAGGCGCAGTGTGGATCTGGCTGTGTCCACTCACCCACGGGATACGGGCAGAGAGGGTGCTGTGTGGTGTGGCTATGTCCCCTCACCGACGGCAGACGGTCAGGCAGGGCGCAGTGCGGATCTGGCTGTGTCCACTCACCCACGGGGGATGGGCAGGCAGGGCACAGTGCGGATCTGGCTGTGTCCACTCACCCACAGGAGACGGGCAGGCAAGGTACACTGTGGATCTTGCTGTGACCACACACCCACGGGAGACGGGCAGAGAGAGTGCTGTGTGGATCTAGCTATGTCCACTGTCCCACGGCAGATGGGCAGGCAGGGCGCAGGGCGGATCTGGCTGTGTTAACTCACCCACGGCAGACGGGCAGGCAGGGCGCAGTGCGGATCTGGCTGTGTCCACTCACCCACGGGAGACGGGTAGGCAAAGCGTAGTGTGGATCTGGCTGTGTTAACTCACCCATGGCAGACGGGCAGGCAGGGCGCAGTGCGGATCTGGCTGTGTCCACTCACCCACGGGAGACGGGTAGGCAAGGCGCAGTGTGGATCTGGCTGTGTCCACTCACCCACGGGAGACGGGCAGAGAGGGTGCTGTGTGGATCTGGCTATGTCCATTGACCCACATCAGACGGGCAGGCAGGGCGCAGTGTGGATCTGACTGTGTCCCCTCACACACTGGAGACGGGCAGAGAGGATGCTGTGTGGATCTGGCTATGTCCACTGACCCACGGCAGATGGGCAGGCAGGGCGCAGTTTGGATCTGGCTGTGTACAGTCACCCACGGCAGACGGGCAGGCAGGGTGCAGTGCAGATCTGGCTGTGTCCACTCACCCATGGGAGACGGGCAGGCAAGGTGCAGTGTGGATCTGGCTTGTCCACTCACCCACGGGAGACGGGCAGAGAGGGTGCTGTGTGGATCTGGCTATGTCCATTGACCCACGGCAGACGGGCAGGCAGGGCGCAGTGTGGATCTGGCTGTGTCCACTCACCCACGGGATACGGACCAAGAGGGTGCTGTGTGGATCTGGCTATGTACACTTACCCACGGCAGACGGGCAGGCAGGGCGCAGTGCGAATCTGGCTGTGTCCACTCACCCACGGCAGACGGTCAGGCAGGTTGCAGTGCGGACCTGGCGGTGTCCACTAACCCACGGGAGACGGGCAGGCAGGGCGCAGTGCGGGTCTGGCTGTCTCCACTCTCCCACGGGAGACGGGCAGGCAGGGCGCAGTGCGGAACTGACTGTGTCCACTCACACACGGCAGACGGGCAGGCTGGGCGCAGTGCGGATCTGGCTGTGTCCACTCACCCATGGGAGACGGGCAGGCAAGGCGCAGTGTGGATTTGGCTGTGTCCACTCACCCACGGGAGACGGGCAGAGAGGGTCCTGTGTGGATCTGTCTATGTCCACTGACCCACGGCAGACGGGCATGCAGGGCGCAGTGCGGATCTGGCTGTGTCCACTCACCCACGGGAGACGGGCAGAGAGGGTGCTGTGTGGATCTGGCTATGTACACTAACCCACGGCAGACGGGCAGGCAGGGCGCAGTGCAAATCTGGCTGTGTCCACTCACACACATCAGACGGTCAGGCAGGGCGCAGTGCGGATCTGGCTGTGTCGACTCACCCACGGGAGACGTGTAGGCAAGGCGCAGTGTGGATCTGGCTTTGTCCACTCACCCACGACAGACGGGCAGGCAGGGCGCAGTGCGGATCTGGCTGTGTCCACTCACCCACAAGAGATGGGCAGGCAATGCGCAGTGTGGATCTGGCTGTGTCCACTCACCCACTGGAGACGGGCAGAGAGGATGCTGTGTGGATCTGGCTATGTCCACTGACCCACGGCAGACGGGCAGGCAGGGCGAAGTTCGGATCTGGCTGTGTCCAGTCACCCACGGCAGACGGGCAGGCAGGGCGCAGTGCAGATCTGGCTGTTTCCACTCACCCACGGGAGATGGACAGGCAAGGCGCAGTGTGGATCTGGCTGTGTTTACTCACCCACGGGATACGGGCCTAGAGGGTGCAGTGTGGATCTGGCTATGTACACTTACCAACTGCAGACGGGCAGTCAAGGCACAGTGTGGATCTGGCTGTGTCCACTCACCCACGGGAGACGGGCAGAGAGGGTGCTGTGTGGATCTGGCTATGTCCACTGACCACGGCAGACGGGCAGGCAGGGCGCAGTGCGGATCTGGCTGTGTTAACTCACCCACGGCAGACGGGCAGGCAGGGCGCAGTGCGGATCTGGCTGTGTCCACTCACCCACGGGAGACGGGTAGGCAAAGCGTAGTGTGGATCTGGCTGTGTTAACTCACCCATGGCAGACGGGCAGGCAGGGCGCAGTGCGGATCTGGCTGTGTCCACTCACCCACGGGAGACGGGTAGGCAAGGCGCAGTGTGGATCTGGCTGTGTCCACTCACCCACGGGAGACGGGCAGAGAGGGTGCTGTGTGGATCTGGCTATGTCCATTGACCCACATCAGACGGGCAGGCAGGGCGCAGTGTGGATCTGACTGTGTCCCCTCACACACTGGAGACGGGCAGAGAGGATGCTGTGTGGATCTGGCTATGTCCACTGACCCACGGCAGATGGGCAGGCAGGGCGCAGTTTGGATCTGGCTGTGTACAGTCACCCACGGCAGACGGGCAGGCAGGGTGCAGTGCAGATCTGGCTGTGTCCACTCACCCATGGGAGACGGGCAGGCAAGGTGCAGTGTGGATCTGGCTTGTCCACTCACCCACGGGAGACGGGCAGAGAGGGTGCTGTGTGGATCTGGCTATGTCCATTGACCCACGGCAGACGGGCAGGCAGGGCGCAGTGTGGATCTGGCTGTGTCCACTCACCCACGGGATACGGACCAAGAGGGTGCTGTGTGGATCTGGCTATGTACACTTACCCACGGCAGACGGGCAGGCAGGGCGCAGTGCGAATCTGGCTGTGTCCACTCACCCACGGCAGACGGTCAGGCAGGTTGCAGTGCGGACCTGGCGGTGTCCACTAACCCACGGGAGACGGGCAGGCAGGGCGCAGTGCGGGTCTGGCTGTCTCCACTCTCCCACGGGAGACGGGCAGGCAGGGCGCAGTGCGGAACTGACTGTGTCCACTCACACACGGCAGACGGGCAGGCTGGGCGCAGTGCGGATCTGGCTGTGTCCACTCACCCATGGGAGACGGGCAGGCAAGGCGCAGTGTGGATTTGGCTGTGTCCACTCACCCACGGGAGACGGGCAGAGAGGGTCCTGTGTGGATCTGTCTATGTCCACTGACCCACGGCAGACGGGCATGCAGGGCGCAGTGCGGATCTGGCTGTGTCCACTCACCCACGGGAGACGGGCAGAGAGGGTGCTGTGTGGATCTGGCTATGTACACTAACCCACGGCAGACGGGCAGGCAGGGCGCAGTGCAAATCTGGCTGTGTCCACTCACACACATCAGACGGTCAGGCAGGGCGCAGTGCGGATCTGGCTGTGTCGACTCACCCACGGGAGACGTGTAGGCAAGGCGCAGTGTGGATCTGGCTTTGTCCACTCACCCACGACAGACGGGCAGGCAGGGCGCAGTGCGGATCTGGCTGTGTCCACTCACCCACAAGAGATGGGCAGGCAATGCGCAGTGTGGATCTGGCTGTGTCCACTCACCCACTGGAGACGGGCAGAGAGGATGCTGTGTGGATCTGGCTATGTCCACTGACCCACGGCAGACGGGCAGGCAGGGCGAAGTTCGGATCTGGCTGTGTCCAGTCACCCACGGCAGACGGGCAGGCAGGGCGCAGTGCAGATCTGGCTGTTTCCACTCACCCACGGGAGATGGACAGGCAAGGCGCAGTGTGGATCTGGCTGTGTTTACTCACCCACGGGATACGGGCCTAGAGGGTGCAGTGTGGATCTGGCTATGTACACTTACCAACGGCAGACGGGCAGTCAAGGCACAGTGTGGATCTGGCTGTGTCCACTCACCCACGGGAGACGGGCAGAGAGGGTGCTGTGTGGATCTGGCTATGTCCACTGACCACGGCAGACGGGCAGGCAGGGCGCAGTGCGGATCTGGCTGTGTCCCCTCACCCACGGCAGACGGTCAGGCAGGGCGCAATCTGGATCTGGCTGTGTCCACTCACCCACGGGAGACGGGCAGAGAGGGTGCTGTGTGGATATGGCTATGTCCACTGAACCACGGCAGACGGGCAGGCAGGGCGCAGTGCCGATCTGGCTCTGACCACTCACTCACGGGAGACGGGCAGGCAGCGCGCAGTGCGGATCTGGCTGTGTCCACTCACAAATGGGAGATGGGCAGGCAGGGCGCAGTGTGGATCTGGCTGTGTTTACTCACCCACGAGAGACGGGCAGAGAGGGTGCTGTGTGGATCTGGCTATGTACACTGACCCACGGCAGACGGGCAGGCAGGGCGCAGTGCAGATCTGGGTGTGTCCACTCACCCACGGCAGACGGTCAGGAAGGGCGAAGTGCAGATCTGGCTGTGTCCACTAACCCACGGGAGACGGGCAGGCAAGGCGCAGTGTGGATCTGGCTGTGTCCACTCACCCACGGGAGACGGGCAGAGAGGGTGCTGTGTGGATCTGGCTATGTACACTGACCCACGGCAGATGGGCAGGCAGGGCGCAGTGCGGATCTGGCTTTGTCCACTCACCCACGGCAGACGGTCAGGCAGGGCGCAGTGCGGATCTGCGGTGTCCACTCACCCACGGCAGACGGGCAGGCAGGGCGCAGTGCGGATCTGGCTATGTACACTCTCCCACGGGAGACGGGCAGGCAGCGCGCAGTGCGAATCTGGCTGTGTCCACTCACACACGGCAGACAGGCAGGCACGGCGCAGTGGGGATCTGGCTGTGTCCACTTACCCATGGGAGAGGGGCAGGCAAGGCACAGTGCGGATCTGGCTGTGTCCAATCACACACGGCAGACGGGCAGGAAGGGCGCAGTGCGGATCTGGCTGTGTGCACTCACCCATGGGAGACGGGCAGGCAAGGCACTGTGTGGATCTGACTGTGTCCACTCACCCACGGGAGACGGGCAGAGAGGGTGCTGTGTGGATCTGGCAATATCCACTGACCCACGGCAGACTGGCAGGCAGGGCACAGTGCGGATCTGGCTGTGTCCATTCACCCACGGGAGACGGGCAGAAAGGGCGCTGTGTGGATCTGGCTATGTCCACTGACCCACGGCAGACGGGCAGGCAGGGCGCAGTGCGGATCTGGCTGTGTCCACTCACCCACGGGAGACGGGTAGGCAAAGCGTAGTGTGGATCTGGCTGTGTTAACTACCCATGGCAGACGTGCAGGCAGGGTGCAGTGCAGATCTGGCTGTGTCCACTCACCCACGGGAGACGGGTAGGCAAGGCGCAGTGTGGATCTGGCTGTGTCCACTCACCCACGGGAGACGGGCAGAGAGGGTGCTGTGTGGATCTGGCTATGTCCATTGACCCACATCAGACGGGCAGGCACGGCGCAGTGTGGATCTGGCTGTGTCCCCTCACACACATCAGACGGTCAGGCAGGGCGCAGTGTGGATCTGGCTTTGTCCACTCACCCACAACAGACGGGCAGGCAGGGCGCAGTGCGGATCTGGCTGTGTCCCCTCACCCACAAGAGATTGGCAGGCAATGCGCAGTGTGGATCTGGCTGTGTCCACTCACCCACTGGAGACGGGCAGAAAGGACGCTGTGTGGATCTGGCTATGTCCACTGACCCACGGCAGACGGGCAGACAGGGCGCAGTTCGGATCTGGCTGTGTCCAGTCACCCACGGCAGACGGGCAGGCAGGGCGCAGTGCAGATCTGGCTGTGTCCAGTCACCCACGGGAGATGGGCAGGCAAGGCGCAGTGTGGATCTGGCTGTGTTTACTCACCCACGAGAGACGGGCAGAGAGGGTGCTGTGTGGATCTGGCTATGTACACTGACCCACGGCAGACGGGCAGCCAGGGCGCAGTGCAGATCTGGCTGTGTCCACTAACCCACGGCAGACGGTCAGGAAGGGCGCAGTGCGGATCTGGCTGTGTCCACTAAGCCACGGGATATGGGCAAGCAGGGCGCAGTGCGGATCTGGCTGTGTCCACTCACCCACGGCACACAGGCAGGCAGGGCGCAGTGCGGATCTGGCTGTGTTCACTCACCCACGGGAGACGGGCAGGCAGGGCGCAGTGAAGATCTGGCTGTGTCTACTCACCCACGGGAGACGGGCAGGCAGGGCGCAGTTCGGATCTGGCTGTGTCCACTCACCCATGGGAGACGGGCAGGCAAGGTGCAGTGTGGATCTGGCTTGTCCACTCACCCACGGGAGACGGGCAGAGAGGGTGCTGTGTGGATCTGGCTATGTCCATTGACCCACGGCAGACGGGCAGGCAGGGCGCAGTGTGGATCTGGCTGTGTCCACTCACCCACGGGATACGGGCCTAGAGGGTGCTGTGTGGATCTGGCTATGTACACTTACCCACGGCAGACGGGCAGGCAGGGCGCAGTGCGAATCTGGCTGTGTCCACTCACCCACGGCAGACGGTCAGGCAGGTCGCAGTGCGGACCTGGCGGTGTCCACTCACCCACGGGAGACGGGCTGGCAGGGCGCTGTGCGGGTCTGGCTGTCTCCACTCTCCCACGGGAGACGGGCAGGCAGGGCGCAATGTGGATCTGGCTGTGTCCACTCACCCACGGGAGATGGGCAGAGAGGGTGCTGTGTGGATCTGGTTATGTACACTTACCCACGGCAGACGGGCTGCAGGGCGCAGTGCGGATCAGGCTGTGTCCACTCACCCACGGCAGACGGGCAGGCAAGGCGCAGTGCGGATCTGGCTGTGTCCACTCACCCACGGGAGACGGGCAGGCAAGGCGCAGTGTGGATCTGGCTGTGTCCACTCACCCACGGGAGACGGGCAGAGAGGGTGCTGTGTGGATCTGGCTATGTACACTGACCCACGGCAGACGGGCAGGCAGGGCGCAGTGCGGATCTGGCTGTGTCCACTCACCCACGGCAGACGGTCAGGCAGGGCGCAGTGCGGATCTGGCGGTGTCCACTCACCCACGGCAGACGGGCAGGCAGGGCGCAGTGCGGATCTGGCTATGTCCACTCTCCCACGGGAGACGGGCAGGCAGCGCGCAGTGCGGATCTGGCTGTGTCCACTCACACATGGCAGACAGGCAGGCACGGCGCAGTGGGGATCTGGCTGTGTCCACTTACCCATGGGAGAGGGGCAGGCAAGGCACAGTGCGGATCTGGCTGTGTCCAATCACCCACGGCAGACGGGCAGGAAGGGCGCAGTGCGGATCTGGCTGTGTGCACTCACCCATGGGAGACGGGCAGGCAAGGCACTGTGTGGATCTGGCTGTGTCCACTCACCCACGGGAGACGGGCAGAGAGGGTGCTGTGTGGATCTGGCAATATCCACTGACCCACGGCAGACGGGCAGGCAGGGCACAGTGCGGATCTGGCTGTGTCCATTCACCCACGGGAGACAGGCAGAAAGGGGGCTGTGTGGATCTGGCTATGTCCACTGACCCACGGCAGACGGGCAGGCAGGGCGCAGTGTGGATTTGGCTGTGTCCACTCACCCACGGGAGACGGGCAGGCAGGGCGCAATGCGGATCTGGCGGTGTCCCCTCACCCATGGCAGACGGTCAGGCAGGGCGCAGTGCGGATCTGGCTGTGTCCACTCACCCACGGGAGACGGGTAGGCAAAGCACAGTGTGGATCTGGCTGTGTCCACTCACCCACGGGAGACGGGCAGAGAGGGTGCTGTGTGGATCTGGCTATGTCCACTGACCCACGGCAGACGGGCAGGCAGGGCGCAGTGCGGATCTGGCTGGGTCCCCTCACCCACGGCAGACGGTCAGGCAGGGCGCAATCTGGATCTGGCTGTGTCCACTCACCCACGGGAGACGGGCAGAGAGGGTGCTGTGTGGATATGGCTATGTCCACTGAACCACGGCAGACGGGCAGGCAGGGCGCAGTGCCGATCTGGCTCTGACCACTCACTCACGGGAGACGGGCAGGCAGGGCGCAGTGCGGATCTGGCTGTGTCCACTCACCCATGGGAGATGGGCAGGCAGGGCGCAGTGCGGATCTGGCTGTGTCCACTCACCCACGGGAGACGGGCAGGCAGGGCGCAATGCGGAACTGGCTATGTCCACTCACTCACTGCTGACAGGCAGGCAGGGCGCAGTGCGGATCTGGCTGTGTCCACTCACCCATGGCAGACTGGCAGGCAGGGCAGTGCGGATCTGGCTGTGTCCACTCACCCACGGGAGGCGGGCAGGCAAGGCGCAGTGTGGAACTGGCTGTGTCGACTCACTCACGGGAGACGGGCAGAGAGGGTGCTGTGTGGATATGGCTATGTCCACTGAACCACAGCAGACGGGCAGGCAGGGCGCAGTGCCGATCTGGCTGTGTCCACACACCCACGGCAGACGGGCAGGCAGGGCGCAGTGCGGATCTGGCTGTGTCCACTCACCCACTGGAGACGGGAAGGCAGGGCGCACTGCGGATCTGGCTGTGTCCACACACCCACAGGAGACGGAGAGGCAAGGCGCAGTGCGGATCTGGCTGTGTCCACTCACCCACGGGAGACGGGCAGGCAGGGTGCAGTGAGGATCTGGCTGTGTCCACTCACCCACGGGAGACGGGCGCAGGGCGCAGTGTGGATCTGGCTGTGTCCACTCACCCACGGGAGACGGGCAGGCAGGGCGCAGTGCGGATCCGACTTTGTCCACTCACCCACGGGAGACGGGCCGGCAGGGCGCAGTGCGGATCTGGCTGTGTCCACTCACACACGGGAGACAGCAGGCAGGGCGCAGTGCGGATCTGGCTGTGTCCACTCACCCACGGCAGACAGGCAGGCAGGGTGCAGTGCGGATCTGGCTGTGTCCACTCACCCAAGGGAGGCGGTCAGGCATGGCGCAGTGTGGATCTGGCTGTGTGCACTCACCCACGGGAGGCGGGCAGGCAAGGCGCAGTACGGATCTGGCTGTGTCCACTCACCCACGGCAGACAACCAGGCAGGGCGCAGTGCGGATCTGGCTGTGTCCACTCACCCACGGGAGACGGGCAGAGAGGATGCTGTGTGGATCTGGCTATGTCCACTGACCCACGGCAGACGGGCAGGCAGGGCGCAGTGCGAATCTGGCTGTGTCCCCTCACCCACGGCAGACGGTCAGGCAGGGCGCAATCTGGATCTGGCTGTGTCCACTCACCCACGGGAGACGGGCAGGCAGGGCGCAGTGCGGATCTGGCTGTGTCCACTCACCCACGGGAGCGGGAATGCAGAGCGCAGTGCGCATCTGGTTTTGTCCACTCACCCACGGCAGACGGGCAGGCAGGGCGCAGTGCGGATCTGGCTGTGTCCACTCACCCACGTGAGACGGGTAGGCAGGGCGCAGTGCGGTTCTGGCTGTGTCCAATCACCCACGGGAGACGGGCAGGCAGGGCGCAGTGCGGATCTGGCTGTGTCCAGTCACCCACGGCAGACGGGCAGGCAGGGCGCAGTGCGGATCTGGCTGTGTCCACTCACCCACGGGAGACGGGCAAGCAGGGCGCAGTGTGGATCTGGCTGTGTACACTCACCCACGGGAGACGGGCAGAGACGGTCCTGTGCGGATCTGGCTGTGTCCACTCACCCACGGGAGACGGGCAGGCAGGGCGCAGTGCGGATCTGGCTGTGTCCACTCACCCACGGGAGGCGGTCAGGCAAGGCGCAGTGTGGATCTGGCTGTGTCCACTCACCCACGGGCGACGGGCAGATAGGGTGCTGTGTGGATCTGGCTATGACCACTGACCCACGGCACACAAGCAGGCAGGGCGCAGTGCGGATCTGGCTGTGTCCACTCACCCACGGCAGACTGGCAGGCAGGGCGCAGTGCGGATCTGGCTCTGACCACTCACTCACGGTAGACGGGCAGGCAGGGCGCAGTACGGTATTGGCTGTGTCCACTCACCCACGGGAGACGGGCAGGCAGGGCGCAGTGCGGATCTGGCTCTGACCACTCACTCACGGGAGACGGGCAGGCAGGGCGCAGTACGGTATTGGCTGTGTCCACTCACCCACGGGAGACGGGCAGGCAGGGCGCAGTGCGGATCTGGCTGTGTCCACTCACCCACTGGAGACGGGCAGAGAGGATGCTGTGTGGATCTGGCTATGTCCACTGACCCACGGCAGACGGGCAGGCAGGGCGCAGTTCGGATCTGGCTGTGTCCAGTCACCCACGGCAGACGGGCAGGCAGGGAGCAGTGCAGATCTGGCTGTGTCCAGACACCCACGGGAGATGGGCAGGCAAGGCGCAGTGTGGATCTGGCTGTGTTTACTCACCCACGAGAGACGGGCAGAGAGGGTGCTGTGTGGATCTGGCTATGTACACTGACCCACGGCAGACGGGCAGCCAGGGCGCAGTGCAGATCTGGCTGTGTCCACTCACCCACGGCAGACGGTCAGGAAGGGCGCAGTGCGGATCTGGCTGTATCCACTAAGCCACGGGAGATGGGCAAGCAGGGCGCAGTGCGGATCTGGCTGTGTCCACTCACCCACGGCACACAGGCAGGCAGGGCGCAGTGCGGATCTGGCTGTGTTCACTCACCCACGGGAGACGGGCAGGCAGGGCGCAGTGAAGATCTGGCTGTGTCCACTCACCCACGGGAGACGGGCAGGCAGGGCGCAGTTCGGATCTGGCTGTGTCCTCTCACCCATGGGAGACGGGCAGGCAAGGTGCAGTGTGGATCTGGCTTGTCCACTCACCCACGGGAGACGGGCAGAGAGGGTGCTGTGTGGATCTGGCTATGTCTATTGACCCACGGCAGACGGGCAGGCAGGGCGCAGTGTGGATCTGGCTGTGTCCACTCACCCACGGGATACGGGCCTAGAGGGTGCTGTGTGGATCTGGCTATGTACACTTACCCACGGCAGACGGGCAGGCAGGGCGCAGTGCGAATCTGGCTGTGTCCACTCACCCACGGCAGACGGTCAGGCAGGTCGCAGTGCGGACCTGGCGGTGTCCACTCACCCACGGGAGACGGGCTGGCAGGGCGCTGTGCGGGTCTGGCTGTCTCCACTCTCCCACGGGAGACGGGCAGGCAGGGCGCAATGTGGATCTGGCTGTGTCCACTCACCCACGGGAGATGGGCAGAGAGGGTGCTGTGTGGATCTGGTTATGTACACTTACCCACGGCAGACGGGCTGCAGGGCGCAGTGCGGATCAACTGTGTCCACTCACCCACGGCAGACGGGCAGGCAAGGCGCAGTGTGGATCTGGCTGTGTCCACTCACCCACGGGAGACGGGCAGGCAAGGCGCAGTGTGGATCTGGCTGTGTCCACTCACCCACGGGAGACGGGCAGAGAGGGTGCTGTGTGGATCTGGCTATGTACACTGACCCACGGCAGACGGGCAGGCAGGGCGCAGTGCGGATCTGGCTGTGTCCACTCACCCACGGCAGACGGTCAGGAAGGGCGCAGTGCGGATCTGGCGGTGTCCACTCACCCACGGCAGACGGGCAGGCAGGGCGCAGTGCGGATCTGGCTATGTCCACTCTCCCACGGGAGACGGGCAGGCAGCGCGCAGTGCGGATCTGGCTGTGTCCACTCACACACGGCAGATAGGCAGGCACGGCGCAGTGGGGATCTGGCTGTGTCCACTTACCCATGGGAGAGGGGCAGGCAAGGCACAGTGCGGATCTGGCTGTGTCCAATCACCCACGGCAGACGGGCAGGAAGGGCGCAGTGCGGATCTGGCTGTGTGCACTCACCCATGGGAGACGGGCAGGCAAGGCACTGTGTGGATCTGGCTGTGTCCACTCACCCACGGGAGACGGGCAGAGAGGGTGCTGTGTGGATCTGGCAATATCCACTGACCCATGGCAGACGGGCAGGCAGGGCACAGTGCAGATCTGGCTGTGTCCATTCACCCACGGGAGACAGGCAGAAAGGGCGCTGTGTGGATCTGGCTATGTCCACTGACCCACGGCAGACGGGCAGGCAGGGCGCAGTGTGGATTTGGCTGTTTCCACTCACCCACGGGAGACGGGCAGGCAGGGCGCAATGCGGATCTGGCGGTGTCCCCTCACCCATGGCAGACGGTCAGGCAGGGCGCAGTGCGGATCTGGCTGTGTCCACTCACCCACGGGAGACGGGTAGGCAAGGCACAGTGTGGATCTGGCTGTGTCCACACACCCACGGGAGACGGGCAGAGAGGGTGCTGTGTGGATCTGGCTATGTCCACTGACCCACGGCAGACGGGCAGGCAGGGCGCAGTGCGGATCTGGCTGTGTCCCCTCACCCACGGCAGACGGTCAGGCAGGGCGCAATCTGGATCTGGCTGTGTCCACTCACCCACGGGAGACGGGCATAGAGGGTGCTGTGTGGATATGGCTATGTCCACTGAACCACGGCAGACGGGCAGGCGGGCGCAGTGCCGATCTGGCTCTGACCACTCACTCACGGGAGACGGGCAGGCAGGGCGCAGTGCGGATCTGGCTGTGTCCACTCACCCATGGGAGATGGGCAGGCAGGGCGCAGTGCGGATCTGGCTGTGTCCACTCACCCACGGGAGACGGGCAGGCAGGGCGCAATGCGGAACTGGCTATGTCCACTCACTCACTGCTGACAGGCAGGCAGGGCGCAGTGCGGATCTGGCTGTGTCCACTCACCCATGGCAGACTGGCAGGCAGGGCAGTGCGGATCTGGCTGTGTCCACTCTCCCACGGGAGGCGGGCAGGCAAGGCGCAGTGTGGAACTGGCTGTGTCGACTCACTCACGGGAGACGGGCAGAGAGGGTGCTGTGTGGATATGGCTATGTCCACTGAACCACGGCATACGGGCAGGCAGGGCGCAGTGCCGATCTGGCTGTGTCCACTCACCCACTGGAGACGGGAATGCAGGGCGCACTGCGGATCTGGCTGTGTCCACTCACCCACAGGAGACGGAGAGGCAAGGCGCAGTGCGGATCTGGCTGTGTCCACTCACCCACGGGAGACGGGCAGGCAGGGCGCAGTGCGGATCTGTCTGTGTCCACTCACCCACGGGAGACGGGCAGGCAAGGCGCAGTGCGGATCTGGCTGTGTCCACTCACCCACGGGAGACGGGCAGGCAGGGTGCAGTGAGGATCTGGCTGTGTCCACTCACCCACGGGAGACGGGCAGGCAAGGCGCAGTGTGGATCTGGCTGTGTCCACTCACCCACGGGAGACGGGCAGGCAGGGCGCAGTGCGGATCCGGCTTTGTCCACTCACCCACGGGAGACGGGCCGGCAGGGCGCAGTGCGGATCTGGCTGTGTCCACTCACACACGGGAGACAGCAGGCAGGGCGCAGTGCGGATCTGGCTGTGTCCACTCACCCACGGCAGACAGGCAGGCAGGGTGCAGTGCGGATCTGGCTGTGTCCACTCACCCAAGGGAGGCGGTCAGGCAAGGCGCAGTGTGGATCTGGCTGTGTGCACTCACCCACGGGAGGCGGGCAGGCAAGGCGCAGTGCGGATCTGGCTGTGTCCACTCACCCACGGCAGACAACCAGGCAGGGCGCAGTGCGAATCTGGCTGTGTCCACTCACCCACGGGAGACGGGCAGAGAGGATGCTGTGTGGATCTGGCTATGTCCACTGACCCACGGCAGACGGGCAGGCAGGGCGCAGTGCGAATCTGGCTGTGTCCCCTCACCCACGGCAGACGGTCAGGCAGGGCGCAATCTGGATCTGGCTGTGTCCACTCACCCACGGGAGACGGGCAGGCAGGGCGCAGTGCGGATGTGGCTGTGTCCATTCACCCACGGGAGACGGGCAGGCAGGGCGCAGTGCGGATCTGGCTGTGTCCACTCACCCACGGGAGCGGGCATGCAGGGCGCAGTGCGCATCTGGTTTTGTCCACTCACCCACGGCAGACGGGCAGGCAGGGCGCAGTGCGGATCTGGCTGTGTCCACTCACCCACGTGAGACGGGTAGGCAGGGCGCAGTGCGGTTCTGGCTGTGTCCAATCACCCACGGGAGATGGGCAGGCAGGGCACAGTGCGGATCTGGCTGTGTCCAGTCACCCACGGCAGACGGGCAGGCAGTGCGCAGTGCGGATCTGGCTGTGTCCACTCACCAACGGGAGACGGGCAAGCAGGGCGCAGTGTGGATCTGGCTGTGTACACTCACCCACGGGAGACGGGCAGAGACGGTCCTGTGCGGATCTGGCTGTGTCCACTCACCCACGGGAGACGGGCAGGCAGGGCGCAGTGCGGATCTGGCTGTGTCCACACACCCACGGGAGGCGGTCAGGCAAGGCGCAGTGTGGATCTGGCTGTGTCCACTCACCCACGGGAGACGGGCAGAGAGGGTGCTGTGTGGATCTGGCTATGTCCACTTACCCACGGCAGACGGGCTGCCAGGCCGCAGTAGGCTTCCAGCTGTGTACACTCACCCACGGCAGACGGGCAGGCAGGGCGCAGTGCGGATCTGGCTGTGTCAACTCACACACGGCATGCGGTCCGGCGGGAGCAGTGCGGATCTGGCTGTGTCCACTCACCCACGGCAGACGGGCAGGCAGGGCGCAGTGTGGATCTGGCTGTGTCCACTCACCCACGGCAGACAAGCAGGCAGGGCGCAGTGCGGATCTGGCTGTGTCCACTCACCCACGGGAGACGGGCAGGCAAGGCGCAGTGCGGATCTGTCTGTGTCCACTCACCCACGGGAGACGGGCAGGCAGGGCGCAGTGCGGATCTGGCTGTGTCCACTCACCCACGGGAGACGGGCGCAGGGCGCCGTGTGGATCTGGCTGTGTCCACTCACCCACGGGAGACGGGCAGGCAGGGCGCAGTGCGGATCCGGCTTTGTCCACTCACCCACGGGAGACGGGCCGGCAGGGCGCAGTGCGGATCTGGCTGTGTCCACTCACACACGCGAGACGCGCAGGCAGGGCGCAGTGCGGATCTGGCTGTGTCCACTCACCCACGGCATACAGGCAGGCAGGGTGCAGTGCGGATCTGGCTGTGTCCACTCACCCAAGGGAGGCGGTCAGGCAAGGCGCAGTGTGGATCTGGCTGTGTGCACTCACCCACAGGAGGCGGGCAGGCAAGGCGCAGTGCGGATCTGGCTGTGTCCACTCACCCACGGCAGACAAGCAGGCAGGGCGCAGTGCGGATCTGGCTGTGTCCACTCACCCATGGGAGACGGGCAGAGAGGGTGCTGTGTGGATCTGGCTATGTCCACTGACCCTCGGCAGACGGGCAGGCAGGGCGCAGAGCGGATCTGGCTGTGTCCACTCACCCACGGCAGACTGGCAGGCAGGGCGCAGTGCGGATCTGGCTGTGTCCACTCACCCACGGGAGGCGGGCAGGCAAGGCGCAGTGTGGATCTGGCTGTGTCCACTCACCCACGGGAGATGGGCAGAGAGGGTGCTGTGTGGATCTTGCTATGTCCACTGACCCACGGCACACGGGAAGGCAGGGCGCAGTGCGGATCTGGCAGTGTCCACTCACCCATGGCAGACGGTCAGGCAGGGTGCCGTGCGGATCTGGCTGTGTCCACTCACCCACGGGAGACGGGCCGGCTGGACGCAGTGCGGATCTGGTTGTGTCCACTCACCCACGAGAGACGGGCAGGCAGGGCGCAGTGCGGATCTTGCTGTGTCCACTCACCCACGTGAGACGGGCAGGCAAGGCGCAGTGCGGATCTGGCTGTGTCCACTCACCCACGGGAGACGGGCAGGCAGGGCGCAGTGCGGATCTGGCTGTGTCCACTCACCCACAGGAGACGGGCAGGCAGGGCGCAGTGCGTATCTGGCTGTGTCCACTCACCGATGGGAGACGGGCAAGCAGGGCACAGTGCGGATCTGGCTGTGTCCACTCAACCACGGGAGACGGGCATTCAAGGCACAGTGCGGATCTGGCTGTGTCCACTCACCCATGGGAGACGGGCAGGCAGGGCGCAGTGCGGTTCTGGCTGTGTCCACTCACCCACGGGAGACGGGCAGGCAGGGCGCAGTGCGGATCTGGCTGTGTCCACTCACCCACGGCAGACGGGCAGGAACGGCGCAGTGCGGATCTGGCTGTGTCCACTCACCCACGTGAGACGGGTAGGCAGGGCGCAGTGCGGATCTGGCTGTGTCCAATCACCCACGGGAGACGGGCAGGCAGGGCACAGTGCAGATCTGGCTGTGTCCAGTCACCCACGGCAGACGGGCAGGCAGGGCGCAGTGCGGATCTGACTGTGTCCACTCACCCACGGGAGACGGGCAGGCAGGGCGCAGTGCGGATCTGGCTGTGTCCACTCACCCATGGGAGACGGGCAGGCAAGGCGCAGTGCGGATCTGGCTGTGTCCACTCACACACGGGAGGCGGGCAGGCAAGGCGCAGTGCGGATCCGGCTTTGACCACTCACCCACGGGAGACGGGCCGGCAGGGCGCAGTGCGGATCTGGCTGTGTCCACTCACACACGCGAGACGCGCAGGCAGGGCGCAGTGCGGATCTGGCTGTGTCCACTCACCCACGGCATACAGGCAGGCAGGGTGCAGTGCGGATCTGGCTGTGTCCACTCACCCAAGGGAGGCGGTCAGGCAAGGCGCAGTGTGGATCTGGCTGTGTGCACTCACCCACAGGAGGCGGGCAGGCAAGGCGCAGTGCGGATCTGGCTGTGTCCACTCACCCACGGCAGACAAGCAGGCAGGGCGCAGTGCGGATCTGGCTGTGTCCACTCACCCATGGGAGACGGGCAGAGAGGGTGCTGTGTGGATCTGGCTATGTCCACTGACCCTCGGCAGACGGGCAGGCAGGGCGCAGAGCGGATCTGGCTGTGTCCACTCACCCACGGCAGACTGGCAGGCAGGGCGCAGTGCGGATCTGGCTGTGTCCACTCACCCATGGGAGACGGGCAGGCAGGGCGCAGTGCGGTTCTGGCTGTGTCCACTCACCCACGGGAGACGGGCAGGCAGGGCGCAGTGCGGATCTGGCTGTGTCCACTCACCCATGGGAGACGGGCAGGCAGGGCGCAGTGCGGTTCTGGCTGTGTCCACTCACCCACGGGAGACGGGCAGGCAGGGCCCAGTGCGGATCTGGCTGTGTCCACTCACCCACGGCAGACGGGCAGGAACGGCGCAGTGCGGATCTGGCTGTGTCCAGTCACCCACGGCAGACGGGCAGGCAGGGCGCAGTGCGGATCTGACTGTGTCCACTCACCCACGGGAGACGGGCAGGCAGGGCGCAGTGCGGATCTGGCTGTGTCCACTCACCCATGGGAGACGGGCAGGCAAGGCGCAGTGCGGATCTGGCTGTGTCCACTCACACACGGGAGGCGGGCAGGCAAGGCGCAGTGTGGATCTGGCTGTGTCCACTCACCCACGGGAGACGGGCAGAGAGGGTGCTGTGTGGATCTGGCTATGTCCACTTACCCACGGCAGACGGGCTGCCAGGCCGCAGTACGCTTCCAGCTGTGTACACTCACCCACGGCAGACGGGCAGGCAGGGCGCAGTGCGGATCTGGCTGTGTCCACTCAACCACGGGAGACGGGCAGGCAAGGCGCAGTGTGGATCTGGCTGTGTCCACTCACCCACGGGAGACGGGCAGAGAGGGTGCTGTGTGGATCTGGCTATGTCCACTGACCCACGGCAGACGGGCAGGCAGGGCGCAGTGCGGATCTGGCTGTGTCCACTCACCCACGGCAGATGGTCAGGAAGTGCGCAGTGCGGATCTGGCTGTGTCCACTCACCCACGGGAGACGGGCAGGCAGGGCCCAGTGCGGATCTGGCTGTGTCCACTCACCCACGGCGGACGAATAGGCAGGGCGCAGTGCGGATCTGGCTGTGTCCACTCACCCACGGGAGACGGGCAGAGACGGTGCTGTGTGGATCTGGCTATGTCCACTGACCCACGGTAGACGGGCAGGCAGGGCGCAGTACGGATCTGGCTGTGTCCACTCACCCACGGCAGGCGGTCAGGCAGGGCGCAGTGTGGATCTGGCTGTGTCCACTCACCCAAGGCACGCGGTCAGGCAGTGCGCAGTGCGGATCTGGCTGTGTACACTCACCCATGGGAGACGGGCAGGCAAGGCGCAGTGCGGATCTGGCTGTGTCCACTCACACACGGGAGGCGGGCAGGCAAGGCGCAGTGTGGATCTGGCTGTGTCCACTCACCCACGGGAGACGGGCAGAGAGGGTGCTGTGTGGATCTGGCTATGTCCACTTACCCACGGCAGACGGGCTGCCAGGCCGCAGTACGCTTCCAGCTGTGTACACTCACTCACGGCAGACGGGCAGGCAGGGCGCAGTGCGGATCTGGCTGTGTCCACTCAACCACGGGAGACGGGCAGGCAAGGCGCAGTGTGGATCTGGCTGTGTCCACTCACCCACGGTAGACGGGCAGAGAGGGTGCTGTGTGGATCTGGCTATGTCCACTGACCCACGGCAGACGGGCAGGCAGGGTGCAGTGCGGATCTGGCTGTGTCCACTCACCCACGGCAGATGGTCAGGAAGTGCGCAGTGCGGATCTGGCTGTGTCCACTCACCCACGGGAGACGGGCAGGCAGGGCCCAGTGCGGATCTGGCTGTGTCCACTCACCCACGGCGGACGAATAGGCAGGGCGCAGTGCGGATCTGGCTGTGTCCACTCACCCACGGGAGACGGGCAGAGACGGTGCTGTGTGGATCTGGCTATGTCCACTGACCCACGGTAGACGGGCAGGCAGGGCGCAGTACGGATCTGGCTGTGTCCACTCACCCACGGCAGGCGGTCAGGCAGGGCGCAGTGTGGATCTGGCTGTGTCCACTCACCCAAGGCACGCGGTCAGGCAGTGCGCAGTGCGGATCTGGCTGTGTACACTCACCCACGGCAGACGGTCAGGCAGGGCGCAGTGCGGATCTGGCTGTGTCCACTCACCCACGGCAGACGGTCACGCAGGGCGCAGTGCGGATTTGGCTGTGTCCACTCACCCATGGGAGACGGGCAGGCAAGGCGGAGTGCGGATCTGGCTGTGTCCACTCACCCACGGGAGGCGGGCAGGCAAGGCGCAGTGTGGATCTGGCTGTGTACACTCACCCACGGGAGACGGGCAGAGAGGGTGCTGTGTGTATCTGGCTATGTCCACTGACCCACGGCAGACGGGCAGGCAGGGCGCAGTGCGGATCTGGCTGTGTCCACTCACGCACGGGATACGGGCAGGCAGGGCGCAGTGCGGATCTGACTGTGTCCACTCACCCACGGGAGACGGGCAGGCAGGGCGCAGTGCGGATCTGGCTGTGTCCACTCACCCACGGCAGACGGGCAGGAAGGGCGCAGTGCGGATCTGGCTGTGTCCACTCACCCACGTGAGACGGGTAGGCAGGGCGCAGTGCGGTTCTGGCTGTGTCCAATCACCCACGGGAGACGGGCAGGCAGGGCGCAGTGCGGATCTGGCTGCGTCCACTCACCCACGGGAGACGGGCAGAGACGGTGCTGTGTGGATCTGGCTATGTCCACTGACCCACGGCAGACGGGCAGGCAGGGCGCAGTACGGATCCGGCTGTGTCCACTCACCCACGGCAGGCGGTCAGGCAGGGCGCAGTGGGGATCTCGCTGTGTCCACTCACCCACGGCACGCGGTCAGGCAGTGCGCAGTGCGGATCTGGCTGTGTCCACTCACCCACGGCAGACGGTCAGGCAGGACGCAGTGCGGATCTGGCTGTGTCCACTCACCCACGACAGACGGGCAGGCAGGGCACAGTGCGGATCTTTCTGTGTCCACTCGCCCACGTGAGACGGGCAGGCAAGGCGCAGTGCGGATCTGGCTGTGTCCAATCACCCACGGGAAACGGGCAGGCAGGGCGCAGTGCGGATCTGGCTGTGTCCAGTTACCCACGGCAGACGGGCAGGCAGGGCGCAGTGCGGATCTGGCTGTGTCCACTCACCCACGGGAGGCGGTCAGGCATGGCGCAGTGTGGATCTGGCTGTGTCCACTCACCCACGGCAGAAGGGCAGGCAGTGCACAGTGCGGATCTGGCTGTGTCTACTCACCCACGGGAGATGGGCAGGCAAGGCGCAGTGTGGATCTGGCTGTGTCCACTCACCCACGGGAGACGGGCAGGCATGGCGCAATGTGGATCTGGCTGTGTCCACTCACCGACGGGAGACGGGCAGGCAAGGCGCAATGTGGATCTGGCTGTGTCCACTCACCCACGGGAGACGGGCAGAGAGGGTGCTGTGTGGATCTGGCTATGTCCACTGACCCACGGCAGACGGGCAGGCAGGGCGCAGTGCGGATCTGGCTGTGTCCACTCACCCACGGCAGACGGGCAGGAATGGCGCAGTGCGGATCTGGCTGTGTCCACTCACCCATGGGAGACGGGCAAGCAAGGCGCAGTGCGGATCTGGTTGTGTCCACTCACCCAGGGGAGACGGGCAGGCAAGGCGCAGGGTGGATCTGGCTGTGTCCACTCACCCACGGCTCGCGGTCAGGCAGTGCGCAGTGCGGATCAGGCTGTGTCCACTCACCCACGGCAGACAAGCAGGCAGGGCGCAGTGCGGATCTGGCTGTGTCCACTCACACACAGCAGACAGGCAGGCAGGGCGCAGTGTGGATCTGGCTGTGTCCACTCACCCACGAGAGAAGGGCAGGCAGGGCGCAGTGCGGATCTGGCTGTGTCCATTCACCCACAGGAGACGGGCAGGCAAGGCGCAGTGCGGATCTGGCTGTGTCCACTCACCCATGGGAGATGGGCAGGCAGGGCGCAGTGCGGATCTGGCTGTGTCCACTCACCCACGGGAGACGGGCAGGCAAGGCGCAGTGCGGATCAGGCTGTGTCCACTCACCCACAGGAGACGGGCAGGCAGGGCGCAGTGCGGATCTGGCTGTGTCCACTCACCCACGGGAGACGGGCAGGCAGGGCGCAGTGCGGATCTGGCTGTGTCCACTCACCCACGGGAGACGGGCGCAGGGCGCAGTGTGGATCTGGCTGTGTCCACTCACCCACGGCAGACGGGCCGGCAGGGCGCAGTGCGGATCCGGCTTTGTCCACTCACACAAGGAAGACGGGCAGGCAGGGCGCAGTGCGGATCTGGCTGTGTCCACACACCCACGGGAGACGGGCAGGCAGGGCGCAGTGCGGATCTGGCTGTGTCCACTCACCCACGGCAGATGGGCAGGCAGGGCGCAGTGCGGATCTGGCTGTGTCCACTCACCCACGGGAGGCGGTCAGGCATGGCGCAGTGTGGATCTGGCTGTGTCGACTCACCCACGGGAGACGGGCAGAGAGGGTGCTGTGTGGATCTGGCTATGTCCACTGACCCACGGCAGACGGGCAGGCAGGGCGCAGTGCGGATCTGGCTGTGTCCACTCACCCATGGGAGACGGGCAGGCAGGGCGCAGTGCGGATCTGGCTGTGTCCACTCACCCACGGGAGACGGGCAGGCAGGGCGCAGTGCGGATCTGGCTGTGTCCACTCACCCACGGGAGATGGGCAGAGACGATGCTGTGTGGATCTGGCTATGTCCACTGACCCACGGCAGACGGGCAGCCAGTCCGCAGTACGGATCCAGCTGTGTACACTCACCCACGGCAGATGGGCAGGCAGGGCGCAGTGCGGATCTGGCTGTGTCCACTCAACCACGGGAGACGGGCAGGCAAGGCACAGTGTGGATCTGGCTGTGTCCACTCACCCACAAGAGACGGGCAGAGAGGGTGCTGTGTGGATCTGGCTATGTCCACTTACCCACGGCAGACAGGCAGGCAGGGCGCAGTGCGGATCTGGCTGTGTCCACTAAACCACGGCAGACTGGCAGGCAGGGCGCAGTGCGGATCTGGCTGTGTCCAATCACCCACGGGAGGCGGGCCGGCAAGGCGCAGTGTGGATCTGGCTGTGTCCACTCACCCACGGGAGATGGGCAGAAAGGATGCTGTGTGGATCTGGCTATGTCCACTGACCCACGGCAGACGGGTAGGCAGGGCGCAGTGCGGATCTGGCTGTGTCCACTCACCCACGGCAGAAGGGCAGGCAGTGCACAGTGCGGATCTGGCTGTGTCTACTCACCCATGGGAGATGGGCAGGCAAGGCGCAGTGTGGATCTGGCTGAGACCACTCACCGACGGGAGACGGGCAGGCATGGCGCAATGTGGATCTGGCTGTGTCCACTCACCCACGGGAGACGGGCAGAGAGGGTGCTTTGTGGATCTGGCTGTGTCCACTCACCCACAGCAGACAGGCAGGCAGGGCGCAGTGTGGATCTGGCTGTGTCCACTCACACACGAAAGAAGGGCAGGCAGGGCGCAGTGAGGATCTGGCTGTGTCCAGTTACCCATGGCAGACGGGCAGGCAGGGCGCAGTGCGGATCTGGCTGTGTCCACTCACCCACGGGAGATGGGCAGGCAGGGCGCAGTGCGGATCTGGCTGTGTCCACTCACCCATGGGAGATGGGCAGGCAAGGCGCAGTGCGGATCCGGTTGCGTCCACTCACCCACGGGAGACGGGCAGAGAGGGTGCTGTGTGGATCTGGCTATGTCCACTGACCCACGGCAGACGGGCATGCAGGGTGCAGTGCGGATATGGCTATGTCCACTCACGCACGGGAGACGGGCAGGCAGGGCGCAGTGCGGATCTGACTCTGTCCACTCACACACGGCAGACGGGCAGGCAGGGCGCAGTGCGGATCTGGCTGTGTCCACTCACCCACGAAAGAAGGGCAGGCAGGGCGCAGTGCGGATCTGGCTGTGTCCATTCACCCACAAGAGACGGGCAGGCAAGGCGCAGTGCGGATCTGGCTATGTCCACTCACCCAGGAGAGATGGGCAGGCAGGACGCAGTGCGGATCTGGCTGTGTCCACTCACCCACGGGAGACGGGCAGGCAAGGCGCAGTGCGGATCTGGCTGTGTCCACTCACCCACAGGAGACGGGCAGGCAGGGCGTAGTGCGGATCTGGCTGTGTCCACTCACCCACGGGAGACCGGCAGGCAGGGCGCAGTGCGGATCTGGCTGTGTCCACTCACCCACGGGAGACGGGCGCAGGGCGCACTGTGGATCTGGCTGTGTCCACTCACCCACGGCAGACGGGCAGGCAGGGCGCAGTGCGGATCCGGCTTTGTCCACTCACCCAAGGGGGATGGGCAGGCAGGGCGCAGTGCGGATCTGGCTGTGTCCACACACCCACGGGAGACGGGCAGGCAGGGCGCAGTGCGGATCTGGCTGTGTCCACTCACCCACGGCAGACGGGCAGGCAGGGCGCAGTGCGGATCTGGCTCTGTCCACTCACCCACGGGAGGCGGTCAGGCATGGCGCAGTGTGGATCTGGCTGTGTCCACTCACCCACGGGAGACGGGCAGAGAGGGTGCTGTGTGGATCTGGCTATGTCCACTGACCCACGGCAGACTGGCAGGCAGGGCGCAGTGCGGATCTGGCTGTGTCCACTCACCCACAGGAGACGGGCAGGCAGGGCGCAGTGCGGATCTGGCTGTGTCCACTCACTAATGGGAGACGGGCAAGCAGGGCGCAGTGCGAGTCTGGCTGTGTCCAGTCAATCACGGGAGACGGGCAGGCAGGCCGCAGTGCGGATCTGGCTGTGTCCACTCACCCACAGGAGACGGGCAGGCAGGGCGCAGTGCGGATCTGGCTGTGTCCACTCACCCAGGAGAGATGGGCAGGCAGGACGCAGTGCGGATCTGGCTGTGTACACTCACCCACGGCAGACGGGCAGGCAGGGCGCAGTGCGGATCTGGCTGTGTCCACTCAACCACGGGAGACGGGCAGGCAAGGCGCAGTGTGGATCTGGCTGTGTCCACTTACCCACGGCAGACAGGCAGGCAGGGCGCAGTGCGGATCTGACTGTGTCCACTCACCCACGGGTGACGGGCAGGTAGGGCGCAGTGCGGATCTGGCTGTGTCCACTCACCCACGGCAGACGGGCAGGAAGGGCGCAGTGCGGATCTGGCTGTGTCCACTCACCCACGTGGGACGGGTAGGCAGGGCGCAGTGCGGTTCTGGCTGTGTCCAATCACCCACGGGAGACGGGCAGGCAGGGCGCAGTGCGGATCTGGCTGTGTCCAGTCACCCACGGGAGACGGGCAGGCAGTGCGCAGTGCGGATCTGGCTGTGTCCACTCACCCAAAGGAGACGGGCAGAGACGGTGCTGTGTGGATCTGGCTATGTCCACTGACCCACGGCAGACAGGCAGGCAGGGCGATGTACGGATCCGGCTGTGTCCACTCACCCACGGCAGGCGGTCAGGCAGGGCGCAGTGGGGATCTGGCTGAGTCCACTCACCCACGGCACACGGTCAGGCAGTGCGCAGTGCGGATCTGGCTGTGTCCACTCACCCACGGCAGAAGGTCAGGCAGGACGCAGTGCGGATCTGGCTGTGTCCACTCACCCACGACAGACGGGCAGACAGGGCACAGTGCGGATCTTGCTGTGTCCACTCACCCACGTGAGACGGGCAGGCAAGGCACAGTGCGGATCTGGCTGTGTCCAATCACCAACGGGAGACGGGCAGGCAGGGCGCAGTGCGGATCTGGCTGTGTCCAGTTACCCACGGCAGACGGGCAGGCAGGGCGCATTGCGGATCTGGCTGTGTCCACTCACCCACGGAAGATGGTCAGGCAGGGTGCCGTGCGGATCTGGCTGTGTCCACTCACTCACGGGAGACGGGCAGACAGGGCGCAGTGCGGATCTGGCTGTGTCCACTCACCCACGGGAGATGTACAGGCAGGGCGCAGTACGGATCTGGCTGTGTCCACTCACCCACGGGAGACGGGCAGGCAGGGCGCAGTGCGGATCTGGCTGTGTCCACTCACTCACGGCAGACGGGCAGGCAGGGCGCAGGTCGGATCTGGCTGTGTCCACTCACCCACGGGAAACGGGCAGAGAGTGTGCTGTGTGGATCTGGCTATGTCCACTGACCCACGGCAGACGGGCAGGCAGGGCGCAGTGCGGATCTTGCTGTGTCCACTCACCCATGGGAGACGGGCAGGCAGGGTGCAGTGCGGATCTGGCTGTGTCCACTCAACCACGGTAGACGGGCATTCAAGGCACAGTGCGGATCTCGCTGTGCCCACTCACCCATAGGAGACGGGCAGGCAGGGCGCAGTGCGGATCTGGCTGTGTCCACTCACCCACGGGAGACGGGCAGGCAGGGCGCAGTGCGGATCTGGCTGTGTCCACTCACCGACGACAGACGGGCAGGAAGGGCGCAGTGCGGATCTGGCTGTGTCCACTCACCCACGTGAGACGGGTAGGCAGGGCGCAGTGCGGATCTGGCTGTGTCCAATCACCCACGGGAGACGGGCAGGCAGGGCGCAGTGCGGATCTGGCTGTGTCCACTCACGCACGGGAGACGGGCAGGCAGGGCGCAGTGCGGATCTGACTCTGTCCACTCACCCAACGGGAGACGGGCAGGCAGGGCTCAGTGCGGATCTGGCTGTGTCCACTCACCCACGGGAGACGGGCAGAGACGGTGCTGTGTGGATCTGGCTATGTCCACTGACCCACGGTAGACGGGCAGGCAGGGCGCAGTACGGATCTGGCTGTGTCCACTCACCCACGGCACGCGGTCAGGCAGTGCGCAGTGCGGATCTGGCTGTGTACACTCACCCACGGCAGACGGTCAGGCAGGGCGCAGTGCGGATCTGGCTGTGTCCACTCACCCACGGCAGACGGTCAGGCAGGGCGCAGTGCGGATTTGGCTGTGTCAACTCACCCATGGGAGACGGGTAGGCAAGGCGCAGTGCGGATCTGGCTGTGTCCACTCACCCACGGGAGGCGGGCAGGCAAGGCGCAGTGTGGATCTGGCTGTGTCCACTCACCCACGGGAGACGGGCAGAGAGGGTGCTGTGTGGATCTGGCTATGTCCACTGACCCAAGGCAGACGGGCAGGCAGGGCGCAGTGCGGATCTGGCTGTGTCCACTCACGCACGGGAGACGGGCAGGCAGGGCGCAGTGCGGATCTGACTCTGTCCACTCACCCAATGGGAGACGGGCAGGCAGGGCTCAGTGCGGATCTGGCTGTGTCCACTCACCCACGGGAGACGGGCAGAGATGGTGCTGTGTGGATCTGGCTATGTCCACTGACCCACGGTAGACGGGCAGGCAGGGCGCAGTACGGATCTGGCTGTGTCCACTCACCCACGGCACGCGGTCAGGCAGTGCGCAGTGCGGATCTGGCTGTGTACACTCACCCACGGCAGACGGTCAGGCAGGGCGCAGTGCGGATCTGGCTGTGTCCACTCACCCACGGCAGACGGTCAGGCAGGGCGCAGTGCGGATTTGGCTGTGTCCACTCACCCATGGGAGACGGGTAGGCAAGGCGCAGTGAGGATCTGGCTGTGTCCACTCACCCACGGGAGGCGGGCAGGCAAGGCGCAGTGTGGATCTGGCTGTGTCCACTCACCCACGGGAGACAGGCAGAGAGGGTGCTGTGTGGATCTGGCTATGTCCACTGACCCAAGGCAGACGGGCAGGCAGGGCGCAGTGCGGATCTGGCTGTGTCCACTCACGCACGGGATACGGGCAGGCAGGGCGCAGTGCGGATCTGACTGTGTCCACTCACCCACGGGAGAAGGGCAGGCAGGGCGCAGTGCGGATCTGGCTGTGTCCACTCACCCACGGCAGACGGGCAGGAAGGGCGCAGTGCGGATCTGGCTGTGTCCACTCACCCACGTGAGACGGGTAGGCAGGGCGCAGTGCGGTTCTGGCTATGTCCAATCACCCACGGGAGACGGGCAGCCAGGGCGCAGTGCGGATCTGGCTGTGTCCAGTCACCCACGGGAGACGGGCCGGCAAGGCGCAGTGCGGATCTGGCTGCGTCCACTCACCCACGAGAGACGGGCAGAGACGGTGCTGTGTGGATCTGGCTATGTCCACTGACCCACGGCAGACTGGCAGGCAGGGCGCAGTGCGGATCTGGCTGTGTCCACTTACGCACGGGATACGGGCAGGCAGGGCGCAGTGCGGATCTGACTGTGTCCACTCACCCACGGGAGACGGGCAGGCAGGGCGCAGTGCGGATCTGGCTGTGTCCACTCACCCACGGCAGACGGGCAGGCAGGGCGCAGTACAGATCCGGCTGTGTCCACTCACCCACGGCAGGCGGTCAGGCAGGGCGCAGTAGGGATCTGGCTGTGTCCACTCACCCACGGCACGCGGTCAGGCAGTGCGCAGTGCGGATATGGCTGTGTCCACTCACCCACGGCAGACGGTCAGGCAGGACGCAGTGCGGATCTGGCTGTGTCCACTCACCCACGACAGACGGGCAGGCAGGGCACTGTGCGGATCTTGCTGTGTCCACTCGCACACGTGAGACGGGCAGGCAAGGCGCAGTGCGGATCTGGCTGTGTCCAATCACTCACGGGAGACGGGCAGGCAGGGCGCAGTGCGGATCTGGCTGTGTCCAGCTACCCACGGCAGACGGGCAGGCAGGGCGCAGTGCGGATCTGGCTGTGTCCACTCACCCACGGGAGGCGGTCAGGCATGGCGCAGTGTGGATATGGCTGTGTCCACTCACCCACGGCAGACAGGCAGGCAAGGCACAGTGTGGATCTGGCTGTGTCCACTCACCCACGGGAGACGGGCAGAGAGGGTGCTGTGTGGATCTGGCTATGTCCACTCACCCACGGCAGACAGGCAGGCAGGGCGCAGTGCGGATCTGGCTGTGTACACTCACCCACGGGAGACGGGCAAAGAGGGTGCTGTGTGGATCTGGCTGTGTCGACTCACCCACGGGAGACGGGCAGAGACGGTGCTGTGTGGATCTGGCTATGTCCACTGACCCACGGCAGACGGGCGGGCAGGGCGCAGTGCGGATCTGGCTGTGTCCACTCACCCACGGCAGACGGGCAGGAAGGGCGCAGTGCGGATCTGGCTGTGTCCACTCACCCACGTGAGACGGATAGGCAGGGCGCAGTGCGGTTCTGGCTGTGTCCAATCACCCACGGGAGACGGGCAGGCAGGGCGCAGTGCGGATCTGGCTGTGTCCAGTCACCCACGGGAGACGGGCAGGCAGGGCGCAGTGCGGATTTGGCTGTGTCCACTCACCCACGGGAGACGGGCAGAGACGGTGCTGTGTGGATCTGTCTATGTCCACTGACCCACGGCAGACGGGCAGGCAGGGCGCAGTGCGGATCTGGCTGTGTCCACTCACCCACGGCAGGCGGTCAGGCAGGGCGCAGTGGGGATCTGGCTGTGTCCACTCACCCACGGCACGCGGTCAGGCAGTGCGCAGTGCGGATCTGGCTGTGTCCACCCACCCACGGCAGACGGTCTGGCAGGACGCAGTGCGGATCTGGCTGTGTCCACTCACCCACGACAGACGGGCAGGCAGGGCGCAGTGCGGATCTTGCTGTGTCCACTCACCCAAGTGAGACGGGCAGGCAAGGCACACTGCGGATCTGGCTGTGTCCAATCACCCACGGGAGACGGGGAGGCAGGGCGCAGTGCGGATCTGGCTGTGTCCACTCACCCACGGGAGACGGGCAGACAGGGCGCAGTGCGGATCTGCCTGTGTCCACTCACCCACTACAGACGGGCAGGCAGGGCGCAGTGCGGATCTTGCTGTGTCCACTCACCCACGTGAGACGGGCAGGCAAGGCACACTGCGGATCTGGCTGTGTCCTGTTACCCACGGCAGACGGGCAGGCAGGGCGCAGTGCGGATCTGGCTGTGTCCACTCACCCACGGGAGACGGGCAGACAGGGCGCAGTGCGGATCTGGCTGTGTCCACTCACCCATGGGAGACGGGCAAGCAAGGCGCAGTGCGGATCTGGTTGTGTCCACTCACCCAGGTGAGACGGGCAGGCAAGGCGCAGTGTGGATCTGACTGTGTCCACTCACCCATGGGAGACGGGCAGAGAGGGTGCTGTGAGGATCTGGCTATGTCCACTGACCCACGGCAGACGGGCAGGCAGGGCGCAGGGCGGATCTGGCTGTGTCCACTTACGCACGGGAGTCGGGCAGGCAGGGCGCAGTGCGGATCTGACTCTGTCCACTCACCCACGGGAGACGGGCAGGCAGGGCGCAGTGCGGATCTGGCTGTGTCCACTAACCCACGGGAGACGGGCAGAGACGGTGCTGTGTGGATCTGGCTATGTCCACTGACCCACGGCAGACGGGCAGGCAGGGCGCAGTACGGATCTGGCTGTGTCCACTCACCCACGGCAGGCCGTCAGGCAGGGCGCAGTGTGGATCTGGCTGTGTCCACTCACCCACGGCTCGTGGTCAGGCAGTGCGCAGTGCGGATCTGGCAGTGTCCACTCACCCACGGCAGACGGTCAGGCAGGGCGCAGTGCGGATCTGGCTGTGTCCACTCACCCACGGCAGACAAGCAGGCAGGGCGCAGTGCGGATCTGGCTGTGTCCACTCACCCACAGCAGACAGGCAGGCAGGGCGCAGTGTGGATCTGGCTGTGTCCACTCACCCAAAAAAGAAGGGCAGGCAGGGCGCAGTGAGGATCTGGCTGTGTCCATTCACCCACAGGAGACGGGCTGGCAAGGCGCAGTGCGGATCTGGCTGTGTCCACTCACCCATGGGAGATGGGCAGGCAGGGCGCAGTGCGGATCTGGCTGTGTCCACTCACCCACGGGAGACGGGCAGGCAGGGCGCAGTGCGGATCTGGCTGTGTCCACTCACCCACGGGAGACGGGCGCAGGGCGCAGTGTGGATCTGGCTGTGTCCACTCACCCACGGCAGACGGGCAGGCAGGGCGCAGTGCGGATCCGGCTTTGTCCACTCACACAAGAGGGACGGGCAGGCAGGGCGCAGTGCGGATCTGGCTGTGTCCACACACCCACGGGAGACAGGCAGGCAGGGCGCAGTGCGGATCTGGCTGTGTCCACTCACCCACGGCAGACGGGCAGGCAGGGCGCAGTGCGGACCTGGCTGTGTCCACTCACCCAAGGGAGGCGGTCAGGCATGGCGCAGTGTGGATCTGGCTGTGTCCACTCACCCACGGGAGACGGGCAGACAGGGTGCTGTGTGGATCTGGCTTTGTCCACTGACCCACGGCAGACAGGCAGGCAGGGCGCAGTGCGGATCTGGCTGTGTCCACTCACCCACGGCAGACTGGCAGGCAGGGCACAGTGCGGATCTGGCTTTGTTCACTCACCCACGGGAGACGAGCAGGCAGGGCGCAGTGCGGATCAGGCTCTGTCCACTCACCCATGGCAGACGGTCAGGCAGGGCGCAGTGCGGATCTGGCTGTGTCCACTCACCCACGGGAGACGGGCCGGCAGGACGCAGTGCGGATCTGGTTGTGTCCACTCACCCACGACAGACGGGCAGGCAGGGCGCAGTGCGGATCTGGCTGTGTCCACTCACCCACGTGAGACGGGCAGGCAATGCGCAGTGCGGATCTGGCTGTGTCCAATCACCCACGGGAGACGGGCAGGCAGGGCGCAGTGCGGATCTGGCTGTGTCCAGTTACCCATGGCAGACGGGCAGGCAGGGCGCAGTGCGGATCTGGCTGTGTCCACTCACCCACGGGAGACGGGCAGGCAGGGCGCAGTGCAGATCTGGCTGTGTCCACTCACCCATGGGAGATGGGCAGGCAAGGCGCAGTGCAGATCTGGTTGTGTCCACTCACCCAGGGGAGACGGGCAGGCAAGGCGCAGTGTGGATATGACTGTGTCCACTCACCCACGGGAGACGGGCAGAGAGGGTGCTGTGTGGATCTGGCTATGTCCACTGACCCACGGAAGACGGGCAGGCAGGGTGCAGTGCGGATCTGGCTGTGTCCACTCACGCACGGGAGACGGGCAGGCAGGGCGCAGTGCGGATCTGACTCTGTCCACTCACCCACGGGAGACGGGCAGGCAGGGCGCAGTGCGGATCTGGCTGTGCCACTCACCCACGAAAGAAGGGCAGGCAGAGCGCAGTGCGGATCTGGCTGTGTCCATTCACCCACAGGAGACGGGCAGGCAAGGCGCAGTGCGGATCTGGCTGTGTCCACTCACCCATGAGAGATGGGCAGGCAGGGCGCAGTGCGGATCTGGCTGTGTCCACTCACCCACGGGAGACGGGCAGGCAAGGCGCAGTGCGGACCTGGCTGTGTCCAGTCACCCACAGGAGACGGGCAGGCAGGGCGCAGTGCGGATCTGGCTGTGTCCACTCACCCACGGGAGACCGGCAGGCAGGGCGCAGTGCGGATCTGGCTGTGTCCACTCACCCATATGAGACGGGCGCAGGGCGCAGTGTGGATCTGGCTGTGTCCACTCACTCACGGCAGACGGGCAGGCAGGGCGCAGTGCGGATCCGGCTTTGTCCACTCACCCAAGGGGGATGGGCAGGCAGGGCGCAGTGCGGATCTGGCTGTGTCCACACACCCACGGGAGACGGGCAGGCAGGGCGCAGTGCGGATCTGGCTGTGTCCACTCACCCACGGCAGACGGGCAGGCAGGGCGCAGTGCGGATCTGGCTGTGTCCACTCACCCACGGGAGGCGGTCAGGCATGGCGCAGTGTGGATCTGGCTGTGTCCACTCACCCACGGGAGACGGGCAGAGAGGGTGCTGTGTGGATCTGGCTATGTCCTCTGACCCACGGCAGACGGGCAGGCAGGGCGCAGTGCGGATCTGGCTGTGTCCACTCACCCACAGGAGACGGGCAGGCAGGGCGCAGTGCGGATCTGGCGGTGTCCACTCACCGATGGGAGACGGGCAAGCAGGGCGCAGTGCGGATCTGGCTGTGTCCACTCAACCACGGGAGACGGGCATTCAAGGCACAGTGCGGATCAGGCTGTGTCCACTCACCCACGGGAGACGGGCAGGCAGGGCGCAGTGCGGTTCTGGCTGTGTCCACTCACCCACGGGAGACGGGCAGGCAGGGCGCAGTGCGGATCTGGCTGTGTCCACTCACCCACGTGAGACGGGTAGGCAGGGCGCAGTGCGGATCTGGCTGTGTCCAATCACCCACGGGAGACGGGCATGCAGGGCGCAGTGCGGATCTGGCTGTGTCCACTCACCCACGGCAGACAGGCAGGAAGGGCGCAGTGCGGATCTGGCTGTGTCCACTCACCCACGTGAGACGGGTAGGCAGGGCACAGTGCGGTTCTGGCTGTGTCCAATCACCCACGGGAGACGGGCATGCAGGGCGCAGTGCGGATCTGGCTGTGTCCAGTCACCCACGGGAGACGGGCAGGCAGTGCGCAGTGCGGATCTGGCTGTGTCCACTCACCCACGGGAGACGGGCAGAGACGGTTCTGTGTGGATCTGGCTATGTCCACTGACCCACGGCAGACGGGCAGGCAGGGCGCAGTACGGATCCGGCTGTGTCCACTCACCCACGGCAGGCGGTCAGGCAGGGCGCAGTGGGGATCTGGCTGAGTCCACTCAACCACGGCACGCGGTCAGGCAGTGCGCAGTGCGGATCTGGCTGTGTCCACTCACCCACGGCAGACGGTCAGGCAGGACGCAGTGCGGATCTGGCTGTGTCCACTCACCCACGACAGACGGGCAGGCAGGGCACAGTGCGGATCTTGCTGTGTCCACTCACCCACGTGAGACGGGCAGGCAAGGCGCAGTGCGGATCTGGCTGTGTCCAATCACCCACGGGAGACGCGCAGGCAGGGCGCAGTGCGGATCTGGCTGTGTCCACTCACCCACGGGAGATGGGCAGGCAGGGCGCAGTGCGGATCTGGCTGTGTCCACTCACCCACGGGAGACGGGCAGAGAGGGTGCTGTGTGGATCCGGCTATGTCCACTGACCCACGGCAGACCGGCAGGCAGGGCGCAGTGCGGATCTGGCTGTGTCCACTCACCCACGGGAGACGGGCAGGCAGGGCGCAGTGCGGATCTGGCTGTGTCCACTCACCCACGACAGACGGGCAGGATGGGCGCAGTGCGGATCTGGATGTGTCCACTCACCCACGTGAGACAGGTAGGCAGGGCGCAGTGCGGATCTGGCTGTGTCCAATCACCCACGGGAGACGGGCAGGCAGGGCGCAGTGCGGATCTGGCTGTGTCCACTCACGCACGGGAGACGGGCAGGCAGGGCGCAGTGCGGATCTGACTCTGTCCACTCACCCAACGGGAGCCGGGCAGGCAGGGCGCAGTGCGGATCTGGCTGTGGCCACTCACGCACGGGAGACGGGCAGGCAGGGCGCAGTGCGGATCTGACTCTGTCCACTCACCCAACGGGAGCCGGGCAGGCAGGGCGCAGTGCGGATCTGGCTGTGTCCACTCACCCACGGGAGACGGGCAGAGACGGTGCTGTGTGGATCTGGCTATGTCCACTGACCCACGGTAGACGGGCAGGCAGGGCGCAGTGCGGATCTGGCTGTGTACACTCACCCACGGCAGACGGGCAGGAAGGGCACAGTGCGGATCTGGCTGTGTCCACTCACCCACGTGAGACGGGTAGGCAGGGCGCAGTGCGGTTCTGGCTGTGTCCAATCACCCACGGGAGACGGGCAGGCAGGGCGCAGTGCGGATCTGGCTGTGTCCAGTCACCCACGGGAGACGGGCAGGCAGGGCGCTTTGCGGATCTGGCTGCGTCCACTCACCCACGGGAGACGGGCAGAGACGGTGCTGTGTGGATCTGGCTATGTCCACTGACCCACGGCAGACGGGCAGGCAGGGCGCAGTGCGAATCTGGCTGTGTCCACTCACGCACGGGATACGGGCAGGCAGGGCGCAGTGCGGATCTGACTGTGTCCACTCAACCACGGGAGACGGGCAGGCAGGGCGCAGTGCGGATCTGACTGTGTCCACTCACCCACGGCAGACGGGCAGGAAGGGCGCAGTGCGGATCTGGCGATGTCCACTCACCCATGGCAGACGGGTAGGCAGGGCGCAGTGCGGTTCTGGCTGTGTCCAATCACCCACGGGAGACGGGCAGGCAGGGCGCAGTGCGGATCTGGCTGTGTCCAGTCACCCACGGGAGACGGGCAGGCAGGGCGCAGTGCGGATTTGGCTGTGTCCACTCACCCATGGGAGACGGGTAGGCAAGGCGCAGTGAGGATCTGGCTGTGTCCACTCACCCACGGGAGGCGGGCAGGCAAGGCGCAGTGTGGATCTGGCTGTGTCCACTCACCCACGGGAGACAGGCAGAGAGGGTGCTGTGTGGATCTGGCTATGTCCACTGACCCAAGGCAGACGGGCAGGCAGGGCGCAGTGCGGATCTGGCTGTGTCCACTCACGCACGGGATACGGGCAGGCAGGGCGCAGTGCGGATCTGACTGTGTCCACTCACCCACGGGAGAAGGGCAGGCAGGGCGCAGTGCGGATCTGGCTGTGTCCACTCACCCACGGCAGACGGGCAGGAAGGGCGCAGTGCGGATCTGGCTGTGTCCACTCACCCACGTGAGACGGGTAGGCAGGGCGCAGTGCGGTTCTGGCTATGTCCAATCACCCACGGGAGACGGGCAGCCAGGGCGCAGTGCGGATCTGGCTGTGTCCAGTCACCCACGGGAGACGGGCCGGCAAGGCGCAGTGCGGATCTGGCTGCGTCCACTCACCCACGAGAGACGGGCAGAGACGGTGCTGTGTGGATCTGGCTATGTCCACTGACCCACGGCAGACTGGCAGGCAGGGCGCAGTGCGGATCTGGCTGTGTCCACTTACGCACGGGATACGGGCAGGCAGGGCGCAGTGCGGATCTGACTGTGTCCACTCACCCACGGGAGACGGGCAGGCAGGGCGCAGTGCGGATCTGGCTGTGTCCACTCACCCACGGCAGACGGGCAGGCAGGGCGCAGTACAGATCCGGCTGTGTCCACTCACCCACGGCAGGCGGTCAGGCAGGGCGCAGTGGGGATCTGGCTGTGTCCACTCACCCACGGCACGCGATCAGGCAGTGCGCAGTGCGGATATGGCTGTGTCCACTCACCCACGGCAGACGGTCAGGCAGGACGCAGTGCGGATCTGGCTGTGTCCACTCACCCACGACAGACGGGCAGGCAGGGCACTGTGCGGATCTTGCTGTGTCCACTCGCACACGTGAGACGGGCAGGCAAGGCGCAGTGCGGATCTGGCTGTGTCCAATCACTCACGGGAGACGGGCAGGCAGGGCGCAGTGCGGATCTGGCTGTGTCCAGCTACCCACGGCAGACGGGCAGGCAAGGCGCAGTGCGGATCTGGCTGTGTCCACTCACCCACGGGAGGCGGTCAGGCATGGCGCAGTGTGGATATGGCTGTGTCCACTCACCCACGGCAGACAGGCAGGCAAGGCACAGTGTGGATCTGGCTGTGTCCACTCACCCACGGGAGACGGGCAGAGAGGGTGCTGTGTGGATCTGGCTATGTCCACTCACCCACGGCAGACAGGCAGGCAGGGCGCAGTGCGGATCTGGCTGTGTACACTCACCCACGGGAGACGGGCAAAGAGGGTGCTGTGTGGATCTGGCTGTGTCGACTCACCCACGGGAGACGGGCAGAGACGGTGCTGTGTGGATCTGGCTATGTCCACTGACCCACGGCAGACGGGCGGGCAGGGCGCAGTGCGGATCTGGCTGTGTCCACTCACCCACGGCAGACGGGCAGGAAGGGCGCAGTGCGGATCTGGCTGTGTCCACTCACCCACGTGAGACGGATAGGCAGGGCGCAGTGCGGTTCTGGCTGTGTCCAATCACCCACGGGAGACGGGCAGGCAGGGCGCAGTGCGGATCTGGCTGTGTCCAGTCACCCACGGGAGACGGGCAGGCAGGGCGCAGTGCGGATTTGGCTGTGTCCACTCACCCACGGGAGACGGGCAGAGACGGTGCTGTGTGGATCTGTCTATGTCCACTGACCCACGGCAGACGGGCAGGCAGGGCGCAGTGCGGATCTGGCTGTGTCCACTCACCCACGGCAGGCGGTCAGGCAGGGCGCAGTGGGGATCTGGCTGTGTCCACTCACCCACGGCACGCGGTCAGGCAGTGCGCAGTGCGGATCTGGCTGTGTCCACCCACCCACGGCAGACGGTCTGGCAGGACGCAGTGCGGATCTGGCTGTGTCCACTCACCCACGACAGACGGGCAGGCAGGGCGCAGTGCGGATCTTGCTGTGTCCACTCACCCAAGTGAGACGGGCAGGCAAGGCACACTGCGGATCTGGCTGTGTCCAATCACCCACGGGAGACGGGGAGGCAGGGCGCAGTGCGGATCTGGCTGTGTCCACTCACCCACGGGAGACGGGCAGACAGGGCGCAGTGCGGATCTGCCTGTGTCCACTCACCCACTACAGACGGGCAGGCAGGGCGCAGTGCGGATCTTGCTGTGTCCACTCACCCACGTGAGACGGGCAGGCAAGGCACACTGCGGATCTGGCTGTGTCCTGTTACCCACGGCAGACGGGCAGGCAGGGCGCAGTGCGGATCTGGCTGTGTCCACTCACCCACGGGAGACGGGCAGACAGGGCGCAGTGCGGATCTGGCTGTGTCCACTCACCCATGGGAGACGGGCAAGCAAGGCGCAGTGCGGATCTGGTTGTGTCCACTCACCCAGGTGAGACGGGCAGGCAAGGCGCAGTGTGGATCTGACTGTGTCCACTCACCCATGGGAGACGGGCAGAGAGGGTGCTGTGAGGATCTGGCTATGTCCACTGACCCACGGCAGACGGGCAGGCAGGGCGCAGGGCGGATCTGGCTGTGTCCACTTACGCACGGGAGTCGGGCAGGCAGGGCGCAGTGCGGATCTGACTCTGTCCACTCACCCACGGGAGACGGGCAGGCAGGGCGCAGTGCGGATCTGGCTGTGTCCACTAACCCACGGGAGACGGGCAGAGACGGTGCTGTGTGGATCTGGCTATGTCCACTGACCCACGGCAGACGGGCAGGCAGGGCGCAGTACGGATCTGGCTGTGTCCACTCACCCACGGCAGGCCGTCAGGCAGGGCGCAGTGTGGATCTGGCTGTGTCCACTCACCCACGGCTCGTGGTCAGGCAGTGCGCAGTGCGGATCTGGCAGTGTCCACTCACCCACGGCAGACGGTCAGGCAGGGCGCAGTGCGGATCTGGCTGTGTCCACTCACCCACGGCAGACAAGCAGGCAGGGCGCAGTGCGGATCTGGCTGTGTCCACTCACCCACAGCAGACAGGCAGGCAGGGCGCAGTGTGGATCTGGCTGTGTCCACTCACCCAAAAAAGAAGGGCAGGCAGGGCGCAGTGAGGATCTGGCTGTGTCCATTCACCCACAGGAGACGGGCAGGCAAGGCGCAGTGCGGATCTGGCTGTGTCCACTCACCCATGGGAGATGGGCAGGCAGGGCGCAGTGCGGATCTGGCTGTGTCCACTCACCCACGGGAGACGGGCAGGCAGGGCGCAGTGCGGATCTGGCTGTGTCCACTCACCCACGGGAGACGGGCGCAGGGCGCAGTGTGGATCTGGCTGTGTCCACTCACCCACGGCAGACGGGCAGGCAGGGCGCAGTGCGGATCCGGCTTTGTCCACTCACACAAGAGGGACGGGCAGGCAGGGCGCAGTGCGGATCTGGCTGTGTCCACACACCCACGGGAGACAGGCAGGCAGGGCGCAGTGCGGATCTGGCTGTGTCCACTCACCCACGGCAGACGGGCAGGCAGGGCGCAGTGCGGACCTGGCTGTGTCCACTCACCCAAGGGAGGCGGTCAGGCATGGCGCAGTGTGGATCTGGCTGTGTCCACTCACCCACGGGAGACGGGCAGACAGGGTGCTGTGTGGATCTGGCTTTGTCCACTGACCCACGGCAGACAGGCAGGCAGGGCGCAGTGCGGATCTGGCTGTGTCCACTCACCCACGGCAGACTGGCAGGCAGGGCACAGTGCGGATCTGGCTTTGTTCACTCACCCACGGGAGACGAGCAGGCAGGGCGCAGTGCGGATCAGGCTCTGTCCACTCACCCATGGCAGACGGTCAGGCAGGGCGCAGTGCGGATCTGGCTGTGTCCACTCACCCACGGGAGACGGGCCGGCAGGACGCAGTGCGGATCTGGTTGTGTCCACTCACCCACGACAGACGGGCAGGCAGGGCGCAGTGCGGATCTGGCTGTGTCCACTCACCCACGTGAGACGGGCAGGCAATGCGCAGTGCGGATCTGGCTGTGTCCAATCACCCACGGGAGACGGGCAGGCAGGGCGCAGTGCGGATCTGGCTGTGTCCAGTTACCCATGGCAGACGGGCAGGCAGGGCGCAGTGCGGATCTGGCTGTGTCCACTCACCCACGGGAGACGGGCAGGCAGGGCGCAGTGCAGATCTGGCTGTGTCCACTCACCCATGGGAGATGGGCAGGCAAGGCGCAGTGCAGATCTGGTTGTGTCCACTCACCCAGGGGAGACGGGCAGGCAAGGCGCAGTGTGGATATGACTGTGTCCACTCACCCACGGGAGACGGGCAGAGAGGGTGCTGTGTGGATCTGGCTATGTCCACTGACCCACGGAAGACGGGCAGGCAGGGTGCAGTGCGGATCTGGCTGTGTCCACTCACGCACGGGAGACGGGCAGGCAGGGCGCAGTGCGGATCTGACTCTGTCCACTCACCCACGGGAGACGGGCAGGCAGGGCGCAGTGCGGATCTGGCTGTGCCACTCACCCACGAAAGAAGGGCAGGCAGAGCGCAGTGCGGATCTGGCTGTGTCCATTCACCCACAGGAGACGGGCAGGCAAGGCGCAGTGCGGATCTGGCTGTGTCCACTCACCCATGAGAGATGGGCAGGCAGGGCGCAGTGCGGATCTGGCTGTGTCCACTCACCCACGGGAGACGGGCAGGCAAGGCGCAGTGCGGACCTGGCTGTGTCCAGTCACCCACAGGAGACGGGCAGGCAGGGCGCAGTGCGGATCTGGCTGTGTCCACTCACCCACGGGAGACCGGCAGGCAGGGCGCAGTGCGGATCTGGCTGTGTCCACTCACCCATATGAGACGGGCGCAGGGCGCAGTGTGGATCTGGCTGTGTCCACTCACCCACGGCAGACGGGCAGGCAGGGCGCAGTGCGGATCCGGCTTTGTCCACTCACCCAAGGGGGATGGGCAGGCAGGGCGCAGTGCGGATCTGGCTGTGTCCACACACCCACGGGAGACGGGCAGGCAGGGCGCAGTGCGGATCTGGCTGTGTCCACTCACCCACGGCAGACGGGCAGGCAGGGCGCAGTGCGGATCTGGCTGTGTCCACTCACCCACGGGAGGCGGTCAGGCATGGCGCAGTGTGGATCTGGCTGTGTCCACTCACCCACGGGAGACGGGCAGAGAGGGTGCTGTGTGGATCTGGCTATGTCCTCTGACCCACGGCAGACGGGCAGGCAGGGCGCAGTGCGGATCTGGCTGTGTCCACTCACCCACAGGAGACGGGCAGGCAGGGCGCAGTGCGGATCTGGCGGTGTCCACTCACCGATGGGAGACGGGCAAGCAGGGCGCAGTGCGGATCTGGCTGTGTCCACTCAACCACGGGAGACGGGCATTCAAGGCACAGTGCGGATCAGGCTGTGTCCACTCACCCACGGGAGACGGGCAGGCAGGGCGCAGTGCGGTTCTGGCTGTGTCCACTCACCCACGGGAGACGGGCAGGCAGGGCGCAGTGCGGATCTGGCTGTGTCCACTCACCCACGTGAGACGGGTAGGCAGGGCGCAGTGCGGATCTGGCTGTGTCCAATCACCCACGGGAGACGGGCATGCAGGGCGCAGTGCGGATCTGGCTGTGTCCACTCACCCACGGCAGACAGGCAGGAAGGGCGCAGTGCGGATCTGGCTGTGTCCACTCACCCACGTGAGACGGGTAGGCAGGGCACAGTGCGGTTCTGGCTGTGTCCAATCACCCACGGGAGACGGGCATGCAGGGCGCAGTGCGGATCTGGCTGTGTCCAGTCACCCACGGGAGACGGGCAGGCAGTGCGCAGTGCGGATCTGGCTGTGTCCACTCACCCACGGGAGACGGGCAGAGACGGTGCTGTGTGGATCTGGCTATGTCCACTGACCCACGGCAGACGGGCAGGCAGGGCGCAGTACGGATCCGGCTGTGTCCACTCACCCACGGCAGGCGGTCAGGCAGGGCGCAGTGGGGATCTGGCTGAGTCCACTCAACCACGGCACGCGGTCAGGCAGTGCGCAGTGCGGATCTGGCTGTGTCCACTCACCCACGGCAGACGGTCAGGCAGGACGCAGTGCGGATCTGGCTGTGTCCACTCACCCACGACAGACGGGCAGGCAGGGCACAGTGCGGATCTTGCTGTGTCCACTCACCCACGTGAGACGGGCAGGCAAGGCGCAGTGCGGATCTGGCTGTGTCCAATCACCCACGGGAGACGCGCAGGCAGGGCGCAGTGCGGATCTGGCTGTGTCCACTCACCCACGGGAGATGGGCAGGCAGGGCGCAGTGCGGATCTGGCTGTGTCCACTCACCCACGGGAGACGGGCAGAGAGGGTGCTGTGTGGATCCGGCTATGTCCACTGACCCACGGCAGACCGGCAGGCAGGGCGCAGTGCGGATCTGGCTGTGTCCACTCACCCACGGGAGACGGGCAGGCAGGGCGCAGTGCGGATCTGGCTGTGTCCACTCACCCACGACAGACGGGCAGGATGGGCGCAGTGCGGATCTGGATGTGTCCACTCACCCACGTGAGACAGGTAGGCAGGGCGCAGTGCGGATCTGGCTGTGTCCAATCACCCACGGGAGACGGGCAGGCAGGGCGCAGTGCGGATCTGGCTGTGTCCACTCACGCACGGGAGACGGGCAGGCAGGGCGCAGTGCGGATCTGACTCTGTCCACTCACCCAACGGGAGCCGGGCAGGCAGGGCGCAGTGCGGATCTGGCTGTGGCCACTCACGCACGGGAGACGGGCAGGCAGGGCGCAGTGCGGATCTGACTCTGTCCACTCACCCAACGGGAGCCGGGCAGGCAGGGCGCAGTGCGGATCTGGCTGTGTCCACTCACCCACGGGAGACGGGCAGAGACGGTGCTGTGTGGATCTGGCTATGTCCACTGACCCACGGTAGACGGGCAGGCAGGGCGCAGTGCGGATCTGGCTGTGTACACTCACCCACGGCAGACGGGCAGGAAGGGCACAGTGCGGATCTGGCTGTGTCCACTCACCCACGTGAGACGGGTAGGCAGGGCGCAGTGCGGTTCTGGCTGTGTCCAATCACCCACGGGAGACGGGCAGGCAGGGCGCAGTGCGGATCTGGCTGTGTCCAGTCACCCACGGGAGACGGGCAGGCAGGGCGCTTTGCGGATCTGGCTGCGTCCACTCACCCACGGGAGACGGGCAGAGACGGTGCTGTGTGGATCTGGCTATGTCCACTGACCCACGGCAGACGGGCAGGCAGGGCGCAGTGCGAATCTGGCTGTGTCCACTCACGCACGGGATACGGGCAGGCAGGGCGCAGTGCGGATCTGACTGTGTCCACTCAACCACGGGAGACGGGCAGGCAGGGCGCAGTGCGGATCTGACTGTGTCCACTCACCCACGGCAGACGGGCAGGAAGGGCGCAGTGCGGATCTGGCGATGTCCACTCACCCATGGCAGACGGGTAGGCAGGGCGCAGTGCGGTTCTGGCTGTGTCCAATCACCCACGGGAGACGGGCAGGCAGGGCGCAGTGCGGATCTGGCTGTGTCCAGTCACCCACGGGAGACGGGCAGGCAGGGCGCAGTGCGGATCTGGCTGCATCCACTCACCCACGGGAGACGGGCAGAGACGGTGCTGTGTGGATCTGGCTATGTCAACTGACCCACGGCAGACGGGCAGGCAGGGCGCAGTACAGATCTGGCTATGTCCACTGACCCACGGCAGATAGGCAGGCAGGGCGCAGTGCGGATCTGGCTGTGTCCACTCACCCACGGCCGACTGGCAGGCAGGGCACAGTGCGGATCTGGCATTGTCCACTCACCCACGGGAGACGGGCAGGCAGGGCGCAGTGCGGATCAGGCTGTGTCCACTCACTCACGGGAGACGGGCAGGCAGGGCGCAGTGCGGATCTGGCTGTGTCTACTCACCCACGGGAGATGGGCAGTCAGTGCGCAGTGCGGATCTGGCTGTGTACACTCACCCACGGGAGACGGGCAGAGATGGTGCTCTGTTGATCTGGCTATGTCCACTGACCCACGGGAGACGGGCAGGCAGAGCGCAGTGCGGATCTGGCTGTGTCCACTCACCCACGCCAGACGGGCAGGCAGAGGGCAGTGCGGATCTGGCTGTGTCCACTCACCCACGGGAGATTGGCATAGAGGGTGCCGTGTGGATCTGGCTATGTCCACTGACCCACGGCAGACGGGCAGGCAGTGCGCAGTGCGGATCTGGCTGTGTCCACTCACCCACAGCAGACGGGCAGGCAGAGGGCAGTGCGGATCTAGCTGTGTACACTCACCCACGGCAGACGGGCAGGCAGAGGGCAGTACGGATCTGGCTGTGTCCACTCACCCACGGGAGATTGGCAGAGAGGGTGCCGTGTGGATCTGGCTATGTCCACTGACCCACGGCAGAAGGGGAAGCAGGGCGCAGTGCGGATCTGGCTGTGTCCACTCACCCACGGCAGACGGTCCAGCAGGGTGCAGTGCGGATCTGGCTGTGTCCACTCACCCATGATAGACGGTCAGGCAGTGCGCAGTGCGGATCTGGCTGTCTCCATTCACCCATGGGAGACGGGCAGGCAAGGCGCAGTGTGGATCTGGCTGTGTCCAAACTCCCACGGGAGACGGGCAGAGAGAGTGCTGTGTGGATCTGGCTATGTCCACTGACCCACGGCAGACGGGCAGGCAAGGCGCAGTGCGGATCTGGCTGTGTCCAATCACCCACGGCAGACGGGCAGGCAGGGCGCAGTGCGGATCTGGCTGTGTCAACTCACCCAAGGGAGACGTGCTGGCAAGGCGCAGTGTGGATCTGGCTGTGTCAACTCACCCACGGGAGACGGGCAGAGAGGGTGCTGTGTGGTCTGGCTATGTCCACTGACCGACGGCAGAAGGGCAGGCAGTGCGCAGTGCGGATCTGGCTGTGTCCACTCACCCACGGGAGACGGGCAGGCAGGGCGCAGTGCGGATCTGGCTGTGTCCACTCACCCATGGGAGACGGGCAGGCAAGGTGCACTGTGGATCTTGCTGTGACCACACACCCACGGGAGACGGGCAGAGAGAGTGCTGTGTGGATCTAGCTATGTCCACTGACCCACGGCAGACGGGCAGGCAGGGCGCAGTGCGGATCTGGCTGTGTTAACTCACCCACGGCAGACGGGCAGGCAGGGCGCAGTGCGGATCTGGCTGTGTCCACTCACCCACGGGAGACGGGTAGGCAAAGCGTAGTGTGGATCTGGCTGTGTTAACTACCCATGGCAGACGGGCAGGCAGGGCGCAGTGCGGATCTGGCTGTGTCCACTCACCCATGGGAGACGGGTAGGCAAGGCGCAGTGTGGATCTGGCTGTGTCCACTCACCCACGGGAGACGGGCAGAAAGGGTGCTGTATGGATCTGGCTATGTCCATTGACCCACATCAGACGGGCAGGCAGGGCGCAGTGTGGATCAGGCTGTGTCCCCTCACCCACAGCAGACGGTCAGGCAGGGCGCAGTGCTGATCTGGCTGTGTCCACTCACCCACGGGAGACGTGTAGGCAAGGCGCAGTGTGGATGTGGCTTTGTCCACTCACCCACGACAGAAGGGCAGGCAGGGCGCAGTGCGGATCTGGCTGTTTCCACTCACCCACGGGAGACGGGCAGGCAGGAGGCAGTGCGGATCTGGCTGTGAACACTCACTCACGGCAGATGGGCAGGCAGGTCGCAGTGCGGATCTGGCTGTGTCCACTCACCCACGGGAGACGGGCAGAGAGGGTGCTGTGTGGATCTGGCTATGTCCACTGACCCACGGCAGACGGGCAGGCAGGGCGCAGTGCGGATCTGGCTGTGTACACTCACCCACGGGAGACGGGCAGAGAGGGTGCTGTGTGGATCTAGCTGTGTCCACTCACCCACGGGAGACGGGCAGAGACGGTGCTGTGTGGATCTGGCTATGTCCACTGACCCACGGCAGACGGGCAGGCAGGGCGCAGTGTGGATCTGGCTGTGTCCACTCACCCACGGCAGAAGGGCAGGCAGTGCACAGTGCGGATCTGGCTGTGTCTACTCACCCACGGGAGATGGGCAGGCAAGGCGCAGTGTGGATCTGGCTGAGTCCACTCACCCACGGGAGACGGGCAGGCATGGCGCAATGTGGATCTGGCTGTGTCCACTCACCGACGGGAGACGGGCAGGCAAGGCGCAATGTGGATCTGGCTGTGTCCACACACCCACGGGAGACGGGCAGAGAGGGTGCTGTGTGGATCTGGCTATGTCCACTGACCCACGGCAAACGGGCAGGCAGGGCGCAGTGCGGTTCTGGCTGTGTCCACTCACCCACGGCAGACGGGCAGGAAGGGCGCAGTGCGGATCTGGCTGTGTCCACTCACCCACGTGAGACGGGTAGGCAGGGCGCAGTGCGGTTCTGGCTGTGTCCAATCACCCACGGGAGACGGTCAGGCAGGGCGCAGTGCGGATCTGGCTGTGTCCAGTCACCCACGGGAGACGGGCAGGCAGGGCGCAGTGCGGATCTGGCTGTGTCCACTCACCCACGGGAGACGGGCAGAGACGGTGCTGTGTGGATCTGGCTATGTCCACTCACCCACGGCAGACGGGCAGAGACGGTGCTGTATGGATCTGGCTATGTCCACTGACCCACGGCAGACGGGCAGGGGGGCGCAGTACGGATCCGGCTATGTCCACTCACCCACGGCAGGCGGTCAGGCAGGGCGCAGTGGGGATCTGGCTGTGTCCACTCACCCACGGCACGCGGTCAGGCAGTGCGCAATGCGGATCTGGCTGTGTCCACCCACCCACGGCAGACGGTCTGGCAGGACGCAGTGCAGATCTGGCTGTGTCCACTCACCCACGACAGACGGGCAGGCAGGGCGCAGTGCGGATCTTGCTGTGTCCACTCACCCACGTGAGACGGGCAGGCAAGGCACACTGCGGATCTGGCTGTGTCCAATCACCCACGGGAGACGGGGAGGCAGGGCGCAGTGCGGATCTGGCTGTGTCCACTCACCCACGGGAGACGGGCAGACAGGGCGCAGTGCGGATCTGGCTGTGTCCACTCACCCACTACAGACGGGCAGGCAGGGCGCAGTGCGGATCTTGCTGTGTCCACTCACCCACGTGAGACGGGCAGGCAAGGCACACTGCGGATCTGGCTGTGTCCAGTTACCCACGGCAGACGGGCAGGCAGGGCGCAGTGCGGATCTGGCTTTGTCCACTCACCCACGGGAGACGGGCAGACAGGGCGCAGTGCGGATCTGGCTGTGTCCACTCACCCATGGGAGACGGGCAAGCAAGGCGCAGTGCGGATCTGGTTGTGTCCACTCACCCAGGTGAGACGGGCAGGCAAGGCGCAGTGTGGATCTGACTGTGTCCACTCACCCATGGGAGATGGGCAGAGAGGGTGCTGTGAGGATCTGGCTATGTCCACTGACCCACGGCAGACGGGCAGGCAGGGCGCAGTGCGGATCTGGCTGTGTCCACTCACGCACGGGAGTCGGGCAGGCAGGGCGCAGTCCGGATCTGACTCTGTCCACTCACCCACGGGAGACGGGCAGGCAGGGCGCAGTGCGGATCTGGCTGTGTCCACTAACCCACGGGAGACGGGCAGAGACGGTGCTGTGTGGATCTGGCTATGTCCACTGACCCACGGCAGACGGGCAGGCAGGGCGCAGTACGGATCTGGCTGTGTCCAGTCACCCACAGGGGACGGGCAGGCAAGGCGCAGTGCGGATCTGGCTGTGTCCACTCACCGATGGGAGACGGGCAAGCAGGGCGCAGGGCGGATCTGGCTGTGTCCACTCAACCACGGGAGACGGGCATTCAAGGCACAGTGCGGATCTGGCTGTGTCCACTCACCCATGGGAGACGGGCAGGCAGGGCGCAGTGCGGTTCTGGCTGTGTCCACTCACCCACGGAAGACGGGCAGGCAGGGCGCAGTGTGGATCTGGCTGTGTCCACTCACCCACGGCAGACGGGCAGGAAGGGCGCAGTGCGGATCTGGCTGTGTCCACTCACCCACGTGAGACCGGTAGGCAGGGCGCAGTGCGGATCTGGCTGTGTCCAATCACCCACGGGAGACGGGCAGGCAAGGCACAGTGCGGATCTGGCTGTGTCCAGTCACCCACGGCAGACGGGCAGGCAGGGCGCAGTGCGGATCTGGCTGTGTCCACTCACCCACGGCAGACAGGCAGGAAGGGCGCAGTGCGGATCTGGCTGTGTCCACTCACCCACGTGAGACGGGTAGGCAGGGCACAGTGCGGTTCTGGCTGTGTCCAATCACCCACGGGAGACGGGCATGCAGGGCGCAGTGCGGATCTGGCTGTGTCCAGTCACCCACGGGAGACGGGCAGGCAGTGCGCAGTGCGGATCTGGCTGTGTCCACTCACCCACGGGAGACGGGCAGAGACGGTGCTGTGTGGATCTGGCTATGTCCACTGACCCACGGCAGACGGGCAGGCAGGGCGCAGTACGGATCCGGCTGTGTCCACTCACCCACGGCAGGCGGTCAGGCAGGGCGCAGTGGGGATCTGGCTGAGTCCACTCAACCACGGCACGCGGTCAGGCAGTGCGCAGTGCGGATATGGCTGTGTCCACTCACCCACGGCAGATGGTCAGGCAGGACGCAGTGCGGATCTTGCTGTGCCCACTCACCCACGACAGACGGGCAGGCAGGGCACAGTGCGGATCTTGCTGTGTCCACTCACCAACGTGAGACGGGCAGGCAAGGCGCAGTGCGGATCTAGCTGTGTCCACTCACTCACGGCAGAGGGGCAGGCAGGGCGCAGTGCGGATCTGGCTGTGTCCACTCACTCACGGCAGAGGGGCAGGCAGGGCGCAGTGCGGATCTGGCTGTGTCCACTCACGCACGGGAGACGGGCAGAGAGGGTGCTGTGTGGATCTGGCTATGTCCACTGACCCACGGCAGACGGGCAGGCAGGGCGCAGTGCGGATCTGGCTGTGTCCACTTACCCACGGGAGATGGGCAGGCATGGCGCAATGTGGATCTGGCTGTGTCCACTCACCGACGGGAGACGAGCAGGCAAGGCGCAATGTGGATCTGGCTGTGTCCACTCACCCACGGGAGACGGGCAGAGAGAGTGCTGTGTGGATCTGGCTATGTCCATTGACCCACGGCAGACGGGCAGGCAGGGCGCAGTGCGGATCTGGCTGTGTCCACTCACCCACGGCAGACGGGCAGGAAGGGCGCAGTGCGGATCTGGCTGTGTCCACTCACCCACGTGAGACGGGTAGGCAGGGCGCAGTGCGGTTCTGGCTGTGTCCAATCACCCACGGGAGACGGGCAAGCAGGACGCAGTTCGGATCTGGCTGTGTCCAGTCACCCACGGCAGACGGGCAGGCAGGGCGCAGTGCGTATCTGGCTGTGTCCACTCACCCACGGGAGATGGGCAAGCAGGGCGCAGTGTGGATCTGGCTGTGTCCAGTCACCCACGGGAGACGGGCAGAGACGGTGCTATGCGGATCTGGCTGTGTCCACTCACCCACGGGAGACGGGCAGGCAGGGCGCAGTGCGGATCTGCCTGTGTCCACTCACACACGGGAGGCGGTCAGGCAAGGCGCAGTGTGGATCTGGCTGTGCCACTCACCCACGGGAGACGGGCAGACAGGGTGCTGTGTGGATCTGGCTTTGTCCACTGACCCACGGCAGACAGGCAGGCAGGGCGCAGTGCGGATCTGGCTGTGTCCACTCACCCACGGCAGACTAGCAGGCAGGGCACAGTGCGAATCTGGCTTTGTTCACTCACCCACGGGAGACGAGCAGGCAGGGCGCAGTGCGGATCAGGCTCTGTCCACTCACCCATGGCAGACGGTCAGGCAGGGCGCAGTGCGGATCTGGCTGTGTCCACTCACCCACGGGAGACGGGCCGGCAGGACGCAGTGCGGATCTGGTTGTGTCCACTCACCCACGACAGACGGGCAGGCAGGGCGCAGTGCGGATCTTGCTGTGTCCACTCACCCACGAGAGACGGGCAGGCAATGCGCAGTGCGGATCTGGCTGTGTCCAATCACCCACGGGAGACGGGCAGGCAGGGCGCAGTGCGGATCTGGCTGTGTCCAGTTACCCATGGCAGACGGGCAGGCAGGGCGCAGTGCGGATCTGGCTGTGTCCACTCACCCACGGGAGACGGGCAGGCAGGGCGCAGTGCAGATCTGGCTGTGTCCACTCACCCATGGGAGATGGGCAGGCAAGGCGCAGTGCGGATCTGGTTGTGTCCACTCACCCAGGGGAGACGGGCAGGCAAGGCGCAGTGTGGATATGACTGTGTCAACTCACCCACGGGAGACGGGCAGAGAGGGTGCTGTGTGGATCTGGCTATGTCCACTGACCCACGGAAGACGGGCAGGCAGGGTGCAGTGCGGATCTGGCTGTGTCCACTCACGCACGGGAGACGGGCAGGCAGGGCGCAGTGCGGATCTGACTCTGTCCACTCACCCACGGGAGACGGGCAGGCAGGGCGCAGTGCGGATCTGGCTGTGTCCACTCACCCACGAAAGAAGGGCAGGCAGAGCGCAGTGCGGATCTGGCTGTGTCCATTCACCCACAGGAGACGGGCAGGCAAGGCGCAGTGCGGATCTGGCTGTGTCCACTCACCCATGAGAGATGGGCAGGCAGGGCGCAGTGCGGATCTGGCTGTGTCCACTCACCCACGGGAGACGGGCAGGCAAGGCGCAGTGCGGACCTGGCTGTGTCCAGTCACCCACAGGAGACGGGCAGGCAGGGCGCAGTGCGGATCTGGCTGTGTCCACTCACCCACGGGAGACCGGCAGGCAGGGCGCAGTGCGGATCTGGCTGTGTCCACTCACCCATGGGAGACGGGCGCAGGGCGCAGTGTGGATCTGGCTGTGTCCACTCACCCACGGCAGACGGGCAGGCAGGGCGCAGTGCGGATACGGCTTTGTCCACTCACCCAAGGGGGATGGGCAGGCAGGGCGCAGTGCGGATCTGGCTGTGTCCACACACCCACGGGAGACGGGCAGGCAGGGCGCAGTGCGGATCTGGCTGTGTCCACTCACCCACGGCAGACGGGCAGGCAGGGCGCAGTGCGGATCTGGCTGTGTCCACTCACCCACGGGAGGCGGTCAGGCATGGCGCAGTGTAGATCTGGCTGTGTCCACTCACCCACGGCAGACGGGCAGGAAGGGCGCAGTGCGGATCTGGCTGTGTCCACTCACCCACGTGAGACGGGTAGGCAGGGCGCAGTGCGGATCTGGCTGTGTCCAATCACCCACGGGAGACGGGCAGGCAAGGCACAGTGCGGATCTGGCTGTGTCCAGTCACCCACGGCAGACGGGCAGGCAGGGCGCAGTGCGGATCTGGCTGTGTCCACCCACCCACGGCAGACAGGCAGGAAGGGCGCAGTGCGGATCTGGCTGTGCCACTCACCCACGGGAGACGGGCAGACAGGGTGCTGTGTGGATCTGGCTTTGTCCACTGACCCACGGCAGACAGGCAGGCAGGGCGCAGTGCGGATCTGGCTGTGTCCACTCACCCACGGCAGACTGGCAGGCAGGGCACAGTGCGGATCTGGCTTTGTTCACTCACCCACGGGAGACGAGCAGGCAGGGCGCAGTGCGGATCAGGCTCTGTCCACTCACCCATGGCAGACGGTCAGGCAGGGCGCAGTGCGGAGCTGGCTGTGTCCACTCACCCACGGGAGACGGGCCGGCAGGACGCAGTGCGGATCTGGTTGTGTCCACTCACCCACGACAGACGGGCAGGCAGGGCGCAGTGCGGATCTTGCTGTGTCCACTCACCCACGTGAGACGGGCAGGCAATGCGCAGTGCGGATCTGGCTGTGTCCAATCACCCACGGGAGACGGGCAGGCAGGGCGCAGTGCGGATCTGGCTGTGTCCAGTTACCCATGGCAGACGGGCAGGCAGGGCGCAGTGCGGATCTGGCTGTGTCCACTCACCCACGGGAGACGGGCAGGCAGGGCGCAGTGCAGATCTGGCTGTGTCCACTCACCCATGGGAGATGGGCAGGCAAGGCGCAGTGCGGATCTGGTTGTGTCCACTCACCCAGGGGAGACGGGCAGGCAAGGCGCAGTGTGGATATGACTGTGTCAACTCACCCACGGGAGACGGGCAGAGAGGGTGCTGTGTGGATCTGGCTATGTCCACTGACCCACGGAAGACGGGCAGGCAGGGTGGGGTGCGGATCTGGCTGTGTCCACTCACGCACGGGAGACGGGCAGGCAGGGCGCAGTGCGGATCTGACTCTGTCCACTCACCCACGGGAGACGGGCAGGCAGGGCGCAGTGCGGATCTGGCTGTGCCACTCACCCACGAAAGAAGGGCAGGCAGAGCGCAGTGCAGATCTGGCTGTGTCCATTCACCCACAGGAGACGGGCAGGCAAGGCGCAGTGCGGATCTGGCTGTGTCCACTCACCCATGAGAGATGGGCAGGCAGAGCGCAGTGCGGATCTGGCTGTGTCCACTCACCCACGGGAGACGGGCAGGCAAGGCGCAGTGCGGACCTGGCTGTGTCCGGTCACCCACAGGAGACGGGCAGGCAGGGCGCAGTGCGGATCTGGCTGTGTCCACTCACCCAGGGGAGACCCTCAGGCAGGGCGCAGTGCGGATATGGCTGTGTCCACTCACCCATGGGAGACGGGCGCAGGGCGCAGTGTGGATCTGGCTGTGTCCACTCACCCACGGCAGACGGGCAGGCAGGGCGCAGTGCGGATCCGGCTTTGTCCACTCACCCAAGGGGGATGGGCAGGCAGGGCGCAGTGCGGATCTGGCTGTGTCCACACACCCACGGGAGACGGGCAGGCAGGGCGCAGTGCGGATCTAGCTGTGTCAACTCACCCACGGCAGACGGGCAGGCAGGGCGCACTGCGGATCTGGCTGTGTCCACTCACCCACGGGAGGCGGTCAGGCATGGCGCAGTGTGGATCTGGCTGTGTCCACTCACCCACGGGAGACGGGCAGAGAGGGTGCTGTGTGGATCTGGCTATGTCCTCTGACCCACGGCAGACGGGCAGGCAGGGCGCAGTGCGGATCTGGCTGTGTCCACTCACCCACAGGAGACGGGCAGGCAGGGCGCAGTGCGGATCTGGCGGTGTCCACTCACCGATGGGAGACGGGCAAGCAGGGCGCAGTGCGGATCTGGCTGTGTCCACTCAACCACGGGAGACGGGCATTCAAGGCACAGTGCGGATCAGGCTGTGTCCACTCACCCACGGGAGACGGGCAGGCAGGGCGCAGTGCGGTTCTGGCTGTGTCCACTCACCCACGGCAGACGGGCAGGCAGGGCGCAGTGCGGATCTGGCTGTGTCCACTCACCCACGTGAGACGGGTAGGCAGGGCGCAGTGCGGATCTGGCTGTGTCCAATCACCCACGGGTGACGGGCATGCAGGGCGCAGTGCGGATCTGGCTGTGTCCACTCACCCACGGCAGACGGGCAGGAAGGGCGCAGTGCGGATCTGGCTGTGTCCACTCACCCACGTGAGACGGGTAGGCAGGGCACAGTGCGGTTCTGGCTGTGTCCAATCACCCACGGGAGACGGGCATGCAGGGCGCAGTGCGGATCTGGCTGTGTCCAGTCACCCACGGGAGACGGGCAGGCAGTGCGCAGTGCGGATCTGGCTGTGTCCACTCACCCACGGGAGACGGGCAGAGACGGTGCTGTGTGGATCTGGCTATGTCCACTGACCCACGGCAGACGGGCAGGCAGGGCGCAGTACGGATCCGGCTGTGTCCACTCACCCATGGCAGGCGGTCAGGCAGGGCGCAGTGGGGATCTGGCTGAGTCCACTCAACCACGGCACGCGGTCAGGCAGTGCGCAGTGCGGATCTGGCTGTGTCCACTCACCCACGGCAGACGGTCAGGCAGGACGCAGTGCGGATCTGGCTGTGTCCACTCACCCACGACAGACGGGCAGGCAGGGCACAGTGCGGATCTTGCTGTGTCCACTCACCCACGTGAGACGGGCAGGCAAGGCGCAGTGCGGATCTGGCTGTGTCCAATCACCCACGGGAGACGGGCAGGCAGGGCGCAGTGCAGATCTGGTTGTGTCCAGTTAACCACGGCAGACGGGCAGGCAGGGCGCAGTGCGGATCTGGCTGTGTCCACTCACCCACGGAAGATGGTCTGGCAGGGTGCCGTGCGGATCTGGCTGTGTCAACTCACTCACGGGAGACGGGCAGACATTGCGCAGTGCGGATCTGGCTGTGTCCACTCACCCACGGGAGACGCGCAGGCAGGGCGCAGTGCGGATCTGGCTGTGTCCACTCACCCACGGGAGATGGGCAGGCAGGGCGCAGTGCGGATCTGGCTGTGTCCACTCACCCACGGGAGACGGGCAGAGAGGGTGCTGTGTGGATCCGGCTATGTCCACTGACCCACGGCAGACGGGCAGGCAGGGCGCAGTGCGGATCTGGCTGTGTCCACTCACCCATGGGAGACGGGCATTCAGGGTGCAGTGCGGATCTGGCTTTGTCCACTCAACCACGGGAGACGGGCATTCAAGGCACAGTGCGGATCTGGCTGTGTCCACTCACCCATAGGAGACGGGCAGGCAGGGCGCAGTGCGGATCTGGCTGTGTCCACTCACCCACGGGAGACGGGCAGGCAGGGCGCAGTGCGGATCTGGCTGTGTCCACTCACCCACGACAGACGGGCAGGATGGGCGCAGTGCGGATCTGGATGTGTCCACTCACCCACGTGAGACAGGTAGGCAGGGCGCAGTGCGGATCTGGCTGTGTCCAATCACCCACGGGAGACGGGCAGGCAGGGCGCAGTGCGGATCTGGCTGTGTCCACTCACGCAGGGGAGACGGGCAGGCAGGGCGCAGTGCGGATCTGACTCTGTCCACTCACCCAACGGGAGCCGGGCAGGCAGGGCGCAGTGCGGATCTGGCTGTGTCCACTCACGCACGGGAGACGGGCAGGCAGGGCGCAGTGCGGATCTGACTCTGTCCACTCACCCAACGGGAGCCGGGCAGGCAGGGCGCAGTGCGGATCTGGCTGTGTCCACTCACCCACGGGAGACGGGCAGAGACGGTGCTGTGTGGATCTGGCTATGTCCACTGACCCACGGTAGACGGGCAGGCAGGGCGCAGTGCGGATCTGGCTGTGTACACTCACCCACGGCAGACGGGCAGGAAGGGCACAGTGCGGATCTGGCTGTGTCCACTCACCCACGTGAGACGGGTAGGCAGGGCGCAGTGCGGTTCTGGCTGTGTCCAATCACCCACGGGAGACGGGCAGGCAGGGCGCAGTGCGGATCTGGCTGTGTCCAGTCACCCACGGGAGACGGGCAGGCAGGGCGCTTTGCGGATCTGGCTGCGTCCACTCACCCACGGGAGACGGGCAGAGACGGTGCTGTGTGGATCTGGCTATGTCCACTACCCACGGCAGACGGGCAGGCAGGGCGCAGTGCGAATCTGGCTGTGTCCACTCACGCACGGGATACGGGCAGGCAGGGCGCAGTGCGGATCTGACTGTGTCCACTCAACCACGGGAGACGGGCAGGCAGGGCGCAGTGCGGATCTGACTGTGTCCACTCACCCACGGCAGACGGGCAGGAAGGGCGCAGTGCGGATCTGGCGATGTCCACTCACCCATGGCAGACGGGTAGGCAGGGCGCAGTGCGGTTCTGGCTGTGTCCAATCACCCACGGGAGACGGGCAGGCAGGGCGCAGTGCGGATCTGGCTGTGTCCAGTCACCCACGGGAGACGGGCAGGCAGGGCGCAGTGCGGATCTGGCTGCATCCACTCACCCACGGGAGACGGGCAGAGACGGTGCTGTGTGGATCTGGCTATGTCAACTGACCCACGGCAGACGGGCAGGCAGGGCGCAGTACAGATCTGGCTATGTCCACTGACCCACGGCAGATAGGCAGGCAGGGCGCAGTGCGGATCTGGCTGTGTCCACTCACCCACGGCCGACTGGCAGGCAGGGCACAGTGCGGATCTGGCATTGTCCACTCAACCACGGGAGACGGGCAGGCAGGGCGCAGTGCGGATCAGGCTGTGTCCACTCACTCACGGGAGACGGGCATGCAGGGCGCAGTGCGGATCTGGCTGTGTCTACTCACCCACGGGAGATGGGCAGTCAGTGCGCAGTGCGGATCTGGCTGTGTACACTCACCCACGGGAGACGGGCAGAGATGGTGCTCTGTTGATCTGGCTATGTCCACTGACCCACGGGAGACGGGCAGGCAGAGGGCAGTGCGGATCTGGCTGTGTCCACTCACCCACGGGAGATTGGCATAGAGGGTGCCGTGTGGATCTGGCTATGTCCACTGACCCACGGCAGACGGGCAGGCAGTGCGCAGTGCGGATCTGGCTGTGTCCACTCACCCACAGCAGACGGGCAGGCAGAGGGCAGTGCGGATCTAGCTGTGTCCACTCACCCACGGCAGACGGGCAGGCAGAGGGCAGTACGGATCTGGCTGTGTCCACTCACCCACGGGAGATTGGCAGAGAGGGTGCCGTGTGGATCTGGCTATGTCCACTGACCCACGGCAGAAGGGGAAGCAGGGCGCAGTGCGGATCTGGCTGTGTCCACTCACCCACGGCAGACGGTCCAGCAGGGTGCAGTGCGGATCTGGCTGTGTCCACTCACCCATGATAGACGGTCAGGCAGTGCGCAGTGCGGATCTGGCTGTCTCCATTCACCCATGGGAGACGGGCAGGCAAGGCGCAGTGTGGATCTGGCTGTGTCCAAACTCCCACGGGAGACGGGCAGAGAGAGTGCTGTGTGGATCTGGCTATGTCCACTGACCCACGGCAGACGGGCAGGCAAGGCGCAGTGCGGATCTGGCTGTGTCCAATCACCCACGGCAGACGGGCAGGCAGGGCGCAGTGCGGATCTGGCTGTGTCAACTCACCCAAGGGAGACGTGCTGGCAAGGCGCAGTGTGGATCTGGCTGTGTCAACTCACCCACGGGAGACGGGCAGAGAGGGTGCTGTGTGGTCTGGCTATGTCCACTGACCGACGGCAGAAGGGCAGGCAGTGCGCAGTGCGGATCTGGCTGTGTCCACTCACCCACGGGAGACGGGCAGGCAGGGCGCAGTGCGGATCTGGCTGTGTCCACTCACCCACGGGAGACGGGCAGGCAAGGTGCACTGTGGATCTTGCTGTGACCACACACCCACGGGAGACGGGCAGAGAGAGTGCTGTGTGGATCTAGCTATGTCCACTGACCCACGGCAGACGGGCAGGCAGGGCGCAGTGCGGATCTGGCTGTGTTAACTCACCCACGGCAGACGGGCAGGCAGGGCGCAGTGCGGATCTGGCTGTGTCCACTCACCCACGGGAGACGGGTAGGCAAAGCGTAGTGTGGATCTGGCTGTGTTAACTACCCATGGCAGACGGGCAGGCAGGGCGCAGTGCGGATCTGGCTGTGTCCACTCACCCATGGGAGACGGGTAGGCAAGGCGCAGTGTGGATCTGGCTGTGTCCACTCACCCACGGGAGACGGGCAGAAAGGGTGCTGTATGGATCTGGCTATGTCCATTGACCCACATCAGACGGGCAGGCAGGGCGCAGTGTGGATCAGGCTGTGTCCCCTCACCCACAGCAGACGGTCAGGCAGGGCGCAGTGCGGATCTGGCTGTGTCCACTCACCCACGGGAGACGTGTAGGCAAGGCGCAGTGTGGATGTGGCTTTGTCCACTCACCCACGACAGAAGGGCAGGCAGGGCGCAGTGCGGATCTGGCTGTTTCCACTCACCCACGGGAGACGGGCAGGCAGGAGGCAGTGCGGATCTGGCTGTGTCCACTCACTCACGGCAGATGGGCAGGCAGGTCGCAGTGCGGATCTGGCTGTGTCCACTCACCCACGGGAGACGGGCAGAGAGGGTGCTGTGTGGATCTGGCTATGTCCACTGACCCACGGCAGACGGGCAGGCAGGGCGCAGTGCGGATCTGGCTGTGTACACTCACCCACGGGAGACGGGCAGAGAGGGTGCTGTGTGGATCTAGCTGTGTCCACTCACCCACGGGAGACGGGCAGAGACGGTGCTGTGTGGATCTGGCTATGTCCACTGACCCACGGCAGACGGGCAGGCAGGGCGCAGTGTGGATCTGGCTGTGTCCACTCACCCACGGCAGAAGGGCAGGCAGTGCACAGTGCGGATCTGGCTGTGTCTACTCACCCACGGGAGATGGGCAGGCAAGGCGCAGTGTGGATCTGGCTGAGTCCACTCACCCACGGGAGACGGGCAGGCATGGCGCAATGTGGATCTGGCTGTGTCCACTCACCGACGGGAGACGGGCAGGCAAGGCGCAATGTGGATCTGGCTGTGTCCACACACCCACGGGAGACGGGCAGAGAGGGTGCTGTGTGGATCTGGCTATGTCCACTGACCCACGGCAAACGGGCAGGCAGGGCGCAGTGCGGTTCTGGCTGTGTCCACTCACCCACGGCAGACGGGCAGGAAGGGCACAGTGCGGATCTGGCTGTGTCCACTCACCCACGTGAGACGGGTAGGCAGGGCGCAGTGCGGTTCTGGCTGTGTCCAATCACCCACGGGAGACGGTCAGGCAGGGCGCAGTGCGGATCTGGCTGTGTCCAGTCACCCACGGGAGACGGGCAGGCAGGGCGCAGTGCGGATCTGGCTGTGTCCAGTCACCCACGGGAGACGGGCAGAGACGGTGCTGTGTGGATCTGGCTATGTCCACTCACCCACGGCAGACGGGCAGAGACGGTGCTGTATGGATCTGGCTATGTCCACTGACCCACGGCAGACGGGCAGGGGGGCGCAGTACGGATCCGGCTATGTCCACTCACCCACGGCAGGCGGTCAGGCTGGGCGCAGTGGGGATCTGGCTGTGTCCACTCACCCACGGCACGCGGTCAGGCAGTGCGCAATGCGGATCTGGCTGTGTCCACCCACCCACGGCAGACGGTCTGGCAGGACGCAGTGCAGATCTGGCTGTGTCCACTCACCCACGACAGACGGGCAGGCAGGGCGCAGTGCGGATCTTGCTGTGTCCACTCACCCACGTGAGATGGGCAGGCAAGGCACACTGCGGATCTGGCTGTGTCCAATCACCCACGGGAGACGGGGAGGCAGGGCGCAGTGCGGATCTGGCTGTGTCCACTCACCCACGGGAGACGGGCAGACAGGGCGCAGTGCGGATCTGGCTGTGTCCACTCACCCACTACAGACGGGCAGGCAGGGCGCAGTGCGGATCTTGCTGTGTCCACTCACCCACGTGAGACGGGCAGGCAAGGCACACTGCGGATCTGGCTGTGTCCAGTTACCCACGGCAGACGGGCAGGCAGGGCGCAGTGCAGATCTGGCTTTGTCCACTCACCCACGGGAGACGGGCAGACAGGGCGCAGTGCGGATCTGGCTGTGTCCACTCACCCATGGGAGACGGGCAAGCAAGGCGCAGTGCGGATCTGGTTGTGTCCACTCACCCAGGTGAGACGGGCAGGCAAGGCGCAGTGTGGATCTGACTGTGTCCACTCACCCATGGGAGATGGGCAGAGAGGGTGCTGTGAGGATCTGGCTATGTCCACTGACCCACGGCAGACGGGCAGGCAGGGCGCAGTGCGGATCTGGCTGTGTCCACTCACGCACGGGAGTCGGGCAGGCAGGGCGCAGTGCGGATCTGACTCTGTCCACTCACCCACGGGAGACGGGCAGGCAGGGCGCAGTGCGGATCTGGCTGTGTCCACTAACCCACGGGAGACGGGCAGAGACGGTGCTGTGTGGATCTGGCTATGTCCACTGACCCACGGCAGACGGGCAGGCAGGGCGCAGTACGGATCTGGCTGTGTCCAGTCACCCACAGGGGACGGGCAGGCAAGGCGCAGTGCGGATCTGGCTGTGTCCACTCACCCACGGGAGACCGGCAGGCAGGGCGCAGTGCGGATCTGGCTGTGTCCACTCACCCATGGGAGACGGGCGCAGGGCGCAGTGTGGATCTGGCTGTGTCCACTCACCCACGGCAGACGGGCAGGCAGGGCGCAGTGCGGATCCGGCTTTGTCCACTCACCCAAGGGGGATGGGCAGGCAGGGCGCAGTGCGGATCTGGCTGTGTCCACACACCCACGGGAGACGGGCAGGCAGGGCGCAGTGCGGATCTGGCTGTGTCCACTCACCCACGGCAGACGGGCAGGCAGGGCGCAGTGCGGATCTGGCTGTGTCCACTCACCCACGGGAGGCGGTCAGGCATGGCGCAGTGTGGATCTGGCTGTGTCCACTCACCCACGGGAGACGGGCAGAGAGGGTGCTGTGTGGATCTGGCTATGTCCACTGACCCACGGCAGACGGGCAGGCAGGGCGCAGTGCGGATCTCGCTGTGTCCACTCACCCACAGGAGACGGGCAGGCAGGGCGCAGTGCGGATCTGGCGGTGTCCACTCACGGATGGGAGACGGGCAAGCAGGGCGCAGTGCGGATCTGGCTGTGTCCACTCAACCACGGGAGACGGGCATTCAAGGCACAGTGCGGATCTGGCTGTGTCCACTCACCCATGGGAGACGGGCAGGCAGGGCGCAGTGCGGTTCTGGCTGTGTCCACTCACCCACGGAAGACGGGCAGGCAGGGCGCAGTGCGGATCTGGCTGTGTCCACTCACCCACGGCAGACGGGCAGGAAGGGCGCAGTGCGGATCTGGCTGTGTCCACTCACCCACGTGAGACGGGTAGGCAGGGCGCAGTGCGGTTCTGGCTGTGTCCAATCACCCACGGGAGCCGGGCAGGCAGGGCGCAGTGCGGATCTGGCTGTGTCCAGTCACCCACGGGAGACGGGCAGGCAGGGCGCTTTGCGGATCTGGCTGCGTCCACTCACCCACGGGAGACGGGCAGGCAGGGCGCAGTGCGGATCAGGCTCTGTCCACTCACTCACGGGAGACGGGCAGGCAGGGCGCAGTGCGGATCTGGCTGTGTCTACTCACCCACGGGAGATGGGCAGTCAGTGCGCAGTGCGGATCTGGCTGTGTACACTCACCCACGGGAGACGGGCAGAGATGGTGCTCTGTTGATCTGGCTATGTCCACTGACCCACGGGAGACGGGCAGGCAGAGCGCAGTGCGGATCTGGCTGTGTCCACTCACCCACGCCAGACGGGCAGGCGGAGGGCAGTGCGGATCTGGCTGTGTCCACTCACCCACGGGAGATTGGCATAGAGGGTGCCGTGTGGATCTGGCTATGTCCACTGACCCACGGCAGACGGGCAGGCAGTGCGCAGTGCGGATCTGGCTGTGTCCACTCACCCACAGCAGACGGGCAGGCAGAGGGCAGTGCGGATCTAGCTGTTTCCACTCACCCACCGCAGACGGGCAGGCAGAGGGCAGTACGGATCTGGCTGTGTCCACTCACCCACGGGAGATTGGCAGAGAGGGTGCCGTGTGGATCTGGCTATGTCCACTGACCCACGGCAGAAGGGGAAGCAGGGCGCAGTGCGGATCTGGCTGTGTCCACTCACCCACGGCAGACGGTCCAGCAGGGTGCAGTGCGGATCTGGCTGTGTCCACTCACCCATGATAGACGGTCAGGCAGTGCGCAGTGCGGATCTGGATGTCTCCATTCACCCATGGGAGACGGGCAGGCAAGGCGCAGTGTGGATCTGGCTGTGTCCAAACTCCCACGGGAGACGGGCAGAGAGGGTGCTGTGTGGATCTGGCTATGTCCACTGACCCACGGCAGACGGGCAGGCAAGGCGCAGTGCGGATCTGGCTGTGTCCAATCACCCACGGCAGACGGGCAGGCTGGGCGCAGTGCGGATCTGGCTGTGTCAACTCACCCAAGGGAGACGTGCTGGCAAGGCGCAGTGTGGATCTGGCTGTGTCCACTCACCCACGGGAGACGGGCAGAGAGGGTGCTGTGTGGTCTGGCTATGTCCACTGACCGACGGCAGAAGGGCAGGCAGTGCGCAGTGCGGATCTGGCTGTGTCCACTCACCCACGGGAGACGGGCAGGCAGGGCGCAGTGCGGATCTGGCTGTGTCCACTCACCCACGGGAGACGGGCAGGCAAGGTGCACTGTGGATCTTGCTGTGACCACACACCCACGGGAGACGGGCAGAGAGAGTGCTGTGTGGATCTAGCTATGTCCACTGACCCACGGCAGACGGGCAGGCAGGGCGCAGTGCGGATCTGGCTGTGTTAACTCACCCACGGCAGACGGGCAGGCAGGGCGCAGTGCGGATCTGGCTGTGTCCACTCACCCACGGGAGACGGGTAGGCAAAGCGTAGTGTGGATCTGTCTGTGTTAACTACCCATGGCAGACGGGCAGGCAGGGCGCAGTGCGGATCTGGCTGTGTCCACTCACCCACGGCAGACGGTCTGGCAGGACGCAGTGCAGATCTGGCTGTGTCCACTCACCCACGACAGACGGGCAGGCAGGGCGCAGTGCGGATCTTGCTGTGTCCACTCACCCACGTGAGATGGGCAGGCAAGGCACACTGCGGATCTGGCTGTGTCCAATCACCCACGGGAGACGGGGAGGCAGGGCGCAGTGCGGATCTGGCTGTGTCCACTCACCCACGGGAGACGGGCAGACAGGGCGCAGTGCGGATCTGGCTGTGTCCACTCACCCACTACAGACGGGCAGGCAGGGCGCAGTGCGGATCTTGCTGTGTCCACTCACCCACGTGAGACGGGCAGGCAAGGCACACTGCGGATCTGGCTGTGTCCAGTTACCCACGGCAGACGGGCAGGCAGGGCGCAGTGCGGATCTGGCTTTGTCCACTCACCCACGGGAGACGGGCAGACAGGGCGCAGTGCGGATCTGGCTGTGTCCACTCACCCATGGGAGACGGGCAAGCAAGGCGCAGTGCGGATCTGGTTGTGTCCACTCACCCAGGTGAGACGGGCAGGCAAGGCGCAGTGTGGATCTGACTGTGTCCACTCACCCATGGGAGATGGGCAGAGAGGGTGCTGTGAGGATCTGGCTATGTCCACTGACCCACGGCAGACGGGCAGGCAGGGCGCAGTGCGGATCTGGCTGTGTCCACTCACGCACGGGAGTCGGGCAGGCAGGGCGCAGTGTGGATCTGACTCTGTCCACTCACCCACGGGAGACGGGCAGGCAGGGCGCAGTGCGGATCTGGCTGTGTCCACTAACCCACGGGAGACGGGCAGAGACGGTGCTGTGTGGATCTGGCTATGTCCACTGACCCACGGCAGACGGGCAGGCAGGGCGCAGTACGGATCTGGCTGTGTCCAGTCACCCACAGGGGACGGGCAGGCAAGGCGCAGTGCGGATCTGGCTGTGTCCACTCACCCACGGGAGACCGGCAGGCAGGGCGCAGTGCGGATCTGGCTGTGTCCACTCACCCATGGGAGACGGGCGCAGGGCGCAGTGTGGATCTGGCTGTGTCCACTCACCCACGGCAGACGGGCAGGCAGGGCGCAGTGCGGATCCGGCTTTGTCCACTCACCCAAGGGGGATGGGCAGACAGGGCGCAGTGCGGATCTGGCTGTGTCCACACACCCACGGGAGACGGGCAGGCAGGGCGCAGTGCGGATCTGGCTGTGTCCACTCACCCACGGCAGACGGGCAGGCAGGGCGCAGTGCGGATCTGGCTGTGTCCACTCACCCACGGGAGGCGGTCAGGCATGGCGCAGTGTGGATCTGGCTGTGTCCACTCACCCACGGGAGACGGGCAGAGAGGGTGCTGTGTGGATCTGGCTATGTCCACTGACCCACGGCAGACGGGCAGGCAGGGCGCAGTGCGGATCTCGCTGTGTCCACTCACCCACAGGAGACGGGCAGGCAGGGCGCAGTGCGGATCTGGCGGTGTCCACTCACCGATGGGAGACGGGCAAGCAGGGCGCAGTGCGGATCTGGCTGTGTCCACTCAACCACGGGAGACGGGCATTCAAGGCACAGTGCGGATCTGGCTGTGTCCACTCACCCATGGGAGACGGGCAGGCATGGCGCAGTACGGTTCTGGCTGTGTCCACTCACCCACGGAAGACGGGCAGGCAGGGCGCAGTGCGGATCTGGCTGTGTCCACTCACCCACGGCAGACGGGCAGGAAGGGCGCAGTGCGGATCTGGCTGTGTCCACTCACCCACGTGAGACGGGTAGGCAGGGCGCAGTGCGGTTCTGGCTGTGTCCAATCACCCACGGGAGCCGGGCAGGCAGGGCGCAGTGCGGATCTGGCTGTGTCCAGTCACCCACGGGAGACGGGCAGGCAGGGCGCTTTGCGGATCTGGCTGCGTCCACTCACCCACGGGAGACGGGCAGGCAGGGCGCAGTGCGGATCAGGCTCTGTCCACTCACTCACGGGAGACGGGCAGGCAGGGCGCAGTGCGGATCTGGCTGTGTCTACTCACCCACGGGAGATGGGCAGTCAGTGCGCAGTGCGGATCTGGCTGTGTACACTCACCCACGGGAGACGGGCAGAGATGGTGCTCTGTTGATCTGGCTATGTCCACTGACCCACGGGAGACGGGCAGGCAGAGCGCAGTGCGGATCTGGCTGTGTCCACTCACCCACGCCAGACGGGCAGGCGGAGGGCAGTGCGGATCTGGCTGTGTCCACTCACCCACGGGAGATTGGCATAGAGGGTGCCGTGTGGATCTGGCTATGTCCACTGACCCACGGCAGACGGGCAGGCAGTGCGCAGTGCGGATCTGGCTGTGTCCACTCACCCACAGCAGACGGGCAGGCAGAGGGCAGTGCGGATCTAGCTGTGTCCACTCACCCACGGGAGATTGGCAGAGACGGTGCCGTGTGGATCTGGCTATGTCCACTGACCCACGGCAGACGGGCAGGCAGTGCGCAGTGCGGATCTGGCTGTGTCCACTCACCCACCGCAGACGGGCAGGCAGAGGGCAGTACGGATCTGGCTGTGTCCACTCACCCACGGGAGATTGGCAGAGAGGGTGCCGTGTGGATCTGGCTATGTCCACTGACCCACGGCAGAAGGGGAAGCAGGGCGCAGTGCGGATCTGGCTGTGTCCACTCACCCACGGCAGACGGTCCAGCAGGGTGCAGTGCGGATCTGGCTGTGTCCACTCACCCATGATAGACGGTCAGGCAGTGCGCAGTGCGGATCTGGATGTCTCCATTCACCCATGGGAGACGGGCAGGCAAGGCGCAGTGTGGATCTGGCTGTGTCCAAACTCCCACGGGAGACGGGCAGAGAGGGTGCTGTGTGGATCTGGCTATGTCCACTGACCCACGGCAGACGGGCAGGCAAGGCGCAGTGCGGATCTGGCTGTGTCCAATCACCCACGGCAGACGGGCAGGCAGGGCGCAGTGCGGATCTGGCTGTGTCAACTCACCCAAGGGAGACGTGCTGGCAAGGCGCAGTGTGGATCTGGCTGTGTCCACTCACCCACGGGAGACGGGCAGAGAGGGTGCTGTGTGGTCTGGCTATGTCCACTGACCGACGGCAGAAGGGCAGGCAGTGCGCAGTGCGGATCTGGCTGTGTCCACTCACCCACGGGAGACGGGCAGGCAGGGCGCAGTGCGGATCTGGCTGTGTCCACTCACCCACGGGAGACGGGCAGGCAAGGTGCACTGTGGATCTTGCTGTGACCACACACCCACGGGAGACGGGCAGAGAGAGTGCTGTGTGGATCTAGCTATGTCCACTGACCCACGGCAGACGGGCAGGCAGGGCGCAGTGCGGATCTGGCTGTGTTAACTCACCCACGGCAGACGGGCAGGCAGGGCGCAGTGCGGATCTGGCTGTGTCCACTCACCCACGGGAGACGGGTAGGCAAAGCGTAGTGTGGATCTGTCTATGTTAACTACCCATGGCAGACGGGCAGGCAGGGCGCAGTGCGGATCTGGCTGTGTCCACTCACCCATGGGAGACGGGTAGGCAAGGCGCAGTGTGGATCTGGCTGTGTCCACTCACCCACGGGAGACGGGCAGAAAGGGTGCTGTATGGATCTGGCTATGTCCATTGACCCACATCAGACGGGCAGGCAGGGCGCAGTGTGGATCTGGCTGTGTCCCCTCACCCACAGCAGATGGTCAGGCAGGGCGCAGTGCGGATCTGGCTGTGTCCACTCACCCACGGGAGACGTGTAGGCAAGGCGCAGTGTGGATGTGGCTTTGTCCACTCACCCACGACAGACGGGCAGGCAGGGCGCAGTGCGGATCTGGCTGTGTCCACTCACCCACAAGAGATGGGCAGGCAATGCGCAGTGTGGATCTGGCCGTGTCCACTCACCCACTGGAGACGGGCAGAGAGGGTGCTGTGTGGATCTGGCTATGTCCACTGACCCACGGCAGACGGGCAGGCAAGGCGTACTTCGGATCTGGATGTGTCCAGTCACCCACGGCAGACGGGCAGGCAGGGCGCAGTGCAGATCTGGCTGTGTCCACTCACCCACGGGAGATGGGCAGGCAAGGCGCAGAGTGGGTCTGGCTATGTTTACTCACCCACGAGAGACGGGCAGAGAGGGTGCTGTGTGGATCTGGCTATGTACACTGACCCACGGCAGACGGGCAGGCAGGGCGCAGTGCGGATCTGGCTGTGTCCACTCACCCACGGGAGACGGGCAGGCAGGGCGCAGTGCGGATCTGGCTGTGTCCACTCACCCACGGGAGACGGGCAGGCAAGGCGCAGTGTGGATCTGGCTGTGTCCACTCACCCACGGGAGACGGGCAGAGAGGGTGCTGTGTGGTCTGGCTATGTCCACTGACCGACGGCAGAAGGGCAGCAGGGCGCAGTGCGGATCTGGCAGTGTCCCCTCACCGACGGCAGACGGTCAGGCAGGGCGCAGTGCGGATCTGGCTGTGTCCACTCACCCACGGGAGACGGGCAGGCAGGGTGCAGTGCGGATCTGGCTGAGTCCACTCACCCACGGGAGATGGGCAGGCAAGGTGCACTGTGGATCTTGATGTGACCACACACCCACGGGAGACGGGCAGAGAGAGTGCTGTGTGGATCTAGCTATGTCCACTGACCCACGGCAGACGGGCAGGCAGGGCGCAGTGCGGATCTGGCTGTATCCACTCACCCACGGGAGACGGGTAGGCAAACCGTAGTGTGGATCTGGCTGTGTTAACTACCCATGGCAGAAGGGCAGGCAGGGCGCAGTTCGGATCTGGCTGTGTCCACTCACCCACGGGAGACGGGTAGGCAAGGCGCAGTGCAGATCTGGCTGTGTCCACTCACCCACGGGAGATGGGCAGGCAAGGCGCAGTGTGGATCTGGCTGTGTTTACTCACCCACGAGAGACGGTCAGAGAGGGTGCCGTGTGGATCTGGCTATGTACACTGACCAACGGCAGACGGGCAGGCAGGGCGCAGTGCGGATCTGGCTGTGTCCACTCACCCACGGCAGACGGTCAGGAAGGGCGCAGTGCGGATCTGGCTGTGTCCACTACACCACGGGAGACGGGCAGGCAGGGTGCAGTGCGGATCTGGCTGTGTCCACTCAGCCACGGCACACGGGCAGGCAGGGCGCAGTGCGGATCTGGCTGTGTCCACTCACCCACGGCAGACGGTCAGGAAGGGCGCAGTGCGGATCTGGCTGTGTCCACTACCCCACGGGAGACGGGCAGGCAGGGTGCAGTGCGGATCTGGCTGTGTCCACTCAGCCACGGCACACGGGCAGGCAGGGCGGAGTGAAGATCTGGCTGTGTCCACTCAGCCAAGGCAGACGGTCAGGCAGGTAGCAGTGCCGACCTGGCGGTGTCCACTCACCCACGTTAGACGGGCAGGCAGGGCGCAGTGCGGGTCTGGCTGTGTCCACTCTCCCACGGGAGACGGGTAGGCAGGGCGCATGCGGAACTGGCTGTGTCCACTCACACACGGCAGACGGGCAGGCAGGGCGCAGTGCGGATCTGCCTATGTCCACTCACCCACGGGAGATGGGCAGAGAGGGTGCAGTGCGGATCTTGCTGTGTCCACTCACCAACGGAAGACCGTCAGGCAGGGCGCAGTGCGGATCTGGCTGTGTCCACTCACCCACGGGAGACGGGCAGGCAAGGCGCAGTGTGGATTTGGCTGTGTCCACTCACCCACGGGAGATGGGCAGAGAGGGTGCTGTGTGGATCTGGCTATGTCCACTGACCCACGGAAGACGGGCACACAGGGCGCAGTGCGGATCTGGCGGTGTCCAATCACCCACGCCAGACGGGCAGGCAGGGCGCAGTGCGGATCTAGCTGTGTCGATTCACCCACGGGAGACGGGCAGGCAAGGCGCAGTGCGGATCTGGCTGTGTCCACTCACCCACGGGAGACAGGCAGGCAAGGCGCAGTGCGGATCTGGCTGTGTCCACTCACCCACGGGAGACGGGCAGGCAAGGCGCAGTGCGGATCTGGCTGTGTCCACTCACCCACGGGAGACGGCCAGGCAGGGCGCAGTGCGGATCTGGCTGTGTCCACTCACCCACGGCAGACGGGCAGGCAGGGCGCAGTGCGGATCTGGCTGTGTCCACTCTCCCACGGGAGACTGGCAGGCAGGGCGCAGTGTGGATCTAGCTGTGTCCACTCACCCACGGGAGACTGGCAGAGAGGGTGCTGTGTGGATCTGGCTATGTCCACTGACCCACCGCATACGGGCAGGCAGGGTGCAGTGCGGATCTGGCTGTGTCCACTCACCCACGGCAGACGGTCAGGCAGGGCGCAGTGGGGATCTGGCTGTGTCCACTCACCCACGGGAGACGGGCAGTCAGGGCGCAGTGCGGATCTGGCTGTGTCCACTCACCCACGGGAGACGGGCTGGCCGGAAGCAGTGGAGATCTGGCTGTGTCCACTCACCTACGGAAGACGGGCAGGCAAGGCGCAGTGTGGATCTGGTTGTGTCCACTCACCCACGGGAGACGGGCAGAGAGTGTGCTGTGTGGATCTGGCTATGTCCACTGACCCACGGCAGATGGGCAGGCAGGGCGCAGTGCAGATCTGGCTGTGTCCAATCACCCACGGCAGACCGGCAGGCGGGGCGCAGTGTGGATCTGGCTGTGACCACTCACCCACGGCAGACGGTAAGGCAAGGCGCAGTGTGGATCTGGCTGTGTCCACTCACCCACGGTAGACGGCTAGTCAAGGCGCAGTGCGGATCTGGCTGTGTCCACTCACCCAAGGGAGACGGGCAGGCAGGGCGCAGTGCGGATCTGACTGTGTCCACTCACCCACGGGATACGGGCAGGCAAGGCGCAGTGTGGATTTGGCTGTGTCCACTCACCCACGGGAGACGGGCAGAGAGGGTGCTGTGTGGATCTGGCTATGTCCACTGACCCACGGCAGACGGGCAGGCAGGACGCAGTGCGGATCTGGCTGTGTCCACTCACCCACGGCAGACGGAAAGGCAGGGCGCAGTGCGGATCTCGCTGTGTCCACTCACCCACGGGAGACGGGCAGGCAGGGCACAGTGCGGATCTGGCTGTGTCCACTCACCCACGGGAGACGGGCAGGCAAGGCGCAGTTTGGATCTGGCTGTGTCCACTCACACACGGAGACGGGCAGAGAGGGTGCTGTGTGGATCTGGCTATGTACACTGACCCACGGCAGACGGGCAGGCAGGGCGAATTGCGGATCTGGCTGTGTCCAATCACCCAGGGCTGACGGGCAGACAGGGCGCTGTGCGGATCTGGCTGTGTCCACTCACCCACGGCAGATGGTGAGGCAGGGCGCAGTGTGGATCTGGCTGTGTCCACTCACCCACGGGAGACGGCTGGGCAAGGCGCAGTGTGGATCTGGCTTGTCCACTCACCCACGGGACAAGGGCAGAGAGGGTGCTGTGTGGATCTGGCTATGTCCACTGACCCAAGGCAGACGGTTAGGCAGGGCGCAGTCCGGATCTGGCTGTGTCCCCTAACCCATGGCAGACGGTCAGGAAGGGCGCAGTACGGATCTGGCTGTGTCCAATCACCCACGGCAGACGGTCAGGCAGTGCGCAGTGCGGATCTCGCTGTGTCCACTCACCCACGGGAGACGGGCAGAGAGGGTGCTGTGTGGATCTGGCTATGTCCAAATACCCACGGTAGACAGCTAGGCAAGGCGCAATGTGGATCTGGCTGTGTCCACTCACCCACGGGAGACGGCTGGGCAAGGCGCAGTGTGGATCTGGCTTGTCCACTCACCCACGGGACAAGGGCAGAGAGGGTGCCGTGTGGATCTGGCTATGTCCACTGACCCAAGGCAGACGGTTAGGCAGGGCGCAGTGCGGATCTGGCTGTGTCCCCTCACCCATGGCAGACGGTCAGGAAGGGCGCAGTACGGATCTGGCTGTGTCCAATCACCCACGGCAGACGGTCAGGCAGTGCGCAGTGCGGATCTCGCTGTGTCCACTCACCCACGGGAGACGGGCAGAGAGGGTGCTGTGTGGATCTGGCTATGTCCAATGACCCACGGTAGACAGCTAGGCAAGGCGCAATGTGGATCTGGCTGTGTCCACTCGCCCACGGGAGACGGGCAGAGAGGGAGATGTGTGGATCTGGCTATGTCCACTCACCCACGGGAGACGGGCAGGCAAGGCACAGTGCGGACCTGGCTGTGTCCACTCACCCACGGGAGAAGGTCAGGCAGGGAACAGTGCGGATCTGACTGTGTCCACTCACCGACGGCAGACGGGCAGGCAGGGCGCAGTGCAGATCTGGCTGTGTCAACTCACCCACGGGAGACGGGCAGGAAAGGCGCAGTGTGGATCTGGCTGTGTCCACTCACCCACGGGAGATGGGCAGAGAGGGTGCTGTGTGGATCTGGCTATGTCCACTGACAGACGGCAGACGGGCAGGCAGGGCGCAGTGCGGATCTGGCTTTGTCCACTCACACACGGCAGACGGTCAGGCAGGGCGCAGTGCTGATCAGGCTGTGTCCACTCACGCACGGGAGACGGGCAGACAGGGCTCAGTGCGGATCTTGCTGTGTCCACTCACCCACGGGAGACGGGCAGAGAGGGTGCTGTTTGGATCTGGCTATGTCCACTGACACACGGCAGACGGGCAGGCAGGGCGCAGTGCGGATCTGGCTGTGTCCACTAACCCACGGCAGATGGTCAGGCAGGGCGCAGTGCGGATCTGGCTATGTCCACTCACCCACGGGAGAGGGGCAGGCAAGGGGCAGTGTGGATCTGGCTGTGTCTACTCACCCACGGGAGATGGGCAGAGAGGGTGCTGTGTGGATCTGGCTATGTTCACTGACCCACGGCAGATGGGCAGGCAGGGACCAGTGCGGATCTGGCTGTGTCCACTCACCCACGGCAGACGGGAAGGCAGGGCGCAGTGTGGATCTGGCTGTGTCCACTCACTCACGGGAGACGGGCAGAGAGGGTGCTGTGTGGATATGGCTATGTCCACTGACCCACGGCAAACGGGCAGGCAGGGCGCAAAGCGGATCTGGCTATGTCCACTCACCCACGGCAATCGGGCAGGCAGGGTGCAGTGCGGATCTTGCTGTGTCCACTCACCCACGGGAGACGGGCAGGCAGGGCGCAGTACGGATCTGGCTGTGTCCACTCACTCACGAGAGACGAGCAGGCAAGGCGCAGTGTGGATCTGGCTGTGTCCACTCACCGACGGGAGACGGGCAGAGGGTGCTGTGTGGATCTAGCTATGTCCACTGACCCACGGCAGACGGGCAGGCAGGGCGCAGTGCGGATCTGGCTGTGTCTACTCACCCACGAGAGACGGGCAGGCAGGGCGCAGTGCGATCTGGCTGTGTCCACTCACCCAAGGGAGACGGGCAGACAGGGCCCAGTGCGGATCTGGCTGTGTCCACTCACCCACGGGAGACGGGCAGGCAAGGTGCAGTGTGGATCTGGCTATGTCCACTCACCCACGTTAGACGGGTAAAGAGCGTGCTGTGCGTATCTGGCTATGTCCACTGACCCAAGGCAGACGGGCAGGCAGGGCGCAGTGCGGATCTGGGTGTGTCCACTCACTCACGGCAGACGGGCCGGCAGGGCGCAGTGCGGATCTGGCTGTGTCCACTCACCCACGGGAGACGGGTAGGCAAAGCGCAGTGTGGATCTGGCTGTGTCTACTCACCCACGGGAGACGGGCAGAGAGGGTGCTGTGTGGATCGGGCTATGTCCACTGACCCACGGCAGACGGGCAGGCAGGGCGCAGTGCGAATCTGGCTGTGTCCACTCACCCTGGGGAGACGGGTAGGCAAGGCGCAGTGTGGATCTGTCTGTGTCCACTCACCCACGGGAGACAGGCAGAGAGGGTGCTGTGTGGATCTGGCTATGTCCACTGATCCACGGCAGATGGGCAGGCAGGGCGCAGTGCACATCTGGCTGTGTCCACTGACCCACGGCAGACGGGCAGGCAGGATGCAGTGCGGATCTGGCTGTGTCCACTCACCCACGGGAGACTTGCAGGCAGGGCGCAGTGTGGTTCTGGCTGTGTCCACTCACCCATGCGAGATGGGCAGGCAGGGCGCAGTGCGGATATGGCTGTGTCCATTCACCCTCGGGAGACGGACATAGAGGGTGCTGTGTGGATCTGGCTATGTACACTGACCCACGGCAGACTGGCAGGCAGGGCGCAGTGTGGATCTGGCTGTGTCCACTCACCCATGCGAGACGGGCAGAGAGGGTGCTGTGTGGATCTGGCTGTGTCCAATCACCCACGGCACACGGGCAGGCAGGGCGCAGTGCGGATCTGGCTGTGTCCACTCACCCACGGGAGACGGGTAGAGAGGGTGCTGTGTGTATCTGGCTATGTCTACTGACCCACGGCAGACGGGCAGGCAGGGCGCAGTGCGGATCTGGCTGTGTCCACTCACCCACGGCAGACGGGCAGGCAGGGCGCAGTGCGGATCTGGCTGTGTCCACTCACTCAGGGGAGACGGGCAGGCAAGGCGCAGTGTGCATCTGGCTGTGTCCACTCACCCACGGGAGACGGGCAGAGAGTGCTGTGTGGATCTGGCTATGTCCACTGACCCACGGCAGACGGGCAGGCAGGGCGCAGTGCGGATCTGTCTGTGTCCACTCACCCAAGGCAGACGGTCAGGCTGGGCGCAGTGCGGATCTGGCTGTGTCCACTCTCCCAAGGGGACGGGCAGGCAAAGCGCAGTGTGGATCTGGCTGTGTCCACTCACCCATGGGAGACGGGCATTGAGGGTGCTGTGTGGAACTGGCTATGTCCACTGACCCACGGCAGATGGGCAGGCAGGGCGCAGTGCGGATCTGGCTGTGTCCACTCACCCACGAAAGACGATCAGGCAGGGCGCAGTGCGGATCTGGATGTGTCCACTCACCCACGGGAGATGGGCAGGCAGGGCGCAGTGCGGATCTGTCTGTGTCCACTCACTCACGGGAGACGGGCAGGCAGGGCTCAGTGCGGATCTGGCTGTGTCCACTTACCCACGGGAGACGGGCAAGCAAGGCGCAGTGTGGATCTGGCTGTGTCCAATCACCCACGGCAGATTGGCAGGCAGGGCGCAGTGCAGATCAGGCTGTGTGCACTCACCACGGGAGACGGGCAGAGAGGGTGCTGTGTGGATCTGGCTATGTCCACTGACCCACGGAGTATGGGCAGGCAGGGCGCAGTGCAGATCTGGCTGTGTCCAATCACCCACGGAAGACGGGCAGAGAGGGTGCTGTGTGGATCTGGCTATGTCCACTGACCCACGGCAGACGGGCAGGCAGGGCGAATTGCAGATCTGGCTGTGTCCAATCACCCAGGGCAGACGGGCAGACAGGGCGCTGTGCGGATCTGGCTGTGTCCACTCACCCATGGCAGATGGTGAGGCAGGGTGCAGTGTGGATCTGGCTGTGTCCACTCACCCACGGGAGACGGGTGGGCAAGGCGCAGTGTGGATCTGGCTGTGTCCACTCACCCACGGGACAAGGGCAGAGAGGGTGCTGTGTGGATCTGGCTATGTCCACTGACCCACGGCAGACGGGCAGGCAGGGCGAATTGCAGATCTGGCTGTGTCCAATCACCCAGGGCAGACGGGCAGACAGGGCGCTGTGCGGATCTGGCTGTGTCCACTCACCCATGGCAGATGGTGAGGCAGGGCGCAGTGTGGTCTGGCAGTGTCCACCCACCCACGGAAGACGGGCATACAGGGCGCAGTGCGGATCTGGCTGTGTCCACTCACCCACTGGAGACGGGTAGGCAAGGTGCAGTGTGGATCTGGCTGTGTCCACTCACCCATGGGAGACGGGTAGAGAGGGTGCTGTGCGTACCTGGCTATGTCCACAGACCCACGGCAGACGGGCAGGCAGTGCGCAGTGCGGATCTGGGTGTGTCCACTCACCCACGGCAGACGGGCCGGAAGTGCGCAGTGCGGATCTGGCTGTGTCCACTCACCCACGGGAGACGGGCAGGCAAAGCGCAGTGTGGATCTGGCTGTGTCCACTCACCCACGGGAAACGGGCAGAGAGGGTGCTGTTTGGATCTGGATATATCCACTCACCCACGGGAGATGGGTAGGCACGGCGCAGTGCGGATCTGGCTGTGTCCACTCACCCACGGGAGACGGGCAGGCAAGGCGCAGTGTGGATCTGGCTGTGTCCACTCACCCACGGGAGACAGGAAGAGAGGGTGCTGTTTGGATCTGGCTATGTCCACTGACCCACGGCAGACGGGCAGGCAGGGCGCAGTGCGGATCTGGCTGTGTCCACTCACCCACGGCAGACGGGCAAGCAGGGCGCAGTGCGGATCTGGCTGTGTCCACTCACCCACTTGAGTCGGGCAGGCAAAGCGCAGTGTGGATCTGGCTGTGTCTACTCACCCATGAGAGACGGGCAGAGAGGGTGCTGTGTGGATCTGGCTATGTCCACTGACCCACGGCAGACGGGCAGGCAGGGCGCAGTGCGGATCTAGCTGTGTCCACTCACCCTGGGGAGACGGGAGGCAAGGCGCAGTGTGGATCTGGCTGTGTCCACTCACCCACGGGAGACAGGCAGAGAGGGTGCTGTGTGGATCTGGCTATGTCCACTGACCCACGGCAGACGGGCAGGCAGGGCACAGTGCGGATCTGGCTGTGTCCAATCACCCACGGCAGACGGGCAGGCAGGGCGCAGTGCGGATCTGGCTGTGTCAATTCACCCACGGCAGACGGTCAGGCAGGGCACAGTGCGGATCTGGCTGTGTCCCCTCACCCATGGGAGACGGGCATGCAGGGCGCAGTGTGGATCTGGCTGTGTCCACTCACCCACGGGAGACGGGCAGAGAGGGTGCAGTGTGGATCTGGCTATGTCCACTGACCCATGCAAACGGGCAGGCAGGGCGCAGTGCGGATCTGGCTGTGTCCACTCACCCACGGCAGACGGTCAGGCAGGGCGCAGTGCGGATCTGGCTGTGTCCACTCACCCACGGGAGACGGGCAGGCAGGGCACAGTGCGGATCTGGCTGTGTACACTCACCCACGGGAGATGGGCAGGCAGGGCACAGTGCGATCTGGCTGTGTCCACTCACCCACGGGAGACGGGCAGAGAGGGTGCTGTGTGGATCTGGCTATGTCCACTGACCCACGGCAGACGGGCAGGCAGGGCGCAGTGCGTATCTGGCTGTGTCCACTCACCCACGGCAGTAGGTCAGGCAGGGCGCAGTGCGGATCTGGCTGTGTCCACTCACCCACAGGAGTGGGCAGGCAGGGAGCAGTGCGGATCTGGCTGTGTCCACTCATTCACGGGAGATGGGCAGGCAGGGCTCAATGCGGATCTGCTGTGTCCACTCACCCACGGAGACGGGCAGGCAAGGTGCAGTGTGGATCTGGCTGTGTCCACTCACCCACGGGAGACGGGTAGAGAGGTTGCTGTGCGTATCTGGCTATGTCCACTGACCCACGGCAGACCGGCAGGAAGGACGCAGTGCGGATCTCGCTGTGTCCACTCACCAACGGCAGACGGGCAGGCAGGGCGCATTGCGGATCTGGCTGTGTCCACTCAAACACGGGAGACGGGCAGGCAAGGCGCAGTGTGGATCTGGGTGTGTCCACTCACCCACGGGAGACGGGCAGAGAGGGTGCTGTGTGGATCTGGCTATGTCCACTGACCCACGGCAGACGGGCAGGCAGGTCGTAGTGCGGATCTGGCTGTGTCCACTCACCCACGGCAGATGGTCTGTCAGGGCGCAGTGCGGATCTGGTTGTGTCCACTCACCCACGGGAGACGGGCAGGAAAGGCGCAGTGTGGATCTGGCTGTGTCCACTCATCGACGGGAGACGGTCAAAGAGGGTGCTGTGTGGATCTGGCTGTGTCCACTGACCCACGGCAGATGGGCAGGCAGGGACCAGTGCGGATCTGGCTGTGTCCACTCACCCACGGCAGACGGGCAGGCAGGGCGCAGTGCGGATCTTGCTGTGTCCACTCATCCACGGGAGACGGGCAGGCAAGGTGCTGTGTGGACCTGGCTGTGTCCACTCACCCACGGGAGACGGGTAGAGAGGGTGCTGTGTGAATCTGGCTATGTTAATTGACCCACGGCAGACGGGCAGGCAGGGCACAGTGCGGATTTGTCTGTGTCCACTCACCCACGGCAGACGGTCAGGCAGGGCGCAGTGTGGATCTGGCTGTATCCACTGACCCACGGGAGACGGGTAGAGAGGGTGCTGTGCATACCTGGCTATGTCCACTGACCCACGGCAGACAGGCAGGCAGGGCGCAGTGCGGATTTGGCTGTGTCCACTCATCCACAGGAGTCGGGCAGGTAGGGCGCAGTGCGGATCTGGCTGTGTCCACTCACCCACGGGAGACGGGCAGGCAGGGCGCAGTGCGGATCTGGCTGTGTCCACTCACCCACGGGAGACTGGCAGGCAGGGCGCAGTGTGGATCTGGCTGTGTCCACTCACCCATGCGAGACGTGCAGAGAGGGTGCTGTGTGGATCTGGCTATGTCCACTGACCCACGACAGACGGGCAGGCAGGGCGCAGTGCGGACTGGCTGTGTCCATTCACCCTCGGGAGACGGACATAGAGGGTGCTGTGTGGATCTGGCTATGTCCACTGACCCACGGCAGACTGCCAGGCAGGGCGAAGTGTGGATCTGGCTGTGTCCACTCACCCATGCGAGACCGGCAGAGAGGGTGCTGTGTGGATCTGGCTGTGTCCAATCACCCACGGCAGACGGGCAGGCAGGGCGCAGTGCGGATCTGGCTGTGTCCACTCACCCACGGGAAACGGGTAGAGAGGGTGCTGTGTGGATCTGGCTATGTCTACTGACCAACGGCAGACGAGCAGGCAGGGCGCATTGCGGATCTGGCTGTGTCCACTCACCCACGGCAAACGGTCAGGCAGGGTGCAGTGCGGATATGGCTGTGTCCACTCACACACGGCACACGGGTAGGCAGGGCGCAGTGCGGATCTGGCTGTATGAATTCACCCACGGCAGACGGTCAGGTAGGGCACAGTGCGGATCTGGCTGTGTCCCCTCACCCATGGGAGACGGGCATGCAGGGCGCAGTGTGGATCTGGTTGTGTCCACTCACCCAAGTGTGACGGGCAGAGTGGGTGCAGTGTGGATCTGGCTATGTCCACTGACCCATGCAAATGGGCAGGCAGGGCGCAGTGCGGATCTGGCTGTGTCCACTCACCCACGGGAGACGGGCTGGCAATGCGCAGTGCGGATCTGGCTGTGTCCACTCACCCATGGCAGACGGGCAGGCAGGGCGCAGTGCGGATCTGGCTGTGTCCACTCACCCACCGGAGACGGGCAGGCAAGGCGCAGTGTGGATCTGGCTGTGTCCACTCACCCACGGGAGACGGGCAGAGAGGGTGCTGTGTGGATCTGGCTATGTCCACTGACCCACGGCAGACGGGCAGGCAGGGCGCAGTGCGTATCTGGCTGTGTCCACTCACCCACGGCAGACGGTCAGGCAGGGGGCAGTGCGGATCTGGCTGTGTCCACTCACCCACAGGAGTGGGCAGGCAGGGCCCAGTGCGGATCTGGCTGTGTCCACTAATCCACGGGAGACGGGCAGGCAGGGCGCATTGCGGTACTGGCTGTGTCCACTCACCCACGGGAGACGGGCAGGCAAGGCGCAGTGTGGATCTGGCTGTGTCCACTCACCCACGGCACACGGGCAGGCAGGGCGCATTGCGGATCTGGCTGTGTCCACTCAAACACGGGAGACGGGCAGGCAAGGCGCAGTGTGGATCTGGGTGTGTCCACTCACCCACGGGAGACGGGCAGAGAGGGTGCTGTGTGGATCTGGCTATGTCCACTGACCCACGGCAGACGGGCAGGCAGGTCGTAGTGCGGATCTGGCTGTGTCCACTCACCCACGGCAGATGGTCTGTCAGGGCGCAGTGCAGATCTGGTTGTGTCCACTCACCCACGGGAGACGGGCAGGCAAGGCGCAGTGTGGATCTGGCTGTGTCCACTCATCGACGGGAGACGGTCAAAGAGGGTGCTGTGTGGATCTGGCTGTGTCCACTGACCCACGGCAGATGGGCAGGCAGGGACCAGTGCGGATCTGGCTGTGTCCACTCACCCACGGCAGACGGGCAGGCAGGGCGCAGTGCGGATCTTGCTGTGTCCACTCATCCACGGGAGACGGGCAGGCAGGGCGCAGTGCGGATCTTGCTGTGTCCACTCATCCACGGGAGACGGGCAGGCAAGGTGCTGTGTGGACCTGGCTGTGTCCACTCACCCACGGGAGACGGGTAGAGAGGGTGCTGTGTGAATCTGGCTATGTTAATTGACCCACGGCAGACGGGATGGCAGGGCACAGTGCGGATTTGTCTGTGGCCACTCACCCACGGCAGACGGTCAGGCAGGGCGCAGTGTGGATCTGGCTGTGTCCACTCACCCACGGGAGACGGGCAGAGAGGGTGCTGTGTGGATCTGGCTATGTCCACTGACCCACGGCAGACGGGCAGGCAGGGCGCAGTGCGTATCTGGCTGTGTCCACTCACCCACGGCAGACGGTCAGGCAGGGGGCAGTGCGGATCTGGCTGTGTCCACTCACCCACAGGAGTGGGCAGGCAGGGCGCATTGCGGTACTGGCTGTGTCCACTCACCCACGGGAGACGGGCAGGCAAGGCGCAGTGTGGATCTGGCTGTGTCCACTAACACACGGGAGACGGGCAGAGAGGGTGCTGTGTGGATCTGGCTATGTCCACTGACCCACGGCAGACGGGCAGGCAGGGCAGAGTGCGGATCTGGCTGTGTCAACTCACCCACGGCAGACGGTCACGCAGGGCGCAGTGCGGATCTGGCTGTGTCCCCTAACCCTGAGCAGACAGGCAGGCAAGGCGCAGTGAGGATTTGGCTGTGTCCACTCACCCAAGGGAGCCGGGCAGATAGGGTGCTGTGTGGATCTGGCTATATCCACTGACCCACGGCAGACGGGCAGACAGGGCGCAGTGCGGATCTGGATGTGTCCACTGACCCATGGGAAACGGGCAGGCAAGGTGCAGTGTGGATCTGGCTGTGTACACTCACCCACTGGAGACGGGTAGAGAGGGTGCTGTGCGTATCTGGCTATGTCCACTGACCCACGGCAGACGGGCAGGCAGGGCGCCGTGCAGATCTGGCTGTGTCCACTCACCCACGGCAGACGGGCCGGCAGGGCGCAGTGTAGATCTGGCTGTGTCCACTCACCCACTTGAGACGGGCAGGCAAAGCGCAGTGTGGATCTGGCTGTGTCCAATCACCCACGGGAGACAGGCAGAGAGGGTGCTGTGTGGATCTGGCTATGTCCACTGACCCACGGCAGACGGGCAGGCAGGGTGCAGTGCGGATCTGGCTGTGTCCAATCACCCACGGCAGACGGGCAGGCAGGGCGCAGTGCAGATCTGGCTGTGTCCACTCACCCACGGCAGACGGTCAGGCAAGGCGCAGTGCAGATCTGGCTGTGTCCACTCACCCAGGGGAGACGGGTAGACAAGGCGCAGTGTGGATCTGGCTGTGTCTACTCACCCACGGGAGACGGGCAGAGAGGGTGCTGTGTGGATCTGGCTATATCCATTGACCCACGGAAGACGGGCAGGCAGGGCGCAGTGCGGATCTGGCTGTGTCCACTCACCCACGGCAGACAGTCAGGCAGGTCACAGTGCGGATCTGGCTGTGTCCACTCATCCACAGGAGTCGGGCAGGCAGGGCGCAGTGCGGATCTGGCTGTGTCCACTCACCCACGGGAGACGGGCAGGCAGGGCGCAGTGCGGATCTGGCTGTGTCCACTCACCCACGGGAGACTGGCAGGCAGGGCGCAGTGTGGATCTGGCTGTGTCCACTCACCCATGCGAGACGTGCAGAGAGGGTGCTGTGTGGATCTGGCTATGTCCACTGACCCACGACAGACGGGCAGGCAGGGCGCAGTGCGGACTGGCTGTGTCCATTCACCCTCGGGAGACGGACATAGAGGGTGCTGTGTGGATCTGGCTATGTCCACTGACCCACGGCAGACTGCCAGGCAGGGCGAAGTGTGGATCTGGCTGTGTCCACTCACCCATGCGAGACCGGCAGAGAGGGTGCTGTGTGGATCTGGCTGTGTCCAATCACCCACGGCAGACGGGCAGGCAGGGCGCAGTGCGGATCTGGCTGTGTCCACTCACCCACGGGAAACGGGTAGAGAGGGTGCTGTGTGGATCTGGCTATGTCTACTGACCAACGGCAGACAAGCAGGCAGGGCGCATTGCGGATCTGGCTGTGTCCACTCACCCACGGCAAACGGTCAGGCAGGGTGCAGTGCGGATATGGCTGTGTCCACTCACACACGGCACACGGGTAGGCAGGGCGCAGTGCGGATCTGGCTGTATGAATTCACCCACGGCAGACGGTCAGGTAGGGCACAGTGCGGATCTGGCTGTGTCCCCTCACCCATGGGAGACGGGCATGCAGGGCGCAGTGTGGATCTGGTTGTGTCCACTCACCCACGTGTGACGGGCAGAGTGGGTGCAGTGTGGATCTGGCTATGTCCACTGACCCATGCAAACGGGCAGGCAGGGCGCAGTGCGGATCTGGCTGTGTCCACTCACCCACGGGAGACGGGTGGGCAAGGCGCAGTGTGGATCTGGCTGTGTCCACGCACCCATGGCAGACGGGCAGGCAGGGCGCAGTGCGGATCTGGCTGTGTCCACTCACCCACCGGAGACGGGCAGGCAAGGCGCAGTGTGGATCTGGCTGTGTCCACTCACCCACGGGAGACGGGCAGAGAGGGTGCTGTGTGGATCTGGCTATGTCCACTGACCCACGGCAGACGGGCAGGCAGGGCGCAGTGCGTATCTGGCTGTGTCCACTCACCCACGGCAGACGGTCAGGCAGGGGGCAGTGCGGATCTGGCTGTGTCCACTCACCCACAGGAGTGGGCAGGCAGGGCGCATTGCGGTACTGGCTGTGTCCACTCACCCACGGGAGACGGGCAGGCAAGGCGCAGTGTGGATCTGGCTGTGTCCACTAACACACGGGAGACGGGCAGAGAGGGTGCTGTGTGGATCTGGCTATGTCCACTGACCCACGGCAGACGGGCAGGCAGGGCAGAGTGCGGATCTGGCTGTGTCCACTCACCCACGGCAGACGGTCACGCAGGGCGCAGTGCGGATCTGGCTGTGTCCCCTAACCCTGAGCAGACAGGCAGGCAAGGCGCAGTGAGGATTTGGCTGTGTCCACTCACCCAAGGGAGCCGGGCAGATAGGGTGCTGTGTGGATCTGGCTATATCCACTGACCCACGGCAGACGGGCAGACAGGGCGCAGTGCGGATCTGGATGTGTCCACTGACCCATGGGAAACGGGCAGGCAAGGTGCAGTGTGGATCTGGCTGTGTACACTCACCCACTGGAGACGGGTAGAGAGGGTGCTGTGCGTATCTGGCTATGTCCACTGACCCACGGCAGACGGGCAGGCAGGGCGCCGTGCAGATCTGGCTGTGTCCACTCACCCACGGCAGACGGGCCGGCAGGGCAAGTGTAGATCTGGCTGTGTCCACTCACCCACTTGAGACGGGCAGGCAAAGCGCAGTGTGGATCTGGCTGTGTCCAATCACCCACGGGAGACAGGCAGAGAGGGTGCTGTGTGGATCTGGCTATGTCCACTGACCCACGGCAGACGGGCAGGCAGGGTGCAGTGCGGATCTGGCTGTGTCCAATCACCCACGGCAGACGGGCAGGCAGGGCGCAGTGCAGATCTGGCTGTGTCCACTCACCCACGGCAGACGGTCAGGCAAGGCGCAGTGCAGATCTGGCTGTGTCCACTCACCCAGGGGAGACGGGTAGACAAGGCGCAGTGTGGATCTGGCTGTGTCTACTCACCCACGGGAGACGGGCAGAGAGGGTGCTGTGTGGATCTGGCTATATCCATTGACCCACGGAAGACGGGCAGGCAGGGCGCAGTGCGGATCTGGCTGTGTCCACTCACCCACGGCAGACAGTCAGGCAGGTCACAGTGCGGATCTGGCTGTGTCCACTCATCCACAGGAGTCGGGCAGGCAGGGCGCAGTGCGGATCTGGCTGTGTCCACTCACCCACGGGAGACGGGCAGGCAGGGCGCAGTGCGGATCTGGCTGTGTCCACTCACCCACGGAAGACGGGCAGGCAGGGCGCAGTGTGGATCTGGCTGTGTCCACTCACCCATGCGAGACGTGCAGAGAGGGTGCTGTGTGGATCTGGCTATGTCCACTGACCCACGGCAGACGGGCAGGCAGGGCGCAGTGCGGATCTGGCTGTGTCCATTCACCCTCGGGAGACGGACATAGAGGGTGCTGTGTGGATCTGGCTATGTCCACTGACACACGGCAGACGGGCAGGCAGGGCGCAGTGCGGATCTGGCTGTGTCCACTAACCCACGGCAGATGGTCAGGCAGGGCGCAGTGCGGATCTGGCTATGTCCACTCACCCACGGGAGAGGGGCAGGCAAGGGGCAGTGTGGATCTGGCTGTGTCTACTCACCCACGGGAGATGGGCAGAGAGGGTGCTGTGTGGATCTGGCTATGTTCACTGACCCACGGCACATGGGCAGGCAGGGACCAGTGCGGATCTGGCTGTGTCCACTCTCCCACGGCAGACGGGAAGGCAGGGTGCAGTGTGGATCTGGCTGTGTCCACTCACCCACGGGAGACGGGCAGAGAGGGTGCTGTGTGGATATGGCTATGTCCACTGACCCATGGCAAACGGGCAGGCAGGGCGCAAAGCGGATCTGGCTATGTCCACTCACCCACGGCAAACGGGCAGGCAGGGTGCAGTGCGGATCTTGCTGTGTCCACTCACCCACGGGAGACGGGCCGGCAGGGCGCCGTGCGGATCTGGCTGTGTCCACTCACTCACGAGAGACGAGCAGGCAAGGCGCAGTGTGGATCTGGCTGTGTCCACTCACCCACGGGAGACGGGCAGAGGGTGCTGTGTGGATCTAGCTATGTCCACTGACCCACGGCAGACGGGCAGGCAGGGCGCAGTGCGGATCTGGCTGTGTCCACTCACCCACGGCAGACGGTCAGGCAGGGCGCAGTGCGGATCTGGCTGTGTCTACTCACCCACGAGAGACGGGCAGGCAGGGCGCAGTGCGATCTGGCTGTGTCCACTCACCCAAGGGAGACGGGCAGACAGGGCCCAGTGCGGATCTGGCTGTGTCCACTCACCCACGGGAGACGGGCAGGCAAGGTGCAGTGTGGATCTGGCTATGTCCACTCACCCACGTTAGACGGGTAAAGAGCGTGCTGTGCGTATCTGGCTATGTCCACTGACCCAAGGCAGACGGGCAGGCAGGGCGCAGTGCGGATCTGGCTGTGTCCACTCACCCACGGCAGACGGGCCGGCAGGGCGCAGTGTGGATCTGGCTGTGTCCACTGACCCACGGCAGACGGGCAGGCAGGGCGCAGTGTGGATCTGGCTGTGTCTACTCACCCACGGGAGACGGGCAGAGAGGGTGCTGTGTGGATCTGGCTATGTCCACTGACCCACGGCAGACGGGCAGGCAGGGCGCAGTGCGGATCTGGCTGTGTCCACTCACCCTGGGGAGACGGGTAGGCAAGGCGCAGTGTGGATCTCTCTGTGTCCACTCACCCACGGGAGACAGGCAGAGAGGGTGCTGTGTGGATCTGGCTATGTCCACTGACCCACGGCAGACGGGCAGGCAGGGCGCAGTGCGCATCTGGCTGTGTCCACTGACCCACGGCAGACGGGCAGGCAGGATGCAGTGCGGATCTGGCTGTGTCCACTCACCCACGGGAGACTGGCAGGCAGGGCGCAGTGTGGATCTGGCTGTGTCCACTCACCCATGCGAGATGGGCAGGCAGGGCGCAGTGCGGATATGGCTGTGTCCATTCACCCTCGAGAGACGGACATAGAGGGTGCTGTGTGGATCTGGCTATGTCCACTGACCCACGGCAGACTGGCAGGCAGGGCGCAGTGCGGATCTGTCTGTGTCCACTCACTCAGGGAAGACGGGCAGGCAAGGCGCACTGTGGATCTGGCTGTGTCCACTCACCCACGGGAGACGGGCAGAGAGTGCTGTGTGGATCTGGCTATGTCCACTGACCCACGGCAGACGGGCAGGCAGGGCGCAGTGCGGATCTGTCTGTGTCCACTCACCCAAGGCAGACGGTCAGGTTGGGCGCAGTGCGGATCTGGCTGTGTCCACTCACCCAAGGGGACGGGCAGGCAAAGCGCAGTGTGGATCTGGCTGTGTCCACTCACCCATGGGAGACGGGCATTGAGGGTGCTGTGTGGATCTGGCTATGTCCACTGACCCACGGCAGACGGGCAGGCAGGGCGCAGTGCGGATCTGGCTGTGTCCACTCACCCACGAAAGACGATCAGGCAGGGCGCAGTGCGGATCTGGATGTGTCCACTCACCCACGGGAGATGGGCAGGCAGGGCGCAGTGCGGATCTGTCTGTGTCCACTCACTCACGGGAGACGGGCAGGCAGGGCTCAGTGCGGATCTGGCTGTGTCCACTTACCCACGGGAGACGGGCAAGCAAGGCGCAGTGTGGATCTGGCTGTGTCCAATCACCCACGGCAGATTGGCAGGCAGGGCGCAGTGCAGATCAGGCTATGTCCACTCACCACGGGAGACGGGCAGAGAGGGTGCTGTGTGGATCTGGCTATGTCCACTGACCCACGGAGGATGGGCAGGCAGGGCGCAGTGCAGATCTGGCTGTGTCCAATCACCCACGGAAGACGGGCAGAGAGGGTGCTGTGTGGATCTGGCTATGTCCACTGACCCACGGCAGACGGGCAGGCAGGGCGAATTGCGGATCTGGCTGTGTCCAATCACCCAGGGCAGACGGGCAGACAGGGCGCTGTGTGGATCTGGCTGTGTCCACTCACCCACGGCAGATGGTGAGGCAGGGTGCAGTGTGGATCTGGCTGTGTCCACTCACCCACGGGAGACGGGTGGGCAAGGCGCAGTGTGGATCTTGCTGTGTCCACTCACCCACGGGACAAGGGCAGAGAGGGTGCTGTGTGGATCTGGCTATGTCCACTGACCCACGGCAGACGGGCAGGCAGTGCGCAATGCGGATCTGGCTGTGTACCCTCACCCATGGCAGACGGTCAGGAAGGGCGCAGTACGGATCTGGCTGTGTCCAATCACCCACGGCAGACGGTCAGGCAGTGCGCAGTGCGGATCTCGCTGTGTCCACTCACCCACGAGAGACGGGCAGGCAGGGCTCAGTGCGGACCTGGCTGTGTCCACTCACCCACGGGAGACGGGCAGGCAAGGCGCAGTGTGGATCTGGCTGTGTCCACTCACCCACGGGAGAGGGGCAGAGAGGGTGCTGTGTGGATCTGCCTATGTCCACTTACCCACGGCAGACGGGCAGGCAGGGCGCAGTGCGTATCTGGCTGTGTCCACTCACCCACAGGTGTGGGCAGGCAGGGCGCAGTGCGGATCTGGCTGTGTCCACTCATCCACGGGAGATGGGCAGGCAGGGCGCAGTGCGGATCTGGCTGTGTCCACTCACCCACGGGAGACGGGCAGGCAAGGCGCAGTGTGGATCTGGCTGTGTCCACTCACCCACGGGAGACGGGCAGAGAGGGTGCGCTTTGGATCTGGCTATGTCCACTGACCCACGGCAGACGGGCAGGCAGGGCGCAGTGCGGATCTGGCTGTGTCCACTCACCCACGGCTGACGGGCAGGCAGGACGCAGTGCGGATCTGGCTGTGTCCACTCACCCACGGCAGACGGGCCGGCAGGGCGCAGTGCGGATCTGGCTGTGTCCACTCACCCACGTGAGACGGGCCGGCAAAGCGCAGTGTGGATCTGGCTGTGTCTACTCACCCACGTGAGACGGGCAGAGAGGTTGCTGTGTAGATCTGGCTATGTCCACTGACCCACGGAAGACGGGCAGGCAGGGCGTAGTGCGAATCTGGCTGTGTCCACTCACCCACGAAAGACGATCAGGCAGGGCGCAGTGCGGATCTGGCTGTGTCCACTCACCCACGGGAGACGGGCAGGCAGGGCGCAGTGCGGATCTGGCTGTGTCCACTCACCCACGGCAGACGGGCAGGCAGGGCGCAGTGCCGATCTGGCTGTGTCCACTCACCCACGGGAGACGGGCAGGCAGGGCTCAGTGCGGACCTGGCTGTGTCCACTCACCCACGGGAGACGGGCAGGCAAGGCGCAGTGTGGATCTGGCTGTGTCCACTCACCCACGGGAGACGGGCAGAGAGGGTGCTGTGTGGATCTGCCTATGTCCACTGACCCACGGCAGACGGGCAGGCAGGGCGCAGTGCGTATCTGGCTGTGTCCACTCACCCACAGGAGTGGGCTGGCAGGGCGCAGTGCGGATCTGGCTGTGTCCACTCATCCACGGGAGACGGGCAGGCAGGGCGCAGTGCGGATCTGGCTGTGTCCACTCACCCACGGGAGACGGGCAGGCAAGGCGAAGTGTGGATATGGCGGTGTCCACTCACCCACGGGAGACGGGCAGAGAGGGTGCGCTTTGGATCTGGCTATGTCCACTGACCCACGGCAGACGGGCAGTCAGGGCGCAGTGCGGATCTGGCTGTGTCCACTCACCCACGGCAGACGGTCAGGCAGGGCGCAGTGCAGATCAGGCTGTGTCCACTCACCCTCGGGAGCGGACAGGCAAGGCGCAGTGCGGATCTGGCTGTGTCCACTCACCCACGGGAGACCGGCAGAGAGGGTGCTGTGTGGATCTGGCTATGTCCACTGACCCACGGCAGACAAGCAGGCAGGGCGCAAAGCGGATCTGGCTGTGTCCACTCACCCACAGCAAACGAGCAAGCAGGGTGCAGTGGGAATCTGGCTCTCTCCACTCACCCACGGGAGACGAGCAGGCAGGGCGCAGTGCGAATCTGGCTGTATCCACTCACCCACGGGAGACGGGCAGGCAAGGCGCAGTGTGGATCTGGCTGTGTCCATTCACCCACGGAAGACGGGCAGAGAGGGTGCTGTGTGGATCTGGCTATGTCCACTGACCCACGGCAGACGGACAGGCAGGGCGCAGTGCGGACCTGGCTGTGTCCACTCACCCACGGCAGACGGTCAGGCAAGGCGCAGTGCGGATCTGGCTGTGTCCACTCACCTACGGGAGACGGGCAGGCAGGGCGCAGTGCGGTCTGGCAGTGTCCACCCACCCACGGAAGACGGGCATACAGGGCGCAGTGCGGATCTGGCTGTGTCCACTCACCCACTGGAGACGGGTAGGCAAGGTGCAGTGTGGATCTGGCTGTGTCCACTCACCCATGGGAGACGGGTAGAGAGGGTGCTGTGCGTACCTGGCTATGTCCACAGACCCACGGCAGACGGGCAGGCAGTGCGCAGTGCGGATCTGGGTGTGTCCACTCACCCACGGCAGACGGGCCGGAAGGGCGCAGTGCGGATCTGGCTGTGTCCACTCACCCACGGGAGACGGGCAGGCAAAGCGCAGTGTGGATCTGGCTGTGTCCACTCACCCACGGGAGATGTGCAGAGAGGGTGCTGTGTGGATCTGGTTATGTACACTTACCCACGGCAGACAGGCTGCAGGGCGCAGTGCGGATCAGGCTGTGTCCACTCACCCACGGCAGAAAGGCAGGCAAGGCGCAGAGCGGATCTGGTTGTGTCCACTCACCCAGGGGAGACGGGCAGGCAAGGCGCAGTGTGGATCTGACTGTGTCCACTCACCCACGGGAGACGGGCAGAGAGGGTGCTGTGTGGATCTGGCTATGTCCACTGACCCAAGGCAGACGGGCAGGCAGGGTTCAGTGCGGATCTGGCTGTGTCCACTCACGCACGGGAGACGGGCAGGTAGGGCGCAGTGCGGATCTGACTCTGTCCACTCACCCACGGGAGACGGGCAGGCAGGGCGCAGTGCGGATCTGGCTGTGTCCACTCACCCACGAAAGAAGGGCAGGCAGGGCACAGTGCGGATCTGGCTGTTTCCATTCACCCACAGGAGACGGGCAGGCAAGGCGCAGTGCGGATCTGGCTGTGTCCACTCACCCATGAGAGATGGGCAGGCAGGGCGCAGTGCGGATCTGGCTGTGTCCAATCACCCACGGGAGACGGGCAGGCAAGGCGCAGTGCGGATCTGGCTGTGTCCACTCACCCACAGGAGACGGGCAGGCAGGGCGCAGTGCGGATCTGGCTGTGTCCACTCACCCATGGCAGACGGGCAGGAAGGGCGCAGTGCGGATCTGGCTGTGTCCACTCACCCACGTGAGACGGATAGGCAGGGCGCAGTGCGGATCTGGCTGTGTCCAATCACCCACGGGAGACGGGCAGGCAGGGCACAGTGCGGATCTGGCTGTGTCCAGTCACCCACGGCAGACGGGCAGGCAGGGCGCAATGCGGATCTGGCTGTGTCCACTCACCCACGGGAGACGGGCAGGCAGGGCGCAGTGCGGATCTGGCTGTGTCCACTCACCCATGGGAGACGGGCAGGCAGGGCGCAGTGCGGATCTGGCTGTGTCCATTCACCCACGGGAGGCGGGCAGGCAAGGCGCAGTGTGGATCTGGCTGTGTCCACTCACCCACGGGAGACGGGCAGAGACGGTGCTGTGTGGATCTGGCTATGTCCACTGACCCACGACAGACGGGCAGGCAGGGCGCAGTGCGGATCTGGCTGGGTCCACTCACCCACGGGAGACGGGCAGGCAGGGCGCAGTGCGGATCTGGCTGTGTCCACTCACCCACGGGAGACGGGCAGAGACGATTCTGTGTGGATCTGGCTATGTCCACTTACCCACGGCAGATGGGCAGCCAGGCCGCAGTACGGATCCAGCTGTGTACACTCACCCACGGCAGACGGGCAGGCAGGGCGCAGTGCGGATCTGGCTGTGTCCAATAACCCACGGCAGACTGGCAGGCAGGGCGCAGTGCGGATCTGGCTGTGTCCACTCACCCACGGGAGGCGGGCCGGCAAGGCGCAGTGTGGATCTGGCTGTGTCCACTCACCCACGGGAGATGGCCAGAAAGGGTGCTGTGTGGATCTGGCTATGTCCACTGACCCACGGCAGACGGGTAGGCAGGGCGCAGTGCGGATCTGGCTGTGTCCACTCACCCACGGAAGATGGTCAGGCAGGGTGCCGTGCGGATCTGGCTGTGTCCACTCACTCACGGGAGACGGGCAGACAGGGCGCAATGCGGATCTGGCTGTGTCCACTCACCCACGGGAGACGCGCAGGCAGGGCGCAGTGCGGATCTGGCTGTGTCCACACACCCACGGGAGACGGGCATTCAAGGCACAGTGCGGATCTGGCTGTGTCCACTCACCCATGGGAGACGGGCAGGCAGGGCGCAGTGCGGATCTGGCTGTGTCCACTCACCCACGGGAGACGGGCAGGCAGGGCGCAGTGCGGATCTGACTGTGTCCGCTCACCCATGGCAGACGGGCAGGAAGGGCGCAGTGCGGATCGGGCTGTGTCCACTCACCCACGTGAGACGGGTAGGCAGGGCGCAGTGCGGATCTGGTTGTGTCCAATCACCCACGGGAGACGGGTAGGCAGGGCGCAGTGCGGATCAGGCTGTGTCCACTCACGCACGGGAGACGGGCAGGCAGGGCGCAGTGCGGATCTGACACTGTCCACTCACCCAACGGGAGACGGGCAGGCAAGGCGCAGTGTGGATCTGGCTGTGTCCACTCACACACGGGAGACGGGCAGAGCGGGTGCTGTGTCGATCTGGCTATATCCACTGACCCACGGCAGAAGGGCAGGCAGGGCGCAGTGAGGATCTGGCTGTGTCCACTCACCCACGGCAGACGGGCAGGCAGGGCGCAGTGCCGATCTGGCTGTGTCCACTCACCCACGGGAGACGGGCAGGCAGGGCTCAGTGCGGACCTGGCTGTGTCCACTCACCCACGGGAGACGGGCAGGCAAGGCGCAGTGCGGATCTGGCTGTGTCCAATAACCCACGGCAGACTGGCAGGCAGGGCGCAGTGCGGATCTGGCTGTGTCCACTCACCCACGGGAGGCGGGCCAGCAAGGCGCAGTGTGGATCTGGCTGTGTCCACTCACCCACGGGAGATGGCCAGAAAGGGTGCTGTGTGGATCTGGCTATGTCCACTGACCCACGGCAGACGGGTAGGCAGGGCGCAGTGCGAATCTGGCTGTGTCCACTCACCCACGGAAGATGGTCAGGCAGGGTGCCGTGCGGATCTGGCTGTGTCCACTCACTCACGGGAGACGGGCAGACAGGGCGCAATGCGGATCTGGCTGTGTCCACTCACCCACGGGAGACGCGCAGGCAGGGCGCAGTGCGGATCTGGCTGTGTCCACACACCCACGGGAGACGGGCATTCAAGGCACAGTGCGGATCTGGCTGTGTCCACTCACCCATGGGAGACGGGCAGGCAGGGCGCAGTGCGGATCTGGCTGTGTCCACTCACCCACGGGAGACGGGCAGGCAGGGCGCAGTGCGGATCTGGCTGTGTCCACTCACCCACGGCAGACGGGCAGGAAGGGCGCAGTGCGGATCTGGCTGTGTCCACTCACCCACGTGAGACGGGTAGGCAGGGCGCAGTGCGGATCTGGTTGTGTCCAATCACCCACGGGAGACGGGCAGGCAGGTCGCAGTGCGGATCAGGCTGTGTCCACTCACGCACGGGAGACGGGCAGGCAGGGCGCAGTGCGGATCTGACACTGTCCACTCACCCAACGGGAGACGGGCAGGCAGGGCGCAGTGCGGATCTGGCTGTGTCCACTCACCCACGGGAGACGGGCAGAGACGGTGCTGTGTGGATCTGGCTATGTCCACTGACCCACGGTAGACGGGCAGGCAGGGCGCAGTACGGATCTGGCCGTGTCCACTCACCCACGGCAGGCGGTCAGGCAGGGCGCAGTGTGGATCTGGCTGTGTCCACTCACCCATGGAACGCGTTCAGGCAGTGCGCAGTGCGGATCTGGCTGTGTCCACTCACCCATGGGAGACGGGCAGGCAAGGTGCAGTGTGGATCTGGCTTGTCCACTTACCCACGGGAGACCGGCAGAGAGGGTGCTGTGTGGATCTGGCTATGTCCATTGACCCATGGCAGACGGGCAGGCAGGGCGCAGTGTGGATCTGGCTGTGTCCACTCACCCACGGGATACGGGCCTAGAGGGTGCTGTGTGGATCTGGCTATGTACACTTACCCACGGCAGACGGGCAGGCAGGGCGCAGTGTGAATCTGGCTGTGTCCACAAACCTACGGCAGACGGTCAGGCAGGTCGCAGTGCGGACCTGGCGGTGTCCACTCACCCACGGGAGACGGGCAGGCAGGGCGCAGTGCGGGTCTGGCTATCTCCACTCTCCCACAGGAGACGGGCAGGCAGGGCGCAGTGCGGAACTGGCTGTGTCCACTCACACACGGCAGACGGGCAGGCAGGGCGCAGTGCGGATCTGGCTGTGTCCACTCACCCATGGGAGACGGGCAGGCAAGGCGCAGTGTGGATTTGGCTGTGTCCACTCACCCACGGGAGACGGGCAGAGAGGGTCCTGTGTGGATCTGGCTATGTCCACTGACCCACGGCAGACGGGCATGCAGGGCGCAGTGCGGATCTGGCTGTGTCCACTCACCCACGACAGATGGGCATGCAGGGCGCAGTGCGGATTTGGCTGTGTCCGCTCACCCACGGGAGACGGGCAGGCAAGGCGCAGTGTGGATCTGGCTGTGTCCACTCACCCACGGGAGATGGGCAGAGAGGGTGCTGTGTGGATCTGGTTATGTACACTTACTCACGGCCGATGGGCTGCAGGGTGCAGTGCGGATCAGGCTGTGTCCACTCACCCACGGCAGACGGGCAGGCAAGGCGCAGTGCGGATCTGGCTGTGTCCACTCACCCACGGGAGACGGGCAGGCAAGGCGCAGTGTGGATCTGGCTGTGTCCACTCACCCACGGGAGACGGGCAGAGAGGGTGCTGTGTGGATCTGGCTATGTACACTGACCCACGGCAGACGGGCAGGCAGGGCGCAGTGCGGATCTGGCTGTGTCCACTCACCCACGGCAGACGGTCAGGCAGGGCGCAGTGCGGATCTGCGGTGTCCACTCACCCACGGCAGACGGGCAGGCAGGGCGCAGTGCGGATCCGGCTATGTACACTCTCCCTCGGGAGACGGGCAGGCAGCGCGCAGTGCGGATCTGGCTGTGTCCACTCACACACGGCAGACAGGCAGGCACGGCGCAGTGGGGATCTGGCTGTGTCCACTTACCCATGGGAGAGGGGCAGGCAAGGCACAGTGCGGATCTGGCTGTGTCCAATCACACACGGCAGACGGGCAGGAAGGGCGCAGTGCGGATCTGGCTGTGTGCACTCACCCATGGGAGACGGGCAGGCAAGGCACTGTGTGGATCTGGCTGTGTCCACTCACCCACGGGAGACGGGCAGAGAGGGTGCTGTGTGGATCTGGCAATATCCACTGACCCACGGCAGACTGGCAGGCAGGGCACAGTGCGGATCTGGCTGTGTCCATTCACCCACGGGAGACGGGCAGAAAGGGCGCTGTGTGGATCTGGCTATGTCCACTGACCCACGGCAGACGGGCAGGCAGGGCGCAGTGCGGATCTGGCTGTGTCCACTCACCAACGGGAGACGGGTAGGCAAAGCGTAGTGTGGATCTGGCTGTGTTAACTACCCAAGACAGACGTGCAGGCAGGGTGCAGTGCAGATCTGGCTGTGTCCACTCACCCACGGGAGACGGGTAGGCAAGGCGCAGTGTGGATCTGGCTGTGTCCACTCACCCAAGGGAGACGGGCAGAGAGGGTGCTGTGTGGATCTGGCTATGTCCATTGACCCACATCAGACGGGCAGGCACGGCGCAGTGTGGATCTGGCTGTGTCCCCTCACACACATCAGACGGTCAGGCAGGGCGCAGTGCGGATCTGGCTGTGTCCACTCACCCACGGGAGACGTGTAGGCAAGGCGCAGTGTGGATCTGGCTTTCTCCACTCACCCACAACAGACGGGCAGGCAGGGCGCAGTGCGGATCTGGCTGTGTCCCCTCACCCACAAGAGATTGGCAGGCAATGCGCAGTGTGGATCTGGCTGTGTCCATTCACCCACGGGAGACGGGCAGAAAGGGCGCTGTGTGGATCTGGCTATGTCCACTGACCCACGGCAGACGGGCAGGCAGGGCGCAGTGCGGATCTGGCTGTGTCCACTCACCAACGGGAGACGGGTAGGCAAAGCGTAGTGTGGATCTGGCTGTGTTAACTACCCAAGGCAGACGTGCAGGCAGGGTGCAGTGCAGATCTGGCTGTGTCCACTCACCCACGGGAGACGGGTAGGCAAGGCGCAGTGTGGATCTGGCTGTGTCCACTCACCCAAGGGAGACGGGCAGAGAGGGTGCTGTGTGGATCTGGCTATGTCCATTGACCCACATCAGACGGGCAGGCACGGCGCAGTGTGGATCTGGCTGTGTCCCCTCACACACATCAGACGGTCAGGCAGGGCGCAGTGCGGATCTGGCTGTGTCCACTCACCCACGGGAGACGTGTAGGCAAGGCGCAGTGTGGATCTGGCTTTCTCCACTCACCCACAACAGACGGGCAGGCAGGGCGCAGTGCGGATCTGGCTGTGTCCCCTCACCCACAAGAGATTGGCAGGCAATGCGCAGTGTGGATCTGGCTGTGTCCACTCACCCACTGGAGACGGGCAGAAAGGATGCTGTGTGGATCTGGCTATGTCCACTGACCCACGGCAGACGGGCAGACAGGGCGCAGTTCGGATCTGGCTGTGTCCAGTCACCCACGGCAGACGGGCAGGCAGGGCGCAGTGCAGATCTGGCTGTGTCCAGTCACCCACGGGAGATGGGCAGGCAAGGCGCAGTGTGGATCTGGCTGTGTTTACTCACCCACGAGAGACGGGCAGAGAGGGTGCTGTGTGGATCTGGCTATGTACACTGACCCACGGCAGACGGGCTGCCAGGGCGCAGTGCAGATCTGGCTGTGTCCACTCACCCACGGCAGACGGTCAGGAAGGGCGCAGTGCGGATCTGGCTGTGTCCACTAAGCCACGGGAGATGGGCAAGCAGGGCGCAGTGCGGATCTGGCTGTGTCCACTCACCCACGGCACACAGGCAGGCAGGGCGCAGTGCGGATCTGGCTGTGTTCACTCACCCACGGGAGACGGGCAGGCAGGGCGCAGTGAAGATCTGGCTGTGTCCACTCACCCACGGGAGACGGGCAGGCAGGGCGCAGTTCGGATCTGGCTGTGTCCACTCACCCATGGGAGACGGGCAGGCAAGGTGCAGTGTGGATCTGGCTTGTCCACTCACCCACGGGAGACGGGCAGAGAGGGTGCTGTGTGGATCTGGCTATGTCCATTGACCCACGGCAGACGGGCAGGCAGGGCGCAGTGTGGATCTGGCTGTGTCCACTCACCCACGGGATACGGGCCTAGAGGGTGCTGTGTGGATCTGGCTATGTACACTCACCCACGGCAGACGGGCAGGCAGGGCGCAGTGCGAATCTGGCTGTGTCCACTCACCCACGGCAGACGGTCAGGCAGGTCGCAGTGCGGACCTGGCGGTGTCCACTCACCCACGGGAGACGGGCTGGAAGGGCGCTGTGCGGGTCTGGCTGTCTCCACTCTCCCACGGGAGACGGGCAGGCAGGGCGCAATGTGGATCTGGCTGTGTCCACTCACCCACGGGAGATGGGCAGAGAGGGTGCTGTGTGGATCTGGTTATGTACACTTACCCACGGCAGACGGGCTGCAGGGCGCAGTGCGGATCAGGCTGTGTCCACTCACCCACGGCAGACGGGCAGGCAAGGCGCAGTGCGGATCTGGCTGTGTCCACTCACCCACGGGAGACGGGCAGGCAAGGCGCAGTGTGGATCTGGCTGTGTCCACTCACCAACGGGAGACGGGCAGAGAGGGTGCTGTGTGGATCTGGCTATGTACACTGACCCACGGCAGACGGGCAGGCAGGGCGCAGTGCGGATCTGGCTGTGTCCACTCACCCACGGCAGACGGTCAGGCAGGGCGCAGTGCGGATCTGGCGGTGTCCACTCACCCACGGCAGACGGGCAGGCAGGGCGCAGTGCGGATCTGGCTATGTCCACTCTCCCACGGGAGACGGGCAGGCAGCGCGCAGTGCGGATCTGGCTGTGTCCACTCACACACGGCAGACAGGCAGGCACGGCGCAGTGGGGATCTGGCTGTGTCCACTTACCCATGGGAGAGGGGCAGGCAAGGCACAGTGCGGATCTGGCTGTGTCCAATCACCCACGGCAGACGGGCAGGAAGGGCGCAGTGCGGATCTGGCTGTGTGCACTCACCCATGGGAGACGGGCAGGCAAGGCACTGTGTGGATCTGGCTGTGTCCACTCACCCACGGGAGACGGGCAGAGAGGGTGCTGTGTGGATCTGGCAATATCCACTGACCCACGGCAGACGGGCAGGCAGGGCACAGTGCGGATCTGGCTGTGTCCATTCACCCACGGGAGACAGGCAGAAAGGGCGCTGTGTGGATCTGGCTATGTCCACTGACCCACGGCAGACGGGCAGGCAGGGCGCAGTGCGGATTTGGCTGTGTCCACTCACCCACGGGAGACGGGCAGGCAGGGCGCAATGCGGATCTGGCGGTGTCCCCTCACCCATGGCAGACGGTCAGGCAGGGCGCAGTGCGGATCTGGCTGTGTCCACTCACCCACGGGAGACGGGTAGGCAAGGCACAGTGTGGATCTGGCTGTGTCCACTCACCCACGGGAGACGGGCAGAGAGGCTGCTGTGTGGATCTGGCTATGTCCACTGACCCACGGCAGACGGGCAGGCAGGGCGCAGTGCGGATCTGGCTGTGTCCCCTCACCCACGGCAGACGGTCAGGCAGGGCGCAATCTGGATCTGGCTGTGTCCACTCACCCACGGGAGACGGGCAGAGAGGGTGCTGTGTGGATATGGCTATGTCCACTGAACCACGGCACACGGGCAGGCAGGGCACAGTGCCGATCTGGCTCTGACCACTCACTCACGGGAGACGGGAAGGCAGGGCGCAGTGCGGATCTGGCTTTGTCCACTCACCCATGGGAGATGGGCAGGCAGGGCGCAGTGCGGATCTGGCTGTGTCCACTCACCCATCGCAGACTGGCAGGCAGGGCAGTGCGGATCTGGCTGTGTCCACTCACCCACGGGAGGCGGGCAGGCAAGGCGCAGTGTGGAACTGGCTGTGTCGACTCACTCACAGGAGACGGGCAGAGAGGGTGCTGTGTGGATATGGCTATGTCCACTGAACCACGGCAGACGGGCAGGCAGGGCGCAGTGCCGATCTGGCTGTGTCCACTCACCCACGGCAGACGGTCAGGCAGGGTGCAGTGCGTATCTGGATGTGTCCACTCACCCACGGGAGACGGGCAGGCAGGGCGGAGTGTGTATCTGGCTGTGTCCACACACCCACGGCAGACGGGCAGGCAGGGCGCAGTGCGGATCTGGCTGTGTCCACTCACCCACTGGAGACGGGAAGGCAGGGCGCACTGCGGATCTGGCTGTGTCCACTCACCCACAGGAGACGGAGAGGCAAGGCGCAGTGCGGATCTGGCGCTGTCCACTCACCCACGGGAGACGGGCAGGCAGGGCGCAGTGCGGATCTGTCTGTGTCCACTCACCCACGGGAGACGGGCAGGCAGGGTGCAGTGAGGATCTGGCTGTGTCCACTCACCCACGGGAGACGGGCGCAGGGCGCAGTGTGGATCCGGCTGTGTCCACTCACCCACGGGAGACGGGCAGGCAGGGCGCAGTGCGGATCCGGCTTTGTCCACTCACCCACGGGAGACGGGCCGGCAGGGCGCAGTGCGGATCTGGCTGTGTCCACTCACACACGGGAGACAGCAGGCAGGGCGCAGTGCGGATCTGGCTGTGTCCACTCACCCACGGCAGACAGGCAGGCAGGGTGCAGTGCGGATCTGGCTGTGTCCACTCACCCAAGAGAGGCGGTCAGGCATGGCGCAGTGTGGATCTGGCTGTGTGCACTCACCCACGGGAGTCGGGCAGGCAAGGCGCAGTACGGATCTGGCTGTGTCCACTCACCCACGGCAGACAACCAGGCAGGGCGCAGTGCGGATCTGGCTGTGTCCACTCACCCACGGCAGACTGGCAGGCAGGGCGCAGTGCGGATCTGGCTCTGACCACTCACTCACGGTAGACGGGCAGGCAGGGCGCAGTACGGATATGGCTGTGTCCACTCACCCACGGCAGGCGGTCAGGCAGGGCGAAGTGTGGATCTGGCTGTGTCAACTCACACACGGCATGCGGTCCGGCGGGAGCAGTGCGGATCTGGCTGTGTCCACTCACCCACGGCAGACGGGCAGGCAGGGCGCAGTGTGGATCTGGCTGTGTCCACTCACCCACGGCAGACAAGCAGGCAGGGCGCAGTGCGGATCTGGCTGTGTCCACTCACCCACGGGAGACGGGCAGGCAAGGCGCAGTGCGGATCTGTCTGTGTCCACTCACCCACGGGAGACGGGCAGGCAGGGCGCAGTGCGGATCTGGCTGTGTCCACTCACACACGGGAGACGGGCGCAGGGCGCCGTGTGGATCTGGCTGTGTCCACTCACCCACGGGAGATGGGCAGAGAGGGTGCTGTGGGGATCTTGCTATGTCCACTGACCCACGGCACACGGGAAGGCAGGGCGCAGTGCGGATCTGGCAGTGTCCACTCACCCATGGCAGACGGTCAGGCAGGGTGCCGTGCGGATCTGGCTGTGTCCACTCACCCACAGGAGACGGGCCGGCAGGACGCAGTGCGGATCTGGTTGTGTCCACTCACCCACGAGAGACGGGCAGGCAGGGCGCAGTGCGGATCTTGCTGTGTCCACTCACCCACGTGAGACGGGCATGCAAGGCGCAGTGCGGATCTGGCTGTGTCCACTCACCCACGGCAGACGGGCAGGCAGGGCGCAGTGCGGATCTGGTTGTGTCCACTCACCCACGGGAGGCGGTCAGGCATGGCGCAGTGTGGATCTGGCTGTGTGCACTCACCCACGGGAGACGGGCAGAGAGGGTGCTGTGTGGATCTGGCTATGTCCACTGACCCACGGCAGACGGGCAGGCAGGGCGCAGTGCGGATCTGGCTGTGTCCACTCACCCACAGGAGACGGGCAGGCAGGGCACAGTGCGGATCTGGCTGTGTCCACTTACCGATGGGAGACGTGCAAGCAGGGCACAGTGCGGATCTGGCTGTGTCCACTCAACCACTGGAGACGGGCAGGCAGGGCGCAGTGCGGATCTGGCTGGGTCCACTCACCCACGGGAGACGGGCAGGCAGGGCGCAGTGCGGATCTGGCTGTGTCCACTCACCCACGGGAGACGGGCAGAGACGATGCTGTGTGGATCTGGCTATGTCCACTGACCCACGGCAGACGGGCAGGCAGGTCGCAGTGCGGATCTGGCTGTGTCCACTCACCCACGGGAGACGGGCAGGCAGGGCCCAGTGCGGATCTGGCTGTGTCCACTCACCCACGGCGGACGAATAGGCAGGGCGCAGTGCGGATCTGGCTGTGTCCACTCACCCACGGGAGATGGGCAGGCAGGGCGCAGTGCGGATCTGGCTGTGTCCACTCACCCACGACAGACGGGCAGGAAGGGCGCAGTGCGGATCTGGCTGTGTCCACTCACCCACGTGAGACGGGTAGGCAGGGCGCAGTGCGGATCTGGCTGTGTCCAATCACCCACGGGAGACGGGCAGGCAGGGCGCAGTGCGGATCTGGCTGTGTCCACTCACGCACGGGAGACGGGCAGGCAGGGCGCAGTGCGGATCTGACTCTGTCCACTCACCCACGGGAGGCGGGCAGGCAAGGCGCAGTGTGGATCTGGCTGTGTCCACTCACCCACGGGAGACGGGCAGAGAGGGTGCTGTGTGTATCTGGCTATGTCCACTGACCCACGGCAGACGGGCAGGCAGGGCGCAGTGCGGATCTGGCTGTGTCCACTCACGCACGGGATACGGGCAGGCAGGGCGCAGTGCGGATCTGACTGTGTCCACTCACCCACGGGAGACGGGCAGGCAGGGCGCAGTGCGGATCTGGCTGTGTCCACTCACCCACGGCAGACGGGCAGGAAGGGCGCAGTGCGGATCTGGCTGTGTCCACTCACCCACGTGAGACGGGTAGGCAGGGCGCAGTGCGGTTCTGGCTGTGTCCAATCACCCACGGGAGACGGGCAGGCATGGCGCAGTGCGGATCTGGCTGTCTCCAGTCACCCACGGGAGACGGGCAGGCAGGGCGCAGTGCGGATCTGGCTGCGTCCACTCACCCACGGGAGACGGGCAGAGACGGTGCTGTGTGGATCTGGCTATGTCCACTGACCCACGGCAGACGGGCAGGCAGGGCGCAGTACAGATCCGGCTGTGTCCACTCACCCACGGCAGGCGGTCATGCAGGGCGCAGTGGGGATCTGGCTGTGTCCACTCACCCACGGCACGCGGTCAGGCAGTGCGCAGTGCGGATCTGGCTGTGTCCACTCACCCACGGCAGACGGTCAGGCAGGACGCAGTGCGGATCTGGCTGTGTCCACTCACCCACGACAGACGGGCAGGCAGGGCACAGTGCGGATCTTTCTGTGTCCACTCGCCCACGTGAGACGGGCAGGCAAGGCGCAGTGCGGATCTAGGTGTGTCCAATCACCCACGGAAAACGGGCAGGCAGGGCGCAGTGCGGATCTGGCTGTGTCCAGTTACCCACGGCAGACGGGCAGGCAGGGCGCAGTGCGGATCTGGCTGTGTCCACTCACCCACGGGAGGGGGTCAGGCATGGCGCAGTGTGGATCTGGCTGTGTCCACTCACCCACGGCAGAAGGGCAGGCAGTGCACAGTGCGGATCTGGCTGTGTCTACTCACCCACGGGAGATGGGCAGGCAAGGCGCAGTGTGGATCTGGCTGTGTCCACTCACCCACGGGAGACGGGCAGGCATGGCGCAATGTGGATCTGGCTGTGTCCACTCACCGACGGGAGACGGGCAGGCAAGGCGCAATGTGGATCTGGCTGTGTCCACTCACCCACGGGAGACGGGCAGAGAGGGTGCTGTGTGGATCTGGCTATGTCCACTGACCCACGGCAGACGGGCAGGCAGGGCACAGTGCGGATCTGGCTGTGTCCACTCACCCACGTGAGACGGATAGGCAGGGCGCAGTGCGGTTCTGACTGTGTCCAATCACCCACGGGAGACGGGCAGGCAGGGCGCAGTGCGGATCTGGCTCTGTCCAGTCACCCACGGGAGACGGGCAGGCAGGGCGCAGTGCGGATCTGGCTGTGTCCACTCACCCATGGGAGACGGGCAGAGACGATGCTGTGTGGATCTGGCTATGTCCACTGACCCACGGCAGACGGGCAGGCAGGGCGCAGTGCGGATCTGGCTGTGTCCACTCACCCATGGGAGACGGGCAAGCAAGGCGCAGTGCGGATCTGGTTGTGTCCACTCACCCAGGGGAGACGGGCAGGCAAGGCGCAGTGTGGATCTGACTGTGTCCACTCACCCATAGGAGACGGGCAGAGAGGGTGCTGTGTGGATCTGGCTATGTCCACTGACCCACGGGAGACGGGCAGGCAGGGCGCAGTGCGGATCTGGCTGTGTCCACTCACGCACGGGAGATGGGCAGGCAGGGCGCAGTGCGGATCTGACTCTGTCCACTCACCCACGGGAGACGGGCAGGCAGGGTGCAGTGCGGATCTGGCTGTGTCCACTCACCCACGGGAGACGGGCAGAGACGGTGCTGTGTGGATCTGGCTATGTCCACTGACCCACGGCAGACGGGTAGGCAGGGCGCAGTACGGATATGGCTGTGTCCACTCACCCACGGCAGGCGGTCAGGCAAGGCGCAGTGTGGATCTGGCTGTGTCCACTCACCCACGGCTTGCGGTCAGGCAGTGCGCAGTGCGGATCTGGCTGTGTCCACTCACCCACGGCAGACAAGCAGGCAGGGCGCAGTGCGGATCTGGCTGTGTCCACTCACCCACAGCAGACAGGCAGGCAGGGCGCAGTGTGGATCTGGCTGTGTCCACTCACCCACGAGAGAAGGACAGGCAGGGCGCAGTGCGGATCTGGCTGTGTCCATTCACCCACAGGAGACGGGCAGGCAAGGCGCAGTGCGGATCTGGCTGTGTCCACTCACCCATGGGAGATGGGCAGGCAGGGCGCAGTGCGGATCTGGCTGTGTCCACTCACCCACCGGAGACGGGCAGGCAAGGCGCAGTGCGGATCAGGCTGTGTCCACTCACCCACAGGAGACGGGCAGGCAGGGCGCAGTGCGGATCTGGCTGTGTCCACTCACCCACGGGAGACGGGCAGGCAGGGCGCAGTGCGGATCTGGCTGTGTCCACTCACCCACGGAAGACGGGCGCAGGGCGCAGTGTGGATCTGGCTGTGTCCACTCACCCACGGCAGACGGGCCGGCAGGGCGCAGTGCGGATCCGGCTTTGTCCACTCACACAAGGAAGACGGGCAGGCAGGGCCCAGTGCGGATCTGGCTGTGTCCACACACCCACGGGAGACTGGCAGGCAGGGCGCAGTGCGGATCTGGCTGTGTCCACTCACCCACCCCAGACGGGCAGGCAGGGCGCAGTGCGGATCTGGCTGTGTCCTCTCACCCACGGGAGGCGGTCAGGCATGGCGCAGTGTGGATCTGGCTGTGTCGACTCACCCACGGGAGACGGGCAGAGAGGGTGCTGTGTGGATCTGGCTATGTCCACTGACCCACGGCAGACGGGCAGGCAGGGCGCAGAGTGGATCTGGCTGTGTCCACTCACCCACGGGAGACGGGCAGAGAGGGTGCTGTGTGGATCTGGCTATGTCCACTGACCCACGGCAGACGGGCAGGCAGGGCGCACTGCGGATCTGGCTGTGTCCACTCACGCACGGGAGACGGGCCGGCAGGGCGCAGTGCGGATCTGACTCTGTCCACTCACCCACGGGAGACGGGCAGGCAGGGTGCAGTGCGGATCTGGCTGTGTCCACTCACCCACGGGAGACGGGCAGAGAGGGTGCTGTGTGGATCTGGCTATGTCCACTGACCCACGGCAGACGGGCAGGCAGGGCGCACTGCGGATCTGGCTGTGTCCACTCACGCACGGGAGACGGGCCGGCAGGGCGCAGTGCGGATCTGACTCTGTCCACTCACCCACGGGAGACGGGCAGGCAGGGTGCAGTGCGGATCTGGCTGTGTCCACTCACCCACGGGAGACGGGCAGAGACGGTGCTGTGTGGATCTGGCTATGTCCACTGACCCACGGCAGACAGGTAGGCAGGGCGCAGTACAGATCTGGCTGTGTCCACTCACCCACGGCAGGCGGTCAGGCAGGGCGCAGTGTGGATCTGGCTGTGTCCACTCACCCACGGCTCGCGGTCAGGCAGTGCGCAGTGCGGATCTGGCTGTGTCCACTCACCCACGGCAGACAAGCAGGCAGGGCGCAGTGCGGATCTGGCTGTGTCCACTCACCCACAGCAGACAGGCAGGCAGGGCGCAGTGTGGATCTGGCTGTGTCCACTCACCCACGAAAGAAGGGCAGGCAGGGCACAGTGCGGACCTGGCTGTGTCCATTCACCCACAGGAGACGGGCAGGCAAGGCGCAGTGCGGATCTGGCTGTGTCCACTCACCCATGGGAGATGGGCAGGCAGGGCACAGTGCGGATCTGGCTCTGTCCACTCACCCACGGGAGACGGGCAGGCAAGGCGCAGTGCGGATCAGGCTGTGTCCACTCACCCACAGGAGACGGGCAGGCAGGGCGCAGTGCGGATCTGGCTGTGTCCACTCATCCACGGGAGACGGGCAGACAGGGCGCAGTGCGGATCTGGCTGTGTCCACTCACCCACGGGAGACGGGCGCAGGGCGCAGTGTGGATCCGGCTGTGTCCACTCACCCACGGCAGACGGGCAAGCAGGGCGCAGTGCGGATCCGGCTTTGTCCACTCACCCAAGGGGGATGGGCAGACAGGGCGCAGTGCGGATCTGGCTGTGTCCACACACCCACGGGAGAGGGGCAGGCAGGGCGCAGTGCGGATCTGGCTGTGTCCACTCACCCACGGCAGACGGGCAGGCAGGGCGCAGTGCGGATCTGGTTGTGTCCACTCACCCACGGGAGGCGGTCAGGCATGGCGCAGTGTGGATCTGGCTGTGTCCACTCACCCACGAGAGACGGGCAGAGAGGGTGCTGTGTGGATCTGGCTATGTCCACTGACCCACGGCAGACGGGCAGGCAGGGCGCAGTGCGGATCTGGCTGTGTCCACTCACCCACAGGAGACGGGCAGGCAGGGCGCAGTGCGGATCTGGCGGTGTCCACTCACCGATGGGAGACGGGCAAGCAGGGCGCAGTGCGGATCTGGCTGTGTCCACTCAACCACGGGAGACGGGCATTCAAGGCACAGTGCGGATCTGGCTGTGTCCACTCACCCATGGGAGACGGGCAGGCAGGGCGCAGTGCGGATCTGGCTGTGTCCACTCACCCACGGGAGACGGGCAGGCAGGGCGCAGTGCGGATCTGGCTGTGTCCACTCACCCACGGCAGACGGGCAGGAAGGGCGCAGTGCGGATCTGGCTGTGTCCACTCACCCACGTGAGACGGGTAGGCAGGGCGCAGTGCGGATCTGGCTGTGTCCAATCACCCACGGGAGACGGGCAGGCAAGGCACAGTGCGGATCTGGCTGTGTCCAGTCACCCACGGCAGACGGGCAGGCAGGGCGCAGTGCGGATCTGGCTGTGTCCACTCACCCACGGCAGACAGGCAGGAAGGGCGCAGTGCGGATCTGGCTGTGTCCACTCACCCACGTGAGACGGGTAGGCAGGGCACAGTGCGGTTCTGGCTGTGTCCAATCACCCACGGGAGACGGGCATGCAGGGCGCAGTGCGGATCTGGCTGTGTCCCGTCACCCACGGGAGACGGGCAGGCAGGGCGCAGTGCGGATATGGCTGTGTCCACTCACCCACGGGAGACGTGTAGGCAAGGCGCAGTGTGGATGTGGCTTTGTCCACTCACCCACGACAGACGGGTAGGCAGGGCGCAGTGCGGATCTAGCTGTGTCAACTCACCCAACGGAGACGGGCAGGCAAGGCGCAGTGTGGATCTGGCTGTGTCCACTCTCCCACGGGAGACGGGCAGAGAGGGTGCTGTGTGGTCTGGCTATGTCCACTGACCGACGGCAGAAGGGCAGCAGGGCGCAGTGCGGATCTGGCAGTGTCCCCTCACCGACGGCAGACGGTCAGGCAGGGCGCAGTGCGGATCTGGCTGTGTCCACTCACCCACGGGAGACGGGCAGGCAGGGTGCAGTGCGGATCTGGCTGTGTCCACTCACCCACGGGAGACGGGCAGGCAAGGTGCAATGTGGATCTTGATGTGACCACACACCCACGGGAGATGGGCAGAGAGAGTGCTGTGTGGATCTAGCTATGTCCACTGACCCACGGCAGACGGGCAGGCAGGGCGCAGTGCGGATCTGGCTGTGTTAACTCACCCACGGCAGACGGGCAAGCAGGGCGCAGTGCGGATCTGGCTGTGTCCACTCACCCACGGGAGACGGGTAGGCAAAGCGTAGTGTGGATCTGGCTGTGTTAACTACCCATGGCAGAAGGGCAGGCAGGGCGCAGTGCGGATCTGGCTGTGTCCACTCACCCACGGGAGACGGGTAGGCAAGGCGCAGTGTGGATCTGGCTGTGTCCACTCACCCACGGGAGACGGGCAGAGAGGGTGCTGTATGGATCTGGCTATGTCCATTGACCCACATCAGACGGGCAGGCAGGGCGCAGTGTGGATCTGGCTGTGTCCCCTCACCCACAGCAGACGGTCAGGCAGGGCGCAGTGCGGATCTGGCTATGTCCACTCACCCACGGGAGACGTGTAGGCAAGACGCAGTGTGGATGTGGCTTTGTCCACTCACCCACGACAGACGGGCAGGCAGGGCGCAGTGCGGATCTGGCTGTGTCCACTCACCCACAAGAGATGGGCAGGCAATGCGCAGTGTGGATCTGGCCGTGTCCACTCACCCACTGGAGACGGGCAGAGAGGGTGCTGTGTTGATCTGGCTATGTCCACTGACCCACGGCAGACGGGCAGGCAGGGCGCACTTCGGATCTGGCTGTGTCCAGTCACCCACGGCAGACGGGCAGGCAGGGCGCAGTGCAGATCTGGCTGTGTCCACTCACCCACGGGAGATGGGCAGGCAAGGCGCAGTGTGGATCTGGCTGTGTTTACTCACCCACGAGAGACGGGCAGAGAGGGTGCCGAGTGGATCTGGCTATGTACACTGACCAACGGCAGACGGGCAGGCAGGGCGCAGTGCGGATCTGGCTGTGTCCACTCACCCACGGCAGACGGTCAGGAAGGGCGCAGTGCGGATCTGGCTGTGTCCACTACCCCACGGGAGACGGGCAGGCAGGGTGCAGTGCGGATCTGGCTGTGTCCACTCAGCCACGGCACACGGGCAGGCAGGGCGCAGTGCGGATCTGGCTGTTTCCACTCACCCACTTGAGACGGGCAGGCAGGGCGCAGTGAAGATCTGGCTGTGTCCACTCACCCACATGAGACGGGCAGGCAGGGCGCAGTGCGGATCTGGCTGTGTCCACTCACCCACGGGAGACTGGCAGGTAGGGCGCAGTGAAGATCTGGCTGTGTGCACTCAGCCACGGCAGACGGTCAGGCAGGTAGCAGTGCGGACCTGGCGGTGTCCACTCACCCACGGGAGACGGGCAGGCAGGGCGCAGTGCGGGTCTGGCTGTGTCCACTCTCCCACGGGAGACGGGCAGGCAGGGCGCATGCGGAACTGGCTGTGTCCACTCACACACGGCAGACGGGCAGGCAGGGCGCAGTGCGGATCTGCCTATGTCCACTCACCCACGGGAGATGGGCAGAGAGGGTGCAGTGCGGATCTTGCTGTGTCCACTCACCAACGGAAGACCGTCAGGCAGGGCGCAGTGCGGATCTGGCTGTGTCCACTCACCCACGGGAGACGGGCAGGCAAGGCGCAGTGTGGATCTGGCTGTGTCCACTCACCCACGGGAGACGGGCAGAGAGGGTGCTGTGTGGATCTGGCTATGTCCACTGACCCACGGAAGACGGGCACACAGGGCGCAGTGCGGATCTGGCGGTGTCCAATCACCCACGCCAGACGGGCAGGCAGGGCGCAGTGCGGATCTAGCTGTGTCGATTCACCCACGGGAGACGGGCAGGCAAGGCGCAGTGCGGATCTGGCTGTGTCCACTCACCCACGGGAGACGGGCAGGCAAGGCGCAGTGCGGATCTGGCTGTGTCCACTCACCCACGGGAGACGGCCAGGCAGGGCGCAGTGCGGATCTGGCTGTGTCCACTCACCCACGGCAGACAGGCAGGCAGGGCGCAGTGCGGATCTGGCTGTGTCCACTCTCCCACGGGAGACTGGCAGGCAAGGCGCAGTGTGGATCTAGCTGTGTCCACTCACCCACGGGAGACTGGCAGAGAGGGTGCTGTGTGGATCTGGCTATGTCCACTGACCCACCGCATACGGGCAGGCAGGGTGCAGTGCGGATCTGGCTGTGTCCACTCACCCACGGCAGACGGTCAGGCAGGGCGCAGTGGGGATCTGGCTGTGTCCACTCACCCACGGGAGACGGGCAGTCAGGGCGCAGTGCGGATCTGGCTGTGTCCACTCACCCACGGGAGACGGGCTGGCCGGAAGCAGTGGAGATCTGGCTGTGTCCACTCACCTACGGAAGACGGGCAGGCAAGGCGCAGTGTGGATCTGGTTGTGTCCACTCACCCACGGGAGATGGGCAGAGAGGGTGCTGTGTGGATCTGGCTATGTCCACTGACCCACGGCAGATGGGCAGGCAGGGCGCAGTGTAGATCTGGCTGTGTCCAATCACCCACGGCAGACCGGCAGGCAGGGCGCAGTGTGGATCTGGCTGTGACCACTCACCCACGGCAGACGGTAAGGCAAGGCGCAGTGTGGATCTGGCTGTGTCCACTCACCCACGGTAGACGGCTTGTCAAGGCGCAGTGCGGATCTGGCTGTGTCCACTCACCCACGGGAGACGGGCAGGCAGGGCGCAGTGCGGATCTGACTGTGTCCACTCACCCACGGGATACGGGCAGGCAAGGCGCAGTGTGGATTTGGCTGTGTCCACTCACCCACGGGAGACGGGCAGAGAGGGTGCTGTGTGGATCTGGCTATGTCCACTGACCCACGGCAGACGGGCAGGCAGGACGCAGTGCGGATCTGGCTGTGTCCACTCACCCACGGCAGACGGAAAGGCAGGGCGCAGTGCGGATCTCGCTGTGTCCACTCACCCACGGGAGACGGGCAGAGAGGGTGCTGTGTGGATCTGGCTATGTCCAATGACCCACGGTAGACAGCTAGGCAAGGCGCAATGTGGATCTGGCTGTGTCCACTCACCCACGGGAGAAGGGCTGAGAGGGTGCTGTGTGGTCTGGCTATGTCCACTGACCGACGGCAGAAGGGCAGGCAGGGCGCAGTGCGGATCTGGCTGTGTCCACTCACCCACGGGAGACGGGCAGGCAGGGCGCAGTGCGGATCTGGCTGTGTCCACTCACCCACATGAGACGGGCAGGCAAGGAGCACTGTGGATCTTGCTGTGACCACACACCCACGGGAGACGGGCAGAGAGAGTGCTGTGTGGATCTAGCTATGTCCACTGACCCACGGCAGACGGGCAGGCAGGGCGCAGTGCGGATCTGGCTGTGTCCACTACCCCACGGGAGACGGGCAGGCAAGGTGCAGTGCGGATCTGGCTGTGTCCACTCAGCCACGGCACACGGGCAGGCAGGGCGCAGTGCGGATCTGGCTGTGTCCACTCACCCACGGGAGACGGGCAGGCAGGGCGCAGTGAAGATCTGGCTGTGTCCAATCACCCACGGAAGACGGGCAGTGAGGGTGCTGTGTGGATCTGGCTATGTCCACTGACCCACGGCAGACGGGCAGGCAGGGCGAATTGCGGATCTGGCTGTGTCCAATCACCCAGGGCAGACGGGCAGACAGGGCGCTGTGCGGATCTGGCTGTGTCCACTCACCCACGGCAGATGGTGAGGCAGGGTGCAGTGTGGATCTGGCTGTGTCCACTCACCCACGGGAGACGGGTGGGCAAGGCGCAGTGTGGATCTGGCTGTGTCCACTCACCCACGGGACAAGGGCAGAGAGGGTGCTGTGTGGATCTGGCTATGTCCACTGACCCACGGCATACGGGCAGGCAGGGCGCAATGCGGATCTGCCTGTGTACCCTCACCCATGGCAGACGGTCAGGAAGGGCGCAGTACGGATCTGGCTGTGTCCAATCACCCACGGCAGACGGTCAGGAAGTGCGCAGTGCGGATCTCGCTGTGTCCACTCACCCACGGGAGATGGGCAGGCAGGGCGCAGAGTGGATCTGGCTGTGTCCACTCACCCACGGGAGACGGGCAGGCATGGCTCAGTGCGGACCTGGCTGTGTCCACTCACCCACGGGAGACGGGCAGGCAAGGCGCAGTGTGGATCTGGCTGTGTCCACTCACCCACGGGAGAGTGGCAGAGAGGGTGCTGTGTGGATCTGCCTATGTCCACTGACCCACGGCAGACGGGCAGGCAGGGCGCAGTGCGTATCTGGCTGTGTCCACTCACCCACAGGTGTGGGCAGGCAGGGCGCAGTGCGGATCTGGCTGTGTCCACTCACCCACAGGAGACGGGCAGGCAAGGCGCAGTGTGGATCTGGCTGTGGCCACTCACCCACTGGAGACGGGCAGAGAGGGTGCGCTTTGGATCTGGCTATGTCCACTGACCCACGGCAGACGGGCAGGCAGGGCGCAGTGCGGATCTCGCTGTGTCCACTCACCCACGGCTGACGGGCAGGCAGGACGCAGTGCGGATCTGGCTGTGTCCACTCACCCACGGCAGACGGGCCGGCAGGGCGCAGTGCGGATCTGGCTGTGTCCACTCACCCACGTGAGACGGGCAGGCAAAGCGCAGTGTGGATCTGGCTGTGTCTACTCACCCACGTGAGACGGGCAGAGAGGTTGCTGTGTGGATCTGGCTATGTCCACTGACCGACGGAAGACGGGCAGGCAGGGCGTAGTGCGAATCTGGCTGTGTCCACTCACCCACGAAAGACGATCAGGCAGGGCGCAGTGCGGATCTGGCTTGTCCACTCACCCACGGGAGACGGGCAGGCAGGGCGCAGTGCGGATCTGGCTGTGTCCACTCACCCACGGGAGACGGGCAGGCAGGGCTCAGTGCGGATCTGGCTGTGTCCACTCACCCACGGGAGACGGGCAGTCAAGGCGCAGTGTGGATCTGGCTGTGTCCACTCACACACGGGAGACGGGCAGAGCGGGTGCTGTGTCGATCTGGCTATATCCACTGACCCACGGCAGAAGGGCAGGCAGGACGCAGTGAGGATCTGGCTGTGTCCACTCACCCACGGCAGACGGGCAGGCAGGGCGCAGTGCCGATCTGGCTGTGTCCACTCACCCACGGGAGACGGGCAGGCAGGGCTCAGTGCGGACCTGGCTGTGTCCACTCACCCACGGGAGACGGGCAGGCAAGGCGCAGTGTGGATCTGGCTGTGTCCACTCACCCACGGGAGACGGGCAGAGAGGGTGCTGTGTGGATCTGCCTATGTCCACTGACCCACGGCAGACGGGCAGGCAGGGCGCAGTGCGTATCTGGCTGTGTCCACTCACCCACAGGCGTGGGCAGGCAGGGCGCAGTGCGGATCTGGCTGTGTCCACTCATCCACGGGAGACGGGCAGGCAGGGCGCAGTGCGGATCTGGCTGTGTCCACTCACCCACGGGAGACGGGCAGGCAAGGCGCAGTGTGGATATGGCGGTGTCCACTCACCCACGGGAGACGGGCAGAGAGGGTGCGCTTTGGATCTGGCTATGTCCACTGACCCACGGCAGACGGGCAGTCAGGGCGCAGTGCGGATCTCGCTGTGTCCACTCACCCACGGCCTACGGGCAGGCAGGGCGCAGTGCGGATCTGGCTGTGTCCACTCACCCACAGCAGACGGTCAGGCAGGGCGCAGTGCGGATCAGGCTGTGTCCACTCACCCTCGGGAGCGGACAGGCAAGGCTCAGTGCGGATCTGGCTGTGTCCACTCACCCCCGGGAGACGGGCAGAGAGGGTGCTGTGTGGATCTGGCTATGTCCACTGACCCACGGCAGACAAGCAGGCAGGGCGCAAAGCGGATCTGGCTGTGTCCACTCACCCACAGCAAACGAGCAAGCAGGGTGCAGTGAGGATCTGGCTCTGTCCACTCACCCACGGGAGACGAGCAGGCAGGGCGCAGTGCGGATCTGGCTGTATCCACTCACCCACGGGAGACGGGCAGGCAAGGCACAGTGTGGATCTGGCTGTGTCCATTCACCCACGGAAGACGGGCAGAGAGGGTGCTGTGTGGATCTGGCTGTGTCCACTGACCCACGGCAGACGGACAGGCAGGGCGCAGTGCGGATCTGGCTGTGTCCACTCACCTACGGGAGACGGGCAGGCAGGGCGCAGTGCGGTCTGGCAGTGTCCACCCACCCACGGAAGACGGGCATACAGGGCGCAGTGCGGATCTGGCTGTGTCCACTCACCCACTGGAGACGGGTAGGCAAGGTGCAGTGTGGATCTGGCTGTGTCCACTCACCCATGGGAGACGGGTAGAGAGGGTGCTGTGCGTACCTGGCTATGTCCACAGACCCACGGCAGACGGGCAGGCAGTGCGCACTGCGGATCTGGGTGTGTCCACTCACCCACGGCAGACGGGCCGGAAGGGCGCAGTGCGGATCTGGCTGTGTCCACTCACCGACGGGAGACGGGCAGGCAAAGCGCAGTGTGGACCTGGCTGTGTCCACTCACCCACGGGAAACGGGCAGAGAGGGTGCTGTTTGGATCTTTATATATCCACTCACCCACGGGAGATGGGTAGGCACGGCGCAGTGCGGATCTTGCTGTGTCCACTCACCCACGGGAGACGGGCAGGCAAGGCGCAGTGTGGATCTGGCTGTGTCCACTCACCCACGGGAGACAGGAAGAGAGGGTGCTGTTTGGATCTGGCTATGTCCACTGACCCACGGCAGACGGGCAGGCAGGGCGCAGTGCGGATCTGGCTGTGTCCACTCACCCACGGCAGACGGGCAAACAGGGCGCAGTGCGGATCTGGCTGTGTCCACTCACCCACTTGAGTCGGGCAGGCAAAGCGCAGTGTGGATCTGGCTGTGTCTACTCACCCATGAGAGACGGGCAGAGAGGGTGCTGTGTGGATCTGGCTATGTCCACTGACCCACGGCAGACGGGCAGGCAGGGCGCAGTGCGGATCTAGCTGTGTCCACTCACCCTGGGGAGACGGGAGGCAAGGCGCAGTGTGGATCTGGCTGTGTCCACTCACCCACGGGAGACAGGCAGAGAGGGTGCTGTGTGGATCTGGCTATGTCCACTGACCCACGGCAGACGGGCAGGCAGGGCACAGTGCGGATCTGGCTGTGTCCAATCACCCACGGCAGACGGGCAGGCAGGGCGCAGTGCGGATCTGGCTGTGTCAATTCACCCACGGCAGACGGTCAGGCAGGGCACAGTGCGGATCTGGCTGTGTCCCCTCACCCATGGGAGACGGGCATGCAGGGCGCAGTGTGGATCTGGCTGTGTCCACTCACCCACGGGAGACGGGCAGAGAGGGTGCAGTGTGGATCTGGCTATGTCCACTGACCCATGCAAACGGGCAGGCAGGGCGCAGTGCGGATCTGGCTGTGTCCACTCACCCACGGCAGACGGTCAGGCAGGGCGCAGTGCGGATCTGGCTGTGTCCACTCACCCCTCGGGAGACGGGCAGGCTGGGCACAGTGCGGATCTGGCTGTGTACACTCACCCACGGGAGATGGGCAGGCAGGGCACAGTGCGATCTGGCTGTGTCCACTCACCCACGGGAGACGGGCAGAGAGGGTGCTGTGTGGATCTGGCTATGTCCACTGACCCACGGCAGACGGGCAGGCAGGGCGCAGTGCGTATCTGGCTGTGTCCACTCACCCACGGCAGTAGGTCAGGCAGGGCGCAGTGCGGATCTGGCTGTGTCCACTCACCCACAGGAGTGGGCAGGCAGGGAGCAGTGCGGATCTGGCTGTGTCCACTCATCCACGGGAGATGGGCAGGCAGGGCGCAATGCGGATCTGCTGTGTCCACTCACCCACGGAGACGGGCAGGCAAGGTGCAGTGTGGATCTGGCTGTGTCCACTCACCCACGGGAGACGGGTAGAGAGGTTGCTGTGCGTATCTGGCTATGTCCACTGACCCACGGCAGACGGGCAGGAAGGACGCAGTGCGGATCTGGCTGTGTCCACTCACCCACGGCAGACGGGCAGGCAGGGCGCATTGCGGATCTGGCTGTGTCCACTCAAACACGGGAGACGGGCAGGCAAGGCGCAGTGTGGATCTGGGTGTGTCCACTCACCCACGGGAGACGGGCAGAGAGGGTGCTGTGTGGATCTGGCTATGTCCACTGACCCACGGCAGACGGGCAGGCAGGGCGCAGTGCGGATCTGGCTGTGTCCACTCACCCACGGCAGATGGTCTGTCAGGGCGCAGTGCGGATCTGGTTGTGTCCACTCACCCACGGGAGTCGGGCAGGCAAGGCGCAGTGTGGATCTGGCTGTGTTCACTCATCGACGGGAGACGGTCAAAGAGGGTGCTGTGTGGATCTGGCTGTGTCCACTGACCCACGGCAGATGGGCAGGCAGGGACCAGTGCGGATCTGGCTGTGTCCACTCACCCACGGCAGACGGGCAGGCAGGGCGCAGTGCGGATCTTGCTGTGTCCACTCATCCACGGGAGACGGGTAGGCAAGGTGCTGTGTGGACCTGGCTGTGTCCACTCACCCACGGGAGACGGGTAGAGAGGGTGCTGTGTGAATCTGGCTATGTTAATTGACCCACGGCAGACGGGCAGGCAGAGCACAGTGCGGATTTGTCTGTGTCCACTCACCCACGGCAGACGGTCAGGCAGGGCGCAGTGTGGATCTGGCTGTATCCACTGACCCACGGGAGACGGGTAGAGAGGGTGCTGTGCATACCTGGCTATGTCCACTGACCCATGGCAGACAGGCAGGCAATGCGCAGTGCGGATTTGGCTGTGTCCACTCATCCACAGGAGTCGGGCAGGTAGGGCGCAGTGCGGATCTGGCTGTGTCCACTCACCCACGGGAGACGGGCAGGCAGGGCGCAGTGCGGATCTGGCTGTGTCCACTCACCCACGGGAGACTGGCAGGCAGGGCGCAGTGTGGATCTGGCTGTGTCCACTCACCCATGCGAGACGTGCAGAGAGGGTGCTGTGTGGATCTGGCTATGTCCACTGACCCACGACAGACGGGCAGGCAGGGCGCAGTGCGGACTGGCTGTGTCCATTCACCCTCGGGAGACGGACATAGAGGGTGCTGTGTGGATCTGGCTATGTCCACTGACCCACGGCAGACTGGCAGGCAGGGCGAAGTGTGGATCTGGCTGTGTCCACTCACCCATGCGAGACGGGCAGAGAGGGTGCTGTGTGGATCTGGCTGTGTCCAATCACCCACGGCAGACGGGCAGTCAGGGCGCAGTGCGGATCTGGCTGTGTCCACTCACCCACGGGAAACAGGTAGAGAGGGTGCTGTGTGGATCTGGCTATGTCTACTGACCAACGGCAGACGAGCAGGCAGGGCGCATTGCGGATCTGGCTGTGTACACTCACCCACGGCAAACGGTCAGGCAGGGTGCAGTGCGGATATGGCTGTGTCCACTCACACACGGCACACGGGTAGGCAGGGCGCAGTGCGGATCTGGCTGTATGAATTCACCCACGGCAGACGGTCAGGTAGGGCACAGTGCGGATCTGGCTGTGTCCCCTCACCCATGGGAGACGGGCATGCAGGGCGCAGTGTGGATCTGGTTGTGTCCACTCACCCACGTGTGACGGGCAGAGTGTTTGCAGTGTGGATCTGGCTATGTCCACTGACCCATGCAAACGGGCAGGCAGGGCGCAGTGCGGATCTGGCTGTGTCCACTCACCCACGGGATACGGGCTGGCAATGCGCAGTGCGGATCTGGCTGTGTCCACTCACCCACGGCAGACGGGCAGGCAGGGCGCAGTGCGGATCTGGCTGTGTCCACTCACCCACCGGAGACGGGCAGGCAAGGCGCAGTGTGGATCTGGCTGTGTCCACTCACCCACGGGAGACGGGCAGAGAGGGTGCTGTGTGGATCTGGCTATGTCCACTGACCCACGGCAGACGGGCAGGCAGGGCGCAGTGCGTATCTGGCTGTGTCCACTCACCCACGGCAGACGGTCAGGCAGGGGGCAGTGCGGATCTGGCTGTGTCCACTCACCCACAGGAGTGGGCAGGCAGGGCGCAGTGCGGATCTGGCTGTGTCCACTAATCCACGGGAGACGTGCAGGCAGGGCGCATTGCGGTACTGGCTGTGTCCACTCACCCACGGGAGACGGGCAGGCAAGGCGCAGTGTGGATCTGGCTGTGTCCACTAACACACGGGAGACGGGCAGAGAGGGTGCTGTGTGGATCTGGCTATGTCCACTGACCCACGGCAGACGGGCAGGCAGGGCAGAGTGCGGATCTGGCTGTGTCCACTCACCCACGGCAGACGGTCACGCAGGGCGCAGTGCGGATCTGGCTGTGTCCACTAACCCTGAGCAGACAGGCAGGCAAGGCGCAGTGAGGATTTGGCTGTGTCCACTCACCCAAGGGAGCCGGGCAGATAGGGTGCTGTGAGGATCTGGCTATATCCACTGACCCACGGCAGACGGGCAGACAGGGCGCAGTGCGGATCTGGATGTGTCCACTGACCCATGGGAAACGGGCAGGCAAGGTGCAGTGTGGATCTGGCTGTGTCCACTCACCCACGGGAGACGGGTAGAGAGGGTGCTGTGCGTATCTGGCTATGTCCACTGACCCACGGCAGACGGGCAGGCAGGGCGCCGTGCAGATCTGGCTGTGTCCACTCACCCACGGCAGACGGGCCGGCAGGGCGCAGTGTAGATCTGGCTGTGTCCACTCACCCACTTGAGACGGGCAGGCAAAGCGCAGTGTGGATCTGGCTGTGTCCAATCACCCACGGGAGACAGGCAGAGAGGGTGCTGTGTGGATCTGGCTATGTCCACTGACCCACGGCAGACGGGCAGGCAGGGTGCAGTGCGGATCTGGCTGTGTCCAATCACCCACGGCAGACGGGCAGGCAGGGCGCAGTGCAGATCTGGCTGTCTCCACTCACCCACGGCAGACGGTCAGGCAAGGCGCAGTGCAGATCTGGCTGTGTCCACTCACCCAGGGGAGACGGGTAGACAAGGCGCAGTGTGGATCTGGCTGTGTCTACTCACCCACGGGAGACGGGCAGAGAGGGTGCTGTGTGGATCTGGCTATATCCACTGACCCACGGAAGACGGGCAGGCATGGCGCAGTGCGGATCTGGCTGTGTCCACTCACCCACGGCAGACAGTCAGGCAGGTCACAGTGCGGATCTGGCTGTGTCCACTCATCCACAGGAGTCGGGCAGGCAGGGCGCAGTGCGGATCTGGCTGTGTCCACTCACCCACGGGAGACGGGCAGGCAGGGCGCAGTGCGGATCTGGCTGTGTCCACTCACCCACGGGAGACTGGCAGGCAGGGCGCAGTGTGGATCTGGCTGTGTCCACTCACCCATGCGAGACGTGCAGAGAGGGTGCTGTGTGGATCTGGCTATGTCCACTGACCCACGGCAGACGGGCAGGCAGGGCGCAGTGCGGATCTGGCTGTGTCCATTCACCCTCGGGAGACGGACATAGAGGGTGCTGTGTGGATCTGGCTATGTCCACTGACACACGGCAGACGGGCAGGCAGGGCGCAGTGCGGATCTGGCTGTGTCCACTAACCCACGGCAGATGGTCAGGCAGGGCGCAGTACGGATCTGGCTATGTCCACTCACCCACGGGAGAGGGGCAGGCAAGGGGCAGTGTGGATCTGGCTGTGTCTACTCACCCACGGGAGATGGGCAGAGAGGGTGCTGTGTGGATCTGGCTATGTTCACTGACCCACGGCAGATGGGCAGGCAGGGACCAGTGCGGATCTGGCTGTGTCCACTCTCCCACGGCAGCCGGGAAGACAGGGTGCAGTGTGGATCTGGCTGTGTCCACTCACCCACGGGAGACGGGCAGAGAGGGTGCTGTGTGGATATGGCTATGTCCACTGACCCACGGCAAACGGGCAGGCAGGGTGCAGTGCGGATCTTGCTGTGTCCACTCACCCACGGGAGACGGGCCGGCAGGGCGCAGTGCGGATCTGGATGTGTCCACTCACTCACGAGAGACGAGCAGGCAAGGCGCAGTGTGGATCTGGCTGTGTCCACTCACCCACGGGAGACGGGCAGAGGGTGCTGTGTGGATCTAGCTATGTCCACTGACCCACGGCAGACGGGCAGGCAGGGCGCAGTGCGGATCTGGCTGTGTCCACTCACCCACGGCAGACGGTCAGGCAGGGCGCAGTGCGGATCTGGCTGTGTCTACTCACCCACGAGAGACGGGCAGGCAGGGCGCAGTGCGATCTGGCTGTGTCCACTCACCCAAGGGAGACGGGCAGACAGGGCCCAGTGCGGATCTGGCTGTGTCCACTCACCCACGGGAGACGGGCAGGCAAGGTGCAGTGTGGATCTGGCTATGTCCACTCACCCACGTTAGATGGGTAAAGAGCGTGCTGTGCGTATCTGGCTATGTCCACTGACCCAAGGCAGACGGGCAGGCAGGGCGCAGTGCGGATCTGGCTGTGTCCACTCACCCACGGCAGACGGGCCGGCAGGGCGCAGTGTGGATCTGGCTGTGTCCACTCACCCACGGGAGACGGGTAGGCAAAGCGCAGTGTGGATCTGGCTGTGTCTACTCACCCACGGGAGACGGGCAGAGAGGGTGCTGTGTGGATCTGGCTATGTCCACTGACCCACGGCAGACGGGCAGGCAGGGCGCAGTGCGGATCTGGCTGTGTCCACTCACCCTGGTGAGACGGGTAGGCAAGGCGCAGTGTGGATCTGTCTGTGTCCACTCACCCACGGGAGACAGGCAGAGAGGGTGCTGTGTGGATCTGGCTATGTCCACTGACCCACGGCAGTCGGGCAGGCAGGGCGCAGTGCGCATCTGGCTGTGTCCACTGACCCACGGCAGACGGGCAGGCAGGATGCAGTGCGGATCTGGCTGTGTCCACTCACCCACGGGAGACTGGCAGGCAGGGCGCCGTGTGGATCTGGCTGTGTCCACTCACCCATGCGAGATGGGCAGGCAGGGCGCAGTGCGGATATGGCTGTGTCCATTCACCCTCGGGAGACGGACATAGAGGGTGCTGTGTGGATCTGGCTATGTCCACTGACCCACGGCAGACTGGCAGGCAGGGCGCAGTGTGGATCTGGCTGTGTCCACTCACCCATGCGAGACGGGCAGAGAGGGTGCTGTGTGGATCTGGCTGTGTCCAATCACCCACGGCACACGGGCAGGAAGGGCGCAGTGCGGATCTGGCTGTGTCCACTCACACACGGGAGACGGGTAGAGAGGGTGCTGTGTGTATCTGGCTATGTCTACTGACCCACGGCAGACGGGCAGGCAGGGCGCAGTGCGGATCTGGCTGTGTCCACTCACCCACGGCAGACGGGCAGGCAGGGCGCAGTGCGGATCTGGCTGTGTCCACTCACTCAGGGGAGACGGGCAGGCAAGGCGCAGTGTGGATCTGGCTGTGTCCACTCACCCACGGGAGACGGGCAGAGAGTGCTGTGTGGATCTGGCTATGTCCACTGACCCACGGCAGACGGGCAGGCAGGGCGCAGTGCGGATCTGTCTGTGTCCACTCACCCAAGGCAGACGGTAAGGCTGGGCGCAGTGCGGATCTGGCTGTGTCCACTCACCCAAGGGGACGGGCAGGCAAAGCGCAGTGTGGATCTGGCTGTGTCCACTCACCCATGGGAGACGGGCATTGAGGGTGCTGTGTGGATCTGGCTATGTCCACTGACCCACGGCAGACGGGCAGGCAGGGCGCAGTGCGGATCTGGCTGTGTCCACTCACCCACGAAAGACGATCAGGCAGGGCGCAGTGCGGATCTGGATGTGTCCACTCACCCACGGGAGATGGGCAGGCAGGGCGCAGTGCGGATCTGTCTGTGTCCACTCACTCACGGGAGACGGGCAGGCAGGGCTCAGTGCGGATCTGGCTGTGTCCACTTACCCACGGGAGACGGGCAAGCAAGGCGCAGTGTGGATCTGGCTGTGTCCAATCACCCACGGCAGATTGGCAGGCAGGGCGCAGTGCAGATCAGGCTATGTCCACTCACCACGGGAGACGGGCAGAGAGGGTGCTGTGTGGATCTGGGTATGTCCACTGACCCACGGAGGATGGGCAGGCAGGGCGCAGTGCAGATCTGGCTGTGTCCAATCACCCACGGAAGACGGGCAGAGAGGGTGCTGTGTGGATCTGGCTATGTCCACTGACCCACGGCAGACGGGCAGGCAGGGCGAATTGCGGATCTGGCTGTGTCCAATCACCCAGGGCAGACGGGCAGACAGGGCGCTGTGCGGATCTGGCTGTGTCCACTCACCCACGGCAGATGGTGAGGCAGGGTGCAGTGTGGATCTGGCTGTGTCCACTCACCCACGGGAGACGGGTGGGCAAGGCGCCGTGTGGATCTGGCTGTGTCCACTCACCCACGGGACAAGGGCAGAGAGGGTGCTGTGTGGATCTGGCTATGTCCACTGACCCACGGCAGACGGGCAGGCAGGGCGCAATGCGGATCTGGCTGTGTACCCTCACCCATGGCAGACGGTCAGGAAGGGCGCAGTACGGATCTGGCTGTGTCCAATCACCCACGGCAGACGGTCAGGCAGTGCGCAGTGCGGATCTCGCTGTGTCCACTCACCCTCGGGAGATGGGCACGCAGGGCGCAATGTGGATCTGGCTGTGTCCACTCACCCACGAGAGACGGGCAGGCAGGGCTCAGTGCGGACCTGGCTGTGTCCACTCACCCACGGGAGACGGGCAGGCAAGGCGCAGTGTGGATCTGGCTGTGTCCACTCACCCACGGGAGAGGGGCAGAGAGGGTGCTGTGTGGATCTGCCTATGTCCACTTACCCACGGCAGACGGGCAGGCAGGGCGCAGTGCGTATCTGGCTGTGTCCACTCACCCACAGGTGTGGGCAGGCTGGGCGCAGTGCGGATCTGGCTGTGTCCACTCACCCACGGGAGACGGGCAGGCAGGGCGCAGTGCGGATCTGGCTGTGTCCACTCACCCACGGGAGACGGGCAGGCAGGGCTCAGTGCGGATCTGGCTGTGTCCACTCACCCACGGGAGACGGGCAGTCAAGGCGCAGTGTGGATCTGGCTGTGTCCACTCACACACGGGAGACGGGCAGAGCGGGTGCTGTGTCGATCTGGCTATATCCACTGACCCACGGCAGAAGGGCAGGCAGGGCGCAGTGAGGATCTGGCTGTGTCCACTCACCCACGGCAGATGGGCAGGCAGGGCGCAGTGCCGATCTGTCTGTGTCCACTCACCCACGGGAGACGGGCAGGCAGGGCTCAGTGCGGACCTGGCTGTGTCCACTCACCCACGGGAGACGGGCAGGCAAGGCGCAGTGTGGATCTGGCTGTGTCCACTCACCCACGGGAGACGGGCAGAGAGGGTGTTGTGTGGATCTGCCTATGTCCATGACCCACGGCAGACGGGGAGGCAGGGCGCAGTGCGTATCTGGCTGTGTCCACTCACCCACAGGAGTGGGCAGGCAGGGCGCAGTGCGGATCTGGCTGTGTCCACTCATCCACGGGAGACGGGCAGGCAGGGCGCAGTGCGGATCTGGCTGTGTCCACTCACCAACGGGAGACGGGCAGGCAAGGCGAAGTGTGGATATGGCGGTGTCCACTCACCCACGGGAGACGGGCAGAGAGGGTGCGCTTTGGATCTGGCTATGTCCACTGACCCACGGCAGACGGGCAGTCAGGGTGCAGTGCGGATCTGGCTGTGTCCACTCACCCACGGCCTACCGGCAGGCAGGGCGCAGTGCGGATCTGGCTGTGTCACTCACCCACGGCAGACGGTCACGCAGGGCGCAGTGCGGATCAGGCTGTGTCCACTCACCCTCGGGAGCGGACAGGCAAGGCGCAGTGCGGATCTGGCTGTGTCCACTCACCCACGGGAGACGGGCAGAGAGGGTGCTGTGTGGATCTGGCTATGTCCACTGACCCACGGCAGACAAGCAGGCAGGGCGCAAAGCGGATCTGGCTGTGTCCACTCACCCACAGCAAACGAGCAAGCAGGGTGCAGTGAGGATCTGGCTCTCTCCGCTCACCCACGGGAGACGAGCAGGCAGGGCGCAGTGCGAATCTGGCTGTATCCACTCACCCACGGGAGACGGGCAGGCAAGGCGCAGTGTGGATCTGGCTGTGTCCATTCACCCACGGAAGACGGGCAGAGAGGGTGCTGTGTGGATCTGGCTGTGTCCACTGACCCACGGCAGACGGACAGGCAGGGCGCAGTGCGGACCTGGCTGTGTCCACTCACCCACGGCAGACGGTCAGGCAAGGCGCAGTGCGGATCTGGCTGTGTCCACTCACCTACGGGAGACGGGCAGGCAGGGCGCAGTGCGGTCTGGCAGTGTCCACCCACCCACGGCAGACGGGCATACAGGGCGCAGTGCGGATCTTGCTGTGTCCACTCACCCACTGGAGACGGGTAGGCAAGGTGCAGTGTGGATCTGGCTGTGTCCACTCACCCATGGGAGACGGGCAGAGAGGGTGCTGTGCGTACCTGGCTATGTCCACAGACCCACGGCAGACGGGCAGGCAGTGGGCAGTGCGGATCTGGGTGTGTCCACTCACTCACGGCAGACGGGCCGGAAGGGCGCAGTGCGGATCTGGCTGTGTCCACTCACCCACGGGAGACGGGCAGGCAAAGCGCAGTGTGGATCTGGCTGTGTCCACTCACCCACGGGAAACGGGCAGAGAGGGTGCTGTTTGAGTTTGGATATGTCCACTCACCCACGGGAGATGGGTAGGCACGGCGCAGTGCAGATCTGGCTGTGTCCACTCACCCACGGGAGACGGGCAGGCAAGGCGCAGTGTGGATCTGGCTGTGTCCACTCACCCACGGGAGACAGGAAGAGAGGGTGCTGTTTGGATCTGGCTATGTCCACTGACCCACGGCAGACGGGCAGGCAGGGCGCAGTGCAGATCTGGCTGTGTCCACTCACCCACGGCAGACGGGCAAGCAGGGCGCAGTGCGGATCTGGCTGTGTCCACTCACCCACTTGCGTCGGGCAGGCAAAGCGCAGTGTGGATCTGGCTGTGTCTACTCCCCCATGAGAGACGGGCAGAGAGGGTGCTGTGTGGATCTGGCTATGTCCACTGACCCACGGGAGACGGGCAGGCAGGGCTCAGTGCGGACCTGGCTGTGTCCACTCACCCAAGGGAGACGGGCAGGCAAGGCGCAGTGTGGATCTGGCTGTGTCCACTCACCCACGGGAGACGGGCAGAGAGGGTGCTGTGTGGATCTGCCTATGTCCACTGACCCACGGCAGACGGGCAGGCAGGGCGCAGTGCGTATCTGGCTGTGTCCACTCACACACAGGAGTGGGCAGGCAGGGCGCAGTGCGGATCTGGCTGTGTCCACTCATCCACGGGAGACGGGCAGGCAGGGCGCAGTGCGGATCTGGCTGTGTCCACTCACCCACGGGAGACGGGCAGGCAAGGCGCAGTGTGGATATGGCGGTGTCCACTCACCCACGGGAGACGGGCAGAGAGGGTGCGCTTTGGATCTGGCTATGTCCACTGACCCACGGCAGACGGGCAGTCAGGGCGCAGTGCGGATCTGGCTGTGTCCACTCACCCACGGCCTACGGGCAGGCAGGGCGCAGTGCGGATCTGGCTGTGTCCACTCACCCACGGCAGACGGTCAGGCAGGGCGCAGTGCGGATCAGGCTGTGTCCACTCACTCACGGGAGACGGGCAGGCAAGGCCCAGTGTGGATCTGGCTGTGTCCACTCACCCACGGGAGACAGGAAGAGAGGGTGCTGTTTGGATCTGGCTATGTCCACTGACCCACGGCAGACGGGCAGGCAGGGCGCAGCGCGGATCTGGCTGTGTCCATTCACCCACGGCAGACGGGCAAGCAGGGCGCAGTGCGGATCTGGCTGTGTCCACTCACCCACTTGAGTCGGGCAGGCAAAGCGCAGTGTGGATCTGGCTGTGTCTACTCACCCATGAGAGACGGGCAGAGAGGGTGCTGTGTGGATCTGGCTATGTCCACTGACCCACGGCAGACGGGCAGGCAGGGCGCAGTGCGGATCTAGCTGTGTCCACTCACCCTGGGGAGACGGGAGGCAAGGCGCAGTGTGGATCTGGCTGTGTCCACTCACCCACGGGAGACAGGCAGAGAGGGTGCTGTGTGGATCTGGCTATGTCCACTGACCCACGGCAGACGGGCAGGCAGGGCACAGTGTGGATCTGGCTGTGTCCACTCACCCATGCCAGACGGGCAGAGAGGGTGCTGTGTGGATCTGGCTGTGTCCAATCACCCACGGCAGACGGGCAGGCAGGGCGCAGTGCGGATCTGGCTGTGTCCACTCACCCACGGGAGACGGGCAGGCAAGGCGCAGTGTATATCTGGCTGTGTCCACTCACCCACGGGAGATGGGTAGAGAGGGTGCTGTGTGGATCTGGCTGTGTCCACTCACCAACGGGAGACGGGCAGAGAGGGTGCTGGGTGGATCTGGCTATGTCCACTGACCCACGGCAGACTGGCAGGCAGGGCGCATTGCGGATATGGCTGTGTCCACTCACACACGGCACACGGGTAGGCAGGGCGCAGTGCGGATCTTGCTGTGTCCAATCACCCACGGCAGTCGGGCAGGCAGGGCACAGTGCGGATCTGGCTGTGTCCACTCACCCACGGGAGACGGGCAGGCAGGGCGCAGTGCGGATCTGGCTGTGTCAATCACCCACGGCAATTGGGCAGGCAGGGCGCAGTGCGGATCTGGCTGTGTCCACTCACCCACGGCAGACGGTCAGGAAGGGCACAGTGCCGATCTGGCTGTGTCCACTCACCACGGGAGACGGGTAGGCAAGGCGCAGTGTGGATCTGGCTGTGTCCACTCACCCACGGGAGACGGGCAGAGAGGGAGCTGTGGGGATCTGGCTATGTCCACTGACCTACGGCAGACTTGCAGGCAGGGCGCAGTGCAAATTTCCTGTGTCCACTCACCCACGGCAGACGGGCAGGCAGGGCGCAGTGCGGATCTGGCTGTGTCCAATCACCAACGGCAGACGGGCAGGCAGGGTGCATTGCGGATCTGGCTGTGTCCACTCACCCACGGGAGACGGGCAGGCAGGGTGCTGTGCGGATCTGGCTGTGTCCAATTACCCACGGCAATTGGGCAGGCAGGGCACAGTGCCGATCTGGCTGTGTCCACTCACCCTCGGGAGACGGGCAGGCAAGGCGCAGTGTGGATTTGGCTGTGTCCACTCACCCACGGGAGACGGGCAGAGAGTGCTGTGTGGATCTGGATATGTCCACTGACCCACGGCAGACGGGCAGGCAGGGTGCAGTGCGGATCTGGCTGTGTTCACTCACCCACGGGAGACGGGCAGGCAAAGCGCAGTGTGGATCTGGCTGTGTCCACTCACCCACGAAAGAAGATCAGGCAGGGCGCAGTGCGGATCTGGCTGTGTCCACTCACCCACGGGAGTGGGCAGGCAGGGCGCAGTGCGGATCTGGCTGTGTCCACTCACCCACGGGAGACGGGCAGGCAGGGCTCAGTGCGGATCTGTCTGTGTCCACTCACCCACGGGAGACGGGCAGGCAAGGCGCAGTGTGGATCTGGCTGTGTCCTCTCACCCACGGGAGATGGGCAGAGAGGGTGCTGTGTGGATCTGGTTATGTCCACTGACCCACGGCAGACGGGCAGGCAGGGCGCAGTGCGGATCAGGCTGTGTCCACTCACTCACGGTAGACGGGCAGGCAGGGCGCAGTACGGATCTGGTTAAGTCCACTCACCCACGGGAGACGGGCAGGCAAGGCGCAGTGTGCATCTGGCTGTGTCTACTCACCCACGGGAGACGGACAGAGAGGGTGATGTGTGGATCTGGCCCTGTCCACTGACCCACGGCAGACGGGCCGGCAGGGCGCAGTGCGGATCTGGCTATGTCCACTCACCCACGGCAGACGGGCAGGCAGGGCGCAGTGAGGATCTGCTGTGTCCACTCACCCACGGGAGATGGGAAGGAAAGGCGCAGTGTGGATCTGGCTTGGCCACTCACCCACGGGAGACGGGCAGGCAAGGCGCAGTGTGGATCTGGCTGTGTCCAATCACCCACGGGAGATGGACAGAGATGGTGCTGTGTGGATCTGGCCCTGTCCACTGACCCACGACACACGGACAGGCAGGGCGCAGTGGGGATGTGGCTATGTCCACTCACCCACGGGTGACGGGCAGAGACGGTGCTGTGTGCATCTGGCTATGTCCACTGACCCACGGCAGACGTGCAGGCAGGGCGCAGTGCCGATCTGGCTGTGTCCAATCACCCTCGGCCGACGGGCAGGCAGGGCGCAGTGCGGATCTGGCTGTGTCCACTCACCCACGGCAGACGGGCAGGCAAGGCGCAGTGTGGATATGGCTGTGTCCACTCACCCTCGGGATATGGACAGAGAGGGTGCTGTATGGATCTGGCTATGTCCACTGACCCACGGCAGACAGGCAGACAGGGAGCTGTGCGGATCTGGCTGGGTCCACTCACCCACGGCAGACGGTCAGGCAGGGCGCAGTGTGGATCTGGCTGTGTCCACTCACCCACGGGAGACGGGTAGGCAAGGCGCAGTGTGGATCTGGCTATGTCCACTCACCCACGGGAGACGGGCAGGCAAGGCGCAGTGTGGATCTGGCTGTGTCCACTCACCCACGGGATACGGGCAGAGAGGGTGCTGTGTGGATCTGGCTATGTCCATTGACCCACGGCAGACGGGCAGGCAGGGTGCAGTGCGGATCTGGCTGTGTCCACTCACCCATGGCAGACGGGCAGGAAGGGCGCAGTGCGGATATGGCTGTGTCCACTCACCCACGGGCGACGGGCAAGCAAGGCGCAGAGTGGATGTGGCTGTGTACACTCACCCATGGGAGACGGGCAGAGAGGGTGCTGTGTGGATCTGGCTATGTACACTGACCCAAGGCAGACGGGCAGGCAGGGCGCAGTGCGGATCTGGCTGTGTCGACTCACCGACAGCAGACGGTCAGGAAGGGCACAGTGCGGATCTGGCTGTGTCCACTCACCCACGGGAGAAGGGCAGTCAAGGCGCAGTGTGGTTCTGGATGTGTCCACTGCCCCACGGGAGACGGGCAAAGAGGGTGCTGTGTGGATCTGGCAATGTCCACTGACCCACGGCAGATGGGCAGAGAGGGTGTTGCGTGGATCTGGCTATGTCCACTGATAGACGGCAGACAAGCAGGTAGGGCTCAGTGCGGATCTGGCTGTGTCCACTCACCCACGCGAGACGGGCAGGCAGGGCGCAGTGCGGATCTGGCTGTGTCCACTCACCCACTGCAGACGGGCAGGCAGGGCGCAGGGCGGATCTGGCTGTGTCCACTCACCAATGGGAGACGGGCATGCAAGGCGCAATGTGGATCTAGCTGTGTCCACACTCCCACGAGAGACGGGCAGAGAGGGTGCTGTGTGGATCTGGCTATGTCCACTGACTCACGGCAGACGGGCAGGCAGGGCGCAGTGCGGATCTGGCTGTGTCGAATCACTCATGGCAGACGGGCAGGCAGGGCGCAGTGCGGATAAGGCTGTGTCCACTCACCCACGGGAGACGGGCAAGTAAGGCGCACTGTGGATCTGCCTGTGTCCACTCACCCACGGCAGACTGGAGGCAGGGCGCAGTGCGGATCTGGCTGTGTCCACTCACCCACAGGAGACGGGTAGGCAAAGCACAGTGTGGATCTGGCTGTGTCCACTCACCCACGGGAGACGGGCAGAGAGGGTGCTGTGTGGATCTGGCTATGTCCACTGACACACGGCAGACGGGCAGGCAGGGCGCAGTGCGGATCTGGCTGTGTCCATTCACCCACGGGGGACAAGTAGGCAAGGCGCAGTGTGGATCTGGCTGTGTCCACTCACCCACGGGAGACTGGCAGGCAGGGCGCAGTGTGGATCTGGCTGTGTCCACTCACCCATGCGAGACGTGCAGAGAGGGTGCTGTGTGGATCTGGCTATGTCCACTGACCCACGGCAGACGGGCAGGCAGGGCGCAGTGCGGATCTGGCTGTGTCCATTCACCCTCGGGAGACGGACATAGAGGGTGCTGTGTGGATCTGGCTATGTCCACTGACACACGGCAGACGGGCAGGCAGGGCGCAGTGCGGATCTGGCTGTGTCCACTAACCCACGGCAGATGGTCAGGCAGGGCGCAGTACGGATCTGGCTATGTCCACTCACTCTCGGGAGAGGGGCAGGCAAGGGGCAGTGTGGATCTGGCTGTGTCTACTCACCCACGGGAGATGGGCAGAGAGGGTGCTGTGTGGATCTGGCTATGTTCACTGACCCACGGCAGATGGGCAGGCAGGGACCAGTGCGGATCTGGCTGTGTCCACTCTCCCACGGCAGACGGGAAGGCAGGGTGCAGTGTGGATCTGGCTGTGTCCACTCACCCACGGGAGACGGGCAGAGAGGGTGCTGTGTGGATATGGCTATGTCCACTGACCCACGGCAAACGGGCAGGCAGGGCGCAAAGCGGATCTGGCTATGTCCACTCACCCACGGCAAACGGGCAGGCAGGGTGCAGTGCGGATCTTGCTGTGTCCACTCACCCACGGGAGACGGGCCGGCAGGGCGCAGTGCGGATCTGGCTGTGTCCACTCACTCACGAGAGACGAGCAGGCAAGGCGCAGTGTGGATCTGGCTGTGTCCACTCACCCACGGGAGACGGGCAGAGGGTGCTGTGTGGATCTAGCTATGTCCACTGACCCACGGCAGACGGGCAGGCAGGGCGCAGTGCGGATCTGGCTGTGTCCACTCACCCACGGGAGATGGGCAGGCAGGGCGCAGTGCGGATCTGTCTGTGTCCACTCACTCACGGGAGACGGGCAGGCAGGGCTCAGTGCGGATCTGGCTGTGTCCACTTACCCACGGGAGACGGGCAAGCAAGGCGCAGTGTGGATCTGGCTGTGTCCAATCACCCACGGCAGATTGGCAGGCAGGGCGCAGTGCAGATCAGGCTATGTCCACTCACCACGGGAGACGGGCAGAGAGGGTGCTGTGTGGATCTGGCTATGTCCACTGACCCACGGAGGATGGGCAGGCAGGGCGCAGTGCAGATCTGGCTGTGTCCAATCACCCACGGAAGACGGGCAGAGAGGGTGCTGTGTGGATCTGGCTATGTCCACTGACCCACGGCAGTCGGGCAGGCAGGGCGAATTGCGGATCTGGCTGTGTCCAATCACCCAGGGCAGACGGGCAGACAGGGCGCTGTGCGGATCTGGCTGTGTCCACTCACCCACGGCAGATGGTGAGGCAGGGTGCAGTGTGGATCTGGCTGTGTCCACTCACCCACGGGAGACGGGTGGGCAAGGCGCAGTGTGGATCTGGCTGTGTCCACTCACCCACGGGACAAGGGCAGAGAGGGTGCTGTGTGGATCTGGCTATGTCCACTGACCCACGGCAGACGGGCAGGCAGGGCGCAATGCGGATCTGGCTGTGTACCCTCACCCATGGCAGACGGTCAGGAAGGGCGCAGTACGGATCTGGCTGTGTCCAATCACCCACGGCAGACGGTCAGGCAGTGCGCAGTGCGGATCTCGCTGTGTCCACTCACCCACGGGAGATGGGCACGCAGGGCGCAATGTGGATCTGGCTGTGTCCACTCACCCACGAGAGACGGGCAGGCAGGGCGCAGTGCGGACCTGGCTGTGTCCACTCACCCACGGGAGACGGGCAGGCAAGGCGCAGTGTGGATCTGGCTGTGTCCACTCACCCACGGGAGAGGGGCAGAGAGGGTGCTGTGTGGATCTGCCTATGTCCACTTACCCACGGCAGACGGGCAGGCAGGGCGCAGTGCGTATCTGGCTGTGTCCACTCACCCACAGGTGTGGGCAGGCAGGGCGCAGTGCGGATCTGGCTGTGTCCACTCACCCACGGGAGACGGGCAGGCAGGGCGCAGTGCGGATCTGGCTGTGTCCACTCACCCACAGGAGACGGGCAGGCAGGGCTCAGTGCGGATCTGGCTCTGTCCACTCACCCACGGGAGACGGGCAGTCAAGGCGCAGTGTGGATCTGGCTGTGTCCACTCACACACGGGAGACGGGCAGAGCGGGTGCTGTGTCGATCTGGCTATATCCACTGACCCACGGCAGAAGGGCAGGCAGGGCGCAGTGAGGTTCTGGCTGTGTCCACTCACCCACGGCAGATGGGCAGGCAGGGCGCAGTGCGGATCCGGCTTTGTCCACTCACACAAGGGGGACGGGCAGGCAGGGCGCAGTGCGGATCTGGCTGTGTCCACACACCCACGGGAGACTGGCAGGCTGGGCGCAGTGCGGATCTGGCTGTGTCCACTCACCCACGGCAGACGGGCTGGCAGGGCGCAGTGCGGACCTGGCTGTGTCCACTCACCCACGTGAGACGGGTAGGCAGGGCGCAGTGCGGATCTGGCTGCGTCCAATCACCCACGGGAGACGGGCAGGCATGGCGCAGTTCGGATCTGGCTGTGTCCAGTCACCCACGGGAGACGGGCAGGCATGGCGCAGTTCGGATCTGGCTGTGTCCAGTCACCCACGGCAGACGGGCAGGCAGGGCGCAGTGCGGATCTGGCTGTGTCCACTCACCCACGGGAGACGGGCAGGCAGGGCGCAGTGCGGATCTGGCTGTGTCCACTCACCCATGGGAGACGGGCAGGCAAGGCCAGTGTGGATCTGGCTGTGTCCACTCACCCACGGGAGACGGACAGAGAGGGTGCTGTGTGGATCTGGCTATGTCCACTTACCCACGGCAGACAGGCAGGCAGGGCGCAGTGCGGATCTGGCTGTGTCCACTAACCCACGGCAGACTGGCAGGCAGGGCGCAGTGCAGATCTGGCTGTGTACACTCTCCCACGGGAGGCGGGCCGGCAAGGCGCAGTGTGGATCTGGCTATGTCCACTCACCCACGGGAGATGGGCAGAAAGGGTGCTGTGTGGATCTGGCTATTTCCACTGACCCACGGCAGACGGGTAGGCAGGGCGCAGTGCGGATCTGGCTGTGTCCACTCACCCACGGAAGATGGTCAGGCAGGGTGCCGTGCAGATCTGGCTGTGTCCACTCACTCACGGGAGACAGGCAGACAGGGCGCAGTGCGGATCTGGCTGTGTCCACTCACCCATGGGAGACGCGCAGGCAGGGCGCAGTGCGGATCTGGCTGTGTCCACTCACACACGGGAGACGGGCAGGCAGGGCACAGTGCGGATCTGGCTGTGTCCACTCACTCACGGCAGAGGGGCAGGCAGGGCGCAGTGCGGATCTGGCTGTGTCCACTCACCCACGGGAGACGGGCAGAGAGGGTGCTGTGTGGATCTGGCTATGTCCACTGACCCACGGCAGACGGGCAGGCAGGGCGCAGTGCGGATCTGGCTGTGTCCACTCACCCACGGGAGATGGGCAGGCATGGCGCAATGTGGATCTGGCTGTGTCCACTCACCGACGAAAGACGGGCAGGCAAGGCGCAATGTGGATCTAGCTGTGTCCACACTCCCACGAGAGACGGGCAGAGAGGGTGCTGTGTGGATCTGGCTATGTCCACTGACCCACGGCAGACGGGCAGGCAGGGCGCAGTGCGGATCTGGCTGTGTCCACTCACCCACGGGAGATGGGCAGGCATGGCGCAATGTGGATCTGGCTGTGTCCACTCACCGACGAAAGACGGGCAGGCAAGGCGCAATGTGGATCTTGCTGTGTCCACTCACCCACGGGAGACGGGCAGAGAGGGTGCTGTGTGGATCTGGCTATGTCCACTGACCCACGGCAGACGGGCAGGCAGGGCGCAGTGCGGATCTGGCTGTGTCCACTCACCCACGGCAGACGGGCAGGCAGGGCGCAGTGCGGATCTGGCTGTGTCCACTCACCCACGGGAGACGGGCAAGCAGGGCGCAGTGTGGATCTGGCTGTGTCCACTCACCCACGGGAGACGGGCAGAGACGGTTCTGTGCGGATCTGGCTGTGTCCACTCACCCACGGGAGACGGGCAGGCAGGGCGCAGTGCGGATCTGTCTGTGTCCACTCACCCACGGGAGGCGGTCAGGCGAGGCACAGTGTGGATCTGGCTGTGTCCACTCACCCACGGGAGACGGGCAGACAGGGTGCTGTGTGGATCTGGCTATGTCCACTGACCCACGGCAGACAGGCAGGCAGGGCGCAGTGCGGATCTGGCTGTGTCCACTCACCCACGGCAGACTGGCAGGCAGGGCACAGTGCGGATCTGGCTTTGTCCACTCACCCACGGGAGACGGGCAGGCAGGGCGCAGTGCGGATCAGGCTCTGTCCACTCACTCACGGGAGACGGGCAGGCAGGGCGCGGTGCGGATCTGGCTGTGTCCACTCACCCACTGGAGATGGGCAGGCAGGGCGCAGTGCGGATCTGGCTGTGTCCACTCACCCACGGGAGACGGGCAGAGATGGTGCTCTGTTGATCTGGGTATGTCCACTGACCCACGGGAGACGGGCAGGCAGAGCGCAATGCGGATCTGGCTGTGTCCACTCACCCACGGCAGACGGGCAGGCAGAGGGCAGTGCGGATCTGGCTGTGTCCACTCACCCACGGGAGATTGGCAGAGAGGGTGCCGTGTGGATCTGGCTATGTCCACTGACCCACGGCAGAAGGGGAAGCAGGGCGCAGTGCGGATCTGGCTGTGTCCACTCACCCACGGCAGACGGTCAGTCAGGGCGCAGTGCGGATGTGGCTGTGTCCACTCACCCATGATAGACGGGCAGGCAGTGCGCAGTGCGGATCTGGCTGTCTCCATTCACCCATGGGAGACGGGCAGGCAAGGCGCAGTGTGGATCTGGCTTTGTCCAAACTCCCACGGGAGACGGGCAGAGAGGGTGCTGTGTGGATCTGGCTATGTCCACTGACCCACGGCAGACGGGCAGGCAAGGCGCAGTGCGGATCTGGCTGTGTCCAATCACCCACGGCAGACGGCCAGGCAGGGCGCAGTGTGGATATGGCTGTGTCCAGTAACCCAAGGGAGACAGGCAGGTAAGGCGCACTGTGGATCAGGGTGTGTCCACTCACCCACGGCAGACGGGCAGGCAGGGTGCAGTGCGGATCTGGCTGTGTTAACTCACCCACGGCAGACGGGCAGGAAGGGCGCAGTGCGGATCTGGCTGTGTCCACTCACCCACGGGAGACGGGTAGGCAAAGCGTAGTGTGGATCTGGCTGTGTTAACTACCCATGGCAGACGGGCAGGCAGGGCGCAGTGCGGATCTGGCTGTGTCCACTCACCCACGGGAGACGTGTAGGCAAGGCGCAGTGTGGATGTGGCTTTGTCCACTCACCCACGACAGACGGGCAGGCAGGGCGCAGTGCGGATCTGGCTGTGTCCACTCACCCACAAGAGATGGGCAGGCAATGCGCAGTGTGGATCTGGCCGTGTCCACTCACCCACTGGAGACGGGCAGAGAGGGTGCTGTGTGGATCTGGCTATGTCCACTGACCCACGGCAGACGGGCAGGCAGGGCGTACTTCGGATCTGGCTGTGTCCAGTCACCCACGGCAGACGGGCAGGCAGGGCGCAGTGCAGATCTGGCTGTGTCCACTCACCCACGGGAGATGGGCAGGCAAGGCGCAGTGTGGATCTGGCTGTGTTTACTCACCCACGAGAGACGGGCAGAGAGGGTGCTGTGTGGATCTGGCTATGTACACTGACACACGGCAGACGGGCAGGCAGGGCGCAGTGAGGATCTGGCTGTGTCCACTCAACCATGGGAGACGGGCAGGCAGTGCGCAGTGCGGATCTGGCTGTGTCCACTCACCCATGGGAGACGGGCAGGCAAGGCGCAGTGTGGATCTGGCTGTGTCAACTCACCCACGGGAGATGGGCAGAGAGGGTGCCGTGTGGATCTGGCTATGTCCACTGACCCACGGCAGACGGGGAAGCAGGGCGCAGTGCGGATCTGGCTGTGTCCACTCACCCATGGCAGATGGTCAGGCAGGGCACAGTGCGGATCTGGCTGTGTCCACTCACCCATGGCAGACGGGCAGGCAGTGCGCAGTGCGGATCTGGCTGTGTCCACTCACCCATGTGAGACGGGCAGGCAAGGCGCAGTTTGGATCTGGTTGTGTCCAACTCCCACGGGGGACGGGCAGAGAGGGTGCTGTGTGGATCTGGCTATGTCCACTGACCCACGGCAGACGGGCAGGCAAGGCGCAGTGCGGATCTGGCTGTGTCCAATCACCCACGGCAGATGGCCAGGCAGGGCGCAGTGCGGATATGGCTGTGTCCACTCACCCACGGGAGACGTGTAGGCAAGGCGCAGTGTGGATGTGGCTTTGTCCACTCACCCACGACAGACGGGCAGGCAGGGCGCAGTGCGGATCTGGCTGTGTCAACTCACCCAAGGGAGACGGGCAGGCAAGGCGCAGTGTGGATCTGGCTGTTCCACTCACCCACGGGAGACGGGCAGAGAGGGTGCTGTGTGGTCTGGCTATGTCCACTGACCGACGGCAGAAAGGCGGCAGGGCGCAGTGCGGATCTGGCTGTGTCCCCTCACAGACGGCAGACGGTCAGGCAGGGCGCAGTGCGGATCTGGCTGTGTCCACTCACCCACGGGAGACGGGCAGGCAGGGCGCAGTGCGGATCTGGCTGTGTCCACTCACCCACGGGAGACGGGCAGGCAAGGTGCACTGTGGATGTTGCTGTGACCACACACCCACGGGAGACGGGCAGAGAGAGTGCTGTGTGGATCTAGCTATGTCCACTGACCCACGGCAGACGGGCAGGCAGGGCGCAGTGCGGATCTGGCTGTGTTAACTCACCCACGGCAGACGGGCAGGCAGGGCGCAGTGCGGATCTGGCTGTGTCCACTCACCCACGGGAGACGGGTAGGCAAAGCGTAGTGTGGATCTGGCTGTGTTAACTACCCATGGCAGACGGGCAGGCAGGGCGCACTGCGGATCTGGCTGTGTCCATTCACCCACGGGAGACGGGTAGGCAAGGCGCAGTGTGGATCTGGCTGTGTCCACTCACCCACGGGAGACGGGCAGAGAGGTTGCTGTATGGATCTGTCTATGTCCATTGACCCACATCAGACGGGCAGGCAGGGCGCAGTGTGGATCTGGCTGTGTCCCCTTTCCCACAGCAGACGGTCAGGCAGGGCGCAGTGCGGATCTGGCTGTGTCCACTCACCCACGGGAGACGTGTAGGCAAGGCGCAGTGTGGATGTGGCTGTGTCCACTCACCCACAGGAGACGGGCAGGCAAGGCGCAGTGTGGATCTGGCTGTGTCCACTCACCAACGGGAGACGGGCAGAGAGGGTGCTGTGTGGATCTGGCTATGTACACTGACCCACGGCAGACGGGCAGGCAGGGCGCAGTGCGGATCTGGCTGTGTCCACTCACCCACGGCAGACGGTCAGGCAGGGCGCAGTGCGGATCTGGCGGTGTCCACTCACCCACGGCAGACGGGCAGGCAGGGCGCAGTGCGGATCTGGCTATGTCCACTCTCCCACGGGAGACGGGCAGGCAGCGCGCAGTGCGGATCTGGCTGTGTCCACTCACACACGGCAGACAGGCAGGCACGGCGCAGTGGGGATCTGGCTGTGTCCACTTACCCATGGGAGAGGGGCAGGCAAGGCACAGTGCGGATCTGGCTGTGTCCAATCACCCACGGCAGACGGGCAGGAAGGGCGCAGTGCGGATCTGGCTGTGTGCACTCACCCATGGGAGACGGGCAGGCAAGGCACTGTGTGGATCTGGCTGTGTCCACTCACCCACGGGAGACGGGCAGAGAGGGTGCTGTGTGGATCTGGCAATATCCACTGACCCACGGCAGACGGGCAGGCAGGGCACAGTGCGGATCTGGCTGTGTCCATTCACCCACGGGAGACAGGCAGAAAGGGCGCTGTGTGGATCTGGCTATGTCCACTGACCCACGGCAGACGGGCAGGCAGGGCGCAGTGTGGATTTGGCTGTGTCCACTCACCCACGGGAGACGGGCAGGCAGGGCGCAATGCGGATCTGGCGGTGTCCCCTCACCCATGGCAGACGGTCAGGCAGGGCGCAGTGCGGATCTGGCTGTGTCCACTCACCCACGGGAGACGGGTAGGCAAGGCACAGTGTGGATCTGGCTGTGTCCACTCACCCACGGGAGACGGGCAGAGAGGCTGCTGTGTGGATCTGGCTATGTCCACTGACCCACGGCAGACGGGCAGGCAGGGCGCAGTGCGGATCTGGCTGTGTCCCCTCACCCACGGCAGACGGTCAGGCAGGGCGCAATCTGGATCTGGCTGTGTCCACTCACCCACGGGAGACGGGCAGAGAGGGTGCTGTGTGGATATGGCTATGTCCACTGAACCACGGCACACGGGCAGGCAGGGCACAGTGCCGATCTGGCTCTGACCACTCACTCACGGGAGACGGGAAGGCAGGGCGCAGTGCGGATCTGGCTTTGTCCACTCACCCATGGGAGATGGGCAGGCAGGGCGCAGTGCGGATCTGGCTGTGTCCACTCACCCATCGCAGACTGGCAGGCAGGGCAGTGCGGATCTGGCTGTGTCCACTCACCCACGGGAGGCGGGCAGGCAAGGCGCAGTGTGGAACTGGCTGTGTCGACTCACTCACAGGAGACGGGCAGAGAGGGTGCTGTGTGGATATGGCTATGTCCACTGAACCACGGCAGACGGGCAGGCAGGGCGCAGTGCCGATCTGGCTGTGTCCACTCACCCACGGCAGACGGTCAGGCAGGGTGCAGTGCGTATCTGGATGTGTCCAATCACCCACGGGAGACGGGCAGGCAGGGCGGAGTGTGTATCTGGCTGTGTCCACACACCCACGGCAGACGGGCAGGCAGGGCGCAGTGCGGATCTGGCTGTGTCCACTCACCCACTGGAGACGGGAAGGCAGGGCGCACTGCGGATCTGGCTGTGTCCACTCACCCACAGGAGACGGAGAGGCAAGGCGCAGTGCGGATCTGGCGCTGTCCACTCACCCACGGGAGACGGGCAGGCAGGGCGCAGTGCGGATCTGTCTGTGTCCACTCACCCACGGGAGACGGGCAGGCAGGGTGCAGTGAGGATCTGGCTGTGTCCACTCACCCACGGGAGACGGGCGCAGGGCGCAGTGTGGATCCGGCTGTGTCCACTCACCCACGGGAGACGGGCAGGCAGGGCGCAGTGCGGATCCGGCTTTGTCCACTCACCCACGGGAGACGGGCCGGCAGGGCGCAGTGCGGATCTGGCTGTGTCCACTCACACACGGGAGACAGCAGGCAGGGCGCAGTGCGGATCTGGCTGTGTCCACTCACCCACGGCAGACAGGCAGGCAGGGTGCAGTGCGGATCTGGCTGTGTCCACTCACCCAAGAGAGGCGGTCAGGCATGGCGCAGTGTGGATCTGGCTGTGTGCACTCACCCACGGGAGTCGGGCAGGCAAGGCGCAGTACGGATCTGGCTGTGTCCACTCACCCACGGCAGACAACCAGGCAGGCGCAGTGCGGATCTGGCTGTGTCCACTCACCCACGGCAGACTGGCAGGCAGGGCGCAGTGCGGATCTGGCTCTGACCACTCACTCACGGTAGACGGGCAGGCAGGGCGCAGTACGGATATGGCTGTGTCCACTCACCCACGGCAGGCGGTCAGGCAGGGCGAAGTGTGGATCTGGCTGTGTCAACTCACACACGGCATGCGGTCCGGCGGGAGCAGTGCGGATCTGGCTGTGTCCACTCACCCACGGCAGACGGGCAGGCAGGGCGCAGTGTGGATCTGGCTGTGTCCACTCACCCACGGCAGACAAGCAGGCAGGGCGCAGTACGGATCTGGCTGTGTCCACTCACCCACGGGAGACGGGCAGGCAAGGCGCAGTGCGGATCTGTCTGTGTCCACTCACCCACGGGAGACGGGCAGGCAGGGCGCAGTGCGGATCTGGCTATGTCCACTCACACACGGGAGACGGGCGCAGGGCGCCGTGTGGATCTGGCTGTGTCCACTCACCCACGGGAGATGGGCAGAGAGGGTGCTGTGGGGATCTTCCTATGTCCACTGACCCACGGCACACGGGAAGGCAGGGCGCAGTGCGGATCTGGCAGTGTCCACTCACCCATGGCAGACGGTCAGGCAGGGTGCCGTGCGGATCTGGCTGTGTCCACTCACCCACGGGAGACGGGCCGGCAGGACGCAGTGCGGATCTGGTTGTGTCCACTCACCCACGAGAGACGGGCAGGCAGGGCGCAGTGCGGATCTTGCTGTGTCCACTCACCCACGTGAGACGGGCATGCAAGGCGCAGTGCGGATCTGGCTGTGTCCACTCACCCACGGCAGACGGGCAGGCAGGGCGCAGTGCGGATCTGGTTGTGTCCACTCACCCACGGGAGGCGGTCAGGCATGGCGCAGTGTGGATCTGGCTGTGTGCACTCACCCACGGGAGACGGGCAGAGAGGGTGCTGTGTGGATCTGGCTATGTCCACTGACCCACGGCAGACGGGCAGGCAGGGCGCAGTGCGGATCTGGCTGTGTCCACTCACCCACAGGAGACGGGCAGGCAGGGCACAGTGCGGATCTGGCTGTGTCCACTTACCGATGGGAGACGTGCAAGCAGGGCACAGTGCGGATCTGGCTGTGTCCACTCAACCACTGGAGACGGGCATTCAAGGCACAGTGCGGATCTGGCTGTGTCCACTCACCCATGGGAGACGGGCAGGCAGGGCGCAGTGGGGTTCTGGCTGTGTCCACTCACCCACGGGAGACGGGCAGGCAGGGCGCAGTGCGGATCTGGCTGTGTCCACTCACCCACGGCAGACGGGCAGGAACGGCGCAGTGCGGATCTGGCTGTGTCCACTCACCCACGTGAGACGGGCAGGCAGGGCGCAGTGCGGATCTGGCTGGGTCCACTCACCCACGGGAGACGGGCAGAGACGGTGCTGTGTGGATCTGGCTATGTCCACTGACCCACGGCAGACGGGCAGGCAGGGCGCAGTGCGGATCTGGCTGGGTCCACTCACCCACGGGAGACGGGCAGGCAGGGCGCAGTGCGGATCTGGCTGTGTCCACTCACCCACGGGAGACGGGCAGAGACGATGCTGTGTGGATCTGGCTATGTCCACTGACCCACGGCAGACGGGCAGGCAGGGCGCAGTGCGGATCTGGCTGTGTCCACTCACCCACGGGAGACGGGCAGGCAGGGCCCAGTGCGGATCTGGCTGTGTCCACTCACCCACGGCGGACGAATAGGCAGGGCGCAGTGCGGATCTGGCTGTGTCCACTCACCCACGGGAGATGGGCAGGCAGGGCGCAGTGCGGATCTGGCTGTGTCCACTCACCCACGACAGACGGGCAGGAAGGGCGCAGTGCGGATCTGGCTGTGTCCACTCACCCACGTGAGACGGGTAGGCAGGGCGCAGTGCGGATCTGGCTGTGTCCAATCACCCACGGGAGACGGGCAGGCAGGGCGCAGTGCGGATCTGGCTGTGTCCACTCACGCACGGGAGACGGGCAGGCAGGGCGCAGTGCGGATCTGACTCTGTCCACTCACCCACGGGAGGCGGGCAGGCAAGGCGCAGTGTGGATCTGGCTGTGTCCACTCACCCACGGGAGACGGGCAGAGAGGGTGCTGTGTGTATCTGGCTATGTCCACTGACCCACGGCAGACGGGCAGGCAGGGCGCAGTGCGGATCTGGCTGTGTCCACTCACGCACGGGATACGGGCAGGCAGGGCGCAGTGCGGATCTGACTGTGTCCACTCACCCACGGGAGACGGGCAGGCAGGGCGCAGTGCGGATCTGGCTGTGTCCACTCACCCACGGCAGACGGGCAGGAAGGGCGCAGTGCGGATCTGGCTGTGTCCACTCACCCACGTGAGACGGGTAGGCAGGGCGCAGTGCGGTTCTTGCTGTGTCCAATCACCCACGGGAGACGGGCAGGCATGGCGCAGTGCGGATCTGGCTGTCTCCAGTCACCCACGGGAGACGGGCAGGCAGGGCGCAGTGCGGATCTGGCTGCGTCCACTCACCCACGGGAGACGGGCAGAGACGGTGCTGTGTGGATCTGGCTATGTCCACTGACCCACGGCAGACGGGCAGGCAGGGCGCAGTACAGATCCGGCTGTGTCCACTCACCCACGGCAGGCGGTCATGCAGGGCGCAGTGGGGATCTGGCTGTGTCCACTCACCCACGGCACGCGGTCAGGCAGTGCGCAGTGCGGATCTGGCTGTGTCCACTCACCCACGGCAGACGGTCAGGCAGGACGCAGTGCGGATCTGGCTGTGTCCACTCACCCACGACAGACGGGCAGGCAGGGCACAGTGCGGATCTTTCTGTGTCCACTCGCCCACGTGAGACGGGCAGGCAAGGCGCAGTGCGGATCTAGGTGTGTCCAATCACCCACGGAAAACGGGCAGGCAGGGCGCAGTGCGGATCTGGCTGTGTCCAGTTACCCACGGCAGACGGGCAGGCAGGGCGCAGTGCGGATCTGGCTGTGTCCACTCACCCACGGGAGGGGGTCAGGCATGGCGCAGTGTGGATCTGGCTGTGTCCACTCACCCAAGGCAGAAGGGCAGGCAGTGCACAGTGCGGATCTGGCTGTGTCTACTCACCCACGGGAGATGGGCAGGCAAGGCGCAGTGTGGATCTGGCTGTGTCCACTCACCCACGGGAGACGGGCAGGCATGGCGCAATGTGGATCTGGCTGTGTCCACTCACCGACGGGAGACGGGCAGGCAAGGCGCAATGTGGATCTGGCTGTGTCCACTCACCCACGGGAGACGGGCAGAGAGGGTGCTGTGTGGATCTGGCTATGTCCACTGACCCACGGCAGACGGGCAGGCAGGGCACAGTGCGGATCTGGCTGTGTCCACTCACCCACGTGAGACGGATAGGCAGGGCGCAGTGCGGTTCTGACTGTGTCCAATCACCCACGGGAGACGGGCAGGCAGGGCGCAGTGCGGATCTGGCTGTGTCCAGTCACCCACGGGAGACGGGCAGGCAGGGCGCAGTGCGGATCTGGCTGTGTCCACTCACCCATGGGAGACGGGCAGAGACGATGCTGTGTGGATCTGGCTATGTCCACTGACCCACGGCAGACGGGCAGGCAGGGCGCAGTGCGGATCTGGCTGTGTCCACTCACCCATGGGAGACGGGCAAGCAAGGCGCAGTGCGGATCTGGTTGTGTCCACTCACCCAGGGGAGACGGGCAGGCAAGGCGCAGTGTGGATCTGACTGTGTCCACTCACCCATAGGAGACGGGCAGAGAGGGTGCTGTGTGGATCTGGCTATGTCCACTGACCCACGGGAGACGGGCAGGCAGGGCGCAGTGCGGATCTGGCTGTGTCCACTCACGCACGGGAGATGGGCAGGCAGGGCGCAGTGCGGATCTGACTCTGTCCACTCACCCACGGGAGACGGGCAGGCAGGGTGCAGTGCGGATCTGGCTGTGTCCACTCACCCACGGGAGACGGGCAGAGACGGTGCTGTGTGGATCTGGCTATGTCCACTGACCCACGGCAGACGGGTAGGCAGGGCGCAGTACGGATATGGCTGTGTCCACTCACCCACGGCAGGCGGTCAGGCAAGGCGCAGTGTGGATCTGGCTGTGTCCACTCACCCACGGCTTGCGGTCAGGCAGTGCGCAGTGCGGATCTGGCTGTGTCCACTCACCCACGGCAGACAAGCAGGCAGGGCGCAGTGCGGATCTGGCTGTGTCCACTCACCCACAGCAGACAGGCAGGCAGGGCGCAGTGTGGATCTGGCTGTGTCCACTCACCCACGAGAGAAGGACAGGCAGGGCGCAGTGCGGATCTGGCTGTGTCCATTCACCCACAGGAGACGGGCAGGCAAGGCGCAGTGCGGATCTGGCTGTGTCCACTCACCCATGGGAGATGGGCAGGCAGGGCGCAGTGCGGATCTGGCTGTGTCCACTCACCCACCGGAGACGGGCAGGCAAGGCGCAGTGCGGATCAGGCTGTGTCCACTCACCCACAGGAGACGGGCAGGCAGGGCGCAGTGCGGATCTGGCTGTGTCCACTCACCCACGGGAGACGGGCAGGCAGGGCGCAGTGCGGATCTGGCTGTGTCCACTCACCCACGGGAGACGGGCGCAGGGCGCAGTGTGGATCTGGCTGTGTCCACTCACCCACGGCAGACGGGCCGGCAGGGCGCAGTGCGGATCCGGCTTTGTCCACTCACACAAGGAAGACGGGCAGGCAGGGCCCAGTGCGGATCTGGCTGTGTCCACACACCCACGGGAGACTGGCAGGCAGGGCGCAGTGCGGATCTGGCTGTGTCCACTCACCCACCCCAGACGGGCAGGCAGGGCGCAGTGCGGATCTGGCTGTGTCCTCTCACCCACGGGAGGCGGTCAGGCATGGCGCAGTGTGGATCTGGCTGTGTCGACTCACCCACGGGAGACGGGCAGAGAGGGTGCTGTGTGGATCTGGCTATGTCCACTGACCCACGGCAGACGGGCAGGCAGGGCGCAGAGTGGATCTGGCTGTGTCCACTCACCCACGGGAGACGGGCAGAGAGGGTGCTGTGTGGATCTGGCTATGTCCACTGACCCACGGCAGACGGGCAGGCAGGGCGCACTGCGGATCTGGCTGTGTCCACTCACGCACGGGAGACGGGCCGGCAGGGCGCAGTGCGGATCTGACTCTGTCCACTCACCCACGGGAGACGGGCAGGCAGGGTGCAGTGCGGATCTGGCTGTGTCCACTCACCCACGGGAGACGGGCAGAGAGGGTGCTGTGTGGATCTGGCTATGTCCACTGACCCACGGCAGACGGGCAGGCAGGGCGCACTGCGGATCTGGCTGTGTCCACTCACGCACGGGAGACGGGCCGGCAGGGCGCAGTGCGGATCTGACTCTGTCCACTCACCCACGGGAGACGGGCAGGCAGGGTGCAGTGCGGATCTGGCTGTGTCCACTCACCCACGGGAGACGGGCAGAGACGGTGCTGTGTGGATCTGGCTATGTCCACTGACCCACGGCAGACAGGTAGGCAGGGCGCAGTACAGATCTGGCTGTGTCCACTCACCCACGGCAGGCGGTCAGGCAGGGCGCAGTGTGGATCTGGCTGTGTCCACTCACCCACGGCTCGCGGTCAGGCAGTGCGCAGTGCGGATCTGGCTGTGTCCACTCACCCACGGCAGACAAGCAGGCAGGGCGCAGTGCGGATCTGGCTGTGTCCACTCACCCACAGCAGACAGGCAGGCAGGGCGCAGTGTGGATCTGGCTGTGTCCACTCACCCACGAAAGAAGGGCAGGCAGGGCACAGTGCGGACCTGGCTGTGTCCATTCACCCACAGGAGACGGGCAGGCAAGGCGCAGTGCGGATCTGGCTGTGTCCACTCACCCATGGGAGATGGGCAGGCAGGGCACAGTGCGGATCTGGCTCTGTCCACTCACCCACGGGAGACGGGCAGGCAAGGCGCAGTGCGGATCAGGCTGTGTCCACTCACCCACAGGAGACGGGCAGGCAGGGCGCAGTGCGGATCTGGCTGTGTCCACTCATCCACGGGAGACGGGCAGACAGGGCGCAGTGCGGATCTGGCTGTGTCCACTCACCCACGGGAGACGGGCGCAGGGCGCAGTGTGGATCCGGCTGTGTCCACTCACCCACGGCAGACGGGCAAGCAGGGCGCAGTGCGGATCCGGCTTTGTCCACTCACCCAAGGGGGATGGGCAGACAGGGCGCAGTGCGGATCTGGCTGTGTCCACACACCCACGGGAGAGGGGCAGGCAGGGCGCAGTGCGGATCTGGCTGTGTCCACTCACCCACGGCAGACGGGCAGGCAGGGCGCAGTGCGGATCTGGTTGTGTCCACTCACCCACGGGAGGCGGTCAGGCATGGCGCAGTGTGGATCTGGCTGTGTCCACTCACCCACGAGAGACGGGCAGAGAGGGTGCTGTGTGGATCTGGCTATGTCCACTGACCCACGGCAGACGGGCAGGCAGGGCGCAGTGCGGATCTGGCTGTGTCCACTCACCCACAGGAGACGGGCAGGCAGGGCGCAGTGCGGATCTGGCGGTGTCCACTCACCGATGGGAGACGGGCAAGCAGGGCGCAGTGCGGATCTGGCTGTGTCCACTCAACCACGGGAGACGGGCATTCAAGGCACAGTGCGGATCTGGCTGTGTCCACTCACCCATGGGAGACGGGCAGGCAGGGCGCAGTGCGGATCTGGCTGTGTCCACTCACCCACGGGAGACGGGCAGGCAGGGCGCAGTGCGGATCTGGCTGTGTCCACTCACCCACGGCAGACGGGCAGGAAGGGCGCAGTGCGGATCTGGCTGTGTCCACTCACCCACGTGAGACGGGTAGGCAGGGCGCAGTGCGGATCTGGCTGTGTCCAATCACCCACGGGAGACGGGCAGGCAAGGCACAGTGCGGATCTGGCTGTGTCCAGTCACCCACGGCAGACGGGCAGGCAGGGCGCAGTGCGGATCTGGCTGTGTCCACTCACCCACGGCAGACAGGCAGGAAGGGCGCAGTGCAGATCTGGCTGTGTCCACTCACCCACGTGAGACGGGTAGGCAGGGCACAGTGCGGTTCTGGCTGTGTCCAATCACCCACGGGAGACGGGCATGCAGGGCGCAGTGCGGATCTGGCTGTGTCCAGTCACCCACGGGAGACGGGCAGGCAGGGCGCAGTGCGGATATGGCTGTGTCCACTCACCCACGGGAGACGTGTAGGCAAGGCGCAGTGTGGATGTGGCTTTGTCCACTCACCCACGACAGACGGGTAGGCAGGGCGCAGTGCGGATCTAGCTGTGTCAACTCACCCAACGGAGACGGGCAGGCAAGGCGCAGTGTGGATCTGGCTGTGTCCACTCTCCCACGGGAGACGGGCAGAGAGGGTGCTGTGTGGTCTGGCTATGTCCACTGACCGACGGCAGAAGGGCAGCAGGGCGCAGTGCGGATCTGGCAGTGTCCCCTCACCGACGGCAGACGGTCAGGCAGGGCGCAGTGCGGATCTGGCTGTGTCCACTCACCCACGGGAGACGGGCAGGCAGGGTGCAGTGCGGATCTGGCTGTGTCCACTCACCCACGGGAGACGGGCAGGCAAGGTGCACTGTGGATCTTGATGTGACCACACACCCACGGGAGATGGGCAGAGAGAGTGCTGTGTGGATCTAGCTATGTCCACTGACCCACGGCAGACGGGCAGGCAGGGCGCAGTGCGGATCTGGCTGTGTTAACTCACCCACGGCAGACGGGCAAGCAGGGCGCAGTGCGGATCTGGCTGTGTCCACTCACCCACGGGAGACGGGTAGGCAAAGCGTAGTGTGGATCTGGCTGTGTTAACTACCCATGGCAGAAGGGCAGGCAGGGCGCAGTGCGGATCTGGCTGTGTCCACTCACCCACGGGAGACGGGTAGGCAAGGCGCAGTGTGGATCTGGCTGTGTCCACTCACCCACGGGAGACGGGCAGAGAGGGTGCTGTATGGATCTGGCTATGTCCATTGACCCACATCAGACGGGCAGGCAGGGCGCAGTGTGGATCTGGCTGTGTCCCCTCACCCACAGCAGAGGGTCAGGCAGGGCGCAGTGCGGATCTGGCTATGTCCACTCACCCACGGGAGACGTGTAGGCAAGACGCAGTGTGGATGTGGCTTTGTCCACTCACCCACGACAGACGGGCAGGCAGGGCGCAGTGCGGATCTGGCTGTGTCCACTCACCCACAAGAGATGGGCAGGCAATGCGCAGTGTGGATCTGGCCGTGTCCACTCACCCACTGGAGACGGGCAGAGAGGGTGCTGTGTTGATCTGGCTATGTCCACTGACCCACGGCAGACGGGCAGGCAGGGCGCACTTCGGATCTGGCTGTGTCCAGTCACCCACGGCAGACGGGCAGGCAGGGCGCAGTGCAGATCTGGCTGTGTCCACTCACCCACGGGAGATGGGCAGGCAAGGCGCAGTGTGGATCTGGCTGTGTTTACTCACCCACGAGAGACGGGCAGAGAGGGTGCCGAGTGGATCTGGCTATGTACACTGACCAACGGCAGACGGGCAGGCAGGGCGCAGTGCGGATCTGGCTGTGTCCACTCACCCACGGCAGACGGTCAGGAAGGGCGCAGTGCGGATCTGGCTGTGTCCACTACCCCACGGGAGACGGGCAGGCAGGGTGCAGTGCGGATCTGGCTGTGTCCACTCAGCCACGGCACACGGGCAGGCAGGGCGCAGTGCGGATCTGGCTGTTTCCACTCACCCACTTGAGACGGGCAGGCAGGGCGCAGTGAAGATCTGGCTGTGTCCACTCACCCACATGAGACGGGCAGGCAGGGCGCAGTGCGGATCTGGCTGTGTCCACTCACCCACGGGAGACTGGCAGGTAGGGCGCAGTGAAGATCTGGCTGTGTGCACTCAGCCACGGCAGACGGTCAGGCAGGTAGCAGTGCGGACCTGGCGGTGTCCACTCACCCACGGGAGACGGGCAGGCAGGGCGCAGTGCGGGTCTGGCTGTGTCCACTCTCCCACGGGAGACGGGCAGGCAGGGCGCATGCGGAACTGGCTGTGTCCACTCACACACGGCAGACGGGCAGGCAGGGCGCAGTGCGGATCTGCCTATGTCCACTCACCCACGGGAGATGGGCAGAGAGGGTGCAGTGCGGATCTTGCTGTGTCCACTCACCAACGGAAGACCGTCAGGCAGGGCGCAGTGCGGATCTGGCTGTGTCCACTCACCCACGGGAGACGGGCAGGCAAGGCGCAGTGTGGATCTGGCTGTGTCCACTCACCCACGGGAGACGGGCAGAGAGGGTGCTGTGTGGATCTGGCTATGTCCACTGACCCACGGAAGACGGGCACACAGGGCGCAGTGCGGATCTGGCGGTGTCCAATCACCCACGCCAGACGGGCAGGCAGGGCGCAGTGCGGATCTAGCTGTGTCGATTCACCCACGGGAGACGGGCAGGCAAGGCGCAGTGCGGATCTGGCTGTGTCCACTCACCCACGGGAGACGGGCAGGCAAGGCGCAGTGCGGATCTGGCTGTGTCCACTCACCCACGGGAGACGGCCAGGCAGGGCGCAGTGCGGATCTGGCTGTGTCCACTCACCCACGGCAGACAGGCAGGCAGGGCGCAGTGCGGATCTGGCTGTGTCCACTCTCCCACGGGAGACTGGCAGGCAAGGCGCAGTGTGGATCTAGCTGTGTCCACTCACCCACGGGAGACTGGCAGAGAGGGTGCTGTGTGGATCTGGCTATGTCCACTGACCCACCGCATACGGGCAGGCAGGGTGCAGTGCGGATCTGGCTGTGTCCACTCACCCACGGCAGACGGTCAGGCAGGGCGCAGTGGGGATCTGGCTGTGTCCACTCACCCACGGGAGACGGGCAGTCAGGGCGCAGTGCGGATCTGGCTGTGTCCACTCACCCACGGGAGACGGGCTGGCCGGAAGCAGTGGAGATCTGGCTGTGTCCACTCACCTACGGAAGACGGGCAGGCAAGGCGCAGTGTGGATCTGGTTGTGTCCACTCACCCACGGGAGATGGGCAGAGAGGGTGCTGTGTGGATCTGGCTATGTCCACTGACCCACGGCAGATGGGCAGGCAGGGCGCAGTGTAGATCTGGCTGTGTCCAATCACCCACGGCAGACCGGCAGGCAGGGCGCAGTGTGGATCTGGCTGTGACCACTCACCCACGGCAGACGGTAAGGCAAGGCGCAGTGTGGATCTGGCTGTGTCCACTCACCCACGGTAGACGGCTTGTCAAGGCGCAGTGCGGATCTGGCTGTGTCCACTCACCCACGGGAGACGGGCAGGCAGGGCGCAGTGCGGATCTGACTGTGTCCACTCACCCACGGGATACGGGCAGGCAAGGCGCAGTGTGGATTTGGCTGTGTCCACTCACCCACGGGAGACGGGCAGAGAGGGTGCTGTGTGGATCTGGCTATGTCCACTGACCCACGGCAGACGGGCAGGCAGGACGCAGTGCGGATCTGGCTGTGTCCACTCACCCACGGCAGACGGAAAGGCAGGGCGCAGTGCGGATCTCGCTGTGTCCACTCACCCACGGGAGACGGGCAGGCAGGGCACAGTGCGGATCTGGCTGTGTCCACTCACCCACGGGAGACGGGCAGGCAAGGCGCAGTTTTGATCTGGCTGTGTCCACTCACACACGGAGACGGGCAGAGAGGGTGCTGTGTGGATCTGGCTATGTACACTGACCCACGGCAGACGGGCAGGCAGGGCGAATTGCGGATCTGGCTGTGTCCAATCACCCAGGGCTGACGGGCAGACAGGGCGCTGTGCGGATCTGGCTGTGTCCACTCACCCACGGCAGATGGTGAGGCAGGGCGCAGTGTGGATCTGGCTGTGTCCACTCACCCACGGGAGACGGCTGGGCAAGGCGCAGTGTGGATCTGGCTAGTCCACTCACCCACGGGACAAGGGCAGAGAGGGTGCTGTGTGGATCTGGCTATGTTCACTGACCCAAGGCAGACGGTTAGGCAGGGCGCAGTCCGGATCTGGCTGTGTCCCCTAACCCATGGCAGACGGTCAGGAAGGGCGCAGTACGGATCTGGCTGTGTCCAATCACCCACGGCAGACGGTCAGGCAGTGCGCAGTGCGGATCTCGCTGTGTCCACTCACCCACGGGAGACGGGCAGAGAGGGTGCTGTGTGGATCTGGCTATGTCCAATGACCCACGGTAGACAGCTAGGCAAGGCGCAATGTGGATCTGGCTGTGTCCACTCACCCACGGGAGAAGGGCTGAGAGGGTGCTGTGTGGTCTGGCTATGTCCACTGACCGACGGCAGAAGGGCAGGCAGGGCGCAGTGCGGATCTGGCTGTGTCCACTCACCCACGGGAGACGGGCAGGCAGGGCGCAGTGCGGATCTGGCTGTGTCCACTCACCCACATGAGACGGGCAGGCAAGGAGCACTGTGGATCTTGCTGTGACCACACACCCACGGGAGACGGGCAGAGAGAGTGCTGTGTGGATCTAGCTATGTCCACTGACCCACGGCAGACGGGCAGGCAGGGCGCAGTGCGGATCTGGCTGTGTCCACTACCCCACGGGAGACGGGCAGGCAAGGTGCAGTGCGGATCTGGCTGTGTCCACTCAGCCACGGCACACGGGCAGGCAGGGCGCAGTGCGGATCTGGCTGTGTCCACTCACCCACGGGAGACGGGCAGGCAGGGCGCAGTGAAGATCTGGCTGTGTCCAATCACCCACGGAAGACGGGCAGTGAGGGTGCTCTGTGGATCTGGCTATGTCCACTGACCCACGGCAGACGGGCAGGCAGGGCGAATTGCGGATCTGGCTGTGTCCAATCACCCAGGGCAGACGGGCAGACAGGGCGCTGTGCGGATCTGGCTGTGTCCACTCACCCACGGCAGATGGTGAGGCAGGGTGCAGTGTGGATCTGGCTGTGTACACTCACCCACGGGAGACGGGTGGGCAAGGCGCAGTGTGGATCTGGCTGTGTCCACTCACCCACGGGACAAGGGCAGAGAGGGTGCTGTGTGGATCTGGCTATGTCCACTGACCCACGGCATACGGGCAGGCAGGGCGCAATGCGGATCTGCCTGTGTACCCTCACCCATGGCAGACGGTCAGGAAGGGCGCAGTACGGATCTGGCTGTGTCCAATCACCCACGGCAGACGGTCAGGAAGTGCGCAGTGCGGATCTCGCTGTGTCCACTCACCCACGGGAGATGGGCAGGCAGGGCGCAGAGTGGATCTGGCTGTGTCCACTCACCCACGGGAGACGGGCAGGCATGGCTCAGTGCGGACCTGGCTGTGTCCACTCACCCACGGGAGACGGGCAGGCAAGGCGCAGTGTGGATCTGGCTGTGTCCACTCACCCACGGGAGAGTGGCAGAGAGGGTGCTGTGTGGATCTGCCTATGTCCACTTACCCACGGCAGACGGGCAGGCAGGGCGCAGTGCGTATCTGGCTGTGTCCACTCACCCACAGGTGTGGGCAGGCAGGGCGCAGTGCGGATCTGGCTGTGTCCACTCACCCACAGGAGACGGGCAGGCAAGGCGCAGTGTGGATCTGGCTGTGGCCACTCACCCACTGGAGACGGGCAGAGAGGGTGCGCTTTGGATCTGGCTATGTCCACTGACCCACGGCAGACGGGCAGGCAGGGCGCAGTGCGGATCTCGCTGTGTCCACTCACCCACGGCTGACGGGCAGGCAGGACGCAGTGCGGATCTGGCTGTGTCCACTCACCCACGGCAGACGGGCCGGCAGGGCGCAGTGCGGATCTGGCTGTGTCCACTCACCCACGTGAGACGGGCAGGCAAAGCGCAGTGTGGATCTGGCTGTGTCTACTCACCCACGTGAGACGGGCAGAGAGGTTGCTGTGTGGATCTGGCTATGTCCACTGACCGACGGAAGACGGGCAGGCAGGGCGTAGTGCGAATCTGGCTGTGTCCACTCACCCACGAAAGACGATCAGGCAGGGCGCAGTGCGGATCTGGCTTGTCCACTCACCCACGGGAGACGGGCAGGCAGGGCGCAGTGCGGATCTGGCTGTGTCCACTCACCCACGGGAGACGGGCAGGCAGGGCTCAGTGCGGATCTGGCTGTGTCCACTCACCCACGGGAGACGGGCAGTCAAGGCGCAGTGTGGATCTGGCTGTGTCCACTCACACACGGGAGACGGGCAGAGCGGGTGCTGTGTCGATCTGGCTATATCCACTGACCCACGGCAGAAGGGCAGGCAGGACGCAGTGAGGATCTGGCTGTGTCCACTCACCCACGGCAGACGGGCAGGCAGGGCGCAGTGCCGATCTGGCTGTGTCCACTCACCCACGGGAGACGGGCAGGCAGGGCTCAGTGCGGACCTGGCTGTGTCCACTCATCCACGGGAGACGGGCAGGCAGGGCGCAGTGCGGATCTGGCTGTGTCCACTCACCCACGGGAGACGGGCAGGCAAGGCGCAGTGTGGATATGGCGGTGTCCACTCACCCACGGGAGACGGGCAGAGAGGGTGCGCTTTGGATCTGGCTATGTCCACTGACCCACGGCAGACGGGCAGTCAGGGCGCAGTGCGGATCTCGCTGTGTCCACTCACCCACGGCCTACGGGCAGGCAGGGCGCAGTGCGGATCTGGCTGTGTCCACTCACCCACAGCAGACGGTCAGGCAGGGCGCAGTGCGGATCAGGCTGTGTCCACTCACCCTCGGGAGCGGACAGGCAAGGCTCAGTGCGGATCTGGCTGTGTCCACTCACCCCCGGGAGACGGGCAGAGAGGGTGCTGTGTGGATCTGGCTATGTCCACTGACCCACGGCAGACAAGCAGGCAGGGCGCAAAGCGGATCTGGCTGTGTCCACTCACCCACAGCAAACGAGCAAGCAGGGTGCAGTGAGGATCTGGCTCTGTCCACTCACCCACGGGAGACGAGCAGGCAGGGCGCAGTGCGGATCTGGCTGTATCCACTCACCCACGGGAGACGGGCAGGCAAGGCACAGTGTGGATCTGGCTGTGTCCATTCACCCACGGAAGACGGGCAGAGAGGGTGCTGTGTGGATCTGGCTGTGTCCACTGACCCACGGCAGACGGACAGGCAGGGCGCAGTGCGGATCTGGCTGTGTCCACTCACCTACGGGAGACGGGCAGGCAGGGCGCAGTGCGGTCTGGCAGTGTCCACCCACCCACGGAAGACGGGCATACAGGGCGCAGTGCGGATCTGGCTGTGTCCACTCACCCACTGGAGACGGGTAGGCAAGGTGCAGTGTGGATCTGGCTGTGTCCACTCACCCATGGGAGACGGGTAGAGAGGGTGCTGTGCGTACCTGGCTATGTCCACAGACCCACGGCAGACGGGCAGGCAGTGCGCACTGCGGATCTGGGTGTGTCCACTCACCCACGGTAGACGGGCCGGAAGGGCGCAGTGCGGATCTGGCTGTGTCCACTCACCCACGGGAGACGGGCAGGCAAAGCGCAGTGTGGACCTGGCTGTGTCCACTCACCCACGGGAAACGGGCAGAGAGGGTGCTGTTTGGATCTGGATATATCCACTCACCCACGGGAGATGGGTAGGCACGGCGCAGTGCGGATCTTGCTGTGTCCACTCACCCACGGGAGACGGGCAGGCAAGGCGCAGTGTGGATCTGGCTGTGTCCACTCACCCACGGGAGACAGGAAGAGAGGGTGCTGTTTGGATCTGGCTATGTCCACTGACCCACGGCAGACGGGCAGGCAGGGCGCAGTGCGGATCTGGCTGTGTCCACTCACCCACGGCAGACGGGCAAACAGGGCGCAGTGCGGATCTGGCTGTGTCCACTCACCCACTTGAGTCGGGCAGGCAAAGCGCAGTGTGGATCTGGCTGTGTCTACTCACCCATGAGAGACGGGCAGAGAGGGTGCTGTGTGGATCTGGCTATGTCCACTGACCCACGGCAGACGGGCAGGCAGGGCGCAGTGCGGATGTAGCTGTGTCCACTCACCCTGGGGAGTCGGGAGGCAAGGCGCAGTGTGGATCTGGCTGTGTCCACTCACCCACGGGAGACAGGCAGAGAGGGTGCTGTGTGGATCTGGCTATGTCCACTGACCCACGGCAGACGGGCAGGCAGGGCACAGTGCGGATCTGGCTGTGTCCAATCACCCACGGCAGACGGGCAGGCAGGGCGCAGTGCGGATCTGGCTGTGTCAATTCACCCACGGCAGACGGTCAGGCAGGGCACAGTGCGGATCTGGCTGTGTCCCCTCACCCATGGGAGACGGGCATGCAGGGCGCAGTGTGGATCTGGCTGTGTCCACTCACCCACGGGAGACGGGCAGAGAGGGTGCAGTGTGGATCTGGCTATGTCCACTGACCCATGCAAACGGGCAGGCAGGGCGCAGTGCGGATCTGGCTGTGTCCACTCACCCACGGCAGACGGTCAGGCAGGGCGCAGTGCGGATCTGGCTGTGTCCACTCACCCCTCGGGAGACGGGCAGGCTGGGCACAGTGCGGATCTGGCTGTGTACACTCACCCACGGGAGATGGGCAGGCAGGGCACAGTGCGATCTGGCTGTGTCCACTCACCCACGGGAGACGGGCAGAGAGGGTGCTGTGTGGATCTGGCTATGTCCACTGACCCACGGCAGACGGGCAGGCAGGGCGCAGTGCGTATCTGGCTGTGTCCACTCACCCACGGCAGTAGGTCAGGCAGGGCGCAGTGCGGATCTGGCTGTGTCCACTCACCCACAGGAGTGGGCAGGCAGGGAGCAGTGCGGATCTGGCTGTGTCCACTCATCCACGGGAGATGGGCAGGCAGGGCGCAATGCGGATCTGCTGTGTCCACTCACCCACGGAGACGGGCAGGCAAGGTGCAGTGTGGATCTGGCTGTGTCCACTCACCCACGGGAGACGGGTAGAGAGGTTGCTGTGCGTATCTGGCTATGTCCACTGACCCACGGCAGACGGGCAGGAAGGACGCAGTGCGGATCTGGCTGTGTCCACTCACCCACGGCAGACGGGCAGGCAGGGCGCATTGCGGATCTGGCTGTGTCCACTCAAACACGGGAGACGGGCAGGCAAGGCGCAGTGTGGATCTGGGTGTGTCCACTCACCCACGGGAGACGGGCAGAGAGGGTGCTGTGTGGATCTGGCTATGTCCACTGACCCACGGCAGACGGGCAGGCAGGGCGCAGTGCGGATCTGGCTGTGTCCACTCACCCACGGCAGATGGTCTGTCAGGGCGCAGTGCGGATCTGGTTGTGTCCACTCACCCACGGGAGTCGGGCAGGCAAGGCGCAGTGTGGATCTGGCTGTGTTCACTCATCGACGGGAGACGGTCAAAGAGGGTGCTGTGTGGATCTGGCTGTGTCCACTGACCCACGGCAGATGGGCAGGCAGGGACCAGTGCGGATCTGGCTGTGTCCACTCACCCACGGCAGACGGGCAGGCAGGGCGCAGTGCGGATCTTGCTGTGTCCACTCATCCACGGGAGACGGGTAGGCAAGGTGCTGTGTGGACCTGGCTGTGTCCACTCACCCACGGGAGACGGGTAGAGAGGGTGCTGTGTGAATCTGGCTATGTTAATTGACCCACGGCAGACGGGCAGGCAGAGCACAGTGCGGATTTGTCTGTGTCCACTCACCCACGGCAGACGGTCAGGCAGGGCGCAGTGTGGATCTGGCTGTATCCACTGACCCACGGGAGACGGGTAGAGAGGGTGCTGTGCATACCTGGCTATGTCCACTGACCCATGGCAGACAGGCAGGCAATGCGCAGTGCGGATTTGGCTGTGTCCACTCATCCACAGGAGTCGGGCAGGTAGGGCGCAGTGCGGATCTGGCTGTGTCCACTCACCCACGGGAGACGGGCAGGCAGGGCGCAGTGTGGATCTGGCTGTGTCCACTCACCCACGGGAGACTGGCAGGCAGGGCGCAGTGTGGATCTGGCTGTGTCCACTCACCCATGCGAGACGTGCAGAGAGGGTGCTGTGTGGATCTGGCTATGTCCACTGACCCACGACAGACGGGCAGGCAGGGCGCAGTGCGGACTGGCTGTGTCCATTCACCCTCGGGAGACGGACATAGAGGGTGCTGTGTGGATCTGGCTATGTCCACTGACCCACGGCAGACTGGCAGGCAGGGCGAAGTGTGGATCTGGCTGTGTCCACTCACCCATGCGAGACGGGCAGAGAGGGTGCTGTGTGGATCTGGCTGTGTCCAATCACCCACGGCAGACGGGCAGTCAGGGCGCAGTGCGGATCTGGCTGTGTCCACTCACCCACGGGAAACAGGTAGAGAGGGTGCTGTGTGGATCTGGCTATGTCTACTGACCAACGGCAGACGAGCAGGCAGGGCGCATTGCGGATCTGGCTGTGTCCACTCACCCACGGCAAACGGTCAGGCAGGGTGCAGTGCGGATATGGCTGTGTCCACTCACACACGGCACACGGGTAGGCAGGGCGCAGTGCGGATCTGGCTGTATGAATTCACCCACGGCAGACGGTCAGGTAGGGCACAGTGCGGATCTGGCTGTGTCCCCTCACCCATGGGAGACGGGCATGCAGGGCGCAGTGTGGATCTGGTTGTGTCCACTCACCCACGTGTGACGGGCAGAGTGTTTGCAGTGTGGATCTGGCTATGTCCACTGACCCATGCAAACGGGCAGGCAGGGCGCAGTGCGGATCTGGCTGTGTCCACTCACCCACGGGATACGGGCTGGCAATGCGCAGTGCGGATCTGGCTGTGTCCACTCACCCACGGCAGACGGGCAGGCAGGGCGCAGTGCGGATCTGGCTGTGTCCACTCACCCACCGGAGACGGGCAGGCAAGGCGCAGTGTGGATCTGGCTGTGTCCACTCACCCACGGGAGACGGGCAGAGAGGGTGCTGTGTGGATCTGGCTATGTCCACTGACCCACGGCAGACGGGCAGGCAGGGCGCAGTGCGTATCTGGCTGTGTCCACTCACCCACGGCAGACGGTCAGGCAGGGGGCAGTGCGGATCTGGCTGTGTCCACTCACCCACAGGAGTGGGCAGGCAGGGCGCAGTGCGGATCTGGCTGTGTCCACTAATCCACGGGAGACGTGCAGGCAGGGCGCATTGCGGTACTGGCTGTGTCCACTCACCCACGGGAGACGGGCAGGCAAGGCGCAGTGTGGATCTGGCTGTGTCCACTAACACACGGGAGACGGGCAGAGAGGGTGCTGTGTGGATCTGGCTATGTCCACTGACCCACGGCAGACGGGCAGGCAGGGCAGAGTGCGGATCTGGCTGTGTCCACTCACCCACGGCAGACGGTCACGCAGGGCGCAGTGCGGATCTGGCTGTGTCCACTAACCCTGAGCAGACAGGCAGGCAAGGCGCAGTGAGGATTTGGCTGTGTCCACTCACCCAAGGGAGCCGGGCAGATAGGGTGCTGTGAGGATCTGGCTATATCCACTGACCCACGGCAGACGGGCAGACAGGGCGCAGTGCGGATCTGGATGTGTCCACTGACCCATGGGAAACGGGCAGGCAAGGTGCAGTGTGGATCTGGCTGTGTCCACTCACCCACGGGAGACGGGTAGAGAGGGTGCTGTGCGTATCTGGCTATGTCCACTGACCCACGGCAGACGGGCAGGCAGGGCGCCGTGCAGATCTGGCTGTGTCCACTCACCCACGGCAGACGGGCCGGCAGGGCGCAGTGTAGATCTGGCTGTGTCCACTCACCCACTTGAGACGGGCAGGCAAAGCGCAGTGTGGATCTGGCTGTGTCCAATCACCCACGGGAGACAGGCAGAGAGGGTGCTGTGTGGATCTGGCTATGTCCACTGACCCACGGCAGACGGGCAGGCAGGGTGCAGTGCGGATCTGGCTGTGTCCAATCACCCACGGCAGACGGGCAGGCAGGGCGCAGTGCAGATCTGGCTGTCTCCACTCACCCACGGCAGACGGTCAGGCAAGGCGCAGTGCAGATCTGGCTGTGTCCACTCACCCAGGGGAGACGGGTAGACAAGGCGCAGTGTGGATCTGGCTGTGTCTACTCACCCACGGGAGACGGGCAGAGAGGGTGCTGTGTGGATCTGGCTATATCCACTGACCCACGGAAGACGGGCAGGCATGGCGCAGTGCGGATCTGGCTGTGTCCACTCACCCACGGCAGACAGTCAGGCAGGTCACAGTGCGGATCTGGCTGTGTCCACTCATCCACAGGAGTCGGGCAGGCAGGGCGCAGTGCGGATCTGGCTGTGTCCACTCACCCACGGGAGACGGGCAGGCAGGGCGCAGTGCGGATCTGGCTGTGTCCACTCACCCACGGGAGACTGGCAGGCAGGGCGCAGTGTGGATCTGGCTGTGTCCACTCACCCATGCGAGACGTGCAGAGAGGGTGCTGTGTGGATCTGGCTATGTCCACTGACCCACGGCAGACGGGCAGGCAGGGCGCAGTGCGGATCTGGCTGTGTCCATTCACCCTCGGGAGACGGACATAGAGGGTGCTGTGTGGATCTGGCTATGTCCACTGACACACGGCAGACGGGCAGGCAGGGCGCAGTGCGGATCTGGCTGTGTCCACTAACCCACGGCAGATGGTCAGGCAGGGCGCAGTACGGATCTGGCTATGTCCACTCACCCACGGGAGAGGGGCAGGCAAGGGGCAGTGTGGATCTGGCTGTGTCTACTCACCCACGGGAGATGGGCAGAGAGGGTGCTGTGTGGATCTGGCTATGTTCACTGACCCACGGCAGATGGGCAGGCAGGGACCAGTGCGGATCTGGCTGTGTCCACTCTCCCACGGCAGCCGGGAAGACAGGGTGCAGTGTGGATCTGGCTGTGTCCACTCACCCACGGGAGACGGGCAGAGAGGGTGCTGTGTGGATATGGCTATGTCCACTGACCCACGGCAAACGGGCAGGCAGGGTGCAGTGCGGATCTTGCTGTGTCCACTCACCCACGGGAGACGGGCCGGCAGGGCGCAGTGCGGATCTGGATGTGTCCACTCACTCACGAGAGACGAGCAGGCAAGGCGCAGTGTGGATCTGGCTGTGTCCACTCACCCACGGGAGACGGGCAGAGGGTGCTGTGTGGATCTAGCTATGTCCACTGACCCACGGCAGACGGGCAGGCAGGGCGCAGTGCGGATCTGGCTGTGTCCACTCACCCACGGCAGACGGTCAGGCAGGGCGCAGTGCGGATCTGGCTGTGTCTACTCACCCACGAGAGACGGGCAGGCAGGGCGCAGTGCGATCTGGCTGTGTCCACTCACCCAAGGGAGACGGGCAGACAGGGCCCAGTGCGGATCTGGCTGTGTCCACTCACCCACGGGAGACGGGCAGGCAAGGTGCAGTGTGGATCTGGCTATGTCCACTCACCCACGTTAGATGGGTAAAGAGCGTGCTGTGCGTATCTGGCTATGTCCACTGACCCAAGGCAGACGGGCAGGCAGGGCGCAGTGCGGATCTGGCTGTGTCCACTCACCCACGGCAGACGGGCCGGCAGGGCGCAGTGTGGATCTGGCTGTGTCCACTCACCCACGGGAGACGGGTAGGCAAAGCGCAGTGTGGATCTGGCTGTGTCTACTCACCCACGGGAGACGGGCAGAGAGGGTGCTGTGTGGATCTGGCTATGTCCACTGACCCACGGCAGACGGGCAGGCAGGGCGCAGTGCGGATCTGGCTGTGTCCACTCACCCTGGTGAGACGGGTAGGCAAGGCGCAGTGTGGATCTGTCTGTGTCCACTCACCCACGGGAGACAGGCAGAGAGGGTGCTGTGTGGATCTGGCTATGTCCACTGACCCACGGCAGTCGGGCAGGCAGGGCGCAGTGCGCATCTGGCTGTGTCCACTGACCCACGGCAGACGGGCAGGCAGGATGCAGTGCGGATCTGGCTGTGTCCACTCACCCACGGGAGACTGGCAGGCAGGGCGCAGTGTGGATCTGGCTGTGTCCACTCACCCATGCGAGATGGGCAGGCAGGGCGCAGTGCGGATATGGCTGTGTCCATTCACCCTCGGGAGACGGACATAGAGGGTGCTGTGTGGATCTGGCTATGTCCACTGACCCACGGCAGACTGGCAGGCAGGGCGCAGTGTGGATCTGGCTGTGTCCACTCACCCATGCGAGACGGGCAGAGAGGGTGCTGTGTGGATCTGGCTGTGTCCAATCACCCACGGCACACGGGCAGGAAGGGCGCAGTGCGGATCTGGCTGTGTCCACTCACACACGGGAGACGGGTAGAGAGGGTGCTGTGTGTATCTGGCTATGTCTACTGACCCACGGCAGACGGGCAGGCAGGGCGCAGTGCGGATCTGGCTGTGTCCACTCACCCACGGCAGACGGGCAGGCAGGGCGCAGTGCGGATCTGGCTGTGTCCACTCACTCAGGGGAGACGGGCAGGCAAGGCGCAGTGTGGATCTGGCTGTGTCCACTCACCCACGGGAGACGGGCAGAGAGTGCTGTGTGGATCTGGCTATGTCCACTGACCCACGGCAGACGGGCAGGCAGGGCGCAGTGCGGATCTGTCTGTGTCCACTCACCCAAGGCAGACGGTAAGGCTGGGCGCAGTGCGGATCTGGCTGTGTCCACTCACCCAAGGGGACGGGCAGGCAAAGCGCAGTGTGGATCTGGCTGTGTCCACTCACCCATGGGAGACGGGCATTGAGGGTGCTGTGTGGATCTGGCTATGTCCACTGACCCACGGCAGACGGGCAGGCAGGGCGCAGTGCGGATCTGGCTGTGTCCACTCACCCACGAAAGACGATCAGGCAGGGCGCAGTGCGGATCTGGATGTGTCCACTCACCCACGGGAGATGGGCAGGCAGGGCGCAGTGCGGATCTGTCTGTGTCCACTCACTCACGGGAGACGGGCAGGCAGGGCTCAGTGCGGATCTGGCTGTGTCCACTTACCCACGGGAGACGGGCAAGCAAGGCGCAGTGTGGATCTGGCTGTGTCCAATCACCCACGGCAGATTGGCAGGCAGGGCGCAGTGCAGATCAGGCTATGTCCACTCACCACGGGAGACGGGCAGAGAGGGTGCTGTGTGGATCTGGGTATGTCCACTGACCCACGGAGGATGGGCAGGCAGGGCGCAGTGCAGATCTTGCTGTGTCCAATCACCCACGGAAGACGGGCAGAGAGGGTGCTGTGTGGATCTGGCTATGTCCACTGACCCACGGCAGACGGGCAGGCAGGGCGAATTGCGGATCTGGCTGTGTCCAATCACCCAGGGCAGACGGGCAGACAGGGCGCTGTGCGGATCTGGCTGTGTCCACTCACCCACGGCAGATGGTGAGGCAGGGTGCAGTGTGGATCTGGCTGTGTCCACTCACCCACGGGAGACGGGTGGGCAAGGCGCAGTGTGGATCTGGCTGTGTCCACTCACCCACGGGACAAGGGCAGAGAGGGTGCTGTGTGGATCTGGCTATGTCCACTGACCCACGGCAGACGGGCAGGCAGGGCGCAATGCGGATCTGGCTGTGTACCCTCACCCATGGCAGACGGTCAGGAAGGGCGCAGTATGGATCTGGCTGTGTCCAATCACCCACGGCAGACGGTCAGGCAGTGCGCAGTGCGGATCTCGCTGTGTCCACTCACCCTCGGGAGATGGGCACGCAGGGCGCAATGTGGATCTGGCTGTGTCCACTCACCCACGAGAGACGGGCAGGCAGGGCTCAGTGCGGACCTGGCTGTGTCCACTCACCCACGGGAGACGGGCAGGCAAGGCGCAGTGTGGATCTGGCTGTGTCCACTCACCCACGGGAGAGGGGCAGAGAGGGTGCTGTGTGGATCTGCCTATGTCCACTTACCCACGGCAGACGGGCAGGCAGGGCGCAGTGCGTATCTGGCTGTGTCCACTCACCCACAGGTGTGGGCAGGCTGGGCGCAGTGCGGATCTGGCTGTGTCCACTCACCCACGGGAGACGGGCAGGCAGGGCGCAGTGCGGATCTGGCTGTGTCCACTCACCCACGGGAGACGGGCAGGCAGGGCTCAGTGCGGATCTGGCTGTGTCCACTCACCCACGGGAGACGGGCAGTCAAGGCGCAGTGTGGATCTGGCTGTGTCCACTCACACACGGGAGACGGGCAGAGCGGGTGCTGTGTCGATCTGGCTATATCCACTGACCCACGGCAGAAGGGCAGGCAGGGCGCAGTGAGGATCTGGCTGTGTCCACTCACCCACGGCAGATGGGCAGGCAGGGCGCAGTGCCGATCTGTCTGTGTCCACTCACCCACGGGAGACGGGCAGGCAGGGCGCAGTGCCGATCTGTCTGTGTCCACTCACCCACGGGAGACGGGCAGGCAGGGCTCAGTGCGGACCTGGCTGTGTCCACTCACCCACGGGAGACGGGCAGGCAAGGCGCAGTGTGGATCTGGCTGTGTCCACTCACCCACGGGAGACGGGCAGAGAGGGTGTTGTGTGGATCTGCCTATGTCCACTGACCCACGGCAGACGGGGAGGCAGGGCGCAGTGCGTATCTGGCTGTGTCCACTCACCCACAGGAGTGGGCAGGCAGGGCGCAGTGCGGATCTGGCTGTGTCCACTCATCCACGGGAGACGGGCAGGCAGGGCGCAGTGCGGATCTGGCTGTGTCCACTCACCAACGGGAGACGGGCAGGCAAGGCGAAGTGTGGATATGGCGGTGTCCACTCACCCACGGGAGACGGGCAGAGAGGGTGCGCTTTGGATCTGGCTATGTCCACTGACCCACGGCAGACGGGCAGTCAGGGTGCAGTGCGGATCTGGCTGTGTCCACTCACCCACGGCCTACCGGCAGGCAGGGCGCAGTGCGGATCTGGCTGTGTCACTCACCCACGGCAGACGGTCACGCAGGGCGCAGTGCGGATCAGGCTGTGTCCACTCACCCTCGGGAGCGGACAGGCAAGGCGCAGTGCGGATCTGGCTGTGTCCACTCACCCACGGGAGACGGGCAGAGAGGGTGCTGTGTGGATCTGGCTATGTCCACTGACCCACGGCAGACAAGCAGGCAGGGCGCAAAGCGGATCTGGCTGTGTCCACTCACCCACAGCAAACGAGCAAGCAGGGTGCAGTGAGGATCTGGCTCTCTCCGCTCACCCACGGGAGACGAGCAGGCAGGGCGCAGTGCGAATCTGGCTGTATCCACTCACCCACGGGAGACGGGCAGGCAAGGCGCAGTGTGGATCTGGCTGTGTCCATTCACCCACGGAAGACGGGCAGAGAGGGTGCTGTGTGGATCTGGCTGTGTCCACTGACCCACGGCAGACGGACAGGCAGGGCGCAGTGCGGACCTGGCTGTGTCCACTCACCCACGGCAGACGGTCAGGCAAGGCGCAGTGCGGATCTGGCTGTGTCCACTCACCTACGGGAGACGGGCAGGCAGGGCGCAGTGCGGTCTGGCAGTGTCCACCCACCCACGGCAGACGGGCATACAGGGCGCAGTGCGGATCTTGCTGTGTCCACTCACCCACTGGAGACGGGTAGGCAAGGTGCAGTGTGGATCTGGCTGTGTCCACTCACCCATGGGAGACGGGCAGAGAGGGTGCTGTGCGTACCTGGCTATGTCCACAGACCCACGGCAGACGGGCAGGCAGTGGGCAGTGCGGATCTGGGTGTGTCCACTCACTCACGGCAGACGGGCCGGAAGGGCGCAGTGCGGATCTGGCTGTGTCCACTCACCCACGGGAGACGGGCAGGCAAAGCGCAGTGTGGATCTGGCTGTGTCCACTCACCCACGGGAAACGGGCAGAGAGGGTGCTGTTTGAGTTTGGATATGTCCACTCACCCACGGGAGATGGGTAGGCACGGCGCAGTGCAGATCTGGCTGTGTCCACTCACCCACGGGAGACGGGCAGGCAAGGCGCAGTGTGGATCTGGCTGTGTCCACTCACCCACGGGAGACAGGAAGAGAGGGTGCTGTTTGGATCTGGCTATGTCCACTGACCCACGGCAGACGGGCAGGCAGGGCGCAGTGCAGATCTGGCTGTGTCCACTCACCCACGGCAGACGGGCAAGCAGGGCGCAGTGCGGATCTGGCTGTGTCCACTCACCCACTTGCGTCGGGCAGGCAAAGCGCAGTGTGGATCTGGCTGTGTCTACTCCCCCATGAGAGACGGGCAGAGAGGGTGCTGTGTGGATCTGGCTATGTCCACTGACCCACGGGAGACGGGCAGGCAGGGCTCAGTGCGGACCTGGCTGTGTCCACTCACCCAAGGGAGACGGGCAGGCAAGGCGCAGTGTGGATCTGGCTGTGTCCACTCACCCACGGGAGACGGGCAGAGAGGGTGCTGTGTGGATCTGCCTATGTCCACTGACCCACGGCAGACGGGCAGGCAGGGCGCAGTGCGTATCTGGCTGTGTCCACTCACCCACAGGAGTGGGCAGGCAGGGCGCAGTGCGGATCTGGCTGTGTCCACTCATCCACGGGAGACGGGCAGGCAGGGCGCAGTGCGGATCTGGCTGTGTCCACTCACCCACGGGAGACGGGCAGGCAAGGCGCAGTGTGGATATGGCGGTGTCCACTCACCCACGGGAGACGGGCAGAGAGGGTGCGCTTTGGATCTGGCTATGTCCACTGACCCACGGCAGACGGGCAGTCAGGGCGCAGTGCGGATCTGGCTGTGTCCACTCACCCACGGCCTACGGGCAGGCAGGGCGCAGTGCGGATCTGGCTGTGTCCACTCACCCACGGCAGACGGTCAGGCAGGGCGCAGTGCGGATCAGGCTGTGTCCACTCACCCACGGGAGACGGGCAGGCAAGGCCCAGTGTGGATCTGGCTGTGTCCACTCACCCACGGGAGACAGGAAGAGAGGGTGCTGTTTGGATCTGGCTATGTCCACTGACCCACGGCAGACGGGCAGGCAGGGCGCAGCGCGGATCTGGCTGTGTCCATTCACCCACGGCAGACGGGCAAGCAGGGCGCAGTGCGGATCTGGCTGTGTCCACTCACCCACTTGAGTCGGGCAGGCAAAGCGCAGTGTGGATCTGGCTGTGTCTACTCACCCATGAGAGACGGGCAGAGAGGGTGCTGTGTGGATCTGGCTATGTCCACTGACCCACGGCAGACGGGCAGGCAGGGCGCAGTGCGGATCTAGCTGTGTCCACTCACCCTGGGGAGACGGGAGGCAAGGCGCAGTGTGGATCTGGCTGTGTCCACTCACCCACGGGAGACAGGCCGAGAGGGTGCTGTGTGGATCTGGCTATGTCCACTGACCCACGGCAGACGGGCAGGCAGGGCACAGTGTGGATCTGGCTGTGTCCACTCACCCATGCCAGACGGGCAGAGAGGGTGCTGTGTGGATCTGGCTGTGTCCAATCACCCACGGCAGACGGGCAGGCAGGGCGCAGTGCGGATCTGGCTGTGTCCACTCACCCACGGGAGACGGGCAGGCAAGGCGCAGTGTATATCTGGCTGTGTCCACTCACCCACGGGAGATGGGTAGAGAGGGTGCTGTGTGGATCTGGCTGTGTCCACTCACCAACGGGAGACGGGCAGAGAGGGTGCTGGGTGGATCTGGCTATGTCCACTGACCCACGGCAGACTGGCAGGCAGGGCGCATTGCGGATATGGCTGTGTCCACTCACACACGGCACACGGGTAGGCAGGGCGCAGTGCGGATCTTGCTGTGTCCAATCACCCACGGCAGTCGGGCAGGCAGGGCACAGTGCGGATCTGGCTGTGTCCACTCACCCACGGGAGACGGGCAGGCAGGGCGCAGTGCGGATCTGGCTGTGTCAATCACCCACGGCAATTGGGCAGGCAGGGCGCAGTGCGGATCTGGCTGTGTCCACTCACCCACGGCAGACGGTCAGGAAGGGCACAGTGCCGATCTGGCTGTGTCCACTCACCACGGGAGACGGGTAGGCAAGGCGCAGTGTGGATCTGGCTGTGTCCACTCACCCACGGGAGACGGGCAGAGAGGGAGCTGTGGGGATCTGGCTATGTCCACTGACCTACGGCAGACTTGCAGGCAGGGCACAGTGCAAATTTCCTGTGTCCACTCACCCACGGCAGACGGGCAGGCAGGGCGCAGTGCGGATCTGGCTGTGTCCAATCACCAACGGCAGACGGGCAGGCAGGGTGCATTGCGGATCTGGCTGTGTCCACTCACCCACGGGAGACGGGCAGGCAGGGTGCTGTGCGGATCTGGCTGTGTCCAATTACCCACGGCAATTGGGCAGGCAGGGCACAGTGCCGATCTGGCTGTGTCCACTCACCCTCGGGAGACGGGCAGGCAAGGCGCAGTGTGGATTTGGCTGTGTCCACTCACCCACGGGAGACGGGCAGAGAGTGCTGTGTGGATCTGGATATGTCCACTGACCCACGGCAGACGGGCAGGCAGGGTGCAGTGCGGATCTGGCTGTGTTCACTCACCCACGGGAGACGGGCAGGCAAAGCGCAGTGTGGATCTGGCTGTGTCCACTCACCCACGAAAGAAGATCAGGCAGGGCGCAGTGCGGATCTGGCTGTGTCCACTCACCCACGGGAGTGGGCAGGCAGGGCGCAGTGCGGATCTGGCTGTGTCCACTCACCCACGGGAGACGGGCAGGCAGGGCTCAGTGCGGATCTGTCTGTGTCCACTCACCCACGGGAGACGGGCAGGCAAGGCGCAGTGTGGATCTGGCTGTGTCCTCTCACCCACGGGAGATGGGCAGAGAGGGTGCTGTGTGGATCTGGTTATGTCCACTGACCCACGGCAGACGGGCAGGCAGGGCGCAGTGCGGATCAGGCTGTGTCCACTCACTCACGGTAGACGGGCAGGCAGGGCGCAGTACGGATCTGGTTAAGTCCACTCACCCACGGGAGACGGGCAGGCAAGGCGCAGTGTGCATCTGGCTGTGTCTACTCACCCACGGGAGACGGACAGAGAGGGTGATGTGTGGATCTGGCCCTGTCCACTGACCCACGGCAGACGGGCCGGCAGGGCGCAGTGCGGATCTGGCTATGTCCACTCACCCACGGCAGACGGGCAGGCAGGGCGCAGTGAGGATCTGCTGTGTCCACTCACCCACGGGAGATGGGAAGGAAAGGCGCAGTGTGGATCTGGCTTGGCCACTCACCCACGGGAGACGGGCAGGCAAGGCGCAGTGTGGATCTGGCTGTGTCCAATCACCCACGGGAGATGGACAGAGATGGTGCTGTGTGGATCTGGCCCTGTCCACTGACCCACGACACACGGACAGGCAGGGCGCAGTGGGGATGTGGCTATGTCCACTCACCCACGGGTGACGGGCAGAGACGGTGCTGTGTGCATCTGGCTATGTCCACTGACCCACGGCAGACGTGCAGGCAGGGCGCAGTGCCGATCTGGCTGTGTCCAATCACCCTCGGCCGACGGGCAGGCAGGGCGCAGTGCGGATCTGGCTGTGTCCACTCACCCACTGCAGACGGGCAGGCAGGGCGCAGGGCGGATCTGGCTGTGTCCACTCACCAATGGGAGACGGGCATGCAAGGCGCAATGTGGATCTAGCTGTGTCCACACTCCCACGAGAGACGGGCAGAGAGGGTGCTGTGTGGATCTGGCTATGTCCACTGACTCACGGCAGACGGGCAGGCAGGGCGCAGTGCGGATCTGGCTGTGTCGAATCACTCATGGCAGACGGGCAGGCAGGGCGCAGTGCGGATAAGGCTGTGTCCACTCACCCACGGGAGACGGGCAAGTAAGGCGCACTGTGGATCTGCCTGTGTCCACTCACCCACGGCAGACTGGAGGCAGGGCGCAGTGCGGATCTGGCTGTGTCCACTCACCCACAGGAGACGGGTAGGCAAAGCACAGTGTGGATCTGGCTGTGTCCACTCACCCACGGGAGACGGGCAGAGAGGGTGCTGTGTGGATCTGGCTATGTCCACTGACACACGGCAGACGGGCAGGCAGGGCGCAGTGCGGATCTGGCTGTGTCCATTCACCCACGGGGGACAAGTAGGCAAGGCGCAGTGTGGATCTGGCTGTGTCCACTCACCCACGGGAGACTGGCAGGCAGGGCGCAGTGTGGATCTGGCTGTGTCCACTCACCCATGCGAGACGTGCAGAGAGGGTGCTGTGTGGATCTGGCTATGTCCACTGACCCACGGCAGACGGGCAGGCAGGGCGCAGTGCGGATCTGGCTGTGTCCATTCACCCTCGGGAGACGGACATAGAGGGTGCTGTGTGGATCTGGCTATGTCCACTGACACACGGCAGACGGGCAGGCAGGGCGCAGTGCGGATCTGGCTGTGTCCACTAACCCACGGCAGATGGTCAGGCAGGGCGCAGTACGGATCTGGCTATGTCCACTCACCCTCGGGAGAGGGGCAGGCAAGGGGCAGTGTGGATCTGGCTGTGTCTACTCACCCACGGGAGATGGGCAGAGAGGGTGCTGTGTGGATCTGGCTATGTTCACTGACCCACGGCAGATGGGCAGGCAGGGACCAGTGCGGATCTGGCTGTGTCCACTCTCCCACGGCAGACGGGAAGGCAGGGTGCAGTGTGGATCTGGCTGTGTCCACTCACCCACGGGAGACGGGCAGAGAGGGTGCTGTGTGGATATGGCTATGTCCACTGACCCACGGCAAACGGGCAGGCAGGGCGCAAAGCGGATCTGGCTATGTCCACTCACCCACGGCAAACGGGCAGGCAGGGTGCAGTGCGGATCTTGCTGTGTCCACTCACCCACGGGAGACGGGCCGGCAGGGCGCAGTGCGGTTCTGGCTGTGTCCACTCACTCACGAGAGACGAGCAGGCAAGGCGCAGTGTGGATCTGGCTGTGTCCACTCACCCACGGGAGACGGGCAGAGGGTGCTGTGTGGATCTAGCTATGTCCACTGACCCACGGCAGACGGGCAGGCAGGGCGCAGTGCGGATCTGGCTGTGTCCACTCACCCACGGGAGATGGGCAGGCAGGGCGCAGTGCGGATCTGTCTGTGTCCACTCACTCACGGGAGACGGGCAGGCAGGGCTCAGTGCGGATCTGGCTGTGTCCACTTACCCACGGGAGACGGGCAAGCAAGGCGCAGTGTGGATCTGGCTGTGTCCAATCACCCACGGCAGATTGGCAGGCAGGGCGCAGTGCAGATCAGGCTATGTCCACTCACCACGGGAGACGGGCAGAGAGGGTGCTGTGTGGATCTGGCTATGTCCACTGACCCACGGAGGATGGGCAGGCAGGGCGCAGTGCAGATCTGGCTGTGTCCAATCACCCACGGAAGACGGGCAGAGAGGGTGCTGTGTGGATCTGGCTATGTCCACTGACCCACGGCAGTCGGGCAGGCAGGGCGAATTGCGGATCTGGCTGTGTCCAATCACCCAGGGCAGACGGGCAGACAGGGCGCTGTGCGGATCTGGCTGTGTCCACTCACCCACGGCAGATGGTGAGGCAGGGTGCAGTGTGGATCTGGCTGTGTCCACTCACCCACGGGAGACGGGTGGGCAAGGCGCAGTGTGGATCTGGCTGTGTCCACTCACCCACGGGACAAGGGCAGAGAGGGTGCTGTGTGGATCTGGCTATGTCCACTGACCCACGGCAGACGGGCAGGCAGGGCGCAATGCGGATCTGGCTGTGTACCCTCACCCATGGCAGACGGTCAGGAAGGGCGCAGTACGGATCTGGCTGTGTCCAATCACCCACGGCAGACGGTCAGGCAGTGCGCAGTGCGGATCTCGCTGTGTCCACTCACCCACGGGAGATGGGCACGCAGGGCGCAATGTGGATCTGGCTGTGTCCACTCACCCACGAGAGACGGGCAGGCAGGGCGCAGTGCGGACCTGGCTGTGTCCACTCACCCACGGGAGACGGGCAGGCAAGGCGCAGTGTGGATCTGGCTGTGTCCACTCACCCACGGGAGAGGGGCAGAGAGGGTGCTGTGTGGATCTGCCTATGTCCACTTACCCACGGCAGACGGGCAGGCAGGGCGCAGTGCGTATCTGGCTGTGTCCACTCACCCACAGGTGTGGGCAGGCAGGGCGCAGTGCGGATCTGGCTGTGTCCACTCACCCACGGGAGACGGGCAGGCAGGGCGCAGTGCGGATCTGGCTGTGTCCACTCACCCACAGGAGACGGGCAGGCAGGGCTCAGTGCGGATCTGGCTCTGTCCACTCACCCACGGGAGACGGGCAGTCAAGGCGCAGTGTGGATCTGGCTGTGTCCACTCACACACGGGAGACGGGCAGAGCGGGTGCTGTGTCGATCTGGCTATATCCACTGACCCACGGCAGAAGGGCAGGCAGGGCGCAGTGAGGTTCTGGCTGTGTCCACTCACCCACGGCAGATGGGCAGGCAGGGCGCAGTGCGGATCCGGCTTTGTCCACTCACACAAGGGGGACGGGCAGGCAGGGCGCAGTGCGGATCTGGCTGTGTCCACACACCCACGGGAGACTGGCAGGCTGGGCGCAGTGCGGATCTGGCTGTGTCCACTCACCCACGGCAGACGGGCTGGCAGGGCGCAGTGCGGACCTGGCTGTGTCCACTCACCCACGTGAGACGGGTAGGCAGGGCGCAGTGCGGATCTGGCTGCGTCCAATCACCCACGGGAGACGGGCAGGCATGGCGCAGTTCGGATCTGGCTGTGTCCAGTCACCCACGGGAGACGGGCAGGCATGGCGCAGTTCGGATCTGGCTGTGTCCAGTCACCCACGGCAGACGGGCAGGCAGGGCGCAGTGCGGATCTGGCTGTGTCCACTCACCCACGGGAGACGGGCAGGCAGGGCGCAGTGCGGATCTGGCTGTGTCCACTCACCCATGGGAGACGGGCAGGCAAGGCCAGTGTGGATCTGGCTGTGTCCACTCACCCACGGGAGACGGACAGAGAGGGTGCTGTGTGGATCTGGCTATGTCCACTTACCCACGGCAGACAGGCAGGCAGGGCGCAGTGCGGATCTGGCTGTGTCCACTAACCCACGGCAGACTGGCAGGCAGGGCGCAGTGCAGATCTGGCTGTGTACACTCTCCCACGGGAGGCGGGCCGGCAAGGCGCAGTGTGGATCTGGCTATGTCCACTCACCCACGGGAGATGGGCAGAAAGGGTGCTGTGTGGATCTGGTTATTTCCACTGACCCACGGCAGACGGGTAGGCAGGGCGCAGTGCGGATCTGGCTGTGTCCACTCACCCACGGAAGATGGTCAGGCAGGGTGCCGTGCAGATCTGGCTGTGTCCACTCACTCACGGGAGACAGGCAGACAGGGCGCAGTGCGGATCTGGCTGTGTCCACTCACCCATGGGAGACGCGCAGGCAGGGCGCAGTGCGGATCTGGCTGTGTCCACTCACACACGGGAGACGGGCAGGCAGGGCACAGTGCGGATCTGGCTGTGTCCACTCACTCACGGCAGAGGGGCAGGCAGGGCGCAGTGCGGATCTGGCTGTGTCCACTCACCCACGGGAGACGGGCAGAGAGGGTGCTGTGTGGATCTGGCTATGTCCACTGACCCACGGCAGACGGGCAGGCAGGGCGCAGTGCGGATCTGGCTGTGTCCACTCACCCACGGGAGATGGGCAGGCATGGCGCAATGTGGATCTGGCTGTGTCCACTCACCGACGAAAGACGGGCAGGCAAGGCGCAATGTGGATCTTGCTGTGTCCACTCACCCACGGGAGATGGGCAGAGAGGGTGCTGTGTGGATCTGGCTATGTCCACTGACCCACGGCAGACGGGCAGGCAGGGCGCAGTGCGGATCTGGCTGTGTCCACTCACCCACGGCAGACGGGCAGGCAGGGCGCAGTGCGGATCTGGCTGTGTCCACTCACCCACGGGAGACGGGCAAGCAGGGCGCAGTGTGGATCTGGCTGTGTCCACTCACCCACGGGAGACGGGCAGAGACGGTTCTGTGCGGATCTGGCTGTGTCCACTCACCCACGGGAGACGGGCAGGCAGGGCGCAGTGCGGATCTGTCTGTGTCCACTCACCCACGGGAGGCGGTCAGGCGAGGCACAGTGTGGATCTGGCTGTGTCCACTCACCCACGGGAGACGGGCAGACAGGGTGCTGTGTGGATCTGGCTATGTCCACTGACCCACGGCAGACAGGCAGGCAGGGCGCAGTGCGGATCTGGCTGTGTCCACTCACCCACGGCAGACTGGCAGGCAGGGCACAGTGCGGATCTGGCTTTGTCCACTCACCCACGGGAGACGGGCAGGCAGGGCGCAGTGCGGATCAGGCTCTGTCCACTCACTCACGGGAGACGGGCAGGCAGGGCGCGGTGCGGATCTGGCTGTGTCCACTCACCCACTGGAGATGGGCAGGCAGGGCGCAGTGCGGATCTGGCTGTGTCCACTCACCCACGGGAGACGGGCAGAGATGGTGCTCTGTTGATCTGGGTATGTCCACTGACCCACGGGAGACGGGCAGGCAGAGCGCAATGCGGATCTGGCTGTGTCCACTCACCCACGGCAGACGGGCAGGCAGAGGGCAGTGCGGATCTGGCTGTGTCCACTCACCCACGGGAGATTGGCAGAGAGGGTGCCGTGTGGATCTGGCTATGTCCACTGACCCACGGCAGAAGGGGAAGCAGGGCGCAGTGCGGATCTGGCTGTGTCCACTCACCCACGGCAGACGGTCAGTCAGGGCGCAGTGCGGATGTGGCTGTGTCCACTCACCCATGATAGACGGGCAGGCAGTGCGCAGTGCGGATCTGGCTGTCTCCATTCACCCATGGGAGACGGGCAGGCAAGGCGCAGTGTGGATCTGGCTTTGTCCAAACTCCCACGGGAGACGGGCAGAGAGGGTGCTGTGTGGATCTGGCTATGTCCACTGACCCACGGCAGACGGGCAGGCAAGGCGCAGTGCGGATCTGGCTGTGTCCAATCACCCACGGCAGACGGCCAGGCAGGGCGCAGTGTGGATATGGCTGTGTCCAGTAACCCAAGGGAGACAGGCAGGTAAGGCGCACTGTGGATCAGGGTGTGTCCACTCACCCACGGCAGACGGGCAGGCAGGGTGCAGTGCGGATCTGGCTGTGTTAACTCACCCACGGCAGACGGGCAGGAAGGGCGCAGTGCGGATCTGGCTGTGTCCACTCACCCACGGGAGACGGGTAGGCAAAGCGTAGTGTGGATCTGGCTGTGTTAACTACCCATGGCAGACGGGCAGGCAGGGCGCAGTGCGGATCTGGCTGTGTCCACTCACCCACGGGAGACGTGTAGGCAAGGCGCAGTGTGGATGTGGCTTTGTCCACTCACCCACGACAGACGGGCAGGCAGGGCGCAGTGCGGATCTGGCTGTGTCCACTCACCCACAAGAGATGGGCAGGCAATGCGCAGTGTGGATCTGGCCGTGTCCACTCACCCACTGGAGACGGGCAGAGAGGGTGCTGTGTGGATCTGGCTATGTCCACTGACCCACGGCAGACGGGCAGGCAGGGCGTACTTCGGATCTGGCTGTGTCCACTCACCCACGGGAGATGGGCAGGCAAGGCGCAGTGTGGATCTGGCTGTGTTTACTCACCCACGAGAGACGGGCAGAGAGGGTGCTGTGTGGATCTGGCTATGTACACTGACACACGGCAGACGGGCAGGCAGGGCGCAGTGAGGATCTGGCTGTGTCCACTCAACCATGGGAGACGGGCAGGCAGTGCGCAGTGCGGATCTGGCTGTGTCCACTCACCCATGGGAGACGGGCAGGCAAGGCGCAGTGTGGATCTGGCTGTGTCAACTCACCCACGGGAGATGGGCAGAGAGGGTGCCGTGTGGATCTGGCTATGTCCACTGACCCACGGCAGACGGGGAAGCAGGGCGCAGTGCGGATCTGGCTGTGTCCACTCACCCATGGCAGATGGTCAGGCAGGGCACAGTGCGGATCTGGCTGTGTCCACTCACCCATGGCAGACGGGCAGGCAGTGCGCAGTGCGGATCTGGCTGTGTCCACTCACCCATGTGAGACGGGCAGGCAAGGCGCAGTTTGGATCTGGTTGTGTCCAACTCCCACGGGGGACGGGCAGAGAGGGTGCTGTGTGGATCTGGCTATGTCCACTGACCCACGGCAGACGGGCAGGCAAGGCGCAGTGCGGATCTGGCTGTGTCCAATCACCCACGGCAGATGGCCAGGCAGGGCGCAGTGCGGATATGGCTGTGTCCACTCACCCACGGGAGACGTGTAGGCAAGGCGCAGTGTGGATGTGGCTTTGTCCACTCACCCACGACAGACGGGCAGGCAGGGCGCAGTGCGGATCTGGCTGTGTCAACTCACCCAAGGGAGACGGGCAGGCAAGGCGCAGTGTGGATCTGGCTGTTCCACTCACCCACGGGAGACGGGCAGAGAGGGTGCTGTGTGGTCTGGCTATGTCCACTGACCGACGGCAGAAAGGCGGCAGGGCGCAGTGCGGATCTGGCTGTGTCCCCTCACAGACGGCAGACGGTCAGGCAGGGAGCAGTGCGGATCTGGCTGTGTCCACTCACCCACGGGAGACGGGCAGGCAGGGCGCAGTGCGGATCTGGCTGTGTCCACTCACCCACGGGAGACGGGCAGGCAAGGTGCACTGTGGATGTTGCTGTGACCACACACCCACGGGAGACGGGCAGAGAGAGTGCTGTGTGGATCTAGCTATGTCCACTGACCCACGGCAGACGGGCAGGCAGGGCGCAGTGCGGATCTGGCTGTGTTAACTCACCCACGGCAGACGGGCAGGCAGGGCGCAGTGCGGATCTGGCTGTGTCCACTCACCCACGGGAGACGGGTAGGCAAAGCGTAGTGTGGATCTGGCTGTGTTAACTACCCATGGCAGACGGGCAGGCAGGGCGCAGTGCGGATCTGGCTGTGTCCATTCACCCACGGGAGACGGGTAGGCAAGGCGCAGTGTGGATCTGGCTGTGTCCACTCACCCACGGGAGACGGGCAGAGAGGTTGCTGTATGGATCTGTCTATGTCCATTGACCCACATCAGACGGGCAGGCAGGGCGCAGTGTGGATCTGGCTGTGTCCCCTTTCCCACAGCAGACGGTCAGGCAGGGCGCAGTGCGGATCTGGCTGTGTCCACTCACCCACGGGAGACGTGTAGGCAAGGCGCAGTGTGGATGTGGCTTTGTCCACTCACCCACGACAGACGGACAGGCAGGGCGCAGTGTGGATCTGGCCGTGTCCACTCACCCACTGGAGACGGGCAGAGAGGGTGCTGTGCGGATCTGGCTATGTCCACTGACCCACGGCAGACGGGCAGGCAGGGCGCACTTCGGATCTGGCTGTGTCCAGTCACCCACGGCAGTCGGGCAGGCAGGGCGCAGTGCAGATCTGGCTGGGTCCACTCACCCACGGGAGATGGGCAGGCAAGGCGCAGTGTGGATCTGGCTGTGTTTACTCACCCACGAGAGAAGGGCAGAGAGGGTGCTGTGTATCTGGCTATGTACACTGACCAACGGCAGACGGGCAGGCAGGGCGCAGTGCGGATCTGGCTGTGTCCACTCACAAACGGCAGACGGTCAGGATGGGCGCAGTGCGGATCTGGCTGTGTCCACTACCCCACGGGAGACGGGCAGGCAGGGTGCAGTGCGGATCTGGCTGTGTCCACTCAGCCATGGCACACGGGCAGGCAGGGCGCAGTGCGGATCTGGCTGTGTCCAATCACCCACGGGAGACGAGCAGGCACGGCGCAGTGAAGATCTGGCTGTGTCCACTCACCCACATGAGACGGGCAGGCAGGGCGCAGTTCGGATCTGGCTGTGTCCACTCACCCATGGGAGACGGGCAGGCAAGGTGCAGTGTGGATCTGGCTTGTCCAATCACAGACGGGAGACGGGCAGAGAGGGTGCTGTGTGTATCTGGCTATGTACACTTACCCACGGCAGACGGGCAGGCAGGGCGCAGTGCGGATCTGGCTGTGTCCTCTCACCCACGGCAGTCGGTCAGGCAGGTCGCAGTGCGGACCTGGCGGTGTCCACTCACTCACGGGAGACGGGCAGGCAGGGCGCAGTGCGGGTCTGGCTGTCTCCACTCTCCCACTGGAGACGGGCAGGCAGGGTGCAGTGCGGAATTGGCTGTGTCCACTCACACATGGCAGACGGGCAGGCAGGGCGCAGTGCGGATCTGCCTGTGTCCACTCACCCATGGGAGACGGGCAGGCCAGGCGCAGTGTGGATTTGGCTGTGTCCACTCACCCACGGGAGACGGGCAGAGAGGGTCCTGTGTGGATCTGGCTATGTCCACTGACCCACGGCAGACGGGCAGGCAGGGCGCAGTGCGGATTTGGCTGTGTCCGCTCACCCACGGAGGACGGGCAGGCAAGGCGCAGTGTGGATCTGGCTGTGTCCACTCACCCACGGGAGACGGCAGAGAGGGTGCTGTGTGGATCTGGCTATGTACACTGACCCACGGCAGACGGGCAGGCAGGGCGCAGTGCGGATCTGGCTGTGTCCACTCACCCACGGCAGACGGGCAGTCAAGGCGCAGTGCGGATCTGGCTGTGTCCACTCACCCACGGGAGACGGGCAGGCAAGGCGCAGTGTGGATCTGGCTGTGTCCACTCACCCACGGGAGACGGGCAGAGAGGGTGCTGTGTGGATCTGGCTATGTACACTGACCCACGGCAGACGGGCAGGCAGGGCGCAGTGCGGATCTGGATGTGTCCACTCACCCACGGCAGACGGTCAGGCAGGGCGCAGTGCGGATCTGGTGGTGTCCACTCACCCACGGCAGACGGGCAGGCAGGTTGCAGTGCTTATCTGGCTATGTCCACTCTCCCACGGGAGACGGGCAGGCAGCGCGCAGTGCGGATCTGGCTGTGTCCACTCACACACGGCAGAAAGGCAGGCACGGCGCAGTGCGGATCTGGCTGTGTCCACTTATACATGGGACAGGGGCAGGCAAGGCACAGTGCGGATCTGGCTGTGGCCAATCACCCACGGCAGACGGGCAGGCAGGGCGCAGTGCGGATCTGGCTGTGTGCACTCACCCACGGGAGACGGGTAGGCAAGGCACAGTGTGGATCTGGCTGTGTCCACTCACCCACGGGAGACGGGCAGAGAGGGTGCTGTGTGGATCTGGCAATATCCACTGACCCACGGCAGACGGGCAGGCAGGGCGCAGTGCGGATCTGGCTGTGTCCACTCACCCACGGCAGACGGTCTGGCAAGGCGCAATGCGGATCTGGCTGTGTCCAAACACCCACGGCAGATGGGCAGGCAGGGCGCAGTGCGGACCTGGCTGTGTCCCCCCATCCACGGCAGACGGTCAGGCAGGGCACAGTGCGGATCTGGCTGTGTCCACTCACCCACGGGAGACGGGTAGGCAAGGCGCCGTTTGGATCTGGCTGTGTCCACTCATCCACGGGATACGGGCAGAAAGGGTGCCGTGTGGATCTGGCTTTGTCCACTGACCCACGGCAGACGGGCAGGCAGGGCGCAGTGCGGACCTGGCTGTATCCACTCACTCACGGCAGACGGGCAGGCAGAGGGCAGTGCGGATCTGGCTGTGTCCACTCACCCACGGGAGACAGGCAGGCAAGGCGCAGTGTGGATCTGGCTGTGTCCACTCACCCACGGGAGATGGGCAGAGAGGGTGCCGTGTGGATCTGGCTATGTCCACTGACCCACGGCAGACGGGCAAGCAAGGCGCAGTGCCTATCTAGCTGTGACCACTCACCCACGGCAGACGGTCATTCAGGGCGCATTGAGGATCTGGCTGTGTCCTCTCACCCACGGGAGACGGGTAGGCAAGGCGCAGTGTGGATCTGGCTGTGTCCACTCACCCACGGGAGACGGGGAGAAAGGACGCTGTGTGGATCTGGCTATGTCCACTGACCCACGGCAGACGGGCAGGCAGGGCGCAGTGTGGATTTGGCTGTGTCCACTCACCCACGGGAGACAGGCAGGCAGGGCACAATGCGGATCTGGCGGTGTCCCCTCACCCATGGCAGACGGTCAGGCAGGGCGCAGTGCGGATCTGGCTGTGTCCACTCACCCACGGGAGACTGGTAGGCAAGGCGCAGAGTGGATCTGGCTGTGTCCACTCACCCACGGGAGACGGGCAGAGAGGGTGCTGTGTGGATCTGGCTATGTCCACTGACCCACGGCAGACGGTCAGGCAGGGCGCAGTGCGGATCTGGCTGTGTCCCCTCACCCACGGCAGACGGTCAGGCAGGGCGCAATCTGGATCTGGCTGTTTCCACTCACCCACGGGAGACGGGGAGGCAAGGCGCAGTGCGGATTTGGCTGTGTCCACTCACCCACGGGAGACGGGCAGGCAGGGCGCAGTGCGGATCTGGCTGTGTCCACTCACCCACGGGAGCGGGCAGGCAGGGCGCAGTGCGGATCTGGTTGTGTCCACTCACCCACGGCAGACGGGCAGGCAGGGCGCAGTGCGGATCTGGCTGTGTCCTCTCACCAATGGGAGACGGGCAGGCAAGGCGCAGTGTGGATCTAGCTGTGTCCACACTCCCACGAGAGACGGGCAGAGAGGGTGCTTTGTGGATCTGGCTATGTCCAGTGACCCACCGAAGACGGGCAGGCAGGGCGCAGTGCGGATCTGGCTGTGTCCACTCACCCACGGCAGAAGGGCAGGCAGTGCACAGTGCGGATCTGGCTGTGTCTACTCACCCACGGGAGATGGGCAGTTAAGGCGCAGTGTGCATCTGGCTGTGTCCACTCACCCACGGGAGACGGGCAGAGAGGGTGCTGTGTGGATCTGGCTATGTCCACTGACCCACGGCAGACGGGAAGGCAGGGCGCTGTGCGGATCTGGCTGTGTCCAGTCACCCACGGCAGACAGGCAGGCAGGGCGCAGTGCAGATCTGGCTGTGTCCACTCACCCACGGGAGATGGGCAGGCAAGGCGCAGTGTGGATCTGGCTGTGTCCACTCACCCACGGGAGACGGGCAGAGAGGGTGCTGTGTGGATCTGGCTATGAACACTGACCCACGGCAGACGAGCAGGCAGGGCGCAGTGCGGATCTGGCTGTGTCCACTCACCCACGGGTGACGGGCACAGAGGGTCCTGTGTGGATCTGACTATGTACACTGACCCACTGCAGACGGGCAAGCAGGGCGCAGTGCGGATCTGGCTGTGTCCACTCACCCACGGGAGACGGGCAGGCAGGGAAAAGTGCGGATCTGGCTGTGTCCACTCACCCATGGCAGACGGTCAGGCAGGGCGCAGTGCGGATCTGGTGGTGTCCATTCACCCACGGGAGACGGGCAGGCAGGGCGCAGTGAGCATCTGGCTGTGTCCACTCTCCCACGGGAGACGGGCAGGCAGGGCGCAGTGCGGAACTGGCTGTGTCCACTCACACACGGCAGACGGGCAGGCAGGGCGCAGTGCGGATCTGGCTGTGTCCACTCACCCATGGAGACGGGCAGGCAATGCGCAGTGTGGATCTGGCTGTGGCCCCTCACCTACGGCAGACGGTCAGGCAGGGCGTAGTGCGGATCTGGCTGTGTCCACTCAAACACGGGAGACGAATAAGCAAGGCGCAGTGTGGATCTGGCTGTGTCCACTTACCCACGGGAGACGGGTAGGCAAGGCGCAGTGTGGATCTGGCTGTATCCACTCACCCACGGGAGATGGGCAGAGAGGGTGCTGTGTGGATCTGGCTATGTCCATTCACCCACATCAGACGGGCAGGCAGGGCGCAGTGTGGATCTGGCTGTGTCCCCTCACCCACGGCACACGGTCAGTCAGGGCGCAGTGCGATTCTGGCTGTGTCCACTCACCCACGGGAGACGGGTTGGCAAGGCTCAGTGTGGATCTGGCTGTGTCCACTCACCCACGACAGACGGGCAGGCAGGGCCCAGTGCGGATCAGGCTGTGTCCACTCACCCACAAGAGACGGGCAGGCAAGGCGCAGTGTGTATCTGGCTTGTCCACAACCCACTGGAGACGGGCAGAGAGGGTGCTGTATGGATCTGGCTATGTCCACTGACCCACGGCAGACGGGCAGGCAGGGCGCAGTGCGGATCTGGCTGTGTCCAGTCACCCACGGCAGACGGGCAGGCAGGGCGCAGTGCAGATCTGGCTGTGTCCACTCACCCACGGTAAGATGGGCAGTCAAGGCGCAGTGTGGATCTGGCTGTGTCCACTCACCCACGAGAGACGGGCAGAGAGGGTGCTGTGTTGATCTGGCTATGTACACTGACCCACGGCAGACGGGCAGGCAGGGCGCAGTGCAGATCTGGCTGTGTCCACTCACCCACGGCAGACGGTCAGGAAGGGCGCAGTGCGGATCTGGTTGTGTCCACTCACCCACGGGAGACGGGAAGGCAGGGCGCAGTGCGGATCTGGCTGTGTCCACTCACCCACGGCACACGGGCAGGCAGGGCGCAGTGCGGATCTGGCTGTGTCCACTCACCCACGGGAGACGGGCAGGCAGGGCGCAGTGAAGATCTGGCTGTGTCCACTCACCCACGGGAGACGGGTAGAGAGGGTCCTGTGTGGATCTGGCTATGTCCAATGACCCACGGCAGTGTGGATCTGGCTGTGTCCACTCACCCACATGAGACGGGGAGGCAAGGCGCAGTGTGAATCTGGCTGTGTCCACTCTCCACGGGAGACGGGCAGAGAGGGTGCTTTGTGGATCTGGATATGTCCACTGACCCACGGCAGACGGGCAGGCAGGGCGCAATGCGGATCTGGCTGTGTCCACTCACCCTCGGGAGACGGGCAGGCAAGGCGCAGTGCGGATCTGGCTGTGTCCACTCACCCACCGGAGATGGGCAGGCAGGGCGCAGTGCGGATCTGTCTGTGTCCACTCACCCATGGGAGACGGGCAGGCAAGGCGCAGTGTGGATCTGGCTGTGTCCACTCACCCACGGGAGATGGTCAGAGAGGGTGCTGTGTGGATCTGGCTATGTCCACTGACCCACGGCAGACAGGCAGGCAGGGCGCAGTGCGGATCTGGCTGTGCCCCCTCACCCACGGCAGACGGTCAGGCAGGGCGCAGTGCGGATCTGGCTGTGTCCACTCACCCACGGGAGACGGGCAGGCAGAGCGCAGTGCGGATCTGGCTGTGTCCACTGACCCACGGGAGATGGGAGGAGAGGGTGCTGTGTGGATCTGGCTATGTACACTGACCCACGGCAGACGGCCAGACAGGGCGCAGTGCGGATCTGGCTGTGTCCACTCACCCACGGGAGACGGGCAGAGAGGGTGCTGTGTGGATCTGGCTATGTACACTGACCCACGGCAGACGTGCATGCAGGGCGCAGTGGTGATCTGGCTGTGTCCAATCACCCATGGCAGACGGGCAGGCAGGGCGCAGTGCGGATCTGGCTGTGTCTACCCCCCCACGGGAGACAGGCAGGCAAGGCGCAGTTTGGATCTGACTGTGTCCACTCACCCACGACAGACGGTCAGGCAGGGCGCAGTGCGGAACTGGCGGTGTCCACACACCCACGGGAGATGGGCAGAAAGGGCGCAGTGCGGATCTAGCTGTGTCCACTCTCCAACAGGTGACGGGCAGGCAGGGAGCAGTGCGGATCTGGCTGTGTCCACTCACACACGGCAGACAGGCAGGCAGGGCGCAGTGCGGATCTGGCTGTGTCCACTCACCCATGGGAGACGGGCAGACAAGGTGCAGTGTGGATCTGGCTGTGTCCACTCATCCACGGGAGATGGGCAGAGAGGGTGCTATGTGGATCTGGCTATGTCCACTGACCCACGGCAGACGGGCAGGCAGGGCGCAGTGCGGATCTGGCTGTGTCCACTCACCCACGATAGACGGGCAGGCAGGGCGCAGTGCAGATCTGGCTGTGTCAACTCACCCATCGGAGACGGGCAGGCAAGGCGCAGTGTGGATCTGGCTGTGTACACTCACCCACGGGAGACGGGCAGAGAGGGTGCTGTGTGGATCTTGTTATGTCCACTGACCCACGTGAGACGGGTAGGGAGGGCGCAGTGCGGATCTCGCTGTGTCTACTCACCCACGGCAGACGGGCAGGCAGGGCGCAGTGCGGATCTGGCTGTGTCCACTCACCCACGGGAGACGGGCAGGAAAGGGGCAGTGTGGATCTGGCTGTGTCCACTCACCCACGGGAGAAGGGCAGGCAGGGCGAAGTGCGGATCTGGCTCTGTCCACTCACCCACGGGAGATGGTCAGGAAGGGCGCAGTGCGAATCTGGCTGTGTCCACTCACCCACGGGAGATGGGCAGGCAGGGCGCAGTGCGGATCTGGCTGTGTCCACTCACCCACGGGAGACGGGCATGCAAGGCGCAGTGTGGATCTGGCTGTGTCCACTCACCCACGGGATACGGGCTGAAAGGGCGCTGTGTGGATCTGGCTATGTCCACTGACCCACGGCAGAAGGGAAGGCAGGGCGAAGTGCGGATCTGGCTGTGTCCAATCACCCACGGGAGACGGATAGGCAAGGCACAGTGTGGATCACGCTGTGTCCACTACCCACGCAGACGGGCAGGCAGGGTGAAGTGCGGATCTGCCTGTGTTAACTCACCCACGGCAGACGGGCAGGCAGGGCGCACTGCGGATCTGGCTCTGTCCACTCACCCACGGGAGACGGGCAGAGAGGGTGCCGTGTGGATCTGGCTATGTCCACTGACCCACGGCAGACGGGCATGCAGGGCGCAGTGTGGATCTGGCTCTGTCCCCTCACCCACGGCAGACGGTCAGGCAGGGCGCAGTGCGGAATTGGCTGTGTCCACTAGCCCACGGGAGACGGGTAGGCAAGGCGCAGTGTGGATCTGGCTGTGTCCACTCACCCATGGGAGACGGGCAGAGAGAGTCCTGTGTGGATCTGGCTATGTACACTGACCCACGGCAGACGGGCAGGCAGGGCGCAGTGCAGATCTGGCTGTGTCCAGTCACTCACGGGAGACGGGCAGGCAGGACGCAGTGCGGATCTTGCTGTGTCCACTCACCCACGGGAGACGGGCAGGCAAGGAGCAGTGCGGATATGGCTGTGTCCACTCACCCACGGGAGACGGGCAGGCAAGGCGCAGTGTGGTTCTGGCTGTATCCACTCACCCACGGGAGACGGACAGAGAGGATGCTGTGTTGATCTGGCTATGTCCACTGACCCACGGGAGATGGGCAGGCAGGGCGCAGTGCGGATTTGGCTGTGTCCACTCACCCACAGCAGACGGTCAGGAAGGTCGCAGTGCGTATCTGGCTGTGTCCACTCACCCACGGGAGACGGGCAGGCAGGGCGCAGTGCTGATCTGGCTGTGTCCACTCAACCACGGCAGACGGGTAGGCAGGGCGCCGTGCGGATCTGGCTGCGTCCACTCACCCACGGGAGACGGGCAGAAAGGGCGCTGTGTGGATCTGGCTATGTCGACTGACCCACGGCAGACGGGCAGGCAGGGCGCAGTGCGGATATGGCTGTGTCCACTCACACACGGCAGACGGTCAGGCAGGGCGCAGTGAGGATCTCTCTGTGTCCACTCACCCACGGGAGACGGGCAGGCAAGGCGCAGTGTGGATCTGGCTGTGTCTACTCACCCACGGGAGACGGGCAGAGAGGGTGCTGTGTGGATCTGGCTATGTCCACTGACCCACGGCAGACGGGCAGGGAGGGCGCAGTGCGGATCTTGCTGTGTCTACTCACCCACGGCAGACGGGCACGCAGGGGGCAGTGCGGATCTGGCTGTTTCCACTCACCCACGGGAGACGGGCAGGCAAGGCGCAGTGTGGATCTGGCTGTGTCCTCTCACCCATGGGAGACGGGCAGAGAGGGTGCTGTGTGGATCTGACTATGTACACTGACCCACGGCAGACGGGCAGGCTAGGCGCAGTACGGATCTGGCTGTGTCCACTCACCCACGGCAGACGGTCAGGAAGGGCGCAGTGCGGATCTGGCTGTGTCCACTCACCCACGGCAGACGGGCAGGAAGGGCGCAGTGCGAAATTGGCTGTGTCCACACACCCACGGAAGACGGGTAGGCAAAGCGCAGTGTGGATCTGGCTGTGTCCACTCACCCACGGGAGACGGGTAGAGAGGGTCCTGTGTGGATCTGGCTATGTCCAATGACCCACGGCAGTGTGGATCTGGCTGTGTCCACTCACCCAAATGAGACGGGGAGGCAAGGCGCAGTGTGGATCTGGCTGTGTCCACTCACCACGGGAGACGGGCAGAGAGGGTGCTTTGTGGATCTGGATATGTCCACTGACCCACGGCAGACGGGCAGGCAGGGCGCAATGCGGATCTGGCTGTGTCCACTCACCCTCGGGAGACGGGCAGGCAGGGTGCAGTGCGGATCTGGCTGTGTCCACTCACCCACCGGAGACGGGCATGCAGGGCGCAGTGCGGATCTGTCTGTGTCCACTCACCCACGGGAGACGGGCAGGCAAGGCGCAGTGTGGATCTGGCTGTGTCCACTCACCCACGGGAGACGGTCAGAGAGGGTGCTGTGTGGATATGAATATGTCCACTGACCCACGGCAGATGGGCAGGCAGGGCGCAGTGCGGATCTGGCTGTGCCCCCTCACCCACGGCAGACGGTCAGGCAGGGCGCAGTGCGGATCTGGCTGTGTCCACTCACCCACGGGAGACGGGCATGCAGAGCGCAGTGCGGATCTGGCTGTGTCCACTGACCCACGGGAGATGGGAGGAGAGTGTGCTGTGTGGATCTGGCTATATACACTGACCCACGGCAGACGGCCAGGCAGGGCGCAGTGCAGATCTGGCTGTGTCCACTCACCCACGGGAGACGGGCAGAGAGGGTGCTGTGTGGATCTGGCTATGTACACTGACCCACGGCAGACGTGCAGGCAGGGCGCAGTGGTGATCTGGCTGTGTCAATCACCCATGGCAGACGGGCAGGCAGGGCGCAGTGCGGAACTGGCGGTGTCCACACACCCACGGGAGACGGGCAGGCAGGGCGCAGTGCGGATCTGGCTGTGTCCTCTCTCCCACAAGAGACGGGCAGGCAGGGCGCAGTGCGGATCTGGCTGTGTCCACTCACACACGGCAGACAGGCAGGCAGGGCACAGTGCGGATCTGGCTGTGTCCACTCACCCATGGGAGACGGGCAGGCAGGGCGCTGTGCGGATCTGGCTGTGTCCATTCACCCACGGGAGACAGGCAGGCAAGGCGCAGTGTGGATCTGGCTGTGTCCACTCACCCACGGGAGACGGGCAGAGAGGGTGCTGTGTGGATCTGGCTATGTCCACTGACCCACGGCAGACGGGAAGGCAGGGCGAAGTGCGGATCTGGCTGTGTCCAATCACCCACGGGAGACGGATAGGCAAGGCACAGTGTGGATCTCGCTGTGTCCACTACCCACGCAGACGGGCAGGCAGGGTGCAGTGCGGATCTGCCTGTGTTAACTCACCCACGGCATACGGGCAGGCAGGGCGCACTGCGGATCTGGCTCTGTCCACTCACCCACGGGAGACGGGTAGGCAAAGCGCAGTGTGGATCTGGCTGTGTCCACTCACCCACGGGAACGGGCAGAGAGGGTGCCGTGTGGATCTGGCTATGTCCACTGACCCACGGCAGAGGGGCATGCAGGGCGCAGTGCGGATCTGGCTGTGTCCACTCACCCTCGGGAGACGGGCAGGCAGGGCGCAGTGCGGATCTGGCTGTGTCCACTCACCCACCGGAGACGGGCAGGCAGGGCGCAGTGCGGATCTGGCTGTGTCCACTCACCCACGGGTGACGGGCAGGCAAGGCGCAGTGTGGATCTGGCTGTGTCCACTCACCCACGGGAGACGGTCAGAGAGGGTGCTGTGTGGATCTGGCTATGTCCACTGACCCACGGCAGACGGGCAGGCAGGGCGCAGTGCGGATCTGGCTGTGCCCCCTCACCCACGGCAGACGGTCAGGCAGGGCGCAGTGCGGATCTGGCTGTGTCCACTCACCCACGGGAGACGGGCAGGCAGAGCGCAGTGCGGATCTGGCTGTGTCCACTGACCCACGGGTGATGGGAGGAGAGGGTGCTGTGTGGATCTGGCTATGTACACTGACCCACGGCAGACGGCCAGGCAGGGCGCAGTGCGGATCTGGCTGTGTCCACTCACCCACGGGAGACGGGCAGAGAGTGTGCTGTGTGGATCTGGCTATGTACACTGACCCACGGCAGACGTGCAGGCAGGGCGCAGTCGTGATCTGGCTGTGTCCAATCACCCATGGCAGACGGGCAGGCAGGGCGCAGTGCAGATCTGGCTTTGTCTACCCCCCCACGGGAGACAGGCAGGCAAGGCGCAGTTTGGATCTGACTGTGTCCACTCACCCACGGCAGACGGTCAGGCAGGGCGCAGTGCGGAACTGGCTGTGTACACTCACCCACGGGAGACGGGCAGAGAGGGTGCTGTGTGGATCTTGTTATGTCCACTGACCCACGGCAGACGGGCAGGGAGGGCGCAGTGCGGATCTCGCTGTGTCCACTCACCCACGGCAGACGGGCAGGCAGGGCGCAGTGCGGATCTGGCTGTTTACACTCACCCACGGGAGACGGGCAGGGAAGGCGCAGTGTGGATCTGGCTGTGTCCACTCACCAATGGGAGACTGGCAGAGAGGGTGCTGTGTGGATCTGACTATTTACACTGACCCACGGCAGACAGGCAGGCAGGGCGCAGTGCGGATCTGGCTGTGTCCACTCACCCACGACAGACGGTCAGGAAGGGCGCAGTGCGGATCTGGCGGTGTCAACTCACCCACGGGAGACGGGCAGGCAGGGCGCAGTGCGGATCTGGCTGTGTCCACTCACCCACGGCAGAAGGGCAGGCAGGGCGCAGTGCGGATCTGGCTGTGTCCTCTCACCCACGGGAGACGGGCAGGCAGGGTGCAGTGTGGATCTGGCTGTGTCCACTCACCCACGGCAGAAGGGCAGGCAGGGCGCAGCGCGGATCTGGCTGTGTCCACTCACCCACGGGAGACGGGCAGGCAAGGCGCACTGTGGATCTGGCTGTGACCACTCACCCACGGGAGACGGGCAGAGAGGGTGCTGTGTGGATCTAGCTATGTCCACTGACCAACGGCAGACGGGCAGGAAGGGCGCAGTGCGGATCTGGCTGTGTCCAATCACCCATGGGAGACGGGCAGGCAAGGCGCAGTTTGGATCTGGCTGTGTCTACTCACCCACGGGAGACGGACAAAGAGGGTGCTGTGTGGATCTGGCCCTGTCCACTGACCAGGGCAGTCGGGCCGGCAGGGCGCAGGGCAGATCTGGCTATGTCCACTCACCCACGGCAGACGGGCAGGCAGGGCGCAGTGCGGATCTGGCTGTGTCCACTCACCCACGGAAGACGGGCAGTCAAGGCGCAGTGTGGATTTGGCTGTGTGCAATCACCCACGGCAGACGGGCAGAGAGGGTTCTGTGTGGATCTGGCTACGTCCACTGACCCACCCCAGACGGGCAGGCAGGGCGCAGTGCGGATCTGGCTGGTCCACTCACCCATGGCTGACTGGCAGGCAAGGCGCAGTGCAGATCTGGCAGTGTCCACTCACCCACAGGAGACGGGCAGGCAAGGCGCAGTGTGGATCTGGCTCTGTCCACTCACGCACGGGATACAGACAGAGAGGGTGCTGTGTGGATCAGGCTATGTCCACTGACCCACGGCAGACGGGCAGGCAGGGCGCAGTGCGAATCTGGCTGTGTCCACTCACCCATGACAGATGGGCAGGCAGGGCGCAGTACGGATCTGGCTGTGTCCACTCACCCACGGGAGACGGGCAGGCAAGGCGCAGTGTGGATCTGGCTGTGTCCACTCACCCACGGGAGACGGGCAGAGAGGGTGCTGTGTGGATCTGGCTATGTCCACTGACCCACGGCAGACGGGCAGGCAGGGCGCAGTGCGGATCTGGCTGTGTCCACTCACCCACGGCAGACCGGCAGACAGGGCGCAGTGCGGATCTGGCTGTGTCCTCTCACCCACGGCAGACGGGCAGGCAGGGCGCAGTGCGGATCTGGCTGTGTCCACTCACCCACGGCAGAGGGTCAGGCAGGGCGCAGAGGGGAACTGGCTGTGTCCACTCACCCACGGGAGACGGGCAGGCAGGGCGCAGTTCGGATCTGGCTGTGTCCACTAAACCATGGGAGACAGGCAGGCAAGGCGCAGTGTGGATCTGGCTGTGTCCACTCACCCACGGGAGACGGACAGAGAGGGTGCTGTGTGGATCTGGATATGTCCACTGACCCACGGCAGACGGGCAGGCAGGGCGCAGTGCGGATCTGGCTGTGTCCACTCACCCACGGCAGACGGTCAGGAAGGGCGCAGTGCAGATCTGGCTGTGTCCACTGACCCACGGGAGACGGGTAGGCAAAGCGCAGTGTGGATCTCGCTGTGTCCACTCCCCAACGGGAGTCGGGGAGAGAGGGTGCCGTGTGGATCTGGCTATGTCCACTGACCCACGGCAGACGGGCAGGGAGGGCGCAGTGCGGATCTGGCTGTGTCCCCTCACCCACGGCAGATGGTCAGGCAGGGCGCATGCGGATCTGGCTGTGTCCACTCACCCACGGGAGACGGGCAGAGAGGGTGCTCTGTGGATCTGGCTATGTCCACTGAACCTCGGCAGACAGGCAGGCAGGGCGCAGTGCGGATCTGGCTGTGTCCACTCACCCACGGCAGACGGTCAGGCATGGCGCAGTGCGGATCTGGCTGTGTCCACTCACCAACGGGAGACGGGCAGACAGGGCGCAGTGCGGATCTGGCTGTGTCCACTCACCCACGGGAGACGGGCAGGAAAGAGGCAGTGTGGATCTGGCTGTGTCCACTCACCCACGGGAGAAGGGCAGGCAGGGCGCAGTGCGGATCTGGCTCTGTCCACTCACCCACGGGAGACGGGCAGAGAGGGCGCTCTGTGGATCTGGCTATGTCCACTGACCCACGGCAGACGGGCAGGCAGGGCGCAGGGCGGATCTGGCTGTGTCCACTCACCCACGGCAGAGGGTCAGGGAGGGCGCAGAGCGGATCTGGCTGTGTCCACTCACCCACGGGAGACGGGCAGGCTGGCGCAGTGCGGATCTAGCTGTGTCCACTCACCCACGGGAGACAGGCAGGCAGGGCGCAGTGCGGATCTGGCTGTGTCCACTCAACCATGGGAGACAGGCAGGCAAGGCGCAGTGTGGATCTGGCTGTGTCCACTCACCCACGGGAGACGGGCAGAGAGGGTGCTGTGTGGATCTGGCTATGTCCACTGACCCACGGCAGACGGGCAGGGAGTGCGCAGTGCGGATCTCGCTGTGTCAACTCACCCACGGCAGACGGGCAGGCAGGGCGCAGTGCGGATCTGGCTGTTTCCACTCACCCACGGGAGACGGGCAGGCAAGGCGCAGTGTGGATCTGGCTGTGTCCTCTCACCCATGGGAGACGGGCAGAGAGGGTGCTGTGTGGATCTGACTATGTACACTGACCCACGGCAGACGGGTAGGCAGGGCGCAGTGCGGATCTGGCTGTGTCCACTCACCCACGGCAGACGGTCAGGAAGGGCGCAGTGCGGATCTGGCTGTGTCCACTCAACCACGGCAGACGGGCAGGAAGGGCGCAGTGCGGATCTTGCTGTGTCCACTCACCCACGGCAGACGGGCAGGCAGGGCGCAGTGCGGATCTGGCTGTGTCCACTCACCCACGGGAGATGGTCAGGAAGGGCGCAGTGCGGACGTGGCTGTGTCCACTCACCCACGGGAGATGGGCAGGCAGGGCGCAGTGCGGATCTGGTTGTGTCCACTCACCCACGGGAGACGGGCAGGCAAGGCGCAGTGTGGATCTGGCTGTGTCCACTCACCCACGGGAGACGGGCAGGCAAGGCACACTGTGGATCTGGCTGTGACCACTCACCCACGGGTGACGGGCAGAGAGGGTGCTGTGTGGATCTAGCTATGTCCACTGACCCACGGCAGACGGGCAGGCAGGGCGCAGTGCGGATCTGGCTGTGTCCAATCACCCACGGGAGACGGGCAGGCAAGGCGCAGTTTGGATCTGTCTGTGTCTACTCACCCACGGGAGACGGACAAAGAGGGTGCTGTGTGGATCTGGCCCTGTCCCCTGACCAGGGCAGTCGGGCCGGCAGGGCGCAGGGCAGATCTGGCTATGTCCACTCACCCACGGCAGACGGGCAGGCAGGGCGCAGTGCGGATCTGGCTATGTCCACTCACCCACGGAAGACGGGCAGGCAAGGCGCAGTGTGGATTTGGCTGTGTGCAATCACCCACGGCAGACGGGCAGAGAGGGTTCTGTGTGGATCTGGCTATGTCCACTGACCCACGGCAGACGGGCAAGCAGGGCGCAGTGCGGATCTGGCTGGTCCACTCACCCACGGCTGACTGGCAGGCAGGGCGCAGTGCAGTTCTGGAAGTGTCCACTCACCCACAGGAGACGGGCAGGCAAGGCGCAGTGTGGATATGGCTCTGTCCACTCACCCACGGGATACAGACAGAGAGGGTGCTGTGTGGATCAGGCTATGTCCACTGACCCACGGCAGACGGGCAGGCAGGGCGCAGTGCGAATCTGGCTGTGTCCACTCACCCATGACAGATGGGCAGGCAGGGCGCAGTGCGGATCTGGCTGTGTCCACTCACCCACGGGAGACGGGCAAGCAAGGCGCAGTGTGGATCTGGCTGTGTCCACTCACCCACGGGAGACGGGCAGAGAGGGTGCTGTGTGGATCTGGCTATGTCCACTGACCCACGGCAGACGGGCAGGCAGGGCGCAGTGCAGATCTGGCTGTGTCCACTCACCCACGGCAGACGGGCAGACAGGGCGCAGTGCGGATCTGGCTGTGTCCTCTCACCCACGGAAGACGGGCAGGCAAGGCGCAGTGTGGATCTGGCTCTGTCCAGTCACCCACGGGAGACTGGCATAGAGGGCGCTGTGTGGATCTGGCTATGTCCACTGACCCACGGCAGACGGGCAGGCAGGGCGCAGTGCGGATCTGGCTGTGTCCACTCACCCACGGCAGAGGGTCAGGCAGGGCGCAGAGCGGATCTGGCTGTGTCCACTCACCCACGGGAGACGGGCAGGCAGGGCGCAGTGCGGATCTGGCTCTGTCCAGTCACCCACGGGAGACTGGCATAGAGGGCGCTGTGTGGATCTGGCTATGTCCACTCACCCACGGCAGACGGGCAGGCAGGGCGCAGTGCGGATCTGGCTGTGTCCACTCACCCACGGGAGACGGGAAGGCAAGGCGCAGTGTGGATCTGGCTGTGTCCACTCACCCACGGGAGACGGGCAGGGAGGGTGCTGTGTGGATCTCTCTATGTCCACTGACCAATGGCAGACGGGCAGGCAGGGCGCAGTTCGGATCTGGCTGTGTCCACTCAACCATGGGAGACAGGCAGGCAAGGCGCAGTGTGGATCTGGCTGTGTCCACTCACCCACGAGAGACGGGTAGAGAGGGTGCTGTGTGGATCTGGCTATGTCCACTGACCCACGGCAGACGGGCAGGCAGGGCGCAGTGCGGATCTGGCTGTGTCCACTCACCCACGGCAGACGGTCAGGAAGGGCGCAGTGCGGATCTGGCTGTGTCCACTCACCCACGGGAGACGGGTAGGCAAAGCGCAGTGTGGATCTCGCTGTGTCCACTCCCCAACGGGAGTCGGGGAGAGAGGGTGCCGTGTGGATCTGGCTATGTCCACTGACCCACGGCAGACGGGCAGGGAGGGCGCAGTGCGGATCTGGCTGTGTCACCTCACTCACGGCAGATGGTCAGGCAGGGCGCATGCGGATCTGGCTGTGTCCACTCACCCACGGGAGACGGTTATGCAAGGCGCAGTGTGGATCTGGCTGTGTTCACTCACCCACGGGAGACGGGCAGAGAGGGTGCTCTGTGGATCTGGCTATGTCCACTGAACCTCGGCAGACAGGCAGGCAGGGCGCATGCGGATCTGGCTGTGTCCACTCACCCACGGCAGACGGTCAGGCAGGGCGCAGTGCGGATCTGGCTGTGTCCAAACACCCACGGGAGACGGGCAGACAGGGCGCAGTGCGGATCTGGCTGTGTCCACTCACCCACGGGAGACGGGCAGGAAAGGGGCAGTGTGGATCTGGCTGTGTCCACTCACCCACGGGAGAAGGGCAGAAAGGGCGCTCTGTGGATCTGGCTATGTCCACTGACCCACGGCAGACGGGCAGGCAGGGCGCAGTGCGGATCTGGCTGTGTCCACTCACCCACGGGAGACGGGCAGGCAGGGAGCAGTGCGGATATGGCTGTGTCCACTCACCCACGGGAGACGGGCAGGCAGGGAGCAGTGCGGATTTGGCTGTGTCCACTCACCCACAGCAGACGGTCAGGAAGGGCGCAGTGCGTATTTCCTGTGTCCACTCACCCACGGGAGACGGGCAGGCAGGGCGCAGTGCTGATCTGGCTGTGTCCACTAAACCACGGCAGACGGGTAGGCAGGGCGCCGTGCGGATCTGGCTGAGTCCACTCACCCACGGGAGACGGGCAGAAAGGGCGCTGTGTGGATCTGGCTATGTCGACTGACCCACGGCAGACGGGCAGGCAGGGCGCAGTGCGGATCTGGCTGTGTCCACTCACACACGGCAGACGGTCAGGCAGGGCGCAGTGAGGATCTCTCTGTGTCCACTCACCCACGGGAGACGGGCAGGCAAGGCGCAGTTTGGATCTGACTGTGTACACTCACCCACGGCAGACGGTCAGACAGGGCGCAGTGCGGAACTGGCGGTGTCCACTCACCCACGGGAGACGGGCAGGCAAGGCGCAGTGCGGATCTGGCTGTGTCCACTCTCCCACACTAGACGGGCAGGCAGGGCGCAGTGCGGATCTGGCTGTGTCCACTCACACACGGGAGACGGGCAGAGAGGGTGCTGTGTGGATCTGGCTATGTCCACTGACCCACGGCAGACGGGCAGGCAGGGCGCAGTGCGGATCTCGCTGTGTCCACTCACCCACGACAGACGGGCAGGCAGGGCGCAGTGGAGCTCTGGCTGTGTACATTCACCCACCGGAGACGGGCAGGCAAGGCGCAGTGTGGATCTGGCTGTGTCCACTCACCCACGGGAGACAGGCAGAGAGGGTGCTGTGTCGATCTTGCTATGTCCACTTACCCATGGCAGACGGGCAGGCAGGGCGCAGTGCGGATCTGGCTGTGTCCACTCACCCACGGCAGACGGGCATGCAGGGCGCAGTGCGGAACTGGCTGTGTCCACTCACCCATGGGAGACAGGCAGGCAAGGCGCAGTGTGGATCTGGCTTTGTCCAATCACCCACGGGAGACGGGTAGAGAGGGTGCTGTGTGGATCTGGCTATGTACACTGACCGACGGCAGACGAGCAGGCAGGGCGCAGTGCGGATCTGGCTGTGTCCACTCACCCACGACAGACGGGCAGGCAGGGAGCAGTGCAGATCTGGCTTTGTCCACTCACCCATCGGAGACGCGCAGGCAAGGCGCAGTGTGGATCTGGCTGTGTACACTCACCCACGGGAGACGGGCAGAGAGGGTGCTGTGTGGATCTTGTTATGTCCACTGACCCACGGCAGACGGGCAGGGAGGGCGCAGTGCGGATCTCGCTGTGTCCACTCTCCCACGGCAGACGGGTAGGCATGGCGCAGTGCGGATCTGGCTGTTTACACTCACCCACGGGAGACGGGCAGGGAAGGCGCAGTGTGGATCTGGCTGTGTCCACTCACCCATGGGAGACTGGCAGAGAGGGTGGTGTGTGGATCTGACTATGTACACTGACCCACGGCAGACGGGCAGGCAGGGCGCAGTGCGGATCTGGCTGTGTATACTCACCCACGACAGACGGTCAGGAAGGGTGCAGTGCGGATCTGGCTGTGTCCACTCACCCACGGGAGACGGGTAGGCAGGGCGCAGTGCGTATCTGGCTGTGTCCACTCACCCACGGCAGACGGGCAGGCAGGGCACAGTGAGGATCTGGCTGTGTCCACTCACCCATGGGAGACGGGCAGGCAAGGCGCAGTGTGGATCTGGCTGTGTCCACTCACCCACGGGAGACGGGTAGGCAGGGCGCAGTGCGGATCTGGCTGTGTCCACTCACCCACGGCAGACGGGCAGGCAGGGCGCAGTGAGGATCTGGCTGTGTCCACTCACCCATGGGAGACGGGCAGAAAGGGCGCTGTGTGGATCTGGCCATGTCGACTGACGCACAGCAGACGGGCGGCAGGGCGCTGTGCGGATCTGGCTGTGTCCACTCACCCACGGAAGTCGGGCAGGCAGGGCGCAGTGCGGATCTGGTTGTGTCCACACACCCACGGGAGACGTGTAGGCAAGGCGCAGTGTGGATCTGGCTGTGTCCACTCACCACGGGAGACGGGTAGGCAAAAGGCAGTGTGGATCTGGCTGTGTCCACTCACCCACGGGAGACGGGTAGAGAGGGTCCTGTGTGGATCTGGCAATGTCCAATGACCAACGGCAGTGCGGATCTGGCTGTGTCCACTCACCCACATGAGACAGGGAGGCAAGGCGCAGTTTGGATCGGACTGTGTACACTCACCCACGGCAGTCGGTCAGGCAGGGCGCAGTGCGGAACTGGCGGTGTCCAATCACCCACGGGAGACGGGCAGAGAGTGTGTTGTGTGGATCTGGCTATGTACACTGACCCACGGCAGACGGGCAGGCATGGCACAGTGCGGATCTGCCTGTGTCCACTAACCCACGGCAGCTGGTCAGGGAGGGTGCAGTGCGGATCTGGCGGTGTCCACTCACGCACGGGAGACGGGCAGGCAGGGCGCAGTGCGTATCTGGCTGTGTCCACTCTCCCACGGGTGACGGGCAGGCAGGGCGCAGTGCGGATCTGGCTGTGTCCACTCACACACGGCACACAGGCAGGCAGGGCGCAGTGCGGATCTGGCTGTGTCCACTCACCCACGAGAGACAGGCAAGCAGGGCACAGTGCGGATCTGGCTGTGTCCACTCACCCACGGCAGACGGGCCGGCAGGGCGCAGTGCGGATCTGGGTGTGTCCACTCACCCACGGGAGACGGGCAAGGGGGTGCTGTGTGGATCTGGCTATGTACACTGACCCACGGCAGACGGGCAGGCAGGGCGGTGTGCAAATCTGGCTGTGTCCAATCACCCACGGCAGACGGTCAGGAACTGCGCAGTGCGGATCTGGCTGTGTCCACTCACCCACGGGAGACAAGCAGAAAGGGCGCTGTGTGGATCTGGCTGTGTCCACTCACCCACGGCAGACGGGCAGGCAGGGCGCAGTGCGGATCTGGCTTTGTCCACTCACCCACGGCAGACGGCAGGCCGGGCGCAGTGCGGATCTGGCTGTGTACACTCACCCACGGGAGACGGGCAGGCAGGGCGCAGTGCGGATCTGGCTGTGTCCACTCACCCACGGGAGATGGGCAGGGAAGGCGCAGTGTGGATCTGGCTATGTCCACTCACCCACGGGAGATGGGCAGAGAGGGTCCTGTGTGGATCTGGCTATGTCCAATGACCCATGGCTGACGGGCAGGCAGGGCGCAGTGCGGATCTGGCTGTGTCCACTCACCCACGGGAGAGGGGCAGGAAGGGCGCAGTGCGTATCTGGCTGTGTCCACTCTCTCACAGGAGACGGGCAGGCAGGGCGCAATGCGGATCTGGCTGTGTCCACTCACACACGGCAGACAGGCAGGCAGGGCGCAGTGCGGATCTGGCTGTGTCCACTCACCCACGGGAGACGGGCAGGCAGGGCACTGTGCGGATCTGGCTGTGTCCACTCACCCACGGCAGACGGGCCGGCAGGGCGCAGTGCGGATCTGGGTGTGTCCACTCACCCACGGAAGACGGGCAACGGGATGCTGTGTGGATCTGGCTATGTACACTGACCCACGGCAGACGGGCAGGCAGGGCGGTGTGCAAATCTGGCTGTATCCAATCACCCACGGCAGACGGTCAGGAAGGGCGCAGTGTGGATCTGGCTGTGTCCCCTCACCCACGGCAGACGGTCAGGCAGGGCGCAGTGTGGAATTGGCTGTGTCCACTCCCCCACGGGAGACGGGCAGGCAGGGCGCAGTGTGGTTCTGGCTGTGTCCACTCACCCACGGGAGACGGGCAGAGAGTGTGGTGTGTGCATCTGGCTATGTCCACTGACCCACGGCACACGGGCAGGCAGGGCGCAGTGCGGATCTGGCTGTGTCCACTCACCCACGGCAGACGGTCAGAGAGTGCGCAGTGCGTATCTGGCTGTGTCCAGTCACCCACGGGAGACGGGCAGAGAGGGTGCTGTGTGAATCTGGCTATGTACACTGACCCACGGCAGACAGGCAGGCAGGGCGCAGTGCGGATCTGGCTGTGTCCACTCACCCACGGGAGGCGGGCAGGCAAGGCGAAGTGTGGATCTGGCTGTGTCCACTCACCCACGGGAGTCGGGCAGAGAGGGTGCTGTGTGAATCTGGCTATGTCCACTGACCCACTGCGGACGGGCAGGCAGGGCGCAGTGCGGATCTGGCTGTGTCCACTCACCCACGGGAGACGGGTAGGCAAGGCGCAGTGTGGATCTGGCTGTGTCCACTCACCCACGACAGACGGGCAGGCAGGGCGCAGTGCGGATCTACCTGTGTCCTCTCACCCACGGGAGACGGGTAGGCAAAGCGCAGTGTGGAACTGACTGTGTCCACTCACCCACGGGAGACGGGTAGAGAGGGTCCTGTGTGGATCTGGCTATGTCCAATGACCCACGGCAGTGCGGATCTGGCTGTGTCCACTCACCCACATCAGACGGGTAGGCAAGGCGCAGTGTGGATCTGGCTGTGTCGACTCACCACGGGAGACGGGCAGATAGGGTGCTTTGTGGATCTGGCTATGTCCACTGACCCACGGCAGACGCGCAGGCAGGGCGCAATGCGGATCTGGCTGTGTCCACTCACCCTCGGGAGACGGGCAGGCAGGGCGCAGTTCGGATCTGGCTGTGTCCACTACCCACGGGAGACGGGCAGGCAGGGCGCAGTGCGGATCTGGCTGTGTCCACTCACCCACGGGAGACGGGCAGGCAAGGCGCAGTGTGGATCTGGCTGTGTCCACTCACCCACGGGAGACGGACAGAGAGGGTGCTGTGTGTATCTGGCTATGTCCACTGACCCACGGCAGACAGGCAGGCAGGGCGCAGTGCGGATCTGGCTGTGCCCCCTCACCCACGGCAGACGGTCAGGCAGGGCGCAGTGCGGATCTGGCTGTGTCCACTCACCCACGGGAGACAGGCAGCAGAGCGCAGTGCGGATCTGGCTGTGTCCACTCACCCACGGCAGACGAATAGGCAGGGCGCAGTGCGGATCTGGCTGTGTCTACCCCCCCACGGGAGACAGGCAGGCAAGGCGCAGTTTGGATCTGACTGTGTCCACTCACCCACGGCAGACGATCAGGCAGGGCGCAGTGCGGAACTGGCGGTGTCCACACACCCATGGGAGACGGGCAGGCAAGGCGCAGTGCGGATCTGGCTGTGTCCACTCTCCCACAAGAGTCGGGCAGGCAGGGCGCAGTGCGGATCTGGCTGTGTCCACTCACACACGGAAGACAGGCAGGCAGGGTGCAGTGCGGATCTGGATGTGTCCACTCACCCATGGGAGACGGGCAGGCAAGGCGCAGTGTGGATCTGGCTGTGTCCACTCACCCACGGGAGACGGGCATTCAGGGCGCAGTGCGGATCTGGCTGTGTCCACTCACCCACGGGAGACGGGCAGAGAGGGTGCTGTGTGGATCTGGCTATGTCCACTGACCCACGGCAGACGGGCATGCTGGGCGCAGTGTGGATCTGGCTGTGTGCAATGACCCACGGCAGACGGGCAGGCAGGGCGCAGTGCGGATCTGGCTGTGTCCACTCACCCTCGGACGACGGTCAGGCAGGGCACAGTGCGGATCTGGCTGTGTCCACTCACGCAAGGGAGACGCGCAGGTAGGGCGCAGTGTGGATCTGGCTGTGTCCATTCACCCACGGGAAAAGGGCAGAGAGGGTGCTGTGTGGATCTGGCTATGTCCTCTGACCCACGGCAGACGGGCCGGCAGGGCGCAGTGAGGATCTGGCTGTGTCCACTCACCCACGGGAGACGCTAGGGAAGGCGCAATGTGGATCCGGCGCTGTCCACCCACCCAAGGGAGACGGGCAGAGAGGGTGCTGTTTGGATCTGGCTATGTCCACTGTCCCACGGCAGACGGGCAGGCAGGGCGCAGTGCGGATCTGGCTGTGTCCAACCACACACGGCAGACGGGCATGCAGGGCGCAGTGCGGATTTGGCTATGTAAACTCACCCACGAGAGACGGGCAGAGAGGGTGCTGTGTGGATCTGGCTATGTCCACTGTCCCACGGGAGACGGGCAGGCAGGGCACAGTGCGGATCTGGCTGTGTCCACTCACCCACTGTAGACGGGCGGGCAAGGCGCAGTGTGGATCTGGCGGTGTCCACTCACCCACGGGAGACAGGCAGAGAGGGTGCTGTTTGGATCTGGCTATGTCCACTGACCCACGGCACACGGGCAGGCAGGGCGCAGTGCAGATCTGGCTGTGTCCACTCACCGACGGGAGACGGGCAGAAAGGGCGCTGTGTGGATCTGGCTATGTCGACTGACGCACAGGAGACGGGCAGGCAGGGCGCAGGGCGGATCTGGCTGTGTCCACTCACCCACGGCAGACCGTCAGGCAGGGCGCAGTGCGGATCTGGTTGTGTCCACTCACCCACGGGAGACGGGTAGGCAAGGCGCAGTGTGGATCTGGCTGTGTCCACTAACCCACGGGAGACGGGCAGAGAGAGTGCTGTGTGGATCCTGCTATGTCCACTGACCCACGGCAGACGGGCAGGCAGGGCGCAGTGCGGATCTGGCTGTGTACAATCACCCACGGCAGACGGGCAGGAAGGGCGCAGCGCGGATCTGGCTGTGTCCACTCACCCACGGGAGACGGGCAGGCAAGGCGCACTGTGGATCTGGCTGTGACCACTCACCCACGGGAGACGGGCAGAGAGGGTGCTGTGTGGATCTAGCTATGTCCACTGACCCACGGCAGACGGGCAGGCAGGGCGCAGTGCGGATCTGGCTGTGTCCACTCACCCACGGCAGACGGGCAGGCAGGGCGCAGTGCGGATCTACCTGTGTCCTCTCACCCACGGGAGACGGGTAGGCAAAGCGCAGTGTGGAACTGACTGTGTCCACTCACCCACGGGAAACGGGTAGAGAGGGTCCTGTGTGGATCTGGCTATGTCCAATGACCCACGGCAGTGCGGATCTGGCTGTGTCCACTCACCCACATCAGACGGGTAGGCAAGGCGCAGTGTGGATCTGGCTGTGTCGACTCACCACGGGAGACGGGCAGATAGGGTGCTTTGTGGATCTGGCTATGTCCACTGACCCACGGCAGACGCGCAGGCAGGGCGCAATGCGGATCTGGCTGTGTCCACTCACCCTCGGGAGACGGGCAGGCAGGGCGCAGTTCGGATCTGGCTGTGTCCACTACCCACGGGAGACGGGCAGGCAGGGCGCAGTGCGGATCTGGCTGTGTCCACTCACCCACGGGAGACGGGCAGGCAAGGCGCAGTGTGGATCTGGCTGTGTCCACTCACCCACGGGAGACGGACAGAGAGGGTGCTGTGTGTATCTGGCTATGTCCACTGACCCACGGCAGACAGGCAGGCAGGGCGCAGTGCGGATCTGGCTGTGCCCCCTCACCCACGGCAGACGGTCAGGCAGGGCGCAGTGCGGATCTGGCTGTGTCCACTCACCCACGGGAGACAGGCAGGCAGAGCGCAGTGCGGATCTGGCTGTGTCCACTCACCCACGGCAGACGAATAGGCAGGGCGCAGTGCGGATCTGGCTGTGTCTACCCCCCCACGGGAGACAGGCAGGCAAGGCGCAGTTTGGATCTGACTGTGTCCACTGACCCACGGCAGACGATCAGGCAGGGCGCAGTGCGGAACTGGCGGTGTCCACACACCCACGGTAGACGGGCAGGCAAGGCGCAGTGCGGATCTGGCTGTGTCCACTCTCCCACAAGAGTCGGGCAGGCAGGGCGCAGTGCGGATCTGGCTGTGTCCACTCACACACGGCAGACAGGCAGGCAGGGTGCAGTGCGGATCTGGATGTGTCCACTCACCCATGGGAGACGGGCAGGCAAGGCGCAGTGTGGATCTGGCTGTGTCCACTCACCCACGGGAGACGGGTAGAGAGGGTGCTATGTGGATCTGGCTATGTCCACTGACCCACGGCAGACGGGCAGGCAGGGCGCAGTGCGGATCTGGCTGTGTCCACTCACCCACGACAGACGGGCAGGCAAGGCGCAGTGGGGATCTGGCTGTGTACACTCACCGACGGGAGACGGGCAGAAAGGGCGCTGTGTGGATCTGGCTATGTCGACTGACCCACAGCAGACGGGCAGGCAGGGCGCAGTGCGGATCTGGCTGTGTCCACTCACCCACGGCAGTCAGGCAGGCAGGGCGCAGTGGGTATCTGGCTGTGTCCACTCACCCACGGCAGACGGGAAGGCAGGGCGCAGTGCTGATCTACCTGTGTCCTCGCACCCACGGGAGACGGGTAGAGAGGGTCCTGTTTGGATCTGCCTATGTCCAATAACCCACGGCAGTGCGGATCTGGCTGTGTCCACTCACCCACATCAGACGGGTAGGCAAGGCGCAGTGTGGATCTGGCTGTGTCGACTCACCACGGGAGACGGGCAGAGAGGGTGCTTTGTGGATCTGGCTATGTCCACTGACCCACGGCAGACGCGCAGGCAGGGCGCAATGCGGATCTGGCTGTGTCCACTCACCCTCGGGAGACGGGCAGGCAGGGCGCAGTGCGGATCTGGCTGTGTCCACTCACCCACAGGAGACGGGCAGGCAGGGCGCAGTGCGGATCTGGCTGTGTCCACTCACCCAAGGGAGACGGGCAGGCAAGGCGCTGTGTGGATGTAGCTGTGTCCACTACCCACGGAAGACGGACAGAGAGGGTGCTGTGTGGATCTGGCTATGTCCACTGACCCACGGCAGACGGGCAGGCAGGGCGCAGTGCGGATCTGCCTGTGCCCCCTCACCCACGGCAGACGGTCAGGCAGGGCGCATTGTGGATCTGGCTGTGTCCACTCACCCAAGGGAGACGGGCAGGCAGAGCGCAGTGCGGATCTGGCTGTGTCCACTCACCCACGGCAGACGAATAGGCAGGGCGCAGTGCGGATCTGGCTGTGTCCACTCACCCACGGGAGACGGGCTGGCAAGGCGCAGTGTGGATCTTGCTGTGTCCACTCACCCACGGGAGACGGGAGGAGAGGGTGCTGTGTGGATCTGGCTATGTACACTGACCCACGGTAGACGGGCAGGCAGGGCGCAGTGCGGATCTGGTTGTGTCCACTCACCCACGGGAGACGGGCAGAGATGGTGCTGTGTGGATCTGGCTATGTACACTGACCCACGGCGGACGTGCAGGCAGGGCGCAGTGGGGATCTGGCTGTGTCCAATCACCCATGGCAGACGGGCAGGCAGGGCGCAGTGCGGATCTGGCTGTGTCTACCTCCCCACGGGAGACAGGCAGGCAAGGCGCAGTTTGGATCTGACTGTGTACACTCACCGACGGCAGACGGTCAGGCAGGGCGCAGTGCGAAACTGGCGGTGTCCACTCACCCAAGGGAGACGGGCAGGCAGGGCGCAGTGCGGATCTGGCTGTGTCCACTCTCCCACAAGAGACGGGCAGGCAGGGCACAGTGCGGATCTGGCTGTGTCCACTCACACACGGCAGACAGGCAGGCAGGGCGCAGTGCGGATCTGGCTGTGTCCACTCACCCATGGGAGACGGGCAGGCAAGGCGCAGTGTGGATCTGGCTGTGTCCACTCACCGACGGGAGACGGGCAGAGAGGGTGCTGTGTGGATCTGGCTATGTCCATTGGCCCACGGTAGACGGGCAGGCAGGGCGCAGTGCGGATCTCGCTGTGTCCACTCACCCATGACAGACGGGCAGGCAGGGCGCAGTGGAGCTCTGGCTGTGTACATTCACCCACCGGAGACGGGCAGGCAAGGCGCAGTGTGGATCTGGCTGTGTCCACTCACCCACGGGAGACGGGCAGAGAGGGTGCTGTGTGGATCTGGCTATGTCCACTGACCCATGGCAGACGGGCAGGCAGGGCGCAGTGCGGATCTGGCTGTGTCCACTCACCAACGGCAGACGGGAATGCAGGGCGCAGTGCGGAACTGGCTGTGTCCACTCACCCACGGGAGACGGGCAGGCAAGGCGCAGTGTGGATCTGGCTTTGTCCAATCACACACGGGAGACGGGTAGAGAGGGTGCTGTGTGGATCTGGCTATATACACTGACCCACGGCAGACGGGCAGGCAGCGCGCAGTGCGGATCTGGCTGTGTCCACTCACCCACGGCAGCTGGTCAGGCAGGGAGCAGTGCGGATCTGGCGGTGTCCACTCACCCACCGGAGACGGGCAGGCAGGGCGCAGTGCGTATCTGGCTGTGTCCACTCTCCCACGGGAGACGGGCAGGCAGGGCGCAGTGCGGATCTGGCTGTGTCCACTCACCCACGGGAGACGGGCAGAGAGGGTGCTATGTGGATCTGGCTATGTCCACTGACCCACGGGAGACGGCAGGCAGGGCGCAGTGCGGATCTGGCTGTGTCGACTCACCCACGGCAGACGGGCAGGCAGGGCGCAGTGCTGATCTGGCTGTGTCCACTCACCCACGGGAGATGGGCAGGCAAGGCGCAGTGTGGATCTGGCTGTGTCCACTCACCGACGGGAGACGGGCAGAAAGGGCGCTGTGTGGATCTGGCTATGTCGACTGACGCACATTAGACGGGCAGGCAGGGCGCTGTGCGGATCTGGCTGTGTCCATTCACCCACGGCAGTCCGGCAGGCAGGGCGCAGTGCGGATCTGGCTGTGTCCACTCACCCACGGCAGACCGTCAGGCAGGGCGCAGTGCGGATCTGGTTGTGTCCACTCACCCACGGGAGACGGGTAGGCAAGGCGCAGTGTGGATCTGGCTGTGTCCACTAACCCACGGGAGACGGGCAGAGAGGGTGCTGTGTGGATCTGGCTATATCCACTGACCCACGGCAGACGGGCAGGCAGGGCGCAGTGTGGATCTGGCTGTGTCCAATCACCCACGGCAGACGGGCAGGCAGGGTGCAGTGCGGATTGGGCTGTGTCCACTCACCCACGGCAGACGGTCAGGCAGGGTGCAGTGCGGATCTGGCTGTGTCCACTCACCCACGGGAGACGGATAGGCAAGGCACAGTGTGGATCTGGCTGTGTCCACTCACCCACGCGATACGGGCAGAGAGGGTGCTGTATCGATCTGTCTATGTCCACTGACCCACGGCAGATGGGCAGGCAGGGCGCAGTGCGGATCTGGCTGTGTCCCCTCACTTACGGCAGACGGTCAGACAGGGCGCAGTGCGGATCTGGCTGTGTCCCCTCACCCACGGCAGACGGGCAGGCAGGGCGCAGTGCGGATCTGGCTGTGTCCCCTCACCCACGGGAGACGGGCAGGCAAGGCGCACTGTGGATCTGGCTGTGTCCACTCACCCACGGGAGACGGGCCGAGAGGGTGCTGTGTGGATTTGGCTATGTCCACTAACCCACGGCAGACGGGCAGGCAGGGCGCAGTGCGGATTTGGCTGTGTCCACTCACCCATGGCAGACGATCAGGAATGGCGGAGTGCGGATCTGGCTGTGTCCACTCACCCACGGCAGACGGGCAGGCAGGGCGCAGTGCGAATCTGGCTGTGTCCACTCACCCACGGGAGACGGGCAGGCATGACGCAGTGCGGATCTGGCTGTGTCCACTCACCCACGGGAAACGGGCAGGCAAGGCGCAGTGTGGATCTGGCTGTGTCCACTCACCCACGGGAGATGGGCAGAGAGGGTGCTGTGTGGATCTGGCTATGTCCACTGACCCACGGCAGACGGGCAGGCAGGGCGCAGTGTGGATCTGGCTGTGTCCAATCACCCACGGCAGACGGGCAAGCAGGATGCAGTGCGGATCTGGCTGTGTCCACTCACCCACGGGAGACGGGAAGGCAAGGCGCACTGTGGATCTTGCTGTGAACACTCACCCACGGGAGATGGGCGGAGAGGGTGCTGTGTGTATCTAGCTATGTCCCCTCAACCACGGCAGACGGTCAGGCAGGGCGCAGTGCAGAATTGGCTGTGTCCACTAACCCACGGGAGACGGGTAGGCAAGGCGCAGTGTTGATCTGGCTGTGTCCACTCACCCACGGGAGACGGGCAGAGAGGGTGCTGTGTGGATCTGGCTATGTCCACTGATCCACGGCAGACGGGCACGTAGGGCGGTGTGTGGATCTGGCTGTGTCCACTCACCCACGGCAGACGGTCAGGAAGGGCCCAGTGCAAATCTGGCTGTGTCCACTCACCCACGGGAGACGGGCAGGCAGGGCGCAGTGCGGATCTGGCTGTGTCCACTCACCCACGGCAGACGGGCAGGCAGGGCGCAGTGCGGATCTGGCGGTGTCCACTCACCCACGGGAGATGGGCAGGCAAGGCGCAGTGTGGATCTGGCTGTGTCCACTCACCCATGGGAGACGGGCAGAAAGAGCGCTGTGTGGATCTGGCTATGTCCACTGACCCACGATAGACGGGCAGGCAGGGCGCAGTGCGGATCTGGCTTTGTCGAATCACCCACGGCAGACGGGCAGGCAGGGCGCAGTGCGGATCTGGCTGTGTCCACTCAACCACGGCAGACGGTCAGGCAAGGCGCAGTGCGGATCTGGCTGTGTCCACTCACCCACGATAGACGGGCAGGCAGGGCGCAGTGCGGATCTGGCTGTGTCGAATCACCCACGGCAGATGGGCTGGCAGGGCGCAGTGCGGATATGGCTATGTCCACTCACCCACGGGAGACGGGCAGGCAGGGCGGAGTGCGGATCTGGCTGTGTACACTCACGCACGGGAGACGGGCAGGCAAGGCGCCGTGTGGATCTGGCTGTGTCCACTCACCCACGGGAGACGGGCAGAGAGGGTGCTGTGTGGATCTGGCTATGTCCACTGTCCCACGGCAGACGGGCAGGCAAGGCGCAGTGCGGATCTGGCTGTGTGCAATCACCCACAGCAGACGGGCAGGCAGGGCGCAGTGCGGATCTGGGTGTGTCCACTCACCCACGGGAGACGGGCAGGTAAGGCGCAGTGTGGATCAGGCTGTGTCCACTCACCCACGGGGGACGGCAGAGGGTGCTGTGTGAATCTGGCTATGTCCACGTACACACGGCAGACAGGCAGGCAGGGCGCAGCGCGGATCTGGCTGTGTCCACTCACACACGGGAGACGGGGAAGCAAGGCGCAGTGTGTATATGGCTGTGTCCACTCACCCACGGGAGACGGGCAGAGAGAGTGCTGTGTGGATCTGGCTATGTCCACTGACCCACGGCAGACGGGCAGGCATGGCGCAGTGCGGATCTGGCTTTGTCCACTCACCCACGGCAGACGGGCAGGCAGGGCGCAGTGCGGATATGGCTGTGTCCACTCACCCACGGCAGACGGGCAGGCAGGGCGCAGTGCGGATCTGGCTGTGTCCACTCACCCACGGGAGATGGGCAGGCAAGCCGCAGTGTGGATCTGGCTGTGTCCACTCACCCACGGGAGACGGGCAGAGAGGGTGCTGTGTTGATCTGGCTATGTCCACTGACCCACGGCAAACGGGCACACAGGGCGCAGTGCGGATCTGGCTGTGTCCAATCACCCACGGAAGACGGGCAGGCAGGGCGCAGTGTGGATCTGGCTGTGTCCAGTCACCCACGGGAGACGGGAAGGCAAGGCGTACTGTGGATCTGGCTGTGTCCACTCACCCACGGGTGATGGGCAGGAAAAGTGCCGTGTGGATCTGGCTATGTCCACTGACCCACAGCAGATGGGCAGGCAGAGCGCAGTGCGGATCTGGCTGTGTCCCCTCACTTACGGCAGACGGTCAGGCAGGGCGCAGTGCGGATCTGGCTGTGTCCACTCACCCACGGCAGACGGGCAGAGAGGGTGCTGTGTGGATCTGGCTATGTCCACTGACCCACGGCAGACGGGCAGGCAGGGCGCAGTGCGGATCTGGCTGTTACCACTGACCCACGGCAGACGGTCAGGCAGGGTGCAGTGCGGATCTAGCTGTGTCCACTCACCCACGGCAGACGGTCAGGCAGGGCGCAGTGCAAATCTGGCTGTGTCCACTTACCCACGGGAGATGGGCAGGCATGGCGCAGTGCGGATCTGGCTGTTTCTAATCACCCATGGGAAACGGGCAGGCAGGGCGCAGTGTGGATCTGGCTGTGTCCACTCACCCACGGGAGACGGGCAGTGAGGGTGCTGTGTGGATCTGGCTATGTCCACTGACCCACTGCAGACGGGCAGGCAGGGCGCAGTGCGTATCTGGCTGTGACCACTGACCCACGGCAGACGGTCAGGCAGGGTGCAGTGCGGATCTAGCTGTGTCCACTCACCCACGGCAGACGGTCAGGCAGGGCGCAGTGCGGATCTGGCTGTGTCCACTAACCCACGGGAGATGGGCAGGCATGGCGCAGTGCGGATCTGGCTGTTTCCAATCACCCACGGGAGACGGGCAGGCAGGTCGCAGTGCGGATCTGGCTGTGTCCACTCACCCACGGGAGACGGGCAGAGAGGTTGCTGTGTGGATCTGGCTATGTCCACTGACCCACGGCAGACGGGCAAGCAGGGCGCAGTGCGGATCTGGCTGTGTCCAATCACCCACGGCAGACGGGCAGGCAGGGTGCACTGCGGATCTGGCTGTGTCCATTGACCCACGGAAGACAGTCAGGTAGGGCGCAGTGCGGATCTGGCTATGTCCACTGACCCACGGCAGACGGGCAGACAGGGCGCAGTGCGGATCCGGCTGTTTCCACTCAGCCACGGGAGACTGGCAGGCAGGGCGCAGTGCGGATCTGGCTGTGTCCACTCACCCACGGCAGACGTGCAGGCAGGGCGCAGTGCGGATCTGGCTGTGTACACTCACCCAAGGGAGACGGGCAGGCAAGGCGCAGTGCGGATCTGGCTGTGTCCAATCACCCACGGGAGACGGGCAGAGAGGTTGCTGTGTGGACCTTGCTATGTCCACTGACCCACGGCAGATGGGCAGGCAGGGCGCAGTGCAGATCTGGCTGTGTTCAATCACCCACGGGAGACGGGCAGGCTATGCGCAGTGCGGATCTGGCTGTCTCCACTCACCCACGGCAGACGGGCAGGCAGGGCGCTGTGCGGATCTGGCTGTGTGCACTCACCCTCGGTAGACGGGCAGGCAAGGCGCAGTGTGGATCTGACTGTGTCCACTCACCCACGGGAGACGGGCAGAGAAGGTGCTGTTTGGATCTGGCTATGTCCAGTAACCCACGGCAGATGGGCAGGCAGGGCGCAGTACGGATCTGGTTGTGTCCATTCACCGACAGCAGACGGTCAGGCAGGGCGCAGCGCGGATCTGGCTGTGTCAACTCACCCACGGGAGACGGGCAGGCAGGGCGCAGTGTGGATCTGTGTCCTCTCACCCATGGGAGACGGGCAGAGAGGGCGCTGTGTGGATCTGGCAATGTCCACTCACCACGGCAGACGGGCAGGCAGGGCTCAGTGCAGATCTGGCTGTGTCCAATCACCCACGGCAGACGGGCAGGCAGGGCGCAGTGCGGATCTGGCTGTGTCCACTCACCCACGGGAGACGGGCAGGCAAGGCGCAGTGTGGATTTTGCTGTGTCCACTCACCCACGGGAGATGGGCAGAGAGGGTGCTGTGTGGATCTGGCTATGTCCACTGACCCACGGCAGACGGGCAGGCAAGGCGCAGTGCGGATCTGTCTGTGTCCACTCACCCACGGCAGACGGTCAGGCAGGGCGCATTCGGATCTGGCTGTGTCCACTCACCCACGGGAGACGGGCAGAGAGGGTGCTGTGTGGATTTGGCTATGTCCACTGACACCCGGAAATGGGCAGCCAGGGCGCAGTGCGGATCTGGCTGTGTCCACTCACCCACGGGAGACGGGCAGGCAGGGCGCACGGCGGATCTGGCTGTATCCACTCACCCATGGCAGACGGGCAGGCAGGGCGCAGTGCGGATCTGGCTGTGTCCACTCACCCACGGGAGACGGACAGAGAGGGTGCTGTGTGGATCTGGCTATGTCCACTGACCCACGGCAAACGGGTAGGCAGGGCGCAGTGCGGATCTGGCTGTGTCTGCTCACCCACGGTAGAGGGGCAGGCAGGGCGCAGTGCGTATTTGGCTTGGCCACTCACCCACGGGAGATGGGCAGGCAAGGCGTAGTGTGGATCTGGCTGTGTCCACTCACCCACGGGAGACGGGTAGAGAGGGTGCTGTGTGGATCTGGCTATGTCCACTGACCACCGGCAGACGGGCAGGCAGGGCCCAGTGCGGATCTGGCTGTGTCCAATCTCCCACGGCAGACGGGCAGGCAGGGTGCAGTGCGGATCGGGCTGTGTCCACTCACCCACGGCAGACGGTCAGGCAGGGCGCAGTGCGGATCTGGCTGTGTCCACTCACCCACGGGAGACGGGTAGGCAAGGCAAAGTGTGGATCTGGCTGTGTCCACTCACCCACGGGATACGGGCAGAGAGGGTGCTGTATCGATCTGTCTATGTCCACTGACCCACGGCAGATGGGCAGGCAGGGCGCAGTGCGGATCTGGCTGTGTCCCCTCACTTACGGCAGACGGTCAGACAGGGCGCAGTGCGGATCTGGCTGTGTCCCCTCACCCACGGCAGACGGGCAGGCAGGGCGCAGTGCGGATCTGGCTGTGTCCCCTCACCCACGGGAGACGGGCAGTCAAGGCGCACTGTGGATCTGGCTGTGTCCACTCACCCACGGGAGACGGGCAGAGAGGGTGCTGTGTGGATCTGGCTATGTCCACTGACCCACGGCAGACGGGCAGGCAGGGCGCAGTGCGGATTTGGCTGTGTCCACTCAACCACGGCAGACGATCAGGAATGGCGGAGTGCGGATCTGGCTGTGTCCACTCACCCACGGCAGACGGGCAGGCAGGGCGCAGTGCGAATCTGGCTGTGTCGACTCACCCACGGGAGACGGGAAGGCAGGACGCAGTGCGGATCTGGCTGTGTCCACTCACCCACGGGAAACGGGCAGGCAAGGCGCAGTGTGGATCTGGCTGTGTCCACTCACCCACGGGAGACGGGCAGAGAGGGTGCTGTGTGGATCTGGCTATGTCCACTGACCCACGGCAGACGGGCAGGCAGGGCGCAGTGTGGATCTGGCTGTGTCCAATCACCCACGGCAGACGGGCAGGCAGGGCGCAGTGCGGATCTGGCTGTGTCCACTCAACCGCGGCAGACGGTCAGGCACGGCGCAGTGCGGATCTGGATGTGTCCACTCACCCACGATAGACGGGCAGGCAGGGCGCAGTGCGGATCTGGCTGTGTCGAATCACCCACGGCAGACGGGCTGGCAGGGCGCAGTGCGGATATGGCTGTGTCCACTCACCCACGGGAGACGGGCAGGCAGGGCGGAGTGCGGATCTGGCTGTGTCCACTCACGCACGGGAGACGGGCAGGCAGGGCGCAGTGCGGATCTGGCTGTGTCCACTCACCCACGGGAGATGGGCAGGCAAGGCAAAGTGTGGATCTGTCTGTGTCCAATCACCCACGGCAGACAAGCAGGCAGGGCGCAGTGCGGATCTGGCTGTGTCCACTCACCCACGCGAGACGGGCAGGCAGGGCGCAGTCCGGATTTGACTGTGTCCACTCACCTACGGCAGACGGGCAGGCATGGTGCAGTGCGGATCTTGCTGTGTCCACTCACCCACGGGAGACGGGCAGGCAAGGCGCAGTGTGGATCTGGCTGTGTCCACCCACCCACGGGTGACGGGCAGAGAGGGTGCTGTGTGGATCTGGCTATGTCCTCTGACCCACGGCAGACGGGCAGGCAGGGCGCAGTGCGGATCTGGCTGTGTCCACTCACCCACGGCAGACGGTCAGGCAGGGCGCAGTTCGTATCTGGCTGTGTCCACTCACCCACGGGAGACGGGCAGGCAAGGCGCAGTGTGGATCTGGCTGTGTCCACTCACCCACGGAAGACGGGCAGAGAGGGTGCAGTGTGCATCTGGCTATGTCCACTGACCCACGGCAGATGGGCAGGCAGGGAACAGTGCGGATCTGGCTGTGTCCACTCACCCACGTGAGACGGGCAGAAAGGGCGCTGTGTGGATCTGGCTATGTCCACTGACACACGGCAGACGGGCAGGCAGGGCGCAGTGTGGATCTGGCTGTGTCCACTCACCCCAGTCAAACGGTCAGGCAGGGCGCAGTGCGGATCTGGCTGTGTCCACTCACCCACGAAAGAGGGGCAGGCAGGGCGCAGTGCGGTACTCGTTGTGTCCACTCACACACGAGAAACGGGCAGGCAGGGCGCAGTGTGGATCTGGCTGTGTCCACTCACCCTCCGGAGAGGGGCAGTCAAGGCGCAGTGTGGATCTAGCTGTGTCCGCTCACCCACGGGAGACGGGCAGAGAGGGTGCTGTGTGGATCTGGCTATGTCCACTGACCCACGGCAGACGGGCAGGCAGGGAGCAGTGCGGATCTGTCTGTGTCCAATCACCCACGGCAGACAAGAAGGCTGGGCGCAGTGCAGATCTCGCTGTGTCCACTGACCCACGGGAGACGGGCAGGCAAGGGGCAGTGTGGATCTGGTTGTGTCCACTGACCCACGGGTGACGGGTAGGCAAGGCGCAGTGCGGATCTGGCTGTGTCCACTCACCCACGGCAGACGGTCAGGCAGGGCGCAGTGCGGATCTGACTGTGTCCACTGACCCACGGGAGACGGGCAGGCAAGGCGCAGTGTGGATCTGGCTGTGTCCACTCACCCACGGGAGACGGGTAGGCAAGGCTCAGTGTGGATCTGGCTGTGTCCACTCACCCACGGGAGACGGGCAGAGAGGGTGCTGTGTGGATATGGCTATGTCCACTGACCCACGGCAGACGGGCAGGCAGGGCGCAGTGCAGATCTGGTTGTGTCAACTCACCCACGGCAGACGGGCAGGCAGGGCGCAGTGCGGATCTGGCAGTGTCCACTCACCCATGGGAGACGGGCAGGCAAGGCGCAGTGTGGATCTGGCTGTGTCCACTCACCCACTGCAGACGGTCAGGCAGGGCGCAGTGCGGATCTGGCTGTGGCAACTCACCCATAGGAGATGGGTAGGCAAGGCGCACTGTGGATCTGGCTGTGTCCACTCACCCACGGGAGACGGGCAGAGAGGGTGCTGTGTGGATATGGCTATGTCCACTGACCCACGGCAGACGGGCAGGCAGGGCGCAATGCGGATCTCGCTGTGTCCACTCACCCACGGCAGACGGTAAGGCAGGGCACAGTGCGGATCTGGCTGTGTCCACTCACCCACGGGAGACAGGTAGGGAAGGCGCAGTGTGGATCTGGCTGTGTCCACTCACCCACGGGAGACGGGCAGAGAGGGTGCTGTGTGGATCTGGCTATGTCCACTGACCCACGGCAGACGGGCAGTCAGGGCGCAGTGCGGATCTGGCTGTGACCACTGACCCACGGCAGACGGTCAGGCAGGGTGCAGTGCGGATCTAGCTGTGTCCACTCACCCACGGCAGACGGTCAGGCAGGGCGCAGTGCAAATCTGGCTGTGTCCACTTACCCACGGGAGATGGGCAGGCATGGCGCAGTGCGGATCTGGCTCTTTCTAATCACCCATGGGAAACGGGCAGGCAGGGCGCAGTGTGGATCTGGCTGTGTCCACTCACCACGGGAGACGGGCAGTGAGGGTGCTGTGTGGATCTGGCTATGTCCACTGACCCACTGCAGACGGGCAGGCAGGGCGCAGTGCGGATCTGGCTGTGTCCACTCACCCACGGGAAACGGGCAGGCAGGGCGCACGGCGGATCTTGCTGTATCCACTCACCCATGGCAGACGGGCAGGCAGGGCGCAGTGCGGATCTGGCTGTGTCCACTCACCCACGGGAGACGGACAGAGAGGGTGCTGTGTGGATCTGGCTATGTCCACTGACCCACGGCAAACGGGTAGGCAGGGCGCAGTGCGGATCTGGCTGTGTCTGCTCACCCACGGTAGAGGGGCAGGCAGGGCGCAGTGCGTATTTGGCTTGGCCACTCATCCACGGGAGATGGGCAGGCAAGGCATAGTGTGGATCTGGCTGTGTCCACTCACCCACGGGAGACGGGTAGAGAGGGTGCTGTGTGGATCTGGCTATGTCCACTGACCACCGGCAGACGGGCAGGCAGGGCCCAGTGCGGATCTGGCTGTGTCCAATCTCCCACGGCAGACGGGCAGGCAGGGTGCAGTGCGGATCGGGCTGTGTCCACTCACCCACAGCAGACGGTCAGGCGGGGTGCAGTGCGGATCTGGCTGTGTCCACTCACCCACGGGATATGGGCAGAGAGGGTGCTGTATCGATCTGTCTATGTCCACTGACCCACGGCAGATGGGCAGGCAGGGCGCAGTGCGGATTTGGCTGTGTCCACTCACCCACGGCAGACGATCAGGAATGGCGGAGTGCAGATCTGGCTGTGTCCACTCACCCACGGCAGACGGGCAGGCAGGGCGCAGTGCCAATCTGGCTGTGTCGACTCACCCACGGGAGACGGGAAGGCAGGACGCAGTGCGGATCTGGCTGTGTCCACTTACCCACGGGAAACGGGCAGGCAGGGCGCAGTGTGGATCTGGCTGTGTCCACTCACCCACGGCAGACGGGCAGGCAGGGCGCAGTGCGGATCTGGCTGTGTCCACTCACCAATGGGAGACGGGCAGTCAAGGCGCAGTGTGGATCTAGCTGTGTCCACTCACCCACGGGAGACGGGCAGAGAGGGTGCTGTGTGGATCTGGCTATGTCCACTGACCCACGGCAGACGGGCAGGCAGGGAGCAGTGCGGATCTGTCTGTGTACAATCACCCACGGCAGACAAGAAGGCAGGGCGCAGTGCAGATCTGGCTGTGTCCACTCACCCACGGGAGACGGGCAGGCAAGGGGCAGTGTGGATCTGGCAGTGTCCACTGACCCACGGGTGACGGGTAGGCAAGGCGCAGTGCGGATCTGGCTGTGTCCACTCACCCACGGCAGACGGTCAGGCAGGGCGCAGTGCGGATCTGGCTGTGTCCACTGACCCACGGGAGACGGGCAGGCATGGCGCAGTGTGGATCTGGCTGTGTCCACTCACCCACGGGAGACGGGTAGGCAAGGCTCAGTGTGGATCTGGCTGTGTCCACTCACCCACGGGAGACGGGCAGAGAGGGTGCTGTGTGGATATGGCTATGTCCACTGACCCACGGCAGACGGGCAGGCCCGGCGCAGTGCAGATCTGGTTGTGTCAACTCACCCACGGCAGACGGGCAGGCAGGGCGCAGTGCGGATCTGGCTGTGTCCACTCACCCACGGGAGACAGGCAGGCAAGGCGCAGTGTGGAACTGGCTGTGTCCACTCACCCATGGGAGATAGGCAGAGAGGGTCCCGTGTAGATCTGGCTATGTCCAAAGACCCACGGCAGACGGGCAGGCCGGGCGCAGTGCGGATCTGGCTGTGTCCACTCACCCATGGGATACGGGTAGGCAAGGCGCAGTGTGGATCTGGCAGTGTCCACTCACCCATGGGAGACGGGCAGGCAAGGCGCAGTGTGGATCTGGCTGTGTCCACTCACCCACGGGAGATAGGCAGAGAGGGTGCCGTGTGGATCTGGCTATGTCCACTGACCCACGGCAGACGGGCAGGCAGGGCGCAGTGCGGATCTGGCTGTGTCCCCTCACCCACTGCAGACGGTCAGGCAGGGCGCAGTGGGGCTCTGGCTGTGGCAACTCACCCACAGGAGATGGGTAGGCAAGGCGCACTGTGGATCTGGCTGTGTCCACTCACCCACGGGAGACGGGCAGAGAGGGTGCTGTGTGGATCTGGCTATGTCCACTGACCCACGGCAGACGGGCAGGCAGGGCGCAGTGCGGATCTGGCTGTGTCCAATCACCCACGGCAGACGGGCAGGCAGGGCGCAATGCGGATCTCGCTGTGTCCACTCACCCACGGCAGACGGTAAGGCAGGGCACAGTGCGGATCTGGCTGTGTCCACTCACAAACGGGAGACAGGTAGGGAAGGCGCAGTGTGGATCTGGCTGTGTCCACTCACCCACGGGAGACGGGCAGAGAGGGTGCTGTGTGGATCTGGCTATGTCCACTGACCCACGGCAGACGTGCAGGCAGGGCGCAGTGCGGATCTGGCTGTGACCACTGACCCACGGCAGACGGTCAGGCAGGGTGCAGTGCGGATCTAGCTGTGTCCACTCACCCACGGCAGACGGTCAGGCAGGGCGCAGTGCAAATCTGGCTGTGTCCACTTACCCACGGGAGATGGGCAGGCATGGCGCAGTGCGGATTTGGCTGTTTCTAATCACCCATGGGAGACGGGCAGGCAGGGCGCAGTGTGGATCTGGCTGTGTCCACTCACCCAGGGGAGACGGGCAGTGAGGGTGCTGTGTGGATCTGGCTATGTCCACTGACCCACTGCAGACGGGCAGGCAGGGCGCAGTGCGGATCTGGCTGTGACCACTGACCCACGGCAGACGGTCAGGCAGGGTGCAGTGCGGATCTAGCTGTGTCCACTCACCCACGGCAGACGGTCAGGCAGGGCGCAGTGCGGATCTGGCTGTGTCCACTAACCCACGGGAGATGGGCAGGCATGGCGCAGTGCGGATCTGGCTGTTTCCAATCACCCACGGGAGACGGGCAGGCAGGGCGCAGTGCGGATCTGGCTGTGTGCACTCACCCACGGGAGACGGGCAGAGAGGTTGCTGTGTGGATCTGGCTATGTCCACTGACCCACGGCAGACGGGCAGGCAGGGCGCAGTGCTGATCTGGCTGTGTCCAATCACCCACGGCAGACGGGCAGGCAGGGTGCACTGCGGATCTGGCTGTGTCCATTGACCCACGGAAGACAGTCAGGTAGGGCGCAGTGCGGATCTGGCTATGTCCACTGACCCACGGCAGACGGGCAGACAGGGCGCAGTGCGGATCCGGCTGTTTCCACTCAGCCACGGGAGACTGGCAGGCAGGGCGCAGTGCGGATCTGGCTGTGTCCACTCACCCACGGCAGACGTGCAGGGAGGGCGCAGTGTGGATCTGGCTGTGTACACTCACCCAAGGGAGACGGGCAGGCAAGGCGCAGTGTGGATCTGGCTGTGTCCACTCACCCAAGGGAGACCGGCAGAAAGGGCGCTGTGTGGATCTGGCTATGTCCACTGACCCACGGAAGACGGGCAGGCAGGACGCAGTGCGGATCTGGCTGTGTCCAATCATCCACGGCAGACGGGCAGGCAAGGCGCAGTGTGGATCTGGCTGTGTCCACTCACCCACGAGAGATGGGCAGAAATGGCGCTGTGTGGATCTGGCTATGTCCACTGACCCACGGCAGACGGGCAGGCAGGGAGCAGTGCGGATCTTTCTGTGTCCAATCACCCACGGCAGACAAGAAGGCAGGGCGCAGTGCAGATCTGGCTGTGTCCACTCACCGACGGGAGACGGGGAAGCAAGGCGCAGTGTGTATATGGCTGTGTCCACTCACCCACGGGAGACGGGCAGGCAGGGCGCAGTGTGGATCTGGCTGTGTCCGCTCACCCACGGGAGACGGGCAGAGAGTTTGCTTTGTGGATCTGGCTATGTCCAGTGACCCACGGCAAACGGGCAGGCAGGACGCAGTGCGGATCTGGCTGTGTCCAATCACCCACGGCAGACGGGCAGGCAGGGCGCAGTGCGGATCTGGCTGTGTCCACTCACCCACGGGAGACGGGCAGGCAAGGCGCACTGTGGATCTGGCTGTGTCCACTCTCCCACGGCACACGGGCAGGCAGGGCGCAGTGCGGATCTGGCTGTGTCCACTCACCCACAGGAGACGGGCAGGCAATGCGCAGTGTGGATCTGGCTATGTCCACTCACCCACGGGAGACGGGCCGAGAGGGTGCTGTGTGGATCTGGCTATGTCCACTGACCCACGGCATATGGGCTGGCAGGGCGCATTGCGGATCTGGCTGTGTCCCCTCACCCACGGCAGACGGTCAGGCAGGGCACAGTGCGGATCTGGCTATGTCCACTCACCCACGGGAGACGGGGAGGCAAAGCGCAGTGTGGATCTGGCTGTGTTCACTCACCCACGGGAGACGGGCAGGCAAGGCGCAGTGTGGATCTCGCTGTGTCCACTCACCCACGGGAGACGGACAGAAAGGGAGCTGTGTGGATCTGGCTATGTCCACTGACCCACGTCAGACGGGCAGGCAGAACGCAGTGCGGATCTGGCTATGTACTCTCACCCACGGCAGATTGTCAGGCAGGGCGCAATGCGGATCTGGCTGTGTCCACTCACCCACGGGAGACGGGTAGGCAAGGCGCAGTGTGGATCTGGATGTGTCCACTCACCCACGGGAGACGGGCAGAGAGGGTGCTGTGTGGATCTGTCTATGTCAACTGACCTACGGCAGACGGGCAGGGAGGGCGCAGTGCGGATCTGGCTGTGTCCACTGACCCACGGCACACGGGCAGGCAGGGCGCAGTGCGGATCTGGCTGTGTCCACTCAGCCACGGCAGACGGTCAGGCAGGGCGCAGTGCGGATCTGGCTGTGTCCACTCACCCAAGGGAGACGGGCAGGCAGGGCGCAGTGCTGATCTGGCTGTGTCCACTCACCCCGGGAGACGGGCAGAGAGGGTGCTGTGTGGATTTGGCTATGTCCACTGACCCACGGCAGACGGGCAGGCAGGGCGCAGTGAGGATCTGGCTGTTTCCCCTCACCCACGGCAGACGGTCAGGCAGGGCGCAGTGCGGATCTAGCTGTGTCCACTCACCCACGGGAGACGGGTAGGCAGGACGCAGTGTGGATCTGGCTGTGTCCACTCACCCACGGGAGACGGGCAGGCAGGGCGCAGTGCGGATCTGGCTGTGACCACTCACCCACGGGAGACGGGCAGAGAGGGTGCTGTGTGGATCTGGCTATGTCCACTGACCCTCGGTAAACGGGCAGGCAGGACGCAGTGCGGATCTGGCTGTGTCCAATCACCCACGGCAGACGGGCAGGCAGGGTGCAGTGCGGATCTGGCAGTGTCCACTCACCCACGGGAGACGGGCAGGCAAGGCGCACTGTGGATCTGGCTGTGTCCACTCACCCACGGCACACGGGCAAGCAGGGCGCAGTGCGGATCGGGCTATGTCCACTCACCCACGGGAGACGGGGAGGCAAAGCGCAGTGTGGATCTGGCTTTGTCCACTCACCCACGGGAGACGGGCAGAGAGGGTGCTGTGTGGATCTGGCTATGTCCACTGACTCACGGCAGACGGGCAGACAGGGCGCAGTGCGGATCTGGCTGTGTCCACTCACCCACGGCAGACGGTCAGGCAGGGTGCAGTGAGGATCTGGCTGTGTCCACTCACCCACGGCAGACGGTCAGGCAGGGCGCAGTGCGGATCTGGCTGTGTCCACTCACCCACGGGAGACGGGCAGGCAGGGTGCAGTGCGGATCTGGCTGTGTCCACTCGCCCACCGGAGAGTCGCAGGCAAGTCGCAGTGTGGATCTGGCTGTGTCCACTCACCCACGGGAGACGGGCAGAGAGGGTGCTGTGTGGATCTGGCTATGTCCACTGACCCACGGCAGACGGGCAGGCAGGGAGCAGTGCGGATCTTTCTGTGTCCAATCACCCACGGCAGACAAGAAGGCAGGGCGCAGTGCAGATCTGGCTGTGTCCACTGACCCACGGGAGACGGGCAGGCAAGGGGCAGTGTGGATCTGGTTGTGTCCACTGACCCACGGGTGACGGGTAGGCAAGGCGCTGTGCGGATCTGGCTGTGTCCACTCACCCACGGCAGACGGTCAGGCAGGGCGCAGTGCGGATCTGGCTGTGTCCACTGACCCACGGGAGACGGGCAGGCAAGGCGCAGTGTGGATCTGGCTGTGTCCACTCACCCACGGGAGACGGGTAGGCAAGGCTCAGTGTGGATCTGGCTGTGTCCACTCACCCACGGGAGACGGGCAGAGAGGGTGCTGTGTGGATATGGCTATGTCCACTGACCCACGGCAGACGGGCAGGCAGGGCGCAGTGCAGATCTGGTTGTGTCAACTCACCCACGGCAGACGGGCAGGCAGGGCGCAGTGCGGATCTGGCTGTGTGCACTAACCCACGGGAGACAGGCAGGCAAGGCGCAGTATGGAACTGGCTGTGTCCACTCACCCACGGGAGATAGGCAGAGAGGGTGCCGTGTAGATCTGGCTATGTCCAAAGACCCACGGCAGACGGGCAGGCCGGGCGCAAAGCGGATTTGGCTGTGTCCCCTCACCGACGGCAGACGGTCAGGCAGGGCGCAGTGCGGATCTGGCTGTGTCCACTCAACCATGGGATACGGGTAGGCAAGGCGCAGTGTGGATCTGGCAGTGTCCACTCACCATGGGAGACGGGCAGGCAAGGTGCAGTGTGGATCTGGCTGTGTCCACTCACCCAGGGGAAACGGGCAGAGAGGGTGCTGTGTGGACCTGGGTATGTCCACTGACCCACGGCAGACGGGCAGGCAGGGCGCAGTGCGGATCTGGCTGTGTCCAATCATCCACGGCAGACGGGCAGGCAGGGCGCAATGCGGATATGGCTGTGTCCACTCACCCACGGGAGACGGGCAGGCAAGGCGCACTCTGGATCTGGCTGTGTCCACTCACCCACGGCAGACGGGCAGACAGGGCACAGTACGGATCTGGCTGTGTCCACTTACCCACGGGAGACGTGCAGGCAAAGCGCAGTGTGGATCTGGCTGTGTCCACTCACCCACGGGAGACAGGCAGAGAGGGTGCCGTGTGGACCTGGCTATGTCCACTGACCCACGGCAGACGGGCAGGCAGGGCGCAGTGCGGATCTGGCTGTGTCCCCTCACCCACTGCAGACGGTCAGGCAGGGCGCAGTGCGGATCTGGCTGTGTCAACTCACCCACAGGAGATGGGTAGGCAAGACGCACTGTGGATCTGGCTGTGTCCACTCACCCACGGGAGACGGGCAGAGAGGGTGCTGTGTGGATCTGGCTATGTCCACTGACCCACGGCAGACAGGCAGGCAGGGCGCAGTGCGGATCTGGCTGTGTCCAATCACCCACGGCAGACGGGCAGGCAGTGTGCAGTGCGGATCTAGCTGTGTCCACTCACCCACGGCAGACGGTCAGGCAGGACGCAGTGCGGATCTGGCTGTGTCCACTCACCCACGGCAGACGGGCAGGCAGGGCGCAGTGCGGATCTGGCTGTGATCACTGACCCACGGCAGACGATCAGGCAGTGTGCAGTGCGGATCTAGCTGTGTCCACTCACCCACGGCAGACGGTCAGGCAGGGCGCAGTGCAAATCTGGCTGTGTCCACTTACCCACGGGAGATGGGCAGGCATAGCGCAGTGCGGATCTGGCTGTTTCCAATCACCCCCGGGAGACGGGCAGGCAGGGCGCAGTGCGGATCTGGCTGTGTCCTCTCACCCACGGGAGACGGGCAGAGAGGGTGCTGTGTGGATCTGGCTATGTCCACTGACCCTCGGTAAACGGGCAGGCAGGACGCAGTGCGGATCTGGCTGTGTCCAATCACCCACGGCAGACGGGCAGGCAGGGTGCAGTGCGGATCTGGCAGTGTCCACTCACCCACGGGAGACGGGCAGGCAAGGCGCACTGTGGATCTGGCTGTGTCCACTCACCCACGGCACACGGGCAAGCAGGGCACAGTGCGGATCTGGCTATGTCCACTCACCCACGGGAGACGGGGAGGCAAAGCGCAGTGTGGATCTGGCTGTGTTCACTCACCCACGGGAGACGGGCAGGCAAGGCGCAGTGTGGATCTCGCTGTGTCCACTCACCCACGGGAGACGGACAGAAAGGGAGCTGTGTGGATCTGGCTATGTCCACTGACCCACGTCAGACGGGCAGGCAGAACGCAGTGCGGATCTGGCTGTGTACTCTCACCCACGGCAGATTGTCAGGCAGGGCGCAATGCGGATCTGGCTGTGTCCACTCACCCACGGGAGACGGGTAGGCAAGGCGCAGTGTGGATCTGGATGTGTCCACTCACCCACGGGAGACGGGCAGAGAGGGTGCTGTGTGGATCTGTCTATGTCAACTGACCTACGGCAGACGGGCAGGGAGGGCGCAGTGCGGATCTGGCTGTGTCCACTGACCCACGGCACACGGGCAGGCAGGGCGCAGTGCGGATCTGGCTGTGTCCACTCAGCCATGGCAGACGGTCAGGCAGGGCGCAGTGCGGATCTGGCTGTGTCCACTCACCCAAGGGAGACGGGCAGGCAGGGAGCAGTGTGGATCTGGCTGTGTCCACTCACCCACGGGAGACGGGCAGGCAAGGTGCAGTGTGGATCTCGCTGTGTCCACTCACCCACGGGAGACGGACAGAAAGGGAGCTGTGTGGATCTGGCTATGTCCACTGACCCACGTCAGACGGGCAGGCAGAACGCAGTGCGGATCTGGCTGTGTACTCTCACCCACGGCAGATTGTCAGGCAGGGCGCAATGCGGATCTGGCTGTGTCCACTCACCCACGGGAGACGGGTAGGCAAGGCGCAGTGTGGATCTGGATGTGTCCACTCACCCAAGGGAGACGGGCAGAGAGGGTGCTGTGTGGATCTGTCTATGTCAACTGACCTACGGCAGACGGGCAGGGAGGGCGCAGTGCGGATCTGGCTGTGTCCACTGACCCACGGCACACGGACAGGCAGGGCGCAATGCGGATCTGGCTGTGTCCACTCAGCCACGGCAGACGGTCAGGCAGGGCGCAGTGCGGATCTGGCTGTGTCCACTCACCCAAGGGAGACGGGCAGGCAGGGCGCAGTGCGGATCTGGCTGTGTCCACTCACCCCGGGAGACGGGCAGAGAGGGTGCTGTGTGGATTTGGCTATGTCCACTGACCCACGGCAGACGGGCAGGCAGGGCGCAGTGAGGATCTGGCTGTTTCCCCTCACCCACGGCAGACGGTCAGGCAGGGCGCAGTGCGGATCTAGCTGTGTCCACTCACCCACGGGAGACGGGTAGGCAGGACGCAGTGTGGATCTGGCTGTGTCCACTCACCCACGGGAGACGGGCAGAGAGGGTGCTGTGTGGATCTGGCTATGTCCACTGACCCACGGCAGACGGGCAGACAGGGCGCAGTGCGGATCTGGCTGTGTCCACTCACCCACGGCAGACGGTCAGGCAGGGCGCAGTGAGGATCTGGCTGTGTCCACTCACCCACGGCAGACGGTCAGGCAGGGCGCAGTGCGGATCTGGGTGTGTCCACTCACGCACGGCAAACGGGTACACAGGGCGCAGTGCGGATCTAGCTGTGTCCACTCACCCACGAGAGACGGGTAGGCAAGGCGCAGTGTGGATCTGGATGTGTCCACTCACCCACGGGAGACGGGCAGAGAGGGTGCTGTGTGGATCTGTCTATGTCAACTGACCTACGGCAGACGGGCAGGGAGGACGCAGTGCGGATCTGGCTGTGTCCACTGACCCACGGCACACGGGCAGGCAGGGCGCAGTGCGGATCTGGCTGTGTCCACTCAGCCACGGCAGACGGTCAGGCAGGGCGCAGTGCGGATCTGGCTGTGTCCACTCACCCAACGGAGACGGGCAGGCAGGGCGCAGTGCTGATCTGGCTGTGTCCACTCACCCCGGGAGACGGGCAGAGAGGGTTCTGTGTGGATTTGGCTATGTCCACTGACCCACGGCAGACGGGCAGGCAGGGCGCAGTGAGGATCTGGCTGTTTCCTCTCACCCACGGCAGACGGTCAGGCAGGGCGCAGTGCGGATCTAGCTGTGTCCACTCACCCACGGGAGACGGGTAGGCAGGACGCAGTGTGGATCTGGCTGTGTCCACTCACCCACGGGAGACGGGCAGAGAGGGTGCTGTGTGGATCTGGCTATGTCCACTGACCCACGGCAGACGGGCAGACAGGGCGCAGTGCGGATCTGGCTGTGTCCACTCACCCACGGCAGATGGTCAGGCAGGGCGCAGTGAGGATCTGGCTGTGTCCACTCACCCACGGCAGACGGTCAGGCAGGGCGCAGTGCGGATCTGGGTGTGTCCACTCACGCACGGCAAACGGGTACACAGGGCGCAGTGTGGATCTGGCTGTGTCCACTCACCGACGGGAGACGGGGAAGCAAGGCGCAGTGTGTATATGGCTGTGTCCACTCACCCACGGGAGACGGGCAGGCAGGGCGCAGAGTGGATCTGGCTGTGTCCACTCACCCACGGGAGACGGGCAGGCAAGGCGCAGTGTGGATCTCGCTGTGTCCACTCACCCACGGGAGACGGACAGAAAGGGAGCTGTGTGGATCTGGCTATGTCCACTGACCCACGTCAGACGGGCAGGCAGAACGCAGTGCGGATCTGGCTGTGTACTCTCACCCACGGCAGATTGTCAGGCAGGGCGCAATGCGGATCTGGCTGTGTCCACTCACCCACGGGAGACGGGTAGGCAAGGCGCAGTGTGGATCTGGATGTGTCCACTCACCCACGGGAGACGGGCAGAGAGGGTGCTGTGTGGATCTGTCTATGTCAACTGACCTACGGCAGACGGGCAGGGAGGGCGCAGTGCGGATCTGGCTGTGTCCACTGACCCACGGCACACGGGCAGGCAGGGCGCAGTGCGGATCTGGCTGTGTCCACTCAGCCATGGCAGACGGTCAGGCAGGGCGCAGTGCGGATCTGGCTGTGTCCACTCACCCAAGGGAGACGGGCAGGCAGGGCGCAGTGCGGATCTGGCTGTGTCCACTCACCCCGGGAGACGGGCAGAGAGGGTGCTGTGTGGATTTGGCTATGTCCACTGACCCACGGCAGACGGGCAGGCAGGGCGCAGTGAGGATCTGGCTGTTTCCCCTCACCCACGGCAGACGGTCAGGCAGGGCGCAGTGCGGATCTAGCTGTGTCCACTCACCCACGGGAGACGGGTAGGCAGGACGCAGTGTGGATCTGGCTGTGTCCACTCACCCACGGGAGACGGGCAGAGAGGGTGCTGTGTGGATCTGGCTATGTCCACTGACCCACGGCAGACGGGCAGACAGGGCGCAGTGCGGATCTGGCTGTGTCCACTCACCCACGGCAGACGGTCAGGCAGGGCGCAGTGAGGATCTGGCTGTGTCCACTCACCCACGGCAGACGGTCAGGCAGGGCGCAGTGCGGATCTGGGTGTGTCCACTCACGCACGGCAAACGGGTACACAGGGCGCAGTGCGGATCTGGCTGTGTCCACTCACCGACGGGAGACGGGGAAGCAAGGCGCAGTGTGTATATGGCTGTGTCCACTCACCCACGGGAGACGGGCAGGCAGGGCGCAGTGTGGATCTGGCTGTGTCCGCTCACCCACGGGAGACGGGCAGAGAGTTTGCTTTGTGGATCTGGCTATGTCCAGTGACCCACGGCAAACGGGCAGGCAGGACGCAGTGCGGATCTGGCTGTGTCCAATCACCCACGGCAGACGGGCAGGCAGGGCGCAGTGCGGATCTGGCTGTGTCCACTCACCCACGGGAGACGGGCAGGCAAGGCGCACTGTGGATCTGGCTGTGTCCACTCTCCCACGGCACACGGGCAAGCAGGGCGCAGTGCGGATCTGGCTGTGTCCACTCACCCACAGGAGACGGGCAGGCAATGCGCAGTGTGGATCTGGCTATGTCCACTCACCCACGGGAGACGGGCCGAGAGGGTGCTGTGTGGATCTGGCTATGTCCACTGACCCACGGCATATGGGCTGGCAGGGCGCATTGCGGATCTGGCTGTGTCCCCTCACCCACGGCAGACGGTCAGGCAGGGCACAGTGCGGATCTGGCTGTGTCCACTCACCCACGGACACGGGCAGAGAATGTGCTGTGCGGATCTGGCTATGTCCACTGACCCACGGCAGACGGGCAGGCAGGGCGCAATGCGGATCTGGCTGTGTCCACTCACCCACGGGAGACGGGCAGGCAAGGCGCTGTGTGGATCTGGCTGTGTCCACTCACCCATGGGAGACGGGCAGGCAGGGCGCAGTGCGGATCTGGCTGTGTCCACTCACCCACGGGAGACGGGCAGGCAAGGCGCAGTGTGGATCTGGCTGTGTCCTCTCACCCATGGGAGACGGGCAGAGAGGGTGCTGTGTGGATCTGGCTATGTCCACTGACCCACGGCAGACGGGCAGGCAGGGCGCAGTGCGGATCTGGCTGTGTCCACTCACCCACGGGAGACGGGCAGGCAGGGCGCAGTGCGGATCTGGCTGTGTCCACTCACCCACGGGAGACTGGCAGGCAGGGCGCAGTGCGGATCTGGCTGTGTCCACTCACCCACGGGAGACGGGAAGGCAAGGCGCAGTGTGGATCTGGCTGTGTCCAATCACCCACGGGAGATGGGCAGAGAGGATGCTGTGTGGACCTGGCTATGTCCAATGACCCACGGCAGACGGGCTGGCAGGGCGCAGTGCAGATCTGGCTGTGTCCAATCACCAACGGCAGATGGGCAGGCAGGGCGCAGTGCGGATCTGGCTGTGTCCACTCACCCACGGCAGATGGGCAGGCAGGGCGCAGTGCAGATCTGGCTGTGTCCAATCACCAACGGCAGATGGGCAGGCAGGGCGCAGTGCGGATCTGGCTGTGTACTCGCACCCACGGAAAACGGGCAGGCAAAGCGCAGTGTGGATCTGGCTGTGTCCACTCACCCACGGGAGACGGGTAGAGAGGGTGCTGTGTGGATCTGTCTATGTCCACTGACCCACGGCAGACGGGCAGGCAGGGCGCAGTGCGGATCTGGCTGTGTCCACTCACCCACGGGAGACGGGCAGGGAGGGCGCAGTGCGGATCTGGCTGTGACCACTCACCCATGGGAGACGGGCAGGCAGGGCGCAGTGTGGATCTGGCTGTGTCCACTTACCCACGGGAGACGGGCAGGCAAGGCGCAGTGTGGATCTGGCTGTGTCCACTCACCCACAGGAGACGGGCAGAGAGGGTGCTGTGTGGATCTGGCTATGTCCAGTGACCCATGGCAGATGGGCAGGAAGGGCGCATTGTGGATCTTTCCGTGTCCACGCACCCACTGGAGATCGGCAGGAAGGGCGCATTGTGGATCTTGCCATGTCCACGCACCCACTGGAGATGGGCAGGCAGGGCCCAGTGTGGATCTTGCCGTGTCCACACCCCCACGGTAGATGGGCAGGCAGGGCGCTGTGTGGAACTGGCTGTGTCCACTCACCCACGGGAGACAGGCAGGCTGAGCGCCGAGTGGATCTTGCCGTGTCCACACACCCACGGGAGACGGGAAGGAAGGGTGCAGTGTGGATCTGGCTTGTCCAATCTCCAATGGGTGATGGGCAGGCAGGGCGCAGTGTGCAACTTGCTGTGTCCATGCATCCACTGGAGACGGGCAAGCTGGGCGCAGTGTGGATGTGTCTTTGTCCACTCACCCCTGGGAGACGGGCAGTCAGTGCACAGTCTGGAACTGGCTCTGTCCACTCACCCACGGCAGACGGGCAGACAGGGCTCTGTGTGGAACTGGCTGTGTCCACTCACCCACGGGAGATGTGCAGGTAGGGCGCAGTGTGGGACTGGCTGTGTCCACTCACCCATGGCAGACGGGCATGCAGGGCGCAGTATGAAAATGGCTGTGTCCCCACACCCACGAGAGCCGGGCAGCAAGGCTCTGTGTGGAACTGGCTGTGTCCACTCACCCACGGGAGACGGGCAGGCAGGGCGCAGTGTCGATCTGGCTGTGTCCACTCACGCATGGGTGACGAGAAGGCAGAGCGCAGTGTGGAACTGGCTATATCCACACACCTACGGGAGACGGTCAGGCATGGTTCTGTGTGGATCTGGATGTGTCCACACACCCATGGAAGATGGGCAGGCAGGGCGCAGTGTGGATCTGGCTGTGTCCACTCACCCATGAGTGACGGGCAGGCTGGGCGTAGTGTGGGACTGGCTGTGACCATTCACCCATGGGAGACGGGCATGCAGGGCGCAGTATGGATGTGGCTGTGTCCACTCACCGACGGGAGACGGGCAAGCAAGGCTCTGTGTGGAACTGGCTATGTCCACTCACTCATGGGAGAGGGGCAGGCAGGGCGCTGTGTGGATGTGGCTGTGTCCCCAAACCCAAGGGAGACGATCAGGCATGGCGCAGTGTGGATGTGGCTGTTTCCACTCATCCACGGGAGACGGGCAGTCAGGGCACAGTGTGGAACTGGCTGTGTCCACACACCCAAGGGAGACTGGCATGCAGGGCGCCGTGTGTTTCTGGCTGTGTCTACTCACCCATGGGTGACGGGTAGGCAGGGCGCAGTGTGGAACTGGCTGTGCCACAACCCATGGGAGATGGGCAGGCCGTGCGCTGTGTCGATATGGGTGTGTTCACACACCCATGGGAGACGGTCAGGCAGGGTGCTGTGTGGATCTGGCCGGGTCCACACAACCACGGGAGACGGGCAGGCAGGGCGATGTGTGGATCTGGCCATGTCCACAAACCCACGGAAGACGGACAGACAGGGGGCAGTCTGGATGTGGCCATGTCCACCCACCCACGGTACACGGGCAGGCAGGGCGCAGTGTGGAAATGGCTGTGTCCACTCACCCACGGGAGACGGGCAGGCTGGGCGCTGTGTGGATGTGGCTGTCTCCACTCACACACGGGAGACGGGCATGTAGGGCGCAGTGTGTAACAGGCTGTGTCCACTTACCTACGGGAAACGGGGAGGCAGGGCACAGTGTGGATCTTGCCGTGTCCACACACCCACAGGAGACGGGCAGGCAGGGTGCAGTGTGGATGTGGCTGTGTCCACTCACCAACGGGAGACGGGCAGACAGGGCACATTCTGGAACTGGCTGTGTCCACGCACTCACAGGAGACATGCAGACAGGGCTCTGTGTGGAACTGGCTGTGTCCACTCACCCATGGGAGATGGGTAGGCAGGGTGCAGTGTGGATTTGCTGTGTCCACTCACCCACGGGTGAAGGGCAGACAGGGCGCTGTGTGGATCTGGCTGTTTCCACACACCAATGGGATATGTTCAGGCAGGGCACTGTGTTGATCTGGCTGTGTCCACACACCCAAGTGAGACGGGCAGGTAGGGCGCAGTGTGGATCTTGCATTGTCCACACACCCACGGGAGACGGGCACCAGTGGGCAGTGTGGAACTGGCTGTGTCCACTCACCCATGGGTGACTGGCAGACAGGGCGCAGTATGGAACTGGCTGTGTCCACACACACACGGGAGATGGGCAGGCAGGGCGCAGTGTGGATGTGGCTGTGTCCACTCACCAAAGGGAGACGGGCAGACAGGGCACATTCTGGAACTGGCTGTGTCCACTCACTCACAGGAGACGTGCAGACAGGGCTCTGTGTGGAACTGGCTGTGTCCACTCACCCACGGGAGACGGGCAGGCAGGGCGCAGTGTGGATCTTGCTGTGCCCACACTCCCATGGGAGACAGGCAGGCAGGGCGCAGTTTGGATCTGGCTGTGTCCACACACCCATGGGAGACTGGCAGGCAGGGCTCTGTGTGGTACTGGCTTGTCCACTTACTCACGGGAGACGGGCAGGCAGGCGCAGTATGGATGTGGCTGTGTCCAAAAACCCAAGGGAGACGGTCAGGCAAGGCGCAGTGTGGATGTGGCTGAGTCCACTCATCCACGGGAGATGGGAAGGCTGGGCGCCGTGTTGATCAGGCTGTGTCTACTCACCCACGGAGGACGGGCAGGCAGGGTGCAGTGTGGATCTGGCTGTGTCCACTCTCCCATGTGTGACAGGCAGGCAGGGCGAAGTGTGCAACTGGCTGTGTCCACACACCCAACGGACACGAGCAGGCAGGGCGCAGTGTGGATGTGCCTGTGTCCATTCACTCATGGGAGACGGTCAGGCAGGGCGCAGTTTGGATATTGCCATGTCCACACACACACGGGAGATGGGCAGGCAGTGCGCTGTGTGGAACTGGCTGTGTCCACACACCCACCAGAGATGGGCAGGCAGAGGGTACTGTGGATGTGGCTGTGTCCTCTCACCCATGGGAGACGGGCAGGCAGGGCGCAGTGTGGATCTGGCTGTGTCCACTCACCTACGGGAGACGGGCAGGCAGGGCGCAGTGTGGATCTTGCCGTATCCACACACATACGGGAGACGGGCAGGCAGGGCGCAGTGTGGATGTGGCTGTGTCCACTCACCCACGGGAGATGGGCAGACAGGCCACAGTCTGGAACTGGCTGTGTCCACTCACCCACGGGAGACGGGCAGACAGGGCTCTGTGTGGAACTGGCTGTGTCCACTCACCCACGGGAGACGGGCAGGCAGGGCACAGTGTGGATCTTGCTGTGTCCACACACCCATGGGAGACAGGCAGGTACGGCGCAGTGTGATTCTGGCAGTGTCCACTCACCCATGAGTGATGGACAGGCAGGGCACAGTGTGCAACTGGCTGTGTCCACACACCCACGGGAGACGGGCAGGTAGGGCGCAGTGTGGATTTGACTGTGTCCACTCACCCACGGGAGTCGGGCAGGTAAGGCGCAGTGTGGAAATGGCTGTGTCCACTCACCCACGGGAGATGGGCAGGCAGGGTGCAGTGTGGATCTTGCCATGTCCATACATCCATGGGAGACAGGCTGGCAGGGCGCAGTGTGGATGTGGCCGAGTCCTCTCACCCACGAAGAGACGGGCAGGAGGGCGCAGTGTGGATCTTGCTGTGTCCACACACCCACCGGAGACGTCAGGTAGGGCGCTTTGTGGAACTGGCTGTGTCCACAGACCCATGAGAGACAGTGAAGCAGGGTACTGTGTGGATGTGGCTGTGTCCACTCACCCACGAGAGACGGGCAGGCTGTGTGCCGTGAGGATCTGGCTGTGTCCACTCACCCACGGGTGACGGGCAGGCAGGGCGCTGTGTGGATGTGGCTGTCTCCACTCACCCACGGGAGACGGGCATGTAGGGCGCAGTGTGTAACAGGCTGTGTCCACTTACCCACGGAAAACGGGGAGGCAGGGCACAGTGTGGATGTGGCTGTGTCCACTCACCAACGGGAGACGGGCCGACAGGGCACATTCTGGAACTGGCTGTGTCCACTCACTCACAGGAGACGTGTAGACAGGGCTCTGTGTGGAACTGGCTGTGTCCACTCACCCACGGGAGATGGGCAGGCAGGGCGCAGTGTGGATCTTGCTGTGTCCACACTCCCATGGGAGACGAGCAGGCAGGGTGCAGTGTGGATTTGGCTGTGTCCACACACCCACGGGAGAAGGGCAGGCAGGGTTCAGTGTGGATCTTGCCGTGTCCACACATACACGGTAGACGGGCAGGCAGTGCACAGTGTGGAACTGGCTGTGTCCACTCACCCATGGGTGACGGGCAGACAGGTCGCAGCATGGAACTGGCTGTGTCCACACACCCACCGGAGACACGCAGGCAGGGCACAATGTAGATGTGGCTGTGTCCTCACACCCACGGGAGACAGGCACGCTGGGCGCCGTGTGGATCTGGCTGTGTCCAAACACCCACGGTAGATGGGCAGGCAAGGCGCAATGTGGATGTGCCTGTGTCCACTCACCACGGGAGACGGGCAGGCAGGGCGCTGTGTGGATGTGGCTTTGTCCACACACCCACAGGAGAGGGCAGGCAAGGCACAGTGTGGATCTGGCTTTTCCACTCATCCAAGGGTGACTGGCAGGCAGGGCGCAGTGTGAAACTGTCTGTGTCCACTCACCCACGGGAGACATACAGGAAGGTCACAGTGTGGAATGGCTATGTCCACTCACCCACAGGAGACGGGCAGGCAGGGTGCAGTGTGGATGTGGCTGTGTCCACTCACCAACGGGAGACGGGCAGACAGGGCACAATCTGGAACTGGCTGTGTCCACTCACTCACAGGAGACGTGCAGACAGGGCTCTGTGTGGAACTGGCTGTGTCCACTCACCCACGGGAGATGGGCAGGCAGGGTGCAGTGTGGATCTTGCTGTGTCCACAATCCCATGGGAGACTGGCAGGCACGGCGCAGTGTGGATCTTGCTGTGTCCACATACCCACGGGTGAAGGGCAGGCAGGGCGCTGTGTGGATCTGGCTGTTTCCACACACCAATGGGATATGTTCAGGCAGGGCACTGTGTTGATCTGGCTGTGTCCACACACCCAAGTGAGACGGGCAGGTAGGGCGCAGTGTGGATCTTGCCTTGTCCACACACCCACGGGAGATGGGCACCAGTGGGCAGTGTGGAACTGGCTGTGTCCACTCACCCATGGGTGACTGGCAGGCAGGGCGCAGGGTGGATCTGGCTGTGTCCACTCACACACGGGAGACGGGCAGACAGGGCGCAGGGTGGATCTGGCTGTGTCCACTCACACACGGGAGACGGGCAGACAGGGCGCAGGGTGGATCTGGCTGTGTCCACTCACTCATGGGTGACGGGCAGGCAGGGCACACTCTGGAACTGGCTGTGTCCACACACACACCGGAGACGGGCAGGCAGGGCGCTGTGTGCATCTGGCTCTGTCCTTGCACCCAGGGGAGACGGGTAGTCAGGGCTCAGTGTGGATCTGGCTGTGTCCACTCACCCACGGTAGACGGGCAGGCAGGGCGCACTATGGATGTGGCTGTGTCCACTCACCCAAGGGAGAGAAGCAGGCAGGGCACTGTGTGGAACGGGCTGTGTCCACACACCCATGGGAGACGGTCAGGCAGGCCTCTGTGTGCATCTGGCTGTGTCCACTCACCCACGGGAGTCAGGCAGGCAAGGCGCTGTGTGGAACTGGATGTGTCCACACACCCATGGGAGACAGTCAGGCAGTGTGCTGTGTGGATGTGGCTGTGTCCACTCACCCACGGGTGAGGGGCAGGCAGGACGCCGTGTGGATCTGCCTGTGTCCACTCACCCATGGGTGATGGGCAGGCAGAGCTCTGTGTGGATCTGGCTGTGTCCACTCACCCACAGTAGACGGGCAGGCAGGGCGTAGGGTGGAACTGGCTGTGTCCACTCACCCATGGGAGACGGTAAGGCAGGGCGTTGTGTGGATCTGGCTGTGTCCACACACCCACGGTAGACGAGCAAGCAGGGCGCTGTGTGGATTGGCCGTGTCCACACACCCACGGGAGACTGGCAGGCAGGGCGCAGTGTGGATGTGGCCGTGTCCACAAACCCACGGGTGACGGTCAGGTAGTGCGCTGTGTGGATCTGGCTGTCTCCACTCACCCACGGGAGACGGGCAGGCAGGGCGCTGTGTGGATCTTGCTCTGTCCACTCACCCATGGGAAACGGGCAGGCAGGGCGTTTTGTGAATCTGGCCATGTCCACATACCCACGGGAGATGGGCAGGATGGGAGTAGTGTGGATGTGGCCGTGTCCACACACCCACGGAAGACGGGCAGGCAGTGCGCTGTGTGGATCTCGCTGTGTTCACTCACCCACGGGAGACGGGCATGCCGGGCGCTGTGTGGAACTGGCTGTGTCCACACACCCATGGGAGAAGGGCAGGCAAGGGGCTATGTGGATGTGGCTATGTCAACTCACCGACAGGAGACGGGCAGGCTGGCAGCCGTGTGGATTTGGCTGTGTCCACACACCCATGGGAGACCGGCAGGCAGGGCGCTGTGTGGAACTGGCTTTCTCCACTCACCCAGGGGAGACGGGCAGGCAAGGCGGTGTGTGGATCTGGCTGTGTCCACACACCCACGGGGGACGGGCAGGCAGGGTGCTGTGTGGATTTGGCTGTGTCCACACACCCACGGGAGATGGGCAGGAAGGGCGCTGTGTGGATCTGGCTGTGTCCACACACCCATGGGAGACAGGCAGGAATGGCGCTGTGTGGATCTGGCTGTGTCCACTAACCCACAGGAGACGGGCAAGCAGGGTGCAGTGTGGATCTGGCTGTATCCACACACCCTTGGGAGACGGGCAGGCAGGGCGCTGTGTAGATCTGTCTGTGTCCACTCACCCATGGGAGACGGCCTGGCAGGGCGCAGTGTGGATCTCGCTGTGTCCACACACCCACGGGAGACGGGCATGCAGGGCGCTGTGTGGATCTGGCTGTGTCCACACACCCACGGGAGACGGGCAAGCAGGGCGCAGTGTGGATGTGGCCGTGTACACAAGCCCACGGGAGACGGGCGTGCAGGGCGCTGTTTGGTCTGGCTGTGTCCACTCACACATGGGAGAGGGTCAGGCAGGGTGCTGTGTGGATGTGGCAGTGTCCACTCACCCACGGATGATGGGCAGGCTGGATGCCGTGTGGATCTGGCTCTGTCCACTCACCCACGGGAGACGGGCAGGCAGGGCGCAGTGTTGACCTGGCTGTGTACACACACCCACCGGGGACGGGCAGGCAGGGCGCTGGGTGGATTTGGCTGTGTCCACTCACCCACGGGAGATGGGCAGGCAGGGCGCTGGGTGGATCTGGCTCTGTCCACTCACCCACGGGAGATGGGCAGGCAGGGCGCTGTGTGGATCTGGCTGTGTACACACACCCACGGAAGATGGGCAGGCATGGTGCAGTGTGGATGTGGCTGTGTCCACTCACCCATGGGAGACGGGCAGGCAGGGCGCAGTGTGGATGTGGCTGTGTCCACTCACCCTTGGGTGATGGTCATGCAGGGCGCAGTGTGGAAATTGCTGTGTCCACACACTCACCGGAGTCGGGCTAGCCATACGCAGTGTGGATGTGGCCGTGTCCACTCACCCACGGGAGATAGGCAGGAAGGCGCAGTGTGGAACTGGCTGTGTCCACACACCCACGGGAGACAGGAAGGCAGGGCGCAGTGTGGATCTGGCTGTGTCAACTCACCCATGGGAGACGGGTAGACAGGGCGCAGTGTGGATCTTGCCGTGTCCACAAACCCACGGGAGATGGGCAGGCAGGGTGTTGTGTGGATCTGGCTGTGTCCACACACCTATGGGAGACGGTCAGGCAGGGAATTGTGTGGATGTGGCCGTGTTCACACACCCACAGGAGAAATGCAGGCAGGGCGCTGTGTGGAACTGGCTGTGTCCACACACCCATGGGTGACGGGCAGGCAGGGGGCAGTGTGGAACTTGCTGTGTCCACACACCCACTGGAGACGGACAGGTAAGGCACTGTGTGGACATGGCTGTGTCCACTCACCCATGGGACATGGTCACGCAGGGCGCTGTGTGGACCTGGCTGTGTCCACTCACCCTCAGGAGACAGGCAGGCAGGGCGCTGTGTGGATCTGGGTGTGTCCACACACCCACGGGAGACAGGCAGGATGGGCGCCGTGTGGATCTGGCTGTGTCCACTCACCCATGGGAGATGGGCAGGCAGGGCGCTGTGTGGAACTGGCTGTGTACACACAGCAACCGGAGACAGGAGGGAAGTGCGCAGTGTGGATGTGGCTGTGTGGACTCACCCATGGGAGACTCAGGCAGGGCGCAGTGTGGATCTTGCTCTTTCCACTCACCACGGGAGGCGGGAAGGCAGGGTGCAGTGTGGAACTGATTGTGTCCACACTCCCAACGGTGACGGGCAGGCAGGGCGCAGGGTGGAAATTGCCGTGTCCACACACCCACCGGAGACGGACAGGTAGGGTGCTGTGCAGACGTGGCTGTTTCCACTCACCCACGGGAGATGGGCAGGAAGGGTGCTGTGTGGACGTGGCTGTGTCCACTCACCCACGGGAGACAGGCAGGCAGGGCAATGTGTGGATCTGGGTGTGTCCACACACCCACCGGAGACAGGCAGGCTGGGCCCCATGTGTATCTGGCTGTGTCCACTCACCCATGGGAGACGGGCAGGCAGGGTGCAGGGTGGGTCTTGCCGTGTCCACACACCCACGGGAGACGGGCAGGCAGGGTGCAGGGTGGGTCTTGCCATGTCCACACACCCACGGGAGACGGGCAGGCAGAGTGCAGGGTGGGTCTTGCCGTGTCCACAAAGCCACGGTAGACAGGCAGGCAGGCACAGTGTGGATCTGGCTGTGTCCTCTCACCCATGGATGATGGGCAGGCAGGGCGCAGTGTGGAACTGGCTGTGTCCACACACTCACCGGAGTCGGGCAAGCAGGACGCAGTGTGGATGTGGCCGTGTCCACACACCCACGGGAGATAGGCAAGAAGGAGCAGTGTGGAACTGGCTGTGTCCACACACTCACGGGAGACGGGAAGGCAGGGCGCAGTGTGGATCTGGCTGTGTCAACTTGCCCATGGGAGACGGGTAGTCAGGGCGCAGTGTGGATCTTGCCCTGTCCACAAACCCACGGGAGATGGGCAGTCAGGGTGTTGTGTGGATCTGGCTGTGTCCACACACCCATGGGAGACGGTCAGGCAGGGTATTGTGTGGATATGGCCGTGTCCACACACCCACGGGAAACAAGCAGGCAGGGCACTGTGAGGAACTGGCTGTGTCCACACACCCATGGGTGACGGGCAGGCAGGGGGCAGTGTGGAACTCGCTGTGTCCACACACCCACCGGAGACGGGCAGGTAAGGCACTGTGTGGACGTGGCTGTGTCCATTCACCCACGGGACATGGTCAGGCAGGGCGCTGTTTGGACGTGGCTGTGTCCACTCACCCTCAGGAGACAGGCAGGCAGGGCGCTGTGTGGATCTGGTTGTGTCCACACACCCAAGGGAGACAGGCAGGCTGGACACCGTGTGGATCTGGCTGTGTCCACTCACCCACGGGAGACGGGCAGGCAGGGCGCTGTGTGGAACTGGCTGTGTCCACACAGCAACCGGAGATGGGCAGGAACTGCGCAGTGTGGATGTGGCTGTGTCGACACACCCACGGGAGACGGGAGGCTGGGCGCAGTGTGAAACTGGCTGTGTCCACACACCCACGGGAGACAAGCAGGCAGGGCGCAGTGTGGATCTGGCTGTGTCCACTCACACATGGGTGACAGGCAGGCAGGGCGCAGTTTGGAACTGGCTGTGTCCACACACCCATCGGAGACGGGCAGGCAGGGCGCTGTGTGTATGTGGCTGTCTCCACTCACCCACGGAAGTTGGGCAGGCAGGGCGCAGTGTGTAACTTGCCGTGTCCATACTCGCATGGGAGACGGGCAGGCAGGGCGCAGTGCTGATGTGGCTGTGTCCACTCACCAACGGGAGACGGTCAGGTAGTGCACAGTGTGGAACTGGCCGTGTCCATACTCCCACGGGAGATGGGCAGGCAGGGCGCAGTGTGGATGTGGCCCTGTCCACAACCCACGGGAGATGGGCAGGCAGGGCGCAGTGTGGATGTGGCCGTGTCCACACACCCATGGGTGACGGGCAGGCAGGGCACAGTGTGGAACTTGCTGTGTCCACACACCCACCAGAGACGGGAATGCAGGGCGCAGTGTGGATCTGTCTGTGTCTACTCACTCAGGGGAGACGAGCAGGCAGGGAGCTGTGTGGAACTGGCTGTGTCCACACACCCATGGGAGACGGGCTGGCAAGGCACTCTGTGGATCGGGCTGTGTCCACACACCTACGGCAGACGGGCAGGCAGGGCGCTGTTTGGATCTGGCTGTATCCACTAACCCACGGGAGACGGGCAGACAGGGCGCTGTGTAGATCTGTCTGTGCCCACTCACTCACGGGAGACGGTCTGGCAGGGTGCAGGGTGGATCTGGCTTGTCCAATCTCCAATGGGTGACGGGCAGGCAGGGCGCAGTGTGGAAATGGCTGTGTCCACGCACCCACTGCAGACGGGCAGGCTGGGTGCAGTGTGGATGTGGCTTTGTCCACTCACCCCTGGGAGACGGGCAGGCTGGGCGCTGTGTGGATGTGGCTGTCTCCTCTCACCCACGGAAGATGGGAAGGCAGGGCGCAGTGTGGAACTAGCTGTGTGTACTCACCCAAGGGAGACGGGCAGGCAGGGCACTGTGTGGATCTGGCTGTTTCCACACACCCATGGGATACGTTCAGGCAGGGCGCTGTGTGTATCTGGCTGTGTAAAAACACCCACGGGAGACGGGCAGGAACGTTGCTGTGTGGAACTTGATGCGTCCACACACCCACCGGAGGTGGGCAGGCAGGGCATAGTGTGGAACTGGCTGTGTCCACACACCCATGGGAGACTGTTAGGCAGGGTGCTGTGTGGATGTGGCTGTGTCCACTCACCCACCTGAGATGGGCAGGCTGGGCACCTTGTCGATCTGGCTGTGTCCACTCACCCACGGGAGACGGACAGGCAGGTCGCAGTGTGGATGTGGCTGTGTCCACTCACCCTCGGGATATGGGCAGGCAGGGCACAGTGTGGATGTGGGAGTGTCCACCCACCCACGGGAGATGGGCAGACAGGGCACAGTCTGCAAATGGCTGTGTCCACTCACCCACGGGAGACGGGCAGACAGGGCTCCTTGTGGAACTGGCTGTGTCCACACACCCACGGGAGACGGGCGGGCAGGGCGCAGTGTGGAACTGGCAGTGTCTAATCACCGATGGGAGACGGGCGGGCCGGGCTCTGTGTGGATCTGGCTGTGTCCACTCACCCATCGGAGACAGGCAGGCAGGGCGAAGTGTGGAACTGGCTCTGTCCACTCACCCACGAAAGACGGGCAGGCAGGGCGCAGTGTGGAACTGGCTGTGTCCACAAACCAACGGGAGGCGGGCATGCAGGGCTCTTTGTGGAACTTTCTGTGTCCACACACGCACGGGACATGGGCAGACAGGGCACAGTGTGGAACTTGTGTATCCACTCACCCATGGGTGACGTGCAGGCTGGGCTATGTGTGGAACTGTCAGTGTCCACACTCCCACGGGGCACGGGCAGACAGGGAGCAGTGTGGAACTTGCTGTGTTTACACATCAAACAGAGACGGGTAGGCAGGGCGCTGTGTGGACGTGGCTGTGTCCACTCACCCACGGGAGAGGGGTAAGCTGGGCGCCGTGTGGATTTATTGTGTCCCCTCATCCACGGGAGACGGGTAGGCAGGGCGCTGTGTGGAACTTGTTGTGTCCACACACCCACCAGAGACAGGCGGGCAGGGCGCAGTGGATGTGACTGTGTAAACTCACCCATGGGAGACGGGCAGTCAGGGCGCAGTGTCGAACTGGCTGTGTACACAAACCAAAGGGACACAGGCAGTCAGGGCGCGGTGTGGATCTAGCTGTGTCCACTCACCCATGGGAGACGGGCAGGCAGGGCTCTGTGTGGATCTGGCTGTGTCCACACACCCATGGGAGACGGGCAGGCCGTGCGATGTGTCGATCTGGGTGTGTCCACACACCCATGGGGGACGGTCAGAAAGGGTGCCAGACCTTTGGTCTGACACCTGACAGTCCAGATGCCACGCATGCCGCCGCGTGGCGGCGGTGTCACGGCTCGGGACAAGAGGAGGCCCCACGGTGCGGGCTGGGGCGCCTGGCACCGCGACGGGCGCTGAGGGTGGGGGTGACCCCCCTGACCGCCGCCGCGCTCCCAGAAAGGGGATAGAGCAAGTGGAAAAGAAAAAAAAAAGAAAAAAAAAGCCTACGGGACCGGTATTCCCAGGCGGTCTCCCATCCAAGTACTAACCAGGCCCGACCCTGCTTAGCTTCGGAGATCAGACGAGACCGGGCGCGTTCAGGCCAGCGTGGCCAGAGAGGGTGGAGGGCGCCCCTGCCCCGCTCAAGAAGCGGAGCCTAACTGCGCTTCCCCTCGCCGGGCCTGTTGCGTTAGTCGGCCGGGTCCCGCGGGCTCCGCGGGACTGGGGAGAGGGGCGGGGCGGTGGGGGGGCTGTACACACACACACACACACACACACACACACACACACACACAGAGATGGGCCTCCAAGGCTGGACCCGCCAAGGTGGAGACCTTCCAGCCCCCCTCCTCTCCTCGCCTCCTTCACCTACCTGACCCCACCCCCAGCGCGCCGCCCCTGCTGACTGCGCATGCGCACGGGGCGCTCGACCTTTGCCCCCAGCCAGGGCCCGCCCTCCCCCACAAACCCTTTCAGCTGTGCCCCCCGCCCTGTGCGTGGGCTGCCGCCTATTCCCCAGGGCCAGGGCTGGGGCACAGCGCATGGGGGAGGGGAGCGAGTGTAGGGGCGTCTCTCGGGATGTGTCCCATGGGTGTGGTGGGGTGGGATGGGGTGGTTTGGGGGGCTCTGAAGAAATCAATCCCCTCCATCTCCTCCCTCTGGAAAACCCCCAAGCCCTTGGAGAACTGCCCGCACCGCTACCGTGGGGGCTGGGACCCTCCTCTGTGTCCTCCTGTGGCCCAGTCCAAGGGGCCTGGGCCTGGCCAGGGCTGCATTGGACCCCGACCACCCTGGCGTGTGGACTCGCTAGAAATCGGCGATTAGATATTGGATTCCAGCTTCATTGAGGTCATTTCACTAATGAGTGCACCGGAGTTTCCTAATCCATCTGTGAGGGTGGCAACTGAAAGAGAATTTTAAAGCTGACAGAATAGGCGAGGGAAGGCATAGGAGATTTCCACACCCAGCAAGGAAGACTTTCCCGAAATGGAAGAAAGAAACGAGCAAACAGAGACACCGGTAGCCCGCCCGGATCAGAGTCTGCCCCTGAGAGAAAGTACCCTGACCAGGTTCACCCGTGGGTGGTTGGCGAGCTAGCGGCATTCAGAAGAGCGAGGCCCGCAGTCTGTGCGGAAGACACCTGCACTCGGGTGTGTGTGGCAGCACAATTCACAAGCAGCTCCAGATGTTAAACCAAGGAGAAGCCAGAGAGTTCCCAACGCCCCAGGTGTCCTCAGCCCACGACCGGCTGCTGTGGGAATGCAAAGCCCAGCTCCTTGTCTCAGAGCGGGACAACCAGGAGGTGTGATGTACACCCCGGGGTTCCCAGGAGGATCAGGCTGAAGCTGGGACTTGGCCTCAAAGTGTCCCCTCGCCTGGCCACCCCCTTCCCCTTCCTGCTCCTCTACTCCTGGTGCCCCTCCATCCAGGGGCCAGACCTTAAAGAGTCACCGCAAGAGAATCCTGGTCCCAAAGGAGCCTTCTGGGGGACCCCTGCTGAGAGAGGTTGTGGGCATGGCCCGCTGGGGCTCTGCCCGACCCAGGGCTGAGAGATGCAACCTCCCAGCTCTGGGTCCCTGCAGGAAGTGTTGGCAAGCACAGGGCCAGTCCTCCAAAGGCCCAGGTGCAGGGAGCCCAGGCCAAGCAGCCTGTGGAAGAAGCCACATGCCTTGCCACCCCGGGAACAGGACTGCAGGTCACGGCCCCTCCCACATCCTCCTCCTCCTCCTCCTCCTCCCCCCCACCCTGACATGGCCCAGGGCTCAGAGACACCTCAGACTCTTGCTACCCAAAGTGCAAAGGGCATCAGTTGCTCCTCCAAACCCCCCGCCCAGCAGACCACGTTGTCCAGCCAGCCCCCGGGCCTCCCTGGGGTGCCCAGCACAAAAGGGCAGACACCCACCGGACCCTCAATCTCAGTTTTCGGATGTTTTTGCCACTCTAAGGACCCGCGGGCCAGCTGGGCCTTCTGGCAGGACAGAGAGCCCCGGAATCCGACGTGGAGAGCTGCGTGTGGAGAGCTGCGTGTACGTCCCCATCAGGAGGCCGTCCCCACCTCCGCCGCTCTCCCCTCGCGGGGAGCGGCAGCCGCAGGGCCTCAGGGAAGACACCAGGCTGGGCCCCCACGGCACAGCGGGGGCACGTCCCCCACACGCGACTTAGGGATGGCTGCTCGAGACTGCTGCGTCCACCCTGCTGCCGGGTTTCTGGAGGGCTTCCTGGAAGCAGCGTCCACACCAAGCCCTTGGAAGGCCCAGGCGACGGGGGAGCCGGTCATGTAGGGGCCGAGGATGGTGACGGGCAAGGAGGAGCATGTCAGGCAGGGGCCGAAGACGGTGACGGTGACGGTGACGGGCAGGGTAGGAAGGAGCCGTTCAGGCAGGGGCCAAGGACGGTGACGGGCCTGGCCGGGGAGGAGTGTGTCAGGCAGGGGCACAGGAGACGGGCGGGGTAAGGGTTATGGTTACAGTTAGGGCACAATTCACAATCGCAAAGATGTGGAAGCGACCCGAGTGCCCATCCATCCAGGAGTGCATTAATTAAATCTGGCACGTGGACACCACGGAGTGCCATTCGGCTATGAGGAGCAGCGGTGAGAGGGCACCTCTCGTGTTCTCCCGGCCAGAGCTGGAACCCGTTCCAGTAAGCCAAGTGTCCCAAGAATGGACACACGAGCACCACGTGAGCGCGCTCACCACCAAATTGGTACGAACGGATGGACACCTAAGTGGACACAGAGGAATCACCTTCATCGGGTGGGTGTCGGGCGGGTGGGGGGAGGGGATGGGCATACACATCCATTAGGAATGGGGTGGGTGCGCACCGACTGGGGGATGGGCGCACTTGAAGCTAATGACCCGAGGGGGGAGGCTGGGAGAGGGCAACGTACCCGACCTTAACATTGGTACCCCCACAGTACGCTGGAACAACATGAGAGGTAAATGAATAAGAACACAGGGGGGAGGGGGGCACGGGCAACACATGTCACCTGGATACTTGGACTCCCATCAACTGCTTGAAAAGAGAGAGAAAAGAAAATGCAATAATAGAGGTAAGAGACACGTTTTAAAAATAATGAATCCGAAGAGAAAAGTAAAAGGAGGCCTGTGGAGCAGGTCTGGGTGTGACTCCGGATCCCCCAACATCAGGTGCCACCACCAAAGATTCCTACGTGGAGCCCATAGAACCCCAAAAGCAACGGGACGAGTTCTGGTCACATACTCCCTCAAAATGACATCCTGGCCTTCTTCTGGAACTCCCTCCCCTCTCAGACTCTCAAGGTTTCCTCCAGCGTGTCGGTTCCCACAGACCAGACCTTTGGTCTGAGACCTGACAGTCCAGATGCCACGCATGCTGTCGCGTGGGGCGGTGTCGCGGCTTGGGACAAGAGGAGGCCCCACGGTGCGGGCTGGGGTGCCAGGCACCGCGGCGGGCGCTGAGGGTGGGGGTGACCCCCACCCCGGTCCGCCGCCACGCTCCCAGAAAGGGGACAGAACAAGAGGCAAAAAAAAAAAAGCAGCAGCAGCCTACCGCACCCGGTATTCCCAGGCGGTCTACATCCAAGTACTAACCAGGTCCGACCCTGCTTAGCTTCCGAGAACAGACGAGATCCTGTGCGTTCAGGGTGGTGTGGCCCAAGACGGTGGAGGGCGCCCCTGCCATGCTCAAGAAGCCGAGCCTCTCTGTGCTTCCCCGCTGCCTCCTCCCGCCCCAGGCCCCGCGCTGGGCCAGGACTGTTGAGTTCGCTGGCCGGGTCTGGCGGGCTCCGAGGGACAGGGGTGACGGGCGGGGCGGGGCGGGCCGGGGTGGGGAGCTGTCTCTCTATACACACCCACACACACTCACACTCACTCAACAAGATGCGATTCCACGGCTGGACTTGCCAAGGTGGAGACCTTCCAGCCCCCCTCCTCTCCTCGCCTGGCCTACTTCACCTACCAGCTGCCCAACCCCCAGTGTGTCCCTGCTGCTGCCACTGCTGACTGTGCATGCCAGGCTCTTGCCCTTTGACCCCAGCCAGGGGCCGCCCTCCCCCACAACCCCTTTCAGCTGCGCCCCCCCAGCCCTGTGGGTGGGCTGCCCCCTATTCCCCCAGACCAGGTCCCGGGCACAGTGCAAAAGGGAGGGGAGCGAGTGTATGGGGCGTCTCTCTCTCTCTCTCTCTCTCTCTCACTCTCTCTCTCTCTCTTGGGATGTGTCCCATGGGTGGGGTGGGGTGGCGTGGTTTGTGTGGCGCTGAAGAAATCAGTCCCCTCCATCTCCTACCTCTGGAAAACGCCCAAGCCCTTGGAGAACTGCCCGCACCGCTACCGTGGGGGCCGGGACCCTCCTCTGTGTCCTCCTGTGGCCCAGCCCAAGGGGCCTGGGCCTGGCCGGGGCTGCATTGGACCCCGACCACCCCGGGGTGTGCACTTGCTAAAAATCGGCGATTAGATATTGGATTGGAGCTTCATTGAGGTCATTTCACTAATGAGTACAACGGAAAGAGTTTCCTAATCCATCTGTGAGGGTGGCAACTGAAAGAGAATTTTAAAGCTGACAGAATAGGAGAGGGAAGGCATAGGAGATTTCCACACCCAGTAAGGAAGCCTTTCCCGAAATGGAAGAAAGAAAGGAGCAAACAGAGACACCGGTAGCCCGCCCGGATCAGAGTCTGCCCCTGAGAGAAAGTACCCTGACCAGGTTCACCCGTGGGTGGGTGGCGAGCTAGCGGCATTCAGAAGAGCGAGGCCCGCAGTCTGTGCAGAAGACACCTGCACTCCGGTGTGTGTGGCGGCACGATTCACAAGCAGCTCCAAATGGTACCAGAAAGAGAAGCCAGGGAGTTCCTGATGCCCCAGATGTCCTCAGCCCAGTACTGGCTGCTATGGGAACGCGAAGCCCGGCTCCTGGTCTCAGAGCGGGACTGCCAGGAGGTGTGATGTACAGTCCGGGGGGTGCCCAGGAGGATGAGGCTGAAGCTGGGACTTGGCCTCAAAGTGTTCCCTCGCATGGGCAGCCCCTTCCGCTTCCTGCTCCTCTGCTCCTGGTGCCCCTCCATCCAGGGGCCAGACCTCAAAAATCACCTGCAGGAGAATCCTGGTCCCAAAGGAGCTTTCTGGGGGACCCGTGCTGAGAGAGGTTGTGGGCATGGCCCGCTGGGGCTCTGCCCGACCCAGGGCTGGGAGATGCAACCTCCCAGCTCTGGGTCCCTGCAGGAAGTGTCGGCAAGAACAGGGCCGTTCCTGCAAAGGCCCAGGTGCAGGGAGCCCAGGCCGAGCAGCCTGTGGAAGAAGCCTCCAGGGCTCAGAGACACCTCAGACACTGCTACCAAAGTCCTAAGGGCATCACTTGCTCCTCCAAAGCCTCTGAGCAGACCGCGTTGTCCAGCCAGCCCCTGGGCCTCCCTGGGGTGCCCAGCACAAAAGTGCAGACACCCACCGGACTCGCAATATCAATTTGAGGATGTTTCTGCCACCCTGAGGACCCGCAGGCCAGCTGGGACTCCGGGCAGGACAGAGAGCCCCGGAATCCGACGTGGAGAGCTGCGTGTACGTCCCCATCAGGAGGCGGCCCCCACCTCCATGGCAAGGCTCTCCCCTTGCGGGGAGCGGCAGCCACAGGGCATCAGGGAAGACACCAGGCTGGGCCCCCGCGGCACAGCCAGGGCACGTCCCCCGCATGCGAGTCGTCGCGGCCGCCCTGCTGCCGGGTTCCTGGAGGGCTTCCTGGAAGCAGCGTCCACACCAAGCCCTTGGAAGGCCCAGGCGACGGAGGAGCCCGTCAGGCAGGGGCCGAGGACGGTGACGGTGACGGGCCGGGCGGGAAGGAGCAGGCAGGGGCAGAGGAGACGGGCTGGGTAAGGGTTAGGGTTATAGTCTGGGCACAATTCACAATCGCAAAGATGTGGAAGCGACCCGAGTGACCATCGATCCACGGGTGCATTAATAAAATGTGGCACGTGGACACCACGGAGTGCCGTTCAGCTATGAGGAACAGCGGTGAGAGGGCACCTCTCGTGTTCTCCCGGCCAGAGCTGGAACCCGTTCCAGTGAGCCAAGTGTCCCAAGAATGGACACACGAGCACCACGTGCGTGCGCTCGCCAGCAAATTGGTAGGAACCAATGGACACCTAAGTGGACACAGAGGGATCGCTTTCATCGAGTGGGTGTCGGGCGGGCCTGGGGAGGGGATGGGCATGCACATCCATTAGGAATGGGGTGGGTGCACACCAACCGGGGCATGGGCGCACTTGAAGCTCTGACCCCACCCGAGGGGGGGGCGGGGAAAGGGCGATGCACCTGTGGACGGAAAAAATCCAAGCCCTGAAATATTTGAAAGAAGTTTATTTTGAGCGAAATTTGAGGACCATGACCTGGAGCCACTCTCAAGAAGCCTTGAGCAAGTGGGCTTGCTGTAGCTGGGTTACAGTTTAGTTTTATATATTTTTAGAGAGACAAAGGTTATAGGCAAGGTCACAAATCAATACATGAGAGGCATACATTGGTTTGGCCCAAAAAGGTGGGACATCTCGAAGCGGGGGCTTACAGGTTATAGGTGGGTTTAAAGATTCTTTGGCTGGCAATTGGCTGAGAGGGTTAGACTTTATCTAGAAGACCAGAAAGGATATGCTTACTTTAAGATAAGGTTGTGGGCACTCTGGGAGGTCCAGACAGGAGGACATTTTAAATTTACAATAGGCACCTGCTAAGATGTTTTAAGATGCTTTAAATTTAAGTATAGGCGCCTGCTAGGATACTCAGTTAAGACATTTTAGATTTATGATAGGCATCTGCCAGGATGCTTGAGTTAAGACAGGGGCTTCTTATCTTTTAGGTGATGTTAATGCCATACCAGAATCAGGTCAGGAAGTAAACCACTGCTTCGTTTGGTTAACAAAAGCCGCTTTGTGGGAATTTACCCTTTGTCAGCCTAACCCTGCTGGCCTCCTTACCATTTGCCAGCCTAACCTAGCTGGCCTCCTTAGGAAGGAGTTTTTAGCAAAAAATTAGAGTTTAGTCCTCAGTTCCCCCTGTTGGCCAAAGATCATTCCATGGAATGCATGTGTAGGCCAACAACCAGCATGATGTCCCATGGCGCTAGGAAGGCTCAAATTTAGAGTTGTCTATCTGGTCCCACGGTGCTAGGAAGGCTCATTCCTAGAGTTGCCTATCTGGTCCCATGGTGCTGTAGAATAGGCGGTGTTGTATCTTAGGGGAGGGACTTGACTCTACTTGATTTAGTAGCCAATTGTTAAAAGGGGCCAGATAGAGTCAGGCCTCGGGCTTAGTCTAAAAACACGTCTTGGACCAGATCTATTTTGCAAGCTATCATGATCTGGGCCTTTGATTGATTTTTTTTTTTCCTTTTTCTGTATCTGGTATAGCATTTACAAGAAACATATAATAATATGGCAATGAGTGTCATAAAAGTACTAAACAGAAGGTGCCCAAGAAAGTCATAGGTAGAATCAGAAGGTAGCAAGCAGCCTAACCAGCCAAAAAATCCTCTGCATGCATCATCATATTTTTTAATCAGACTTATAATATGTTTATCTTTTTTATCAACAGTCAATTGAACTTTATGGTAAATTTTATTTGAGGATTGTAAAACTGATACCAATTTGGAGTCTAATAAGTTTAATTTTTCCTCTGGCCAATTAGTCTCCATAGGTATAACATCCTGAGGAGGGTATAAATTGAATTTGAGAAACATTTGATCTTTAATATTTAAATTATTATAGGACTTGTTTACAGTTAGCAAATTTATTTTTCTCACCACCTTTGTGTTACACCATATACTAGTATTTAGGAGGGCAAAGGAGGCTTTGTTACAAAAGAAATATAATTCTATAATGTCATTTTGTTTTTTCTCCCAGCAAAATCGGCCCTTTTTCATATACCAGATGTTATGTTCTATGGGGGTGGATACTAGGGGCCAAATCTGGGAGAAATCAGGGTTTTAAGTGTTTTGAGGGCATAGCCATTTTCCTTTTTTATTTTTACAATCTGAGAGGGAAATGGGATGCCAGGTGTTTTTATCAGCTAAAATAGCCCATCGACTTTTTATGGGGAGTATTTTGGTATTATTGACAATGGTTTTAATGCCAGCTAGTTGAACTACAGGATATTGTTGAGCCTCATTTAACTTTGGTGCCAGAATTTTTAAAATATAATGTTTAAGATTACATCTACCATCTAAAAATTTTTATAGATTTGGGGAACCATATATTTTCCATAGGTGCCTAGACTGAGCCTTAGCACTGAGTATTGTAGGCCATTGTTTTATAGCCACTTTAGATTCTATTTGTAATAACATGGATATGAGTCCTTGTTGGGTCAGAGCACATGCTCGCTCCCACCTCTGGGTTTGGGCGTATGTCTTTAGGGTTTGTCTGGTCTCTTCTATCTACTTTATTAGAGCTGCATTATCTTTTAGGGCAGCTTTCCATCCCTTTTCTTTTTTTTGGAACAGCATTTTTTTTATGTGGCCTATTTTTGAGAGGGAATCTTTTTTTAGGGAATGTCTCTCCTCATTAGCTGCGAATTTAGCTTGCCCCAATATACCTAACCCAGCTCCAATTTTTTCCGTGAGATGGCGTTTTAGTCTTTTGGATGGCCAATTTTGGTGTATCCACCAGGAATGCTGTTGCCATTGTATACTAATGGCCTCAGTGCAATTTGGATAAATAGAGTTAACCCAGAACCGCTGGGTATCCCAGACAATTGTCAGATGGGTGGAGGTTACTCCTAAGTATGCCTTTGTCTGAGTGTGCCATAAGGCTTTTCAGAGGCGCCCTTGTCTTAGGGTGGAATTTGTACTGTCAGGGACTTCTGTCCACCAACTGACTCCCATAAATAGTTTTTTATGGGCAGTGTCAGTGTGGTTGGTGCTGGACAAGGGCATCCAGCCACAAGCACAGGGCTGGTGGTTGTCTGGGCAGCTTATGCTGTGACAGTTTACACAGGAAGCTGCTAGGTTTCTCCCATCATACCCAGGCAGTTGTCTGAGTTTGTCATCACCAATGTCTATTGTGACGCAGTATTTTATCTGATTAGATCTCCTCAATAATCGTCCTGAGGCATTATTTGGTAAATATTTCTGCAGGGCATTATACTTGGTTAAGGCTTTATAATAGAGGTACCCTGCAAAGGAGGCCCCTCTAGGGAGATTTACAGTGGAACTGTTTCATTCAGTGGCCTTCATTTCATCCTGATCTATGTCATACCAAATGATATGATTTTTACCGGCAGGGAAGGTAGTGAGATTTGCAGGAAGCCAGGAAAAATCTTTAGGTTTAAAGAGAACAGGAGTGTGGGGTAGGCAGATAGGGGAAATTATGGGAAGGAGGATGATCAGGTGAAATATTTTTTTAATCTTAACAAGGAAATTTATAACCATATCCATTTAGAAAGTTATACCAAGGGAGATTTTACAAATCCCAAACAACCTCTTGGGGGTCTTGGTTAAGGCATTTAGGGTTTGCAGCAATATACTCTATAGCAAATAAAGTAAGAATGAGAGCTATTTTAGGGTTTATGAGGACTGGCCTGGTCCAATGTCTTGGGAAGACACTCCGCTTCAGTTGTTGCTTTGGACGTCGCTTTGGAGGCCGATTGAGACTCAGATGTTTTCTGAAGTCGTAGGCGGGTGTCAGAGATTAATTTAGAAGTCCAGGTGTGGTCGGGAGCGTGGTCAGGCACTCGTTTTAGATGTGAGACATGAATCCAAGAGGCGACCCCCTTTAATTTTGCAGCACAAGAGTTAGTTAAGAGTACCTGGTAAGGTCTTTTTTAGCGAGGTTGTAAGGAGTCTTTGAGTTGGTGCCTTTTCCAATAAACAAAGTCACCTGGCTGTAATCCATGATCCTTGGGGTCTTTAGCTCCCGTAAGCTCACTGTGGAAAGACTCTGTTATCATCTTTGCATTATTTGTTAGAGCTTTAAGTAGTCCCTGACAATAATGTAGTATTTCTCCTTTAAGTAAGGCTGGCTCATATAAGCCCTCGTCCAGCCTCATAGGTCTCCCTGTTATTATTTCATAAGGTGATAGACAGTGCTTCCCAAAGGGAGAGGATCTAAGGTTAAGCAAAACCAGTGGGAGGGCTTTTGGCCAGGGGAGGTTAAAGGCCTCAGTTAATTTAGCTGATTGAGTTTTTATTGTGCCATTTGTTTGTTTTACCAACCCAGACGACTGAGGATGATAGGCACAATGGAAATGTTGTATTATGGGCCAAATTTTGCAGATGGATTGGATAATTTGTCCTGTAAAGTGAGTTCCACGATCACTGTGTAACTCAGAAGGGATTTCCCAAACTGGAATGATTTTTTCCAGCAGTATTTTGCCTACTGTTAAGGCAGTAGCCCTCCGACAAGGAAATGCTTCTACCCAATGGGAGAACATGCAAACCAGGACCAATACATATTTGTAATTCTGGGATGGTGGCATCTGGATAAAATCCAGTTGCCAAACTTTAAATGGTCCTGCAGGCAAAGGAAAGTGGCCTTGGGAGCCATGCAAAGGCTTGCCAGGGTTATGTTCTGGACATATAGTATAACGAAAATATACCTTTTGGGCTATTGTGGGGGATGGTTTTTAGAAATATTGTTTTTTTTCATAATATCATTTTTTCAGGGGCCCAGTGAGTCATTTTATGAATGAATTGAAGGAGAGGAAATTGTGCACCTAAAGGAACTATAGGTTTTTTGTTGGGACCCAGCCACAACTCCCTATTTGGGTCAAATACACCTCCCTTTTGCTGCCAGATTTGTTTTTTTTTAGGGGTTGATGCCTATTGGTACTGTAAAAGAATGTTAGTGAGAGTGTCGGTGGGTCGGAAGGGGCATTCTCGTACAGGACAGGTCATCTTTCCTAGGGCAGCATTCTTTGCTGCAGCATCAGCTAGATTGTTTCCCTTAGCTATTTTAGTGTTATCTTTGGAATGCCCAGGAATTTTTATGATTGCCAGTTGTTTAGGCATTTGAATTGCTTTTAATAGCTCTGAGACTTGGTGCCCATTTCTTATAGGTTGTCCAGATGAGGTAAGAAATCCTCTCTGTTTCCATAGCATGCCAAAATCATGGGCTATTTTAAAGGCATAGCGGCTATCAGTGTATATATTAGCTACCTTCCCTTCAGCCAAAATATAAGCTCTAGTTAATGCTATTAATTTAGCCATTTGGGCTGATTTTACTCCTTTGAGTTGGGCGCTTTTTATTATGTCTACCGTGGAAGTGACAGCATATCCCGCCTGATAATGTCCCTGATGGTCCTTTAAATAAGAACCAAATTAACTCAGCATTCTCGATAGGAGTTTCCTGCAAATCTGCTCTAGGAGAGAGTAAGATATCAGTTAGTAGACTGCAGTCATGTTTTTCCTCTTGCTCACCTGGAAGAGGGAGAAGAGTTGCAGGGTTAAGAATATTGCAGCGCTTCAAAGTGATGTTAGGGGCAGGAAGCAAAAGCACTTTATAGGCGACTTACAGAATAGTGTTGAGTGTGGTGAGAGTTTAGGAGAGATTCCACAGAATGAGGGGCATAAATTATTAGTGGGGACCCCAGGACAAATTTCTCAATTTTTTTATATAAAATGGCTGCAGCTGATATGGCTCTCATATAAGGGGGGTGTCCTTTTGCTACTGGGTCTAACTGTTGGCTGAAATAACCAACTGGCCTGTGACTGTCGCCATGCTTTTGAGTTAATACTCCAAGCGCATTTCCATCTACTTCATGTATAAAAAGGAAAAAAGGAAGGCTATAGTTTGGGTGTCCTAAAGCAGGTGCCTGGGTAAGAGCCTGTTTTAAATCCTCTATATATTGCTTTTCACTTTCCCCCCAGCAAATTGGGTCTGGTTGGTGATGCTTTAGTTTTTTGTATAAGGGCTGGGCCATTAATGAGTAGTTTGGAATCCAACTTCTGCAGTAGCCTGTTAGCCCTAAGAACCCTCTTAATTGTTTTTTTGTTTTGGGCAAAGGAAAGGCCATGATGGCAGAGATTCTTTCTGGGTTTATAAGAAGTCCCTTTGGGAAAATTGTGTGCCCTAAGTATTTAACTTGGGGGAGCCTAAATTGTAATTTATCTCTGGACACTTTGTGTCCCTTTAAGGCAAGCTGTTGCAGCAGGTATATAGTGTCTTCTCTGCATTCACTCAGGGAGGGTGAACACAACAGCAAATCATCCACATACTGAATCAGAGTAGATTCATTTTGGAATACAATATCATCTAAATCTGCCTTTAATATTTGAGAAAAATATGTAGGATTTTCAGAGTAACCCTGGGGCAAGACTGTCCATGTATACTGGCGATTTTCCCAAGTGAAGGCAAAAAGATATTGACTATCCTGATCTACAGGTATGCTAAAGAAAGCACTGCATAAGTCAATGACAGAGAAGTGGCTGGCAGTGATAGGAATATTGGACAGTAAGGTGTGGGGGTTAGGGACGACAGGATGCCTCGGAACCACTGTTTTATTTATGGCTCTTAGGTCCTGAACAAACCGCCAGCCTTTCCCATTTGGTTTTCTGACTGGGAGGATTGGTGTGTTACAAGGGCTGGTGCAGGGTATTATGAGTCCTTTATCTAAGTAGTCCTGAATGATTGGCTTGATTCCTAGTAAGGCTTCAGGCCTAAGGGGGTATTGTTTAATGTTTGGCAGGGGTTTAGACTCATCTATGGTGATCTCTATGGGAACTGCTGGCTTAATTTGTCCAATATCCATGGAAGAGTTTGCCCATAGAGAATCTGGTATTTTGGATAAGAAAGGCTCTACGTCCCCCTGTTCAAAATCTCCATTAACCTCAGCAAGCATGATACTGCATGTAGGGTTTTGTAAGTCTTCTGTGTCTCCCAAATTGAGAATCATCTCTCCCTTCTGTGAAAATGAGATGTGGGCATTATGGGTCTCTAAGAAATCCCGTCCCAGCAGGTGCATAGGAGCACTATCTATTAAAAGGAAAACATGCTGTCCTATAAGCTCTCCCAATTGATATTGGAGTGGATCAGATTTAAAGGCAACAACTGGGGAGTTTGAAACCCCTACCATTTGAATTTTTACTTTACTTTGAGGGAGAGGGTTTTTAATTAAGGTGGGGTTGAGGACTGACAGCGTGGCACCAGTGTCCACAAGGGCTCTGGTGTCTTTTTTTTTTTTTTTTTTTTTTTTGAGACAGAGTCTCGCTTTGTTGTCCAGGCTAGAGTGAGTGCCGTGGCGTCAGCCTAGCTCACAGCAACCTCAAACTCCTGGGCTCGAGCGATCCTTCTGCCTCAGCCTCCCGAGTAGCTGGGACTACAGGCATGCGCCACCATGCCCGGCTAATTTTTTATATATATATCAGTTGGCCAATTAATTTCTTTCTATTTATAGTAGAGACGGGGTCTCGCTCTTGCTCAGGCTGGTTTTGAACTCCTGACCTTGAGCAATCCGCCCGCCTCGGCCTCCCAAGAGCTAGGATTACAGGCGTGAGCCACAGCGCCCGGCCTGGTGTCTTTTTTATTTATGGATATTTCTATTTCCCCTAGAGTGTTTGTTAGAAGTAAGGGGAAAACCCTCTCTATTCCCTCGGAGCCTCCCTATTCTGGTTTTAAAGTTTCTTTGGTGCCTCCCTCTAAGGCCTTTTGCTCCTTTTGTGCAAGCACCCATTTAAGTTTTTTACAATCTTTTTTAAGGTGTCCCTTTTTTTTGCAGTAATAATAAATCACTTTCTCGGTGGCCAGCTGCGATCTCTGCAGGGGACGGAACCCCTCCGACCTTTTGACTTGGTTACTAAGTTGCTTTAGCTGTAAACTCATAATCTTGGAGGCCGTTTTCTTTTGCTTCTTAACTATTGTTTGTGACAACTGGCTGCTAGTGGGCAGAGAAGCCCAGGCCACATTATTTTTTTTTATCAGGGTTACTAATTTGTCGTCTAAGCCTTGTACAAATCCAGAATTTAGTAAAGTGTCACTTTTACCATGCTCAAAATTTTTAGGAGGTATCCCTGAATATTGTTTGAATGTTTTCTTAAACCTGTTATAAAAGTCAGGTATGGTTTTATTTGGGCGTATTTTACATTGTTGCACTTTTGCCCAATCTATAACTTTAGGGAAAATCTGTGGTAAGTTTTTATAGAGGCGGTCACAGAGCTCCCTGCATTTTTTTTTTATTTGCATCTATTTTATCAAAATCTTTTAAAGGTTGTTTTTAACCTGCTACCCTGAACCATTTTTTAGCTTTGTTTTTGGGGACTAGTAACTCAATTAGCTGATACAGGTCAGAGAAACCTGGATCATAGGTCTTAAGTGTTAATTGGAATTCTCTGGCAAACCCGAGGGGGTCTTGAGTTGGATCAGGGAACCCAGACACCAGAGCCTTTAACTCTGTCTTGGTCCAGGGTGTATATAATATATTAGGGTCCCCTCTCCCAGTGGGTTTTATTTTAAAGGGAGCAACAACTATTTTATCTTCTTTTTTAGCTATTTTTGATCCTTTTACAGCTCGAGGCGAAGGAATAGGGGAAAGAGGGGGGAAAATGAAATCATCAGGATAAGGAAATTTAGAGAACAGAGGGTTAGGGGGAGCAGAAGGAGAGACAATTTTTGGAGCGTTCCTGATTTTAGAAGCGGCTTCTGCTAGTTTCTTTAATTCTGAGACAGTCTCAAGTATTTTTTTATTAACTTCCTGGAGGGAGGCAAGTTTATCATTCTCTCTTTTGGATGATTCCAAGTGCCAGCAATAGTATGATTTTTATTTATTTTTCTTAATTTGAGAACCTAGTTTTTTTAGTTTAGCACGCAAGAAAACCAATTTGGGAATATTGAAAGTTCCCCATTTTGGAAACCTCAGACCTAGGTCATCTTTAGTAAGATCTTTCCATTTATATAAATACTTGCAAGTAGAGGCGCCATAATTATTAAACATAAAATCAGCTGGGGTGCCTGAAGGAGGTCGTTCTTTTTGCCTTTTCTCATTTTTACATAATTTGTTTCCCATTTTTTTTTTTTTTTTTAAGAAGGAACCGAACTGTGGTCTAGGGTTTGGTGTAGTGGATCAGAGTGTGCTGCTTGTGGGTGGGGCTCCTCAGTGCTTCACCACTGATTCGGTCCCACCCTCTTATGTGTCCCAGTTTCTCTCTTTGGGGGTCTAGTACCTCTGAGAGGGCTCAAAACGCCGAGTGATCAGCTCTTATGCGCGTTTTCTGGACGAGCCTTTTTTAAAATTAATTTGTTGGGCGGTTCCCTGTGGGGCTACTCCCGCCTCGGGGAATCGCCCCAGGCAACTCCCAATCAGGGCTCTGGTCACCCAGGGCTACCTTAGGTCTGGGAGGAGTAAGCTGCCCCTTATCTTTGGAGCTGAGAAACTCAGTCTCTCATTTATCTACCAATAGGACAGTTGGGTTCCTTATGCAAATATGCAGACAAGCCAATCGAAATTGGTCTTTGAGAGGAAAAAGGCAGCAGAGAAAGCCCTTCAGAGTGCACTTTTACATCAAATTAGGGTCCCAAACAACAATTTTTAGGAAGAGAATAGACAGCTCAGAATAAACTGGGACCTTTGACCAAGAGTGGGAGGTCCGGATCTCAGGAGGACTTACCGGTTCCCGCCGGAGGAGCGGCTAGAAGTCAGAAGGGCTTCAATGGGCCCGTGCTGATACCTTAGCTCCGGGTTCGGGCGACTCCTTCAGGGGTCCCGAGTCTTCTCTGAGATCCTGCCGACTACGCCAAAATTGTGGACGGAAAAAATCCAAGCCCTGAAATATTTGAAAGAAGTTTATTCTGAGCCAAATTTGAGGACCATGACCCGGAGCCACTCTCAAGAAGCCTTGAGCGAGTGGGCTCGCTGTAGCTGGGTTACAGCTTAGTTTTATATATTTTTAGAGAGACAAAGGTTATAGGCAAGGTCACAAATCAATACATGAGAGGCATACATTGCTTTGGCCCAAAAAGGTGGGACATCTCGAAGCGGGGGCTTACAGGTTATAGGTGGGTTTAAAGATTCTTTGGCTGGCAATTGGCTGAGAGGGTTGGACTTTATCTAGAAGACCAGAAAGGATATGCTTACTTTAATTTTTTTTTTCTTTTGAGACAGAGTCTCACTTTGTTGCCCAGGCTAGAGTGAGTGCCGTGGCATCAGCCTGGCTCACAGCAACCTCAATCTCCGGGGCTCAGCGATCCTACTGCCTCAGCCTCCCGAGTAGCTGGGACTACAGGCATGTGCCACCATGCCCGGCTAATTTTTTGTATATTTTTAGTTGGTCAATTAATTTCTTTCTATTTTTGGTAGAGACGGGGTCTAGCTCAGGCTGGTTTCGAACTCCTGACCTTGAGCAATCCGCCCCCCCTCGGCCTCCCAAAGTACTAGGATTATAGGCATGAGCCACCATGCACGGCAGGATATGCTTACTTTAAGATAAGGTTGTGGGCACTCTGGGAGGTCCAGACAGGAGGACATTTTAAATTTACAATAGGCGCCTGCTAGGATGTTTTAAGATGCTTTAAATTAAAGAATACGCGCCTGCTAGGATGCTCAGTTAAGACATTTTAGATTTATGATAGGCATCTGCCAGGATGCTGGAGTTAAGACAGGGGCTTCTTATCTGTTAGGTGATGTTAATGCCATACCAGAATCAGGTCAGGAAGTAAACCACTGCTTCGTTTGGTTAACAAAAGCCGCCTTGTGGGAATTTACCATTTGCCAGCCTAACCCAGCTGGCCTCCTTAGGAAGGAGTTTTTAGCAAAAAATTAGAGTTTAGTCCTCACACCCGACCTTAACATTGGTACCCCCACAGTCCGCTGGGGGAAAATGAGAAATAAATGAATCAGAAAACAGGGGGGAGGGAGGCATGGGCAGTACATGTCACCTCAATACTTGTACTCCCATAATCTGCTTGAAAAGAGAGAGAAAAGGAAATGCAACAATAGAGATAAGAGACACTTTTTAAGAAAATGAATCCGAAAAGAAATGTGAAATGGGGCCTGTCCAGCAGCTCTGGGTGTGACTCCGGATCCCCCAACATCAGGTGCCACCACCAAAGATTCCTACAGTGTAGCCCATAGAACTCCCAAAGCAACGGGACGAGTTCTGGTCACATACTTGCTCAAAATGACATCCTGGGAATTCTTCTGCAACTCCCTCCCCTCTCAGACTCTCAAGGTTCTCAAGGTTTCCTTCAGCGTGTCGGTCCCACACACCAGAGCTTTGGTCTGACACCTGACAGTAGAGATGGCACGCATGCTGCCGCATGGCGGCGGTGTCACCGCTCGGGACAAGAGGAGGCCCCACGGCGCCGGGTAGGGCGCCAGGCACCGCGGCGGGCACTGAGGGTGGGGGTGATCCGCCGGACCGCGGCCCCACTCCCAGAAAGGGGACAGAACAAGAGGCAAAAAGGAAAAAAAAAAAAAAAAGCCTATGGCACCCGGTATTCCCAGGCGGTCTCCCATCCAAGTACTGACCAGGCCCGACACTGCTTAGCTTCGGAGATCAGACGAGACCGGGCGCGTTAACGGCGGCGTGGCCAGAGATGGCAGAGGGAGCCCCTGCCCCGCTCAAGAAGCCGAGCCTCTCTGCGCTTCCCCGACGCCTCCTCCCGCCCCAGGCCCCGCGCCAGGTCGGGCCTGTTGAGTTCACTGGCCGGGTCTGGCGGGCTCCGCGGGACTGGGGTGATGGGCAGGGTGGGGCGGGCAGGGAGAGGCGGGCCAGGGTGGGGGGCTGTCTCTCTACACACACACACTCACACTCACTCACTCACACAAGACGCGCCTCCAAGGCTAGACCCGCCAAGGTGGAGACCTTCCAGCCCCCCTCCTCTCCTCCCCTCCCCTCCTTCACCTACCCCCCCCACACCCCCAGCGCGCCGCCACTGCTGACTGCGCACGCGCCCGCAGGGCGCTCGACCTTTGCCCCCAGCCAGGGGCCGCCCTCCCCCACAACCCCTTTCAGCTGAGCCCCCCGCCCTGTGCATGGGCTGTAGCCTATTCCCCCGGGCCAGGGCTGGGGCACAGCGCATGGGGGAGGGGAGCGAGTGTATGGGGCGTCTCCCTCTCGGGGTGTGTCCCATGGGTGGGGTGGGGTTGGGTGGCGTGGTTTGTGGGGTGCTGAAGAAATCAGTCCCCTCCATCTCCTACCTCTGGAAAACGCCCAAGGCCATGGAGAACTGCTGGCACCGCTACCTTGGGGGCCGGACCCTCCTCTGTGTCCTCCTGTGGCCCAGTCCAAGGGGCCTGGGCCTGGCCGGGGCTGCATTGGACCCCGACCACCCTGGCGTGTGGACTCTCGAAAAATCGGCGATTAGATATTGGATTTGAGCTTCATTGAGGTCATTTCACTAATGAGTGCACCGGAAAGAGTTTCCTAATCCACCTGTGAGGGTGGCAACTGAAAGAGAATTTTAAAGCTGACAGAATAGGAGAGGAAAGGCATAGGAGATTTCCACACCCAGTAAGGAAGTCTTTCCCGAAATGGAAGAAAGAAACAAGCAAACAGAGACACCGGTAGCCCGCCCGGGTCAGAGTCTGCTCCTTAGAGAAAGTACCCTGACCAGGTTCACCCGTGGGTGGGTGGCGAGCTAGCGGCATTCAAAAGAGCGAGGCCCGCAGTCTGTGCAGAAGACACCTGCACTCGGGCGTGTGTGGCGGCACGATTCACAAGCAGCTCCAAATGGTACCACAAAGAGAAGCCAGGGAGTTCCCGACGCCCCAGGTCTCCTCAGCCCAGGACTGGCTGCTGTGGGAACGCGAAGCCCGGCTCCCGGTCTCAGAGCAGGACAACCAGGAGGTGTGATGTACACCCCGGGGTTCCCAGGAGGATCAGGCTGAAGCTGGGACTTGGCCTCAAAGTGTCCCCTCACATGGCCACGCCCTTCCCCTTCCTGCTCCTCTACTCCTGGTGCCCCTCCATCCAGGGGCCAGACCTTACAGAGTCACCCGCAAGAGAATCCTGGTCCCAAAGGAGCCTTCTGGGGGACCCCTGCTGAGAGAGGTTATGGGCATGGCCCGCTGGGACTCTGCCCGACCCAGGGCTGAGAGATGCAACCTCCCAGCTCTGGGTCCCTGCAGGAAGTGTTGGCAAGCACAGGGCCAGTCCTCCAAAGGCCCAGGTGCAGGGAGCCCAGGCCAAGCAGCCTGTGGAAGAAGCCACGTGCCATGCCACCCCGGGAACACGACTGCAGGTCACGGCCCCTCCCACCTCCTCCTCCTCCTCCTCCTCCTCCCCCCCCCACCCCGACATGGCGCAGGGCTCAGAGACACCTCAGACACTTTCTACCCAAAGTCCAAAGGGCATCAGTTGCTCCTCCAAACCCCCCCCCCCGCCCAGCAGACAGCGTTGTCCAGCCAGCCCCTGGGCCTCCCTGGGGTGCCCGCCACAAAAGTGCAGACACCCACCGGACCGTCAATCTCAGTTTTCGGATGTTTTTGCCACTCTAAGGACCTGCAGGCCAGCTGGGGCTTCTGGCAGAAAGAGAGCCCCGGAATCCAACGTGGAGAGCTGGGTGTACGTCCCCATGAGGAGGCGGTCCCCACCTCCCCAGCTCTCCCCTTGTGGGGAGCGGCAGCCGCGGGGCCTCAGAGAAGACACCAGGCTGGGCCCCCGCCACACAGTGGGAGCACGTCCCCCGCAGGCCACTTAGCTAAGGCGGCCAGTGGACGGTTGGGTTGCGCGAGACGCTGGGGCAGCCCTGCTACCGGGTTCCTGGGAGGGCGTCCTGGAACCAGCGTCCACACCAAGCCCTTGGAAGGTCCAGGCGATGGAGGAGCCCCATCAGGCAGGGGCAGAGGACGGTGACAGGTGACAGGCCAGGCGGGAAGGAGTCAGTCAGGCAGGGGTCGAGGAGGAGACGGGCTGGGTAAGGGTTAGGGTTAGAGTCAGGGCACAAGTCACAATCGCAAAGACCTGGAAGCAACCCGAGTGCCCATCGACCCACGAGTGCATAAATAAAATGTGGCGCGTGGACACCACGCAGTGCCATTTGGCTATGAGGAGCAGCGGTGAGAGGGCACCTCTCGTGGTTCTCCTGGCCAGAGCTGGAACCCGTTCCAGTAAGCCAAGTATCCCAAGAATGGACACACGAGCACCACGTGCTCGCGCTCACCGGCAAATTGGTATGAACCGATGGACACTTAAGTGGACACAGAGGAATCACCTTCATCGGGTGGGTGTCGGGCAGGCGGGGGGAGGGGATGGGCATACACATCCATTAGGGATGGGGTGGGTGCGCACCGACTGGGGGATGGGCGCACTTGAAGCTCTGACCCGAGGGGGGAGGCTGGGAGAGGGCAACGTACCCGACCTTAACATTGGTACCCCCACAATACGCTGGAACAACATGAGAGGTAAATGAATAAGAACACAGGGGGGAGGGGGGCACGGGCAACACATGTCACCTGAATACTTGTACTCCCATCATAAGCTTGAAAAGAGAGAGAAAAGAAAATGCAATAATAGAGATAGGAGACACTTTTTAAAAATAATGAATCCGAAGAGAAAAGTAAAAGGAGGCCTGTGGAGCAAGTCTGGGTGTGACTCCGGATCCCCCAACATCAGGTGCCACCACCAAAGATTCCTACGTGGAGCCCATAGAACCCCAAAAGCAACGGGACGAGTTCTGGTCACATACTCCCTCAAAATGACATCCTGGCCTTCTTCTGGAACTCCCTCCCCTCTCAGACTCTCAAGGTTTCCTCCAGCGTGTCGGTTCCCACAGACCAGACCTTCGGTCTCACACCTGACAGTCCAGATGCCACGCATGCTGCCCTGTGGTGGCGATGTCGCGGCTTGGGACAAGAGGAGGCCCCACGGTGCGGGCGGGGGCGCCAGGCACCGCGGCGGGCGCTGAGGGTGGAGGTTGCGCTCCCAGAAAGGGGACAGAACAAGAGGCAAAAAAAAAAAAAAAAAAAAAGCCTACCGCACCTGGTATTCCCAGGCGGTCTCCCATCCAAGTACCAACCAGGCCCGACCTTGCTTAGCTTCCGAAAACAGACGAGATCCGGCGCGTTCAGGGTGGTGTGGCCCTAGACGGCGGAGGGCGCCACTGCCACGCTCAAGAAGCCGAGCCTCTCTGCGCTTCCCCGCCGCCTCCTCCCGCCCCAGGCCCCGCGCCGGGCCGGGACTGTTGAGTTCGCCGGCCGGGTCCGGCGGGCTCCGAGGGACAGGGGTGACGGGCGGGGCGGGGCGGGCCGGGGTGGGGGGCTGTCTCTCTATACACACACACACACATACTCACAGTCACTCACACTCACAGAAGATGCGCCTCCACGGCTGGACTGGCCAAGGTGGAGACCTTCCAGCCCCCCTCCTCTCCTCGCCTGGCCTCCTTCACCTACCCGCTGCCCACCCCCAGCGAGTCTCCGCCGCTGCCGCCACCGCCTCCGCCGCCGCCGCTGACTGCGCACGCGCGGGGCGCTCGCCCTTTGACCCCAGCCAGGGGCCGCCCTCTCCCACAACCCCTTTCAGCTGTGCCCCCCCCCCCCCCCCGTGCGTGGGCTGCCGCCTATTCCCCCAGGCCAGGGCTGGGGCACAGCGCAAGGGGGAGGGGAGCGAGTGTATGGGGCGTCTTCCTCTCAGGATGTGTCCCATGGGTGGGGTGGGGTGGCGTGGTTTGTGGGGTGCTGAAGAAATCAGTCCCCTCCATCTCCTACCTCTGGAAAACGCCCAAGCCCTTGGAGAACTGCGGGCACCGCTACCGTGGGGGCCGGGACCCTCCTCTGTGTCCTCCTGTGGCCCAGTCCAAGGGGCCTGGGCCTGGCCGGGGCTGCATTGGACCCCAACCACCCTGGTGTGTGGACTCGCGAAAAATCGGCGAGTAGATATTGGATTCCAGCTTCATTGAGGTCATTTCACTAATGAGTGCACCGGAAAGAGTTTCCTAATCCATCTGTGAGGGTGGTAACTGAAAGAGAATTTTAAAGCTGACAGAATAGGAGAGGAAAGGCATAGGAGATTTCCACACCCAGTAAGGAAGCCTTTCCCGAAATGGAAGAAAGAAACGAGCAAACAGAGACACCAGTAGCCCGCCCAGATCAGAGTCTGCCCCTGAGAGAAAGTACCCTGACCAGGTTCCCCGTGGGTGGGTCGCAAGCTAGCGGCATTCAGAAGAGTGAGGCCCACAGTCTGTGCGGAAGACACCTGCACTCGGGTGTGTGTGGCTGCACAATTCACAAGCAGCTCCAGATGTTAATCCAAGGAGAAACCAGGGAGTTCCCAACGCCCCAAGTGTCCTCAGCCCACGACCGGCTGCTGTGGGAATGCGAAGCCCGGCTCCCGGTCTCAGAGCGGGACAACCAGGAGGTGTGATGTACACCCCGGGGTTCCCAGGGTGTACATCACCCAGGAGGATCAGGCTGAAGCTGGGACTTGGCCTCAAAGTGTCCCCTCGCATGGCCACGCCCTTCCCCTTCCTGCTCCTCTACTCTTGGTGCCCCTCCATCCAGGGGCCAGACCTTAACAGTCACCCGCAAGAGAATCCTGGTCCCAAAGGAGCCTTCTGGGGGACCCGTGCTGAGAGAGGTTGTGGGCATGGCCCGCTGGGGCTCTGCCCGACCCAGGGCTGAGAGATGCAACCTCCCAGCTCTGGGTCCCTGCAGGAAGTGTTGGCAAGCACAGGGCCAGTCCTCCAAAGGCCCAGGTGCAGGGAGCCCAGGCCAAGCAGCCTGTGGAAGAAGCCACATGCTGTGCCACCCCGGGAACAAGACTGCAGGTCACGGCCCCTCCCACATCCTCCTCCTCCTCCTCCCCCCCACCCAGACATGGCCCAGGGCTCAGAGACACCTCAGACTCTTGCTACCCCAACTGCAAAGGCCATCAGTTGCTCCTCCAAACCCCCCGCCCAGCAGACCACGTTGTCCAGCCAGCCCCCGGGCCTCCCTGGGGTGCCCAGCACAAAAGTGCAGATAGCCACCGGACCCTCAATCTCAGTTTTCGGATGCTTTTGCCACTCTAAGGACCCGCAGGCCAGCTGGGCCTTCAGGCAGGACAGAGAGCCCCGGAATCTGACGTGGAGAGCTGCGTGTACGTCCCCATGAGGAGGCGGTCCCCACCTCCGCGGCTCTCCCCTTGTGGGGGGCGGCAGACGCAGGGCCTCAGGGAAGACACCAGGGACACTTAGGTATGGCTGCTCGAGACTGCTGCGGCCACCCTGTTGCCGGGTTTCTGGAGGGCTTCCTGGAAGCAGCGTCCACACCAAGCCCTTGGAAGGCCCAGGCGACGGAAGAGCCCGTCAGGCAGGGGCCGAGGACAGTGACAGGCTGGGCATGAAGGAGCCGGTCAGGCAGGAGCCGAGGACGGTGACGGGCCGGGCCGGGTGGGGAGGAGCGAGTCAGGCAGGGGCCCAGGTGATGGCCCGGGCGGGGAGGAGGGTGTCAGGCAGGGGCAGAGGATGGTGATAGGCCGGGCGGGAAGGAGCCATTCAGGCAGGGGCCCAGGACAGTGACGGGCCTGGCGGGGAGGAGTGCGTCAGGCAGGGGCACAGGAGACGGGCGGGGTAAGGGTTAGGGTTACAGTTAGGGCACGATTCACAATCGCAAAGATGTGGAAGCGACCGAGTGCCCATCCATCCAGGAGTGCATTAATAAAATGTGGCGCGTGGACACCACGGAGTGCTATTCGGCTATGAGGAGCAGCGGTGAGAGGGCACCTCTCATGTTCTCCCGGCCAGAGCTGGAACCCGTTCCAGTAAGCCAAGTATCCCAAGAATGGTCACACGAGCACCACGTGAGCGTGCTCACCGGCAAATTGGTACGAACGGATGGACACCTAAGTGGTCAGAGAGGAATCACCTTCATCGGGTGGGTGTCGGGTGGGTGGGGGGAGGGGATGGGCATACACATTTATTAGGAATGGGGTGGGTGCCTACCGACTGGGGGATGGGCGAACTTGAAGCTCTGACCCGAGGGGGGAGGCTGGGAGAGGGCAAGGTACCCGACCTTAACATTGGTACCCCCACAATACGCTGGAACAACATGAGAGGTAAATGAATAAGAACACAGGGGGGAGGGGGGCACGGGCAACACATGTCACCTGAATACTTGTACTCCCATCATAAGCTTGAAAAGACAGAGAAAAGAAAATGCAATAATAGAGGTAAGAGACACTTTTTAAAAATAATGAATCCGAAGAGAAAAGTAAAAGGAGGCCTGTGGAGCAGGTCTGGGTGTGACTCCGGATCCCCCAACATCAGGTGCCACCACCAAAGATTCCTACGTGGAGCCCATAGAACCCCAAAAGCAACGGGATGAGTTCTGGTCACATACTCCCTCAAAATGACATCCTGGCCTTCTTCTGCAACTCCCTCCCCTCTCAGCCTGTCAAGGTTTCCTCCAGCGTGTCGGTTCCCAAGGAGCAGACGCTGTGTGGATCTGGCCGTATCCACACACCCACGGGAGACAGGCAGGCAGGGCGCTGTGTGGAACTGGCTGTGTCCACTCACGCATGGGTGACGAGAAGGCAGAGCGCAGTGTGAAACTGGCTATGTCCACAGACCGACAGGAGACAGTCAGGCAGGGGTTTGTATGGAAGTGGCTGTGTCCACACAAACACGGGAGAAGAGCAGGCAGGGCGCAGTGTGGACCTGGCTGTGTCCACTCACCTATGGGAGACGGGCAGGTAGGGCACAGTTTGGAACTGGCTGTGTCCACTCACCCAGGAGAGACGGGCAGGCAGGGTGTGGTATAGATCTGGCTGTTTACACACACCCATGGGATACGGTCAGGCCGGGCGCTGTGTGGATCTGGCTGTGTCCACACACCCATGGGAGATGGGAAGGCAGGGCACTGTGTGGAACTTGCTGTGTCCACACAGCCACCGGAGACGGGCAGGTAGGGCGCAGTGTGGAACTGGCTGTGTCCACTCACCCACAGGAGACGGGCAGGCAGGGCGCAGTGTGGATGTGGCTGTGTCCAATCACCCATGGGAGAGGGGCAGGCAGGGCTCTGTGTGGAACTGGCTGTGTCCACTCTCCCACGGGAGACAGGCATGCAGGCGCAGTGTGGATGTGGCTGGATACACGCACCCACGGGAGACGGGCAGGCAGGATGCTGTGTGGAACTGGCTGTGTCCACACACCCATGGGAGACAGGCAGGCAGGGTGTAGTGTGGATCTGGTGTTTCCACAAACTCACGGGACACAGGCAGGCTAGGCGCTGTGTGGATCAGGCTGTGTCCACACACTCACGGGAGACAGGCAGGCAAGTTGCAGTGTGGAACTGGCTGTGTCCACACACCCATGGGAGACCGGCAGGCAGGGCGCAATGTGGACTGGCTTTGTCCACACACCCACGGGAGATGGGCAGGCAGGTATCTGTGTGAAACTTTCTGTGTCCACTCACCCACTGGAGATGGACAGGCAGGGCACAGTGTGGATGTGCCTGTTTCCACTCAACCATGGGTGACGGGCACTCAGGGCGCAGTGTGGATCTGGCTGTGTCAACTCAGCCATGGGAGACGGGCAGGCAGGGCACAGTGTGGAATTGGCTGTGTCCGCACACCCACGGGAGACGGGCAGGCAGGGCGCAGTATGGATGTAGCTGTGTTCACTCACCCAAGGGAGACGGGCAGACTGGGCACAGTGTGGAACTGGCTGTGTCCACACACCTACGGGAGACGGGCAGGTAGGGCGCAGTGTGGATCTGGCTGTTTCCACACACCCATGGGTGATGGGCGGGCAGGGCGCCTTGTGGAACTGGCAGTGTCTAATCACCCATGGGAGATGGGCAGGCAGGGCTCTGTGTGGAACTGGATGTGTCCACTCACCTATGGGAGATGCGCAGGCAGGGCGCAGTGTGGATGTGGCTGTGTCCACTCACCCATGGGTGACGGGCAGGCAGGGCGCAGTGTGGAACTGGCTGTGTCCAAGAACCAACGGGAGGCGGGCAGGCAGGGCTCTGTGTGGAACTTCCTGTATCCCCACACCCACGGGACATGGGCAGGCAGGACGCAGTGTGGAACTGGCTGTGTCCACACACCCACCGGAGACGGGCAGGTAAGGCGCAGTGTGGACGTGGCTGTGTCCACTAACCCATGGGAGACAGGCAGGTAGGGCGCTGCGTGGAACTGGCTGTGTCCACACTCCATCGGGAGACGGTCAGGCAGGGTCCTGTGTGGATGTGGCTGTGTCCACAAACCCAAGGAAGACGGGTAGGCAGGGCGCAGTGTGGATGGGGCTGTGTCCACTCACCCATGGGAGACGGTCAGGCTGGGAGCCGTGGGGATCTGGCTGTGTCCACTCACCCACGGGAGATGGGCAGGCATGACGCTGTGTCCACAAACCCAAGGAAAACGGACAGGCAGGGCGCAGTGTGGAACTGACTGTGTCCAAACACCCACGGGAGTCGGGAAGGCAGGGCGCAGTGTGGATCTGGCTGTGTCCACTCAACCATGGTTGACGGGGAGGCAGAGAGCAGTGTGGATCTTGCCGAGTCCACACAACCACGGGAGGCGGGCTGGCAAGCCTTGTAAGGGTCTGGCTCTGTCCAAACACCCATGAGAGACAGTCAGGCAGGGTGTTGTGTGGATTTGGCCGTGTCCACACCCACAGGAAACGGGCAGGAAGGGCGCTGTGTGGAACTGGCTGTGTCCACACACCCATGGGGACCGTTAGGGAGTGCGCAGTGTGGAACTTGCTGTGTCTACACACCCAATGGAGATGGGCAGGAAGGACGCTTTGTGGATGTGGCTGTGTCCACTCACCCTCGGGAGATGGGCAGGCAGGGCGCTGTTTAGAACTAGCTGTGTCCACACACCTATGTGAGACGGTCAGACAGGGTGCTTGTGGATGTGGCTGTGTCCAGAAACCCACGGAACTGGCTGTGTCCACTCACCCACGGGAGACGGGCAGGCAGGGTGCAGTGTGGATGTGGCCGTGTCCACACATCCATGGTAGACGGGCAGGCAAGGCGCTGTGTGGATCTGGCTGTGTCCACTCACCCACAGGAGACGGGCAGGCAGGGTGCTGTGTGGATCTAGCCGTGTCCACACACCCACGGGAGACGGGCAGGCAGGGCGCAGTGTGGATCTGGCCGTGTCCACACACCCACGGGAGACGGGCAGGCAGGGCGCAGTGTGGATGTGGCTGTGTCCAATCACCCACGGGAGATGGGCTGGCAGGGCACAGTGTAGATCTTGCCATGTCCACACACCCACGGGAGATGGGCAGGCTGGGTGCCGTGTGGATCTGGCTGTGTCCACTCAGACACGGGAGACGTGTAGGCCGGGCGCAGTGTGGATCTGGCTGTGTCAACACACCCCCGGGAGATGGGCAGGCAGGGCGCAGTGTGGATCTGGCTGTGTCCACTCACCCTTGGGTGACGAGCAGGCAGGGCGCAGGGTGGAACTGGCAGTGTCTCCTCGCCAACGGGAGACGGGCAGGCAGGGCGCAGTGTGGATCTGGCTGTGTCCACTCACCCTTGGGTGATGAGCAGGCAGGGCGCAGGGTGGAACTGGCAGTGTCTACTCGCCCACGGGAGACGGGCAGGCAGGGTGTTGTGTGAATCTGGCCGTGTCCACACACTCACGAGAGACGGGCAGGCAGGGCGCATTTTGGAACGGGCTGTGTCCACAAACCCATGAGAGACGGTCAGGCAGAATGCTGTGTGGATGTGGCTTGTCAACACACACACGGGAGACGGGCAGGCTGGGCGCATAGTGGATCTGGCTGTGTCCACACACCCAAGGGAGACAGGAAGGTAGGGCACAATGTGGATATGACTGTGTCCACTCACTGACGGGAGACTGGCAGGCAGGGTGCAGTGTGGAACTGGCTGTGTCCACTCTCCCACGGGAGACGGGAAGGTAGGGCGCAGTGTGGAACTGGCTGTGTCCACAAACCAACGGAAGACGGGCAGGCCTGTTGCAGTATGGATATGGCTGTGTCCACTCTCCCACGGGAGACGGGAAGGTAGGGCGCAGTGTGGATCTTGCCATGTCCACACATCCACGGGAGACGGGCAAGCAGGGCGAAGTGTGTATGTGGCTGTGTCCACTCACCCACGGGAGACGGGCAGGCAAGGCGCAGTGTGGATCTGGTTGTGTCCACTCACCCAGGGGAGACGGGCAGAGAGGGTGCTGTGTGGATCTGGCTATGTCCACTGACCCACGACAGACGGGAAGGGAGGGCGCAGTGCAGATCTGGCTGTGTCCACTCACCCACGGGAGACGGGCAGGCAGGGTGCAGTGTGGATCTGGCTGTGTCCACTCACCCACGGGAGATGGGCAGAGAGGGTGCTGTGTGGATGTGGCTATGTCCACTGACCCACGGCAGACGGGCAGGCAGGGCGCAGTGCGGATCTGGCTGTGTCCACTCACTCACAGCTGACGGGCAGGCAGGGCGCAATGCGGATCTGGCTGTGTCCACTCACCCACGGCAGACGGGCAGGCAGGGCGCAGTGCGGATCTGGCTGTGTCCACTCACCCACGGGAGACGGGCAGAGAAGGTGCTGTGTGGGTCTGGCTATGTCCACTGACCCACGGCAGACGTGCAGGCAGGGCGCAGTGCGGACCTGGCTGTGTCCACTGACCCACGGCAGACGAGCAGGCAGGGCACAGGGCGGATCTGGCTGTGTCCACTCACCCACGGGAGACGGGCAGGCAAGGCACAGTGTGGATTTGGCTGTGTCCACTCATCCACGGGAGACAGTCAGAGAGGGTGCTTTGTGCATCTGGCTATGTCCACAGACCCACGGCAGACGGGCAGGCAGGGCGCAGTGCTGATCTGGCTGTGTCCACTAACCCACGGCAGATGGGCAGGCAGGGCGCAGTGCGGATCTGGCTGTGTCCACTCACCCACGGGAGACGGGCAGGTAGGGCGCAGTGCGGATCTGGCTGTGTCCACTCAGCCACGGGAGACGGGCAGGCAAGGCGCAGTGTGGATCTGGCTGTCTCCACTCACCCACGGAGGACGGGCAGAGAGGGTGCTGTGTGGATCTGGCTACGTCCACTGACCCACGGCAGACGGGCAGGCAGGGCGCAGTGTGGATCTGGCTGTGTCCACTGACCCACGGCAGACGGGCAGGCAGGGCGCAGTGCGGATCTGGCTGTGTCCACTCACCCACGGGAGACGGGCAGGCAAGGCACAGTGTGGATCTGGCTGTGTACATACACCCACAGGAGACGGACAGAGAGGGTGCTGTGTGGATCTGGCTATGTCCACTGACCCACGGCAGACGGGCCGGCCGTGCGCAGTGCGGATCTGGCTTGTCCACTCACCCACGGCAGACGGGCAGGCAGGGCGCAGTGCGGATCTGACTGTGTCCACTCACCCACGGGAGACGGGCAGGCAAGGCACAGTGTTGATCTGGCTGTGTCCACTCACCCACGGGAGACGGGCAGAGAGGGTGCTGTGTGGATCTGGCTATGTCCACTGACACACGGCAGACGGACAGGCAGGGCGCAGTGCGGATCTGGCTGTGTCCACTCACCCACGGGAGACGGGCAGGCAAGGCGCAGTGTGGATCTGGCTGTGTCCACTCACCCACGGGAGATGGGCATAGAGGGTGCTGTGTGGATCTGGCTATGTCCACTGACACACGGCAGACGGACAGGCAGGGCTCAGTGCGGATCTGGCTGTGTCCACTCACCCACGGCAGACGGGCAGGCAAGGCGCAGTGCGGATCTGGCTGTGTCCACTCACCCACGGGAGACGGGCAGGCAAGGTGCAGTTGGATCTGGCTAGTGTCTGCGCACCAACCGGGGCATGGGCGCACTTGAAGCTCTGACCCGAGGGGGGAGGCGGGGACAGGGCGATGCAGCTGACCTTAACATTGGTACCCCCACCATACGCTGGGAGAAAATGAGAAATAAATGAATCAGAAAACGGGGGGGAGGGGGGCACGGGCAATACATGTCACCTCAATACGTGGACTCCCATGATCTGCTCGGAGAGAGAGAGAAAAGGAAATGTAATCATAGAGATAAGAGACACCTTTTCAGAAAATGAATCCGAAAAGAAAAGTAAAATGAGGCCTGTGGAGCAGGTCTGCGTGTGACTCCGGATCCCCCAACATCCAGTGCCACCACCAAAGATTCCTACGTGTAGCCCGTAGAACCCCAAAAGCAACGGGACGAGTTCTGGTCACATACTCGCTCAAAATGACGTCCTGGAATTCTCCTGGAACTCCCTCCCCTCTCAGCCTCTCAAGGTTTCCTCCAGCGTGTCGGTTCCCACAGACCAGACCTTTGGTCTGACACCTGACAGTCCAGATGCCACGCATGCTGCCGCGTGGCGGCGGTGTCACGGCTCGGGACAAGAGGAGGCCCCACGGTGCGGGCTGGGGCGCCAGGCACCGCGACGGGCGCTGAGGGTGGGGGTGATCCCCCGGACCGCCGCCGCGCTCCCAGAAAGGGGACAGAACAAGAGGCAAAAAACAAAAAAAACAAAAGCCTACGGCGCCCGGTATTCCCGGGCGGTCTCCCATCCAAGTACTAACCAGGCCCGACCCTGCTTAGCTTCGGAGATCAGACGAGACCGGGCGCGTTCAGGCCGGCTTGGCCGGAGACGGTGGAGGGCGCCCCTGCCCCGCTCAAGAAGCCGAGCCTCTCTGCGCTTCCCCTCGCCGGCCGGGTCCGGCGGGCTCCGCGGGACTGGGGAGAGGGGCGGGGCGGCGTGGGGGGCTGTCCACACACACACACACACACACACACACACACGCGCGCGCGCGCGAGATGGGCCTCCACGGGTGGACCCGCCAAGGTGGAGACCTTCCAGCCCCCCTCCTCTCCTCGCCTCGCCTCCTTCACCTACCCGCCCCCCACCCCCAGCGCGCCGCCGCTGCTGACTGCGCACGCGCGCGCGCGCGCGCGGGGCGCTCGACCTTTGCCCCCAGCCAGGGGCCGCCCTCCCCCACAAACCCTTTCAGCTGTGCCCCCCGCCCTGTGCGTGGGCTGCCGCCTATTCCCCAGGGCCAGGGCTGGGGCACAGCGCATGGGGGAGGGGAGCGAGTGTAGGGGCGTCTCTCGGGATGTGTCCCATGGGTGGGGTGGGGTGGGGTGGGGTGGTTTGGGGGGCTCTGAAGAAATCAATCCCCTCCGTCTCCTCCCTCTGGAAAACCCCCAAGCCCTTGGAGAACTGCGGGCACCGCTACCGTGGGGGCCGGACCCTGCTCTGTGTCCTTCTCTGGCCCGGTCCAAGGGGCCTGGGCCTGGCCCGGGGTGGATTGGACCCCAACCACCCCGGGGTGTGGACTTGCTAAAAATGGGCGATGAGCTATTGGATTCGAGCTTCATCTGGGTCATTTCACTAATGAATGCACCGAAAAGAGTTTCCTAATACATCTGTGAGGGTGGCAACTGAAAGAGAAATTTAAAGCTGACAGAATAGGCGAGGAAAGGCACAGGAGATTTCCAAACCCAGTAAGGAAGCCTTTCCCGAAATGGAAGAAAGAAAGGAGCAAATGAAAACACCGGTAGCCCGCCGGGGTCAGAGTCTGCTCCTTAGAGAAAGTACCCTGACCAGGTTCACCCGTGGGTGGGTGGCGAGCTAGCGGCATTCAGAAGAGCGAGGCCCACAGTCTGTGCAGAAGACACCTGCACTCGGGCGTGTGTGGCGGCTCGATTCACAAGCAGCTCAGATGTTAAACCAAGGAGAAGCCAGGGAGTTCCCAACGCCCCAGGTGTCCTCAGCCCACGACTGGCTGCTGTGAAAATGCGAAGCCCGGGTCCCGGTCTCAGAGCAGGACAACCAGGAGGTGTGATGTACACCCCGGGGTTCCCAGGAGGATCAGGCTGAAGCTTGGACTTGGCCTCAAAGTGTCCCCTCGCCTGGCCACCCCCTTCCCCTTCCTGCTCCTCTACTCCTGGTGCCCCTCCACCCAGGGGCCAGACCTTAAACAGTCACCCGCAAGAGAATCCTGGTCCCAAAGAAGCCTTCTGGGGGACCCGTGCTGAGAGAGGTTGTGGGCATGGCCCGCTGGGGCTCTGCCCGACCCAGGGCTGGGAGATGCAACCTCCCAGCTCTGGGTCCCTGCAGGAAGTGTCGGCAAGAACAGGGCCAGTCCTCCAAAGGCCCAGGTGCAGGGAGCCCAGGCCAAGCAGCCTGTGGAAGAAGCCACGTGCCGTGCCACCCCGGGAACACGACTGTAGGTCACGGCCCCTGCCACCACCTCCTTCTCCTCCTCCTCCTCCTCCTCCTCCTCCTCCTCCTCCTCTCCCCGACATGGAGCAGGGCTCAGAGACACCTCAGACGCTGCTAGCAAAGTCCAAAGGGCATCGGTTGCTCCTCCAAAGCGCACCCCCGACCCCCAGCAGGCCGCGTTGTCCAGCCAGCCCCTGGGCCTCCCCGGGGTGCCCGGCACAAAAGTGCAGACACCCACCTGACTGGCAATATCAGCTTGAGGACGTTTCTGCCACTCTAAGGACCCGCAGGCCAGCTGGGCCTCCGGGCAGGACAGAGAGCCCCGGAATCCGACGCGGAGAGCTGGGTGTACGTCCCCACCAGGAGGCGGTCCCCACCTCCACGGCTCTCCCCTTGCGGGGAGCGGCAGCCGCAGGGCCTCAGAGAAGACACCAGGCTGGGCCCCCGCGGCACAGTGGGGGCACGTGCCCCGCGCGCGACTTAGCGAGGGCTGCGCGAGACTGCTGCGGCCGCCCTGCTGCCGGGTTCCTGGAGGGCTTCCTGGAAGCAGCGTCCACACCAAGCCCTTGGAAGGCCCAGGCGACGGAGGAGCCCGTCAGGCAGGGGCCGAGGTGGGGAGGAGCGAGTCAGGCAGGGGCCAAGGTGATGGGCCGGGCGGGGAGGAGCGTGTCACGCAGGGGCAGAGGACGGTGACAGGCCGGGCGGGAAGGAGCCGGTCAGGCAGGGGACCAGGACAGTGACGGGCCTGGCGGGGGAGGAGCGCCTCAGGCTGGGGCAGAGGAGACTGGGCTGGGTAGGGGTCAGGGTTACAGTTAGGGCGCCATTCACAATCGCAAAGATGTGGAAGCGCCCCGAGTGCCCATCGATCCACGGGTGCATTAATGAAATGTGGCGCGTGGACACCACGGAGTGCCGTTCAGCTATGAGGAACAGCGGTGAGAGGGGAGGGCACCTCTCGTGTTCTCCCGGCCAGAGCTGGAACCCGTTCCAGTAAGCCAAGTGTCCCAAGAACGGACACAAGAGCGCCACGTGCGCGCGCTCGTCAGCAGATTGGTAGGAACCGATGGACACCTAAGTGGACACAGAGGAATCGCCTTCATCGGGTGGGTGTCGGGCGGGCGTGGGGAGGGGATGGGCGTGCACATCCATTAGGAATGGGGTGGGTGCGCACCAACCGGGGCATGGGCGCACTTGAAGCTCTGACCCGAGGGGGGAGGCGGGGACAGGGCGATGCAGCTGACCTTAACATTGGTACCCCCACCATACGCTGGGAGAAAATGAGAAATAAATGAATCAGAAAACGGGGGGGAGGGGGGCACGGGCAATACATGTCACCTCAATACGTGGACTCCCATGATCTGCTCGGAAAGAGAGAGAAAAGGAAATGTAATCATAGAGATAAGAGACACCTTTTCAGAAAATGAATCCGAAAAGAAAAGTAAAATGAGGCCTGTGGAGCAGGTCTGCGTGTGACTCCGGATCCCCCAACATCCAGTGCCACCACCAAAGATTCCTACGTGTAGCCCGTAGAACCCCAAAAGCAACGGGACGAGTTCTGGTCACATACTCGCTCAAAATGACGTCCTGGAATTCTCCTGGAACTCCCTCCCCTCTCAGCCTCTCAAGGTTTCCTCCAGCGTGTCGGTTCCCACAGACCAGACCTTTGGTCTGACACCTGACAGTCCAGATGCCACGCATGCTGCCGCGTGGCGGCGGTGTCACGGCTCGGGACAAGAGGAGGCCCCACGGTGCGGGCTGGGGCGCCAGGCACCGCGACGGGCGCTGAGGGTGGGGGTGATCCCCCGGACCGCCGCCGCGCTCCCAGAAAGGGGACAGAACAAGAGGCAAAAAACAAAAAAAACAAAAGCCTACGGCGCCCGGTATTCCCGGGCGGTCTCCCATCCAAGTACTAACCAGGCCCGACCCTGCTTAGCTTCGGAGATCAGACGAGACCGGGCGCGTTCAGGCCGGCTTGGCCGGAGGCGGTGGAGGGCGCCCCTGCCCCGCTCAAGAAGCCGAGCCTCTCTGCGCTTCCCCTCGCCGGCCGGGTCCGGCGGGCAACGCGGGACTGGGGAGAGGGGCGGGGCGGCGTGGGGGGCTGTCCACACAGACACACACACACACACGCGCGCGCGCGCGCGCGCGCGAGATGGGCCTCCACGGGTGGACCCGCCAATGTGGAGACCTTCCAGCCCCCCTCCTCTCCTCGCCTCGCCTCCTTCACCTACCCGCCCCCCACCCCCAGCGCGCCGCCGCTGCTGACTGCGCACGCGCGCGCGCGCGCGCGCGGGGCGCTCGACCTTTGCCCCCAGCCAGGGGCCGCCCTCCCCCACAAACCCTTTCAGCTGTGCCCCCCGCCCTGTGCGTGGGCTGCCGCCTATTCCCCAGGGCCAGGGCTGGGGCACAGCGCATGGGGGAGGGGAGCGAGTGTAGGGGCGTCTCTCGGGATGTGTCCCATGGGTGGGGTGGGGTGGGGTGGGGTGGTTTGGGGGGCTCTGAAGAAATCAATCCCCTCCGTCTCCTCCCTCTGGAAAACCCCCAAGCCCTTGGAGAACTGCGGGCACCGCTACCGTGGGGGCCGGACCCTGCTCTGTGTCCTTCTCTGGCCCGGTCCAAGGGGCCTGGGCCTGGCCCGGGGTGGATTGGACCCCAACCACCCCGGGGTGTGGACTTGCTAAAAATGGGCGATGAGCTATTGGATTCGAGCTTCATCTGGGTCATTTCACTAATGAATGCACCGAAAAGAGTTTCCTAATACATCTGTGAGGGTGGCAACTGAAAGAGAAATTTAAAGCTGACAGAATAGGCGAGGAAAGGCACAGGAGATTTCCAAACCCAGTAAGGAAGCCTTTCCCGAAATGGAAGAAAGAAAGGAGCAAATGAAAACACCGGTAGCCCGCCGGGGTCAGAGTCTGCTCCTTAGAGAAAGTACCCTGACCAGGTTCACCCGTGGGTGGGTGGCGAGCTAGCGGCATTCAGAAGAGCGAGGCCCACAGTCTGTGCAGAAGACACCTGCACTCGGGCGTGTGTGGCGGCTCGATTCACAAGCAGCTCAGATGTTAAACCAAGGAGAAGCCAGGGAGTTCCCAACGCCCCAGGTGTCCTCAGCCCACGACTGGCTGCTGTGAAAATGCGAAGCCCGGGTCCCGGTCTCAGAGCAGGACAACCAGGAGGTGTGATGTACACCCCGGGGTTCCCAGGAGGATCAGGCTGAAGCTTGGACTTGGCCTCAAAGTGTCCCCTCGCCTGGCCACCCCCTTCCCCTTCCTGCTCCTCTACTCCTGGTGCCCCTCCACCCAGGGGCCAGACCTTAAACAGTCACCCGCAAGAGAATCCTGGTCCCAAAGAAGCCTTCTGGGGGACCCGTGCTGAGAGAGGTTGTGGGCATGGCCCGCTGGGGCTCTGCCCGACCCAGGGCTGGGAGATGCAACCTCCCAGCTCTGGGTCCCTGCAGGAAGTGTCGGCAAGAACAGGGCCAGTCCTCCAAAGGCCCAGGTGCAGGGAGCCCAGGCCAAGCAGCCTGTGGAAGAAGCCACGTGCCGTGCCACCCCGGGAACACGACTGTAGGTCACGGCCCCTGCCACCACCTCCTTCTCCTCCTCCTCCTCCTCCTCCTCCTCCTCCTCCTCCTCTCCCCGACATGGAGCAGGGCTCAGAGACACCTCAGACGCTGCTAGCAAAGTCCAAAGGGCATCGGTTGCTCCTCCAAAGCGCACCCCCGACCCCCAGCAGGCCGCGTTGTCCAGCCAGCCCCTGGGCCTCCCCGGGGTGCCCGGCACAAAAGTGCAGACACCCACCTGACTGGCAATATCAGCTTGAGGACGTTTCTGCCACTCTAAGGACCCGCAGGCCAGCTGGGCCTCCGGGCAGGACAGAGAGCCCCGGAATCCGACGCGGAGAGCTGGGTGTACGTCCCCACCAGGAGGCGGTCCCCACCTCCACGGCTCTCCCCTTGCGGGGAGCGGCAGCCGCAGGGCCTCAGAGAAGACACCAGGCTGGGCCCCCGCGGCACAGTGGGGGCACGTGCCCCGCGCGCGACTTAGCGAGGGCTGCGCGAGACTGCTGCGGCCGCCCTGCTGCCGGGTTCCTGGAGGGCTTCCTGGAAGCAGCGTCCACACCAAGCCCTTGGAAGGCCCAGGCGACGGAGGAGCCCGTCAGGCAGGGGCCGAGGTGGGGAGGAGCGAGTCAGGCAGGGGCCAAGGTGATGGGCCGGGCGGGGAGGAGCGTGTCACGCAGGGGCAGAGGACGGTGACAGGCCGGGCGGGAAGGAGCCGGTCAGGCAGGGGACCAGGACAGTGACGGGCCTGGCGGGGGAGGAGCGCCTCAGGCTGGGGCAGAGGAGACTGGGCTGGGTAGGGGTCAGGGTTACAGTTAGGGCGCCATTCACAATCGCAAAGATGTGGAAGCGCCCCGAGTGCCCATCGATCCACGGGTGCATTAATGAAATGTGGCGCGTGGACACCACGGAGTGCCGTTCAGCTATGAGGAACAGCGGTGAGAGGGGAGGGCACCTCTCGTGTTCTCCCGGCCAGAGCTGGAACCCGTTCCAGTAAGCCAAGTGTCCCAAGAACGGACACAAGAGCGCCACGTGCGCGCGCTCGTCAGCAGATTGGTAGGAACCGATGGACACCTAAGTGGACACAGAGGAATCGCCTTCATCGGGTGGGTGTCGGGCGGGCGTGGGGAGGGGATGGGCGTGCACATCCATTAGGAATGGGGTGGGTGCGCACCAACCGGGGCATGGGCGCACTTGAAGCTCTGACCCGAGGGGGGAGGCGGGGACAGGGCGATGCAGCTGACCTTAACATTGGTACCCCCACCATACGCTGGGAGAAAATGAGAAATAAATGAATCAGAAAACGGGGGGGAGGGGGGCACGGGCAATACATGTCACCTCAATACGTGGACTCCCATGATCTGCTCGGAAAGAGAGAGAAAAGGAAATGTAATCATAGAGATAAGAGACACCTTTTCAGAAAATGAATCCGAAAAGAAAAGTAAAATGAGGCCTGTGGAGCAGGTCTGCGTGTGACTCCGGATCCCCCAACATCCAGTGCCACCACCAAAGATTCCTACGTGTAGCCCGTAGAACCCCAAAAGCAACGGGACGAGTTCTGGTCACATACTCGCTCAAAATGACGTCCTGGAATTCTCCTGGAACTCCCTCCCCTCTCAGCCTCTCAAGGTTTCCTCCAGCGTGTCGGTTCCCACAGACCAGACCTTTGGTCTGACACCTGACAGTCCAGATGCCACGCATGCTGCCGCGTGGCGGCGGTGTCACGGCTCGGGACAAGAGGAGGCCCCACGGTGCGGGCTGGGGCGCCAGGCACCGCGACGGGCGCTGAGGGTGGGGGTGATCCCCCGGACCGCCGCCGCGCTCCCAGAAAGGGGACAGAACAAGAGGCAAAAAACAAAAAAAACAAAAGCCTACGGCGCCCGGTATTCCCGGGCGGTCTCCCATCCAAGTACTAACCAGGCCCGACCCTGCTTAGCTTCGGAGATCAGACGAGACCGGGCGCGTTCAGGCCGGCTTGGCCGGAGGCGGTGGAGGGCGCCCCTGCCCCGCTCAAGAAGCCGAGCCTCTCTGCGCTTCCCCTCGCCGGCCGGGTCCGGCGGGCAACGCGGGACTGGGGAGAGGGGCGGGGCGGCGTGGGGGGCTGTCCACACAGACACACACACACACACGCGCGCGCGCGCGCGCGCGCGAGATGGGCCTCCACGGGTGGACCCGCCAATGTGGAGACCTTCCAGCCCCCCTCCTCTCCTCGCCTCGCCTCCTTCACCTACCCGCCCCCCACCCCCAGCGCGCCGCCGCTGCTGACTGCGCACGCGCGCGCGCGCGCGCGCGGGGCGCTCGACCTTTGCCCCCAGCCAGGGGCCGCCCTCCCCCACAAACCCTTTCAGCTGTGCCCCCCGCCCTGTGCGTGGGCTGCCGCCTATTCCCCAGGGCCAGGGCTGGGGCACAGCGCATGGGGGAGGGGAGCGAGTGTAGGGGCGTCTCTCGGGATGTGTCCCATGGGTGGGGTGGGGTGGGGTGGGGTGGTTTGGGGGGCTCTGAAGAAATCAATCCCCTCCGTCTCCTCCCTCTGGAAAACCCCCAAGCCCTTGGAGAACTGCGGGCACCGCTACCGTGGGGGCCGGACCCTGCTCTGTGTCCTTCTCTGGCCCGGTCCAAGGGGCCTGGGCCTGGCCCGGGGTGGATTGGACCCCAACCACCCCGGGGTGTGGACTTGCTAAAAATGGGCGATGAGCTATTGGATTCGAGCTTCATCTGGGTCATTTCACTAATGAATGCACCGAAAAGAGTTTCCTAATACATCTGTGAGGGTGGCAACTGAAAGAGAAATTTAAAGCTGACAGAATAGGCGAGGAAAGGCACAGGAGATTTCCAAACCCAGTAAGGAAGCCTTTCCCGAAATGGAAGAAAGAAAGGAGCAAATGAAAACACCGGTAGCCCGCCGGGGTCAGAGTCTGCTCCTTAGAGAAAGTACCCTGACCAGGTTCACCCGTGGGTGGGTGGCGAGCTAGCGGCATTCAGAAGAGCGAGGCCCACAGTCTGTGCAGAAGACACCTGCACTCGGGCGTGTGTGGCGGCTCGATTCACAAGCAGCTCAGATGTTAAACCAAGGAGAAGCCAGGGAGTTCCCAACGCCCCAGGTGTCCTCAGCCCACGACTGGCTGCTGTGAAAATGCGAAGCCCGGGTCCCGGTCTCAGAGCAGGACAACCAGGAGGTGTGATGTACACCCCGGGGTTCCCAGGAGGATCAGGCTGAAGCTTGGACTTGGCCTCAAAGTGTCCCCTCGCCTGGCCACCCCCTTCCCCTTCCTGCTCCTCTACTCCTGGTGCCCCTCCACCCAGGGGCCAGACCTTAAACAGTCACCCGCAAGAGAATCCTGGTCCCAAAGAAGCCTTCTGGGGGACCCGTGCTGAGAGAGGTTGTGGGCATGGCCCGCTGGGGCTCTGCCCGACCCAGGGCTGGGAGATGCAACCTCCCAGCTCTGGGTCCCTGCAGGAAGTGTCGGCAAGAACAGGGCCAGTCCTCCAAAGGCCCAGGTGCAGGGAGCCCAGGCCAAGCAGCCTGTGGAAGAAGCCACGTGCCGTGCCACCCCGGGAACACGACTGTAGGTCACGGCCCCTGCCACCACCTCCTTCTCCTCCTCCTCCTCCTCCTCCTCCTCCTCCTCCTCCTCTCCCCGACATGGAGCAGGGCTCAGAGACACCTCAGACGCTGCTAGCAAAGTCCAAAGGGCATCGGTTGCTCCTCCAAAGCGCACCCCCGACCCCCAGCAGGCCGCGTTGTCCAGCCAGCCCCTGGGCCTCCCCGGGGTGCCCGGCACAAAAGTGCAGACACCCACCTGACTGGCAATATCAGCTTGAGGACGTTTCTGCCACTCTAAGGACCCGCAGGCCAGCTGGGCCTCCGGGCAGGACAGAGAGCCCCGGAATCCGACGCGGAGAGCTGGGTGTACGTCCCCACCAGGAGGCGGTCCCCACCTCCACGGCTCTCCCCTTGCGGGGAGCGGCAGCCGCAGGGCCTCAGAGAAGACACCAGGCTGGGCCCCCGCGGCACAGTGGGGGCACGTGCCCCGCGCGCGACTTAGCGAGGGCTGCGCGAGACTGCTGCGGCCGCCCTGCTGCCGGGTTCCTGGAGGGCTTCCTGGAAGCAGCGTCCACACCAAGCCCTTGGAAGGCCCAGGCGACGGAGGAGCCCGTCAGGCAGGGGCCGAGGTGGGGAGGAGCGAGTCAGGCAGGGGCCAAGGTGATGGGCCGGGCGGGGAGGAGCGTGTCACGCAGGGGCAGAGGACGGTGACAGGCCGGGGGCGGGAAGGAGCCGGTCAGGCAGGGGACCAGGACAGTGACGGGCCTGGCGGGGGAGGAGCGCCTCAGGCTGGGGCAGAGGAGACTGGGCTGGGTAGGGGTCAGGGTTACAGTTAGGGCGCCATTCACAATCGCAAAGATGTGGAAGCGCCCCGAGTGCCCATCGATCCACGGGTGCATTAATGAAATGTGGCGCGTGGACACCACGGAGTGCCGTTCAGCTATGAGGAACAGCGGTGAGAGGGGAGGGCACCTCTCGTGTTCTCCCGGCCAGAGCTGGAACCCGTTCCAGTAAGCCAAGTGTCCCAAGAACGGACACAAGAGCGCCACGTGCGCGCGCTCGCCAGCAGATTGGTAGGAACCGATGGACACCTAAGTGGACACAGAGGAATCGCCTTCATCGGGTGGGTGTCGGGCGGGCGTGGGGAGGGGATGGGCGTGCACATCCATTAGGAATGGGGTGGGTGCGCACCAACCGGGGCATGGGCGCACTTGAAGCTCTGACCCGAGGGGGGAGGCGGGGACAGGGCGATGCAGCTGACCTTAACATTGGTACCCCCACCATACGCTGGGAGAAAATGAGAAATAAATGAATCAGAAAACGGGGGGGAGGGGGGCACGGGCAATACATGTCACCTCAATACGTGGACTCCCATGATCTGCTCGGAAAGAGAGAGAAAAGGAAATGTAATCATAGAGATAAGAGACACCTTTTCAGAAAATGAATCCGAAAAGAAAAGTAAAATGAGGCCTGTGGAGCAGGTCTGCGTGTGACTCCGGATCCCCCAACATCCAGTGCCACCACCAAAGATTCCTACGTGTAGCCCGTAGAACCCCAAAAGCAACGGGACGAGTTCTGGTCACATACTCGCTCAAAATGACGTCCTGGAATTCTCCTGGAACTCCCTCCCCTCTCAGCCTCTCAAGGTTTCCTCCAGCGTGTCGGTTCCCACAGACCAGACCTTTGGTCTGACACCTGACAGTCCAGATGCCACGCATGCTGCCGCGTGGCGGCGGTGTCACGGCTCGGGACAAGAGGAGGCCCCACGGTGCGGGCTGGGGCGCCAGGCACCGCGACGGGCGCTGAGGGTGGGGGTGATCCCCCGGACCGCCGCCGCGCTCCCAGAAAGGGGACAGAACAAGAGGCAAAAAACAAAAAAAACAAAAGCCTACGGCGCCCGGTATTCCCGGGCGGTCTCCCATCCAAGTACTAACCAGGCCCGACCCTGCTTAGCTTCGGAGATCAGACGAGACCGGGCGCGTTCAGGCCGGCTTGGCCGGAGGCGGTGGAGGGCGCCCCTGCCCCGCTCAAGAAGCCGAGCCTCTCTGCGCTTCCCCTCGCCGGCCGGGTCCGGCGGGCAACGCGGGACTGGGGAGAGGGGCGGGGCGGCGTGGGGGGCTGTCCACACACACACACACACACACACACACACACACGCGCGCGCGCGCGCGAGATGGGCCTCCACGGGTGGACCCGCCAAGGTGGAGACCTTCCAGCCCCCCTCCTCTCCTCGCCTCGCCTCCTTCACCTACCCGCCCCCCACCCCCAGCGCGCCGCCGCTGCTGACTGCGCAGGCGCGCGCGGGGCGCTCGACCTTTGCCCCCAGCCAGGGGCCGCCCTCCCCCACAAACCCTTTCAGCTGTGCCCCCCGCCCTGTGCGTGGGCTGCCGCCTATTCCCCAGGGCCAGGACTGGGGCACAGCGCATGGGGGAGGGGAGCGAGTGTAGGGGCGTCTCTCGGGATGTGTCCCATGGGTGGGGTGGGGTGGGGTGGGGTGGTTTGGGGGGCTCTGAAGAAATCAATCCCCTCCGTCTCCTCCCTCTGGAAAACCCCCAAGCCCTTGGAGAACTGCGGGCACCGCTACCGTGGGGGCCGGACCCTGCTCTGTGTCCTTCTCTGGCCCGGTCCAAGGGGCCTGGGCCTGGCCCGGGGTGGATCGGACCCCAACCACCCCGGGGTGTGGACTTGCTAAAAATGGGCGATGAGCTATTGGATTCGAGCTTCATCTGGGTCATTTCACTAATGAATGCACCGAAAAGAGTTTCCTAATACATCTGTGAGGGTGGCAACTGAAAGAGAAATTTAAAGCTGACAGAATAGGCGAGGAAAGGCACAGGAGATTTCCAAACCCAGTAAGGAAGCCTTTCCCGAAATGGAAGAAAGAAAGGAGCAAATGAAAACACCGGTAGCCCGCCGGGGTCAGAGTCTGCTCCTTAGAGAAAGTACCCTGACCAGGTTCACCCGTGGGTGGGTGGCGAGCTAGCGGCATTCAGAAGAGCGAGGCCCACAGTCTGTGCAGAAGACACCTGCACTCGGGCGTGTGTGGCGGCTCGATTCACAAGCAGCTCAGATGTTAAACCAAGGAGAAGCCAGGGAGTTCCCAACGCCCCAGGTGTCCTCAGCCCACGACTGGCTGCTGTGAAAATGCGAAGCCCGGGTCCCGGTCTCAGAGCAGGACAACCAGGAGGTGTGATGTACACCCCGGGGTTCCCAGGAGGATCAGGCTGAAGCTTGGACTTGGCCTCAAAGTGTCCCCTCGCCTGGCCACCCCCTTCCCCTTCCTGCTCCTCTACTCCTGGTGCCCCTCCACCCAGGGGCCAGACCTTAAACAGTCACCCGCAAGAGAATCCTGGTCCCAAAGAAGCCTTCTGGGGGACCCGTGCTGAGAGAGGTTGTGGGCATGGCCCGCTGGGGCTCTGCCCGACCCAGGGCTGGGAGATGCAACCTCCCAGCTCTGGGTCCCTGCAGGAAGTGTCGGCAAGAACAGGGCCAGTCCTCCAAAGGCCCAGGTGCAGGGAGCCCAGGCCAAGCAGCCTGTGGAAGAAGCCACATGCCGTGCCACCCCGGGAACACGACTGTAGGTCACGGCCCCTGCCACCACCTCCTTCTCCTCCTCCTCCTCCTCCTCCTCCTCCTCCTCCTCTCCCCGACATGGAGCAGGGCTCAGAGACACCTCAGACGCTGCTAGCAAAGTCCAAAGGGCATCGGTTGCTCCTCCAAAGCGCACCCCCGACCCCCAGCAGGCCGCGTTGTCCAGCCAGCCCCTGGGCCTCCCCGGGGTGCCCGGCACAAAAGTGCAGACACCCACCTGACTGGCAATATCAGCTTGAGGACGTTTCTGCCACTCTAAGGACCCGCAGGCCAGCTGGGCCTCCGGGCAGGACAGAGAGCCCCGGAATCCGACGCGGAGAGCTGGGTGTACGTCCCCACCAGGAGGCGGTCCCCACCTCCACGGCTCTCCCCTTGCGGGGAGCGGCAGCCGCAGGGCCTCAGAGAAGACACCAGGCTGGGCCCCCGCGGCACAGTGGGGGCACGTGCCCCGCGCGCGACTTAGCGAGGGCTGCGCGAGACTGCTGCGGCCGCCCTGCTGCCGGGTTCCTGGAGGGCTTCCTGGAAGCAGCGTCCACACCAAGCCCTTGGAAGGCCCAGGCGACGGAGGAGCCCGTCAGGCAGGGGCCGAGGTGGGGAGGAGCGAGTCAGGCAGGGGCCAAGGTGATGGGCCGGGCGGGGAGGAGCGTGTCACGCAGGGGCAGAGGACGGTGACAGGCCGGGGGCGGGAAGGAGCCGGTCAGGCAGGGGACCAGGACAGTGACGGGCCTGGCGGGGGAGGAGCGCCTCAGGCTGGGGCAGAGGAGACTGGGCTGGGTAGGGGTCAGGGTTACAGTTAGGGCGCCATTCACAATCGCAAAGATGTGGAAGCGCCCCGAGTGCCCATCGATCCACGGGTGCATTAATGAAATGTGGCGCGTGGACACCACGGAGTGCCGTTCAGCTATGAGGAACAGCGGTGAGAGGGGAGGGCACCTCTCGTGTTCTCCCGGCCAGAGCTGGAACCCGTTCCAGTAAGCCAAGTGTCCCAAGAACGGACACAAGAGCGCCACGTGCGCGCGCTCGCCAGCAGATTGGTAGGAACCGATGGACACCTAAGTGGACACAGAGGAATCGCCTTCATCGGGTGGGTGTCGGGCGGGCGTGGGGAGGGGATGGGCGTGCACATCCATTAGGAATGGGGTGGGTGCGCACCAACCGGGGCATGGGCGCACTTGAAGCTCTGACCCGAGGGGGGAGGCGGGGACAGGGCGATGCAGCTGACCTTAACATTGGTACCCCCACCATACGCTGGGAGAAAATGAGAAATAAATGAATCAGAAAACGGGGGGGAGGGGGGCACGGGCAATACATGTCACCTCAATACGTGGACTCCCATGATCTGCTCGGAAAGAGAGAGAAAAGGAAATGTAATCATAGAGATAAGAGACACCTTTTCAGAAAATGAATCCGAAAAGAAAAGTAAAATGAGGCCTGTGGAGCAGGTCTGCGTGTGACTCCGGATCCCCCAACCTCCAGTGCCACCACCAAAGATTCCTACGTGTAGCCCGTAGAACCCCAAAAGCAACGGGACGAGTTCTGGTCACATACTCGCTCAAAATGACGTCCTGGAATTCTCCTGGAACTCCCTCCCCTCTCAGCCTCTCAAGGTTTCCTCCAGCGTGTCGGTTCCCACAGACCAGACCTTTGGTCTGACACCTGACAGTCCAGATGCCACGCATGCTGCCGCGTGGCGGCGGTGTCACGGCTCGGGACAAGAGGAGGCCCCACGGTGCGGGCTGGGGCGCCAGGCACCGCGACGGGCGCTGAGGGTGGGGGTGATCCCCCGGACCGCCGCCGCGCTCCCAGAAAGGGGACAGAACAAGAGGCAAAAAACAAAAAAAACAAAAGCCTACGGCGCCCGGTATTCCCGGGCGGTCTCCCATCCAAGTACTAACCAGGCCCGACCCTGCTTAGCTTCGGAGATCAGACGAGACCGGGCGCGTTCAGGCCGGCTTGGCCGGAGGCGGTGGAGGGCGCCCCTGCCCCGCTCAAGAAGCCGAGCCTCTCTGCGCTTCCCCTCGCCGGCCGGGTCCGGCGGGCAACGCGGGACTGGGGAGAGGGGCGGGGCGGCGTGGGGGGCTGTCCACACACACACACACACACACACACACACACGCGCGCGCGCGCGCGAGATGGGCCTCCACGGGTGGACCCGCCAAGGTGGAGACCTTCCAGCCCCCCTCCTCTCCTCGCCTCGCCTCCTTCACCTACCCGCCCCCCACCCCCAGCGCGCCGCCGCTGCTGACTGCGCAGGCGCGCGCGGGGCGCTCGACCTTTGCCCCCAGCCAGGGGCCGCCCTCCCCCACAAACCCTTTCAGCTGTGCCCCCCGCCCTGTGCGTGGGCTGCCGCCTATTCCCCAGGGCCAGGACTGGGGCACAGCGCATGGGGGAGGGGAGCGAGTGTAGGGGCGTCTCTCGGGATGTGTCCCATGGGTGGGGTGGGGTGGGGTGGGGTGGTTTGGGGGGCTCTGAAGAAATCAATCCCCTCCGTCTCCTCCCTCTGGAAAACCCCCAAGCCCTTGGAGAACTGCGGGCACCGCTACCGTGGGGGCCGGACCCTGCTCTGTGTCCTTCTCTGGCCCGGTCCAAGGGGCCTGGGCCTGGCCCGGGGTGGATCGGACCCCAACCACCCCGGGGTGTGGACTTGCTAAAAATGGGCGATGAGCTATTGGATTCGAGCTTCATCTGGGTCATTTCACTAATGAATGCACCGAAAAGAGTTTCCTAATACATCTGTGAGGGTGGCAACTGAAAGAGAAATTTAAAGCTGACAGAATAGGCGAGGAAAGGCACAGGAGATTTCCAAACCCAGTAAGGAAGCCTTTCCCGAAATGGAAGAAAGAAAGGAGCAAATGAAAACACCGGTAGCCCGCCGGGGTCAGAGTCTGCTCCTTAGAGAAAGTACCCTGACCAGGTTCACCCGTGGGTGGGTGGCGAGCTAGCGGCATTCAGAAGAGCGAGGCCCACAGTCTGTGCAGAAGACACCTGCACTCGGGCGTGTGTGGCGGCTCGATTCACAAGCAGCTCAGATGTTAAACCAAGGAGAAGCCAGGGAGTTCCCAACGCCCCAGGTGTCCTCAGCCCACGACTGGCTGCTGTGAAAATGCGAAGCCCGGGTCCCGGTCTCAGAGCAGGACAACCAGGAGGTGTGATGTACACCCCGGGGTTCCCAGGAGGATCAGGCTGAAGCTTGGACTTGGCCTCAAAGTGTCCCCTCGCCTGGCCACCCCCTTCCCCTTCCTGCTCCTCTACTCCTGGTGCCCCTCCACCCAGGGGCCAGACCTTAAACAGTCACCCGCAAGAGAATCCTGGTCCCAAAGAAGCCTTCTGGGGGACCCGTGCTGAGAGAGGTTGTGGGCATGGCCCGCTGGGGCTCTGCCCGACCCAGGGCTGGGAGATGCAACCTCCCAGCTCTGGGTCCCTGCAGGAAGTGTCGGCAAGAACAGGGCCAGTCCTCCAAAGGCCCAGGTGCAGGGAGCCCAGGCCAAGCAGCCTGTGGAAGAAGCCACGTGCCGTGCCACCCCGGGAACACGACTGTAGGTCACGGCCCCTGCCACCACCTCCTTCTCCTCCTCCTCCTCCTCCTCCTCCTCCTCCTCTCCCCGACATGGAGCAGGGCTCAGAGACACCTCAGACGCTGCTAGCAAAGTCCAAAGGGCATCGGTTGCTCCTCCAAAGCGCACCCCCGACCCCCAGCAGGCCGCGTTGTCCAGCCAGCCCCTGGGCCTCCCCGGGGTGCCCGGCACAAAAGTGCAGACACCCACCTGACTGGCAATATCAGCTTGAGGACGTTTCTGCCACTCTAAGGACCCGCAGGCCAGCTGGGCCTCCGGGCAGGACAGAGAGCCCCGGAATCCGACGCGGAGAGCTGGGTGTACGTCCCCACCAGGAGGCGGTCCCCACCTCCACGGCTCTCCCCTTGCGGGGAGCGGCAGCCGCAGGGCCTCAGAGAAGACACCAGGCTGGGCCCCCGCGGCACAGTGGGGGCACGTGCCCCGCGCGCGACTTAGCGAGGGCTGCGCGAGACTGCTGCGGCCGCCCTGCTGCCGGGTTCCTGGAGGGCTTCCTGGAAGCAGCGTCCACACCAAGCCCTTGGAAGGCCCAGGCGACGGAGGAGCCCGTCAGGCAGGGGCCGAGGTGGGGAGGAGCGAGTCAGGCAGGGGCCAAGGTGATGGGCCGGGCGGGGAGGAGCGTGTCACGCAGGGGCAGAGGACGGTGACAGGCCGGGCGGGAAGGAGCCGGTCAGGCAGGGGACCAGGACAGTGACGGGCCTGGCGGGGGAGGAGCGCCTCAGGCTGGGGCAGAGGAGACTGGGCTGGGTAGGGGTCAGGGTTACAGTTAGGGCGCCATTCACAATCGCAAAGATGTGGAAGCGCCCCGAGTGCCCATCGATCCACGGGTGCATTAATGAAATGTGGCGCGTGGACACCACGGAGTGCCGTTCAGCTATGAGGAACAGCGGTGAGAGGGGAGGGCACCTCTCGTGTTCTCCCGGCCAGAGCTGGAACCCGTTCCAGTAAGCCAAGTGTCCCAAGAACGGACACAAGAGCGCCACGTGCGCGCGCTCGCCGGCAGATTGGTAGGAACCGATGGACACCTAAGTGGACACAGAGGAATCGCCTTCATCGGGTGGGTGTCGGGCGGGCGTGGGGAGGGGATGGGCGTGCACATCCATTAGGAATGGGGTGGGTGCGCACCAACCGGGGCATGGGCGCACTTGAAGCTCTGACCCGAGGGGGGAGGCGGGGACAGGGCGATGCAGCTGACCTTAACATTGGTACCCCCACCATACGCTGGGAGAAAATGAGAAATAAATGAATCAGAAAACGGGGGGGAGGGGGGCACGGGCAATACATGTCACCTCAATACGTGGACTCCCATGATCTGCTCGGAAAGAGAGAGAAAAGGAAATGTAATCATAGAGATAAGAGACACCTTTTCAGAAAATGAATCCGAAAAGAAAAGTAAAATGAGGCCTGTGGAGCAGGTCTGCGTGTGACTCCGGATCCCCCAACATCCAGTGCCACCACCAAAGATTCCTACGTGTAGCCCGTAGAACCCCAAAAGCAACGGGACGAGTTCTGGTCACATACTCGCTCAAAATGACGTCCTGGAATTCTCCTGGAACTCCCTCCCCTCTCAGCCTCTCAAGGTTTCCTCCAGCGTGTCGGTTCCCACAGACCAGACCTTTGGTCTGACACCTGACAGTCCAGATGCCACGCATGCTGCCGCGTGGCGGCGGTGTCACGGCTCGGGACAAGAGGAGGCCCCACGGTGCGGGCTGGGGCGCCAGGCACCGCGACGGGCGCTGAGGGTGGGGGTGATCCCCCGGACCGCCGCCGCGCTCCCAGAAAGGGGACAGAACAAGAGGCAAAAAACAAAAAAAACAAAAGCCTACGGCGCCCGGTATTCCCGGGCGGTCTCCCATCCAAGTACTAACCAGGCCCGACCCTGCTTAGCTTCGGAGATCAGACGAGACCGGGCGCGTTCAGGCCGGCTTGGCCGGAGACGGTGGAGGGCGCCCCTGCCCCGCTCAAGAAGCCGAGCCTCTCTGCGCTTCCCCTCGCCGGCCGGGTCCGGCGGGCAACGCGGGACTGGGGAGAGGGGCGGGGCGGCGTGGGGGGCTGTCCACACACACACACACACACACACACACGCGCGCGCGCGCGCGAGATGGGCCTCCACGGGTGGACCCGCCAAGGTGGAGACCTTCCAGCCCCCCTCCTCTCCTCGCCTCGCCTCCTTCACCTACCCGCCCCCCACCCCCAGCGCGCCGCCGCTGCTGACTGCGCACGCGCGCGCGGGGCGCTCGACCTTTGCCCCCAGCCAGGGGCCGCCCTCCCCCACAAACCCTTTCAGCTGTGCCCCCCGCCCTGTGCGTGGGCTGCCGCCTATTCCCCAGGGCCAGGACTGGGGCACAGCGCATGGGGGAGGGGAGCGAGTGTAGGGGCGTCTCTCGGGATGTGTCCCATGGGTGGGGTGGGGTGGGGTGGGGTGGTTTGGGGGGCTCTGAAGAAATCAATCCCCTCCGTCTCCTCCCTCTGGAAAACCCCCAAGCCCTTGGAGAACTGCGGGCACCGCTACCGTGGGGGCCGGACCCTGCTCTGTGTCCTTCTCTGGCCCGGTCCAAGGGGCCTGGGCCTGGCCCGGGGTGGATTGGACCCCAACCACCCCGGGGTGTGGACTTGCTAAAAATGGGCGATGAGCTATTGGATTCGAGCTTCATCTGGGTCATTTCACTAATGAATGCACCGAAAAGAGTTTCCTAATACATCTGTGAGGGTGGCAACTGAAAGAGAAATTTAAAGCTGACAGAATAGGCGAGGAAAGGCACAGGAGATTTCCAAACCCAGTAAGGAAGCCTTTCCCGAAATGGAAGAAAGAAAGGAGCAAATGAAAACACCGGTAGCCCGCCGGGGTCAGAGTCTGCTCCTTAGAGAAAGTACCCTGACCAGGTTCACCCGTGGGTGGGTGGCGAGCTAGCGGCATTCAGAAGAGCGAGGCCCACAGTCTGTGCAGAAGACACCTGCACTCGGGCGTGTGTGGCGGCTCGATTCACAAGCAGCTCAGATGTTAAACCAAGGAGAAGCCAGGGAGTTCCCAACGCCCCAGGTGTCCTCAGCCCACGACTGGCTGCTGTGAAAATGCGAAGCCCGGGTCCCGGTCTCAGAGCAGGACAACCAGGAGGTGTGATGTACACCCCGGGGTTCCCAGGAGGATCAGGCTGAAGCTTGGACTTGGCCTCAAAGTGTCCCCTCGCCTGGCCACCCCCTTCCCCTTCCTGCTCCTCTACTCCTGGTGCCCCTCCACCCAGGGGCCAGACCTTAAACAGTCACCCGCAAGAGAATCCTGGTCCCAAAGAAGCCTTCTGGGGGACCCGTGCTGAGAGAGGTTGTGGGCATGGCCCGCTGGGGCTCTGCCCGACCCAGGGCTGGGAGATGCAACCTCCCAGCTCTGGGTCCCTGCAGGAAGTGTCGGCAAGAACAGGGCCAGTCCTCCAAAGGCCCAGGTGCAGGGAGCCCAGGCCAAGCAGCCTGTGGAAGAAGCCACATGCCGTGCCACCCCGGGAACACGACTGTAGGTCACGGCCCCTGCCACCACCTCCTTCTCCTCCTCCTCCTCCTCCTCCTCCTCCTCCTCCTCTCCCCGACATGGAGCAGGGCTCAGAGACACCTCAGACGCTGCTAGCAAAGTCCAAAGGGCATCGGTTGCTCCTCCAAAGCGCACCCCCGACCCCCAGCAGGCCGCGTTGTCCAGCCAGCCCCTGGGCCTCCCCGGGGTGCCCGGCACAAAAGTGCAGACACCCACCTGACTGGCAATATCAGCTTGAGGACGTTTCTGCCACTCTAAGGACCCGCAGGCCAGCTGGGCCTCCGGGCAGGACAGAGAGCCCCGGAATCCGACGCGGAGAGCTGGGTGTACGTCCCCACCAGGAGGCGGTCCCCACCTCCACGGCTCTCCCCTTGCGGGGAGCGGCAGCCGCAGGGCCTCAGAGAAGACACCAGGCTGGGCCCCCGCGGCACAGTGGGGGCACGTGCCCCGCGCGCGACTTAGCGAGGGCTGCGCGAGACTGCTGCGGCCGCCCTGCTGCCGGGTTCCTGGAGGGCTTCCTGGAAGCAGCGTCCACACCAAGCCCTTGGAAGGCCCAGGCGACGGAGGAGCCCGTCAGGCAGGGGCCGAGGTGGGGAGGAGCGAGTCAGGCAGGGGCCAAGGTGATGGGCCGGGCGGGGAGGAGCGTGTCACGCAGGGGCAGAGGACGGTGACAGGCCGGGGGCGGGAAGGAGCCGGTCAGGCAGGGGACCAGGACAGTGACGGGCCTGGCGGGGGAGGAGCGCCTCAGGCTGGGGCAGAGGAGACTGGGCTGGGTAGGGGTCAGGGTTACAGTTAGGGCGCCATTCACAATCGCAAAGATGTGGAAGCGCCCCGAGTGCCCATCGATCCACGGGTGCATTAATGAAATGTGGCGCGTGGACACCACGGAGTGCCGTTCAGCTATGAGGAACAGCGGTGAGAGGGGAGGGCACCTCTCGTGTTCTCCCGGCCAGAGCTGGAACCCGTTCCAGTAAGCCAAGTGTCCCAAGAACGGACACAAGAGCGCCACGTGCGCGCGCTCGCCAGCAGATTGGTAGGAACCGATGGACACCTAAGTGGACACAGAGGAATCGCCTTCATCGGGTGGGTGTCGGGCGGGCGTGGGGAGGGGATGGGCGTGCACATCCATTAGGAATGGGGTGGGTGCGCACCAACCGGGGCATGGGCGCACTTGAAGCTCTGACCCGAGGGGGGAGGCGGGGACAGGGCGATGCAGCTGACCTTAACATTGGTACCCCCACCATACGCTGGGAGAAAATGAGAAATAAATGAATCAGAAAACGGGGGGGAGGGGGGCACGGGCAATACATGTCACCTCAATACGTGGACTCCCATGATCTGCTCGGAAAGAGAGAGAAAAGGAAATGTAATCATAGAGATAAGAGACACCTTTTCAGAAAATGAATCCGAAAAGAAAAGTAAAATGAGGCCTGTGGAGCAGGTCTGCGTGTGACTCCGGATCCCCCAACATCCAGTGCCACCACCAAAGATTCCTACGTGTAGCCCGTAGAACCCCAAAAGCAACGGGACGAGTTCTGGTCACATACTCGCTCAAAATGACGTCCTGGAATTCTCCTGGAACTCCCTCCCCTCTCAGCCTCTCAAGGTTTCCTCCAGCGTGTCGGTTCCCACAGACCAGACCTTTGGTCTGACACCTGACAGTCCAGATGCCACGCATGCTGCCGCGTGGCGGCGGTGTCACGGCTCGGGACAAGAGGAGGCCCCACGGTGCGGGCTGGGGCGCCAGGCACCGCGACGGGCGCTGAGGGTGGGGGTGATCCCCCGGACCGCCGCCGCGCTCCCAGAAAGGGGACAGAACAAGAGGCAAAAAACAAAAAAAACAAAAGCCTACGGCGCCCGGTATTCCCGGGCGGTCTCCCATCCAAGTACTAACCAGGCCCGACCCTGCTTAGCTTCGGAGATCAGACGAGACCGGGCGCGTTCAGGCCGGCTTGGCCGGAGGCGGTGGAGGGCGCCCCTGCCCCGCTCAAGAAGCCGAGCCTCTCTGCGCTTCCCCTCGCCGGCCGGGTCCGGCGGGCAACGCGGGACTGGGGAGAGGGGCGGGGCGGCGTGGGGGGCTGTCCACACACACACACACACACACACACACACGCGCGCGCGCGCGCGCGCGCGAGATGGGCCTCCACGGGTGGACCCGCCAAGGTGGAGACCTTCCAGCCCCCCTCCTCTCCTCGCCTCGCCTCCTTCACCTACCCGCCCCCCACCCCCAGCGCGCCGCCGCTGCTGACTGCGCACGCGCGCGCGGGGCGCTCGACCTTTGCCCCCAGCCAGGGGCCGCCCTCCCCCACAAACCCTTTCAGCTGTGCCCCCCGCCCTGTGCGTGGGCTGCCGCCTATTCCCCAGGGCCAGGGTGGGGCACAGCGCATGGGGGAGGGGAGCGAGTGTAGGGGCGTCTCTCGGGATGTGTCCCATGGGTGGGGTGGGGTGGGGTGGGGTGGTTTGGGGGGCTCTGAAGAAATCAATCCCCTCCGTCTCCTCCCTCTGGAAAACCCCCAAGCCCTTGGAGAACTGCGGGCACCGCTACCGTGGGGGCCGGACCCTGCTCTGTGTCCTTCTCTGGCCCGGTCCAAGGGGCCTGGGCCTGGCCCGGGGTGGATCGGACCCCAACCACCCCGGGGTGTGGACTTGCTAAAAATCGGCGATGAGCTATTGGATTCGAGCTTCATCTGGGTCATTTCACTAATGAATGCACCGAAAAGAGTTTCCTAATACATCTGTGAGGGTGGCAACTGAAAGAGAAATTTAAAGCTGACAGAATAGGCGAGGAAAGGCACAGGAGATTTCCAAACCCAGTAAGGAAGCCTTTCCCGAAATGGAAGAAAGAAAGGAGCAAACGAAAACACCGGTAGCCCGCCGGGGTCAGAGTCTGCTCCTTAGAGAAAGTACCCTGACCAGGTTCACCCGTGGGTGGGTGGCGAGCTAGCGGCATTCAGAAGAGCGAGGCCCGCAGTCTGTGCGGAAGACACCTGCACTCGGGCGTGTGTGGCGGCACGATTCACAAGCAGCTCAGATGTTAAACCAAGGAGAAGCCAGGGAGTTCCCGACGCCCCAGGTGTCCTCAGCCCACGACTGGCTGCTGTGAAAATGCGAAGCCCGGGTCCCGGTCTCAGAGCAGTTCAACCAGGAGGTGTGATGTACACCCCGGGGTTCCCAGGAGGATCAGGCTGAAGCTTGGACTTGGCCTCAAAGTGTCCCCTCGCCTGGCCACCCCCTTCCCCTTCCTGCTCCTCTACTCCTGGTGCCCCTCCACCCAGGGGCCAGACCTTAAACAGTCACCCGCAAGAGAATCCTGGTCCCAAAGAAGCCTTCTGGGGGACCCGTGCTGAGAGAGGTTGTGGGCATGGCCCGCTGGGGCTCTGCCCGACCCAGGGCTGGGAGATGCAACCTCCCAGCTCTGGGTCCCTGCAGGAAGTGTCGGCAAGAACAGGGCCAGTCCTCCAAAGGCCCAGGTGCAGGGAGCCCAGGCCAAGCAGCCTGTGGAAGAAGCCACATGCCGTGCCACCCCGGGAACACGACTGTAGGTCACGGCCCCTGCCACCTCCTCCTCCTCCTCCTCCTCCTCTCCCCGACATGGAGCAGGGCTCAGAGACACCTCAGACGCTGCTAGCAAAGTCCAAAGGGCATCGGTTGCTCCTCCAAAGCGCACCCCCGACCCCCAGCAGGCCGCGTTGTCCAGCCAGCCCCTGGGCCTCCCCGGGGTGCCCGGCACAAAAGTGCAGACACCCACCTGACTGGCAATATCAGCTTGAGGACGTTTCTGCCACTCTAAGGACCCGCAGGCCAGCTGGGCCTCCGGGCAGGACAGAGAGCCCCGGAATCCGACGCGGAGAGCTGGGTGTACGTCCCCACCAGGAGGCGGTCCCCACCTCCACGGCTCTCCCCTCGCGGGGAGCGGCAGCCAGCCGCAGGGCCTCAGAGAAGACACCAGGCTGGGCCCCCGCGGCACAGTGGGGGCACGTGCCCCGCGCGCGACTTAGCGAGGGCTGCGCGAGACTGCTGCGGCCGCCCTGTTGCCGGGTTCCTGGAGGGCTTCCTGGAAGCAGCGTCCACACCAAGCCCTTGGAAGGCCCAGGCGACGGAGGAGCCCGTCAGGCAGGGGCCGAGGTGGGGAGGAGCGAGTCAGGCAGGGGCCAAGGTGATGGGCCGGGCGGGGAGGAGCGTGTCACGCAGGGGCAGAGGACGGTGACAGGCCGGGGGCGGGAAGGAGCCGGTCAGGCAGGGGACCAGGACAGTGACGGGCCTGGCGGGGGAGGAGCGCCTCAGGCTGGGGCAGAGGAGACTGGGCTGGGTAGGGGTCAGGGTTACAGTTAGGGCGCCATTCACAATCGCAAAGATGTGGAAGCGCCCCGAGTGCCCATCGATCCACGGGTGCATCAATGAAATGTGGCGCGTGGACACCACGGAGTGCCGTTCAGCTATGAGGAACAGCGGTGAGAGGGCACCTCTCGTGTTCTCCCGGCCAGAGCTGGAACCCGTTCCAGTAAGCCAAGTGTCCCAAGAACGGACACAAGAGCGCCACGTGCGCGCGCTCGCCAGCAGATTGGTAGGAACCGATGGACACCTAAGTGGACACAGAGGAATCGCCTTCATCGGGTGGGTGTCGGGCGGGCGTGGGGAGGGGATGGGCGTGCACATCCATTAGGAATGGGGTGGGTGCGCACCAACCGGGGCATGGGCGCACTTGAAGCTCTGACCCGAGGGGGGAGGCGGGGACAGGGCGATGCAGCTGACCTTAACATTGGTACCCCCACCATACGCTGGGAGAAAATGAGAAATAAATGAATCAGAAAACGGGGGGGAGGGGGGCACGGGCAATACATGTCACCTCAATACGTGGACTCCCATGATCTGCTCGGAAAGAGAGAGAAAAGGAAATGTAATCATAGAGATAAGAGACACCTTTTCAGAAAATGAATCCGAAAAGAAAAGTAAAATGAGGCCTGTGGAGCAGGTCTGCGTGTGACTCCGGATCCCCCAACCTCCAGTGCCACCACCAAAGATTCCTACGTGTAGCCCGTAGAACCCCAAAAGCAACGGGACGAGTTCTGGTCACATACTCGCTCAAAATGACGTCCTGGAATTCTCCTGGAACTCCCTCCCCTCTCAGCCTCTCAAGGTTTCCTCCAGCGTGTCGGTTCCCACAGACCAGACCTTTGGTCTGACACCTGACAGTCCAGATGCCACGCATGCTGCCGCGTGGCGGCGGTGTCACGGCTCGGGACAAGAGGAGGCCCCACGGTGCGGGCTGGGGCGCCAGGCACCGCGACGGGCGCTGAGGGTGGGGGTGATCCCCCGGACCGCCGCCGCGCTCCCAGAAAGGGGACAGAACAAGAGGCAAAAAACAAAAAAAACAAAAGCCTACGGTGCCCGGTATTCCGGGGCGGTCTCCCATCCAAGTACTAACCAGGCCCGACCCTGCTTAGCTTCGGAGATCAGACGAGACCGGGCGCGTTCAGGCCGGCTTGGCCGGAGACGGTGGAGGGCGCCCCTGCCCCGCTCAAGAAGCCGAGCCTCTCTGCGCTTCCCCTCGCCGGCCGGGTCCGGCGGGCAACGCGGGACTGGGGAGAGGGGCGGGGCGGCGTGGGGGGCTGTCCACACACACACACACACACACACACACGCGCGCGCGCGCGCGAGATGGGCCTCCACGGGTGGACCCGCCAAGGTGGAGACCTTCCAGCCCCCCTCCTCTCCTCGCCTCGCCTCCTTCACCTACCCGCCCCCCACCCCCAGCGCGCCGCCGCTGCTGACTGCGCACGCGCGCGCGGGGCGCTCGACCTTTGCCCCCAGCCAGGGGCCGCCCTCCCCCACAAACCCTTTCAGCTGTGCCCCCCGCCCTGTGCGTGGGCTGCCGCCTATTCCCCAGGGCCAGGGTGGGGCACAGCGCATGGGGGAGGGGAGCGAGTGTAGGGGCGTCTCTCGGGATGTGTCCCATGGGTGGGGTGGGGTGGGGTGGGGTGGTTTGGGGGGCTCTGAAGAAATCAATCCCCTCCGTCTCCTCCCTCTGGAAAACCCCCAAGCCCTTGGAGAACTGCGGGCACCGCTACCGTGGGGGCCGGACCCTGCTCTGTGTCCTTCTCTGGCCCGGTCCAAGGGGCCTGGGCCTGGCCCGGGGTGGATCGGACCCCAACCACCCCGGGGTGTGGACTTGCTAAAAATCGGCGATGAGCTATTGGATTCGAGCTTCATCTGGGTCATTTCACTAATGAATGCACCGAAAAGAGTTTCCTAATACATCTGTGAGGGTGGCAACTGAAAGAGAAATTTAAAGCTGACAGAATAGGCGAGGAAAGGCACAGGAGATTTCCAAACCCAGTAAGGAAGCCTTTCCCGAAATGGAAGAAAGAAAGGAGCAAACGAAAACACCGGTAGCCCGCCGGGGTCAGAGTCTGCTCCTTAGAGAAAGTACCCTGACCAGGTTCACCCGTGGGTGGGTGGCGAGCTAGCGGCATTCAGAAGAGCGAGGCCCGCAGTCTGTGCGGAAGACACCTGCACTCGGGCGTGTGTGGCGGCACGATTCACAAGCAGCTCAGATGTTAAACCAAGGAGAAGCCAGGGAGTTCCCGACGCCCCAGGTGTCCTCAGCCCACGACTGGCTGCTGTGAAAATGCGAAGCCCGGGTCCCGGTCTCAGAGCAGTTCAACCAGGAGGTGTGATGTACACCCCGGGGTTCCCAGGAGGATCAGGCTGAAGCTTGGACTTGGCCTCAAAGTGTCCCCTCGCCTGGCCACCCCCTTCCCCTTCCTGCTCCTCTACTCCTGGTGCCCCTCCACCCAGGGGCCAGACCTTAAACAGTCACCCGCAAGAGAATCCTGGTCCCAAAGAAGCCTTCTGGGGGACCCGTGCTGAGAGAGGTTGTGGGCATGGCCCGCTGGGGCTCTGCCCGACCCAGGGCTGGGAGATGCAACCTCCCAGCTCTGGGTCCCTGCAGGAAGTGTCGGCAAGAACAGGGCCAGTCCTCCAAAGGCCCAGGTGCAGGGAGCCCAGGCCAAGCAGCCTGTGGAAGAAGCCACATGCCGTGCCACCCCGGGAACACGACTGTAGGTCACGGCCCCTGCCACCTCCTCCTCCTCCTCCTCCTCCTCTCCCCGACATGGAGCAGGGCTCAGAGACACCTCAGACGCTGCTAGCAAAGTCCAAAGGGCATCGGTTGCTCCTCCAAAGCGCACCCCCGACCCCCAGCAGGCCGCGTTGTCCAGCCAGCCCCTGGGCCTCCCCGGGGTGCCCGGCACAAAAGTGCAGACACCCACCTGACTGGCAATATCAGCTTGAGGACGTTTCTGCCACTCTAAGGACCCGCAGGCCAGCTGGGCCTCCGGGCAGGACAGAGAGCCCCGGAATCCGACGCGGAGAGCTGGGTGTACGTCCCCACCAGGAGGCGGTCCCCACCACCACGGCTCTCCCCTCGCGGGGAGCGGCAGCCAGCCGCAGGGCCTCAGAGAAGACACCAGGCTGGGCCCCCGCGGCACAGTGGGGGCACGTGCCCCGCGCGCGACTTAGCGAGGGCTGCGCGAGACTGCTGCGGCCGCCCTGTTGCCGGGTTCCTGGAGGGCTTCCTGGAAGCAGCGTCCACACCAAGCCCTTGGAAGGCCCAGGCGACGGAGGAGCCCGTCAGGCAGGGGCCGAGGTGGGGAGGAGCGAGTCAGGCAGGGGCCAAGGTGATGGGCCGGGCGGGGAGGAGCGTGTCACGCAGGGGCAGAGGACGGTGACAGGCCGGGGGCGGGAAGGAGCCGGTCAGGCAGGGGACCAGGACAGTGACGGGCCTGGCGGGGGAGGAGCGCCTCAGGCTGGGGCAGAGGAGACTGGGCTGGGTAGGGGTCAGGGTTACAGTTAGGGCGCCATTCACAATCGCAAAGATGTGGAAGCGCCCCGAGTGCCCATCGATCCACGGGTGCATCAATGAAATGTGGCGCGTGGACACCACGGAGTGCCGTTCAGCTATGAGGAACAGCGGTGAGAGGGCACCTCTCGTGTTCTCCCGGCCAGAGCTGGAACCCGTTCCAGTAAGCCAAGTGTCCCAAGAACGGACACAAGAGCGCCACGTGCGCGCGCTCGCCAGCAGATTGGTAGGAACCGATGGACACCTAAGTGGACACAGAGGAATCGCCTTCATCGGGTGGGTGTCGGGCGGGCGTGGGGAGGGGATGGGCGTGCACATCCATTAGGAATGGGGTGGGTGCGCACCAACCGGGGCATGGGCGCACTTGAAGCTCTGACCCGAGGGGGGAGGCGGGGACAGGGCGATGCAGCTGACCTTAACATTGGTACCCCCACCATACGCTGGGAGAAAATGAGAAATAAATGAATCAGAAAACGGGGGGGAGGGGGGCACGGGCAATACATGTCACCTCAATACGTGGACTCCCATGATCTGCTCGGAAAGAGAGAGAAAAGGAAATGTAATCATAGAGATAAGAGACACCTTTTCAGAAAATGAATCCGAAAAGAAAAGTAAAATGAGGCCTGTGGAGCAGGTCTGCGTGTGACTCCGGATCCCCCAACATCCAGTGCCACCACCAAAGATTCCTACGTGTAGCCCGTAGAACCCCAAAAGCAACGGGACGAGTTCTGGTCACATACTCGCTCAAAATGACGTCCTGGAATTCTCCTGGAACTCCCTCCCCTCTCAGCCTCTCAAGGTTTCCTCCAGCGTGTCGGTTCCCACAGACCAGACCTTTGGTCTGACACCTGACAGTCCAGATGCCACGCATGCTGCCGCGTGGCGGCGGTGTCACGGCTCGGGACAAGAGGAGGCCCCACGGTGCGGGCTGGGGCGCCAGGCACCGCGACGGGCGCTGAGGGTGGGGGTGATCCCCCGGACCGCCGCCGCGCTCCCAGAAAGGGGACAGAACAAGAGGCAAAAAACAAAAAAAACAAAAGCCTACGGCGCCCGGTATTCCCGGGCGGTCTCCCATCCAAGTACTAACCAGGCCCGACCCTGCTTAGCTTCGGAGATCAGACGAGACCGGGCGCGTTCAGGCCGGCTTGGCCGGAGACGGTGGAGGGCGCCCCTGCCCCGCTCAAGAAGCCGAGCCTCTCTGCGCTTCCCCTCGCCGGCCGGGTCCGGCGGGCAACGCGGGACTGGGGAGAGGGGCGGGGCGGCGTGGGGGGCTGTCCACACACACACACACACACACACACACGCGCGCGCGCGCGCGAGATGGGCCTCCACGGGTGGACCCGCCAAGGTGGAGACCTTCCAGCCCCCCTCCTCTCCTCGCCTCGCCTCCTTCACCTACCCGCCCCCCACCCCCAGCGCGCCGCCGCTGCTGACTGCGCACGCGCGCGCGGGGCGCTCGACCTTTGCCCCCAGCCAGGGGCCGCCCTCCCCCACAAACCCTTTCAGCTGTGCCCCCCGCCCTGTGCGTGGGCTGCCGCCTATTCCCCAGGGCCAGGACTGGGGCACAGCGCATGGGGGAGGGGAGCGAGTGTAGGGGCGTCTCTCGGGATGTGTCCCATGGGTGGGGTGGGGTGGGGTGGGGTGGTTTGGGGGGCTCTGAAGAAATCAATCCCCTCCGTCTCCTCCCTCTGGAAAACCCCCAAGCCCTTGGAGAACTGCGGGCACCGCTACCGTGGGGGCCGGACCCTGCTCTGTGTCCTTCTCTGGCCCGGTCCAAGGGGCCTGGGCCTGGCCCGGGGTGGATTGGACCCCAACCACCCCGGGGTGTGGACTTGCTAAAAATGGGCGATGAGCTATTGGATTCGAGCTTCATCTGGGTCATTTCACTAATGAATGCACCGAAAAGAGTTTCCTAATACATCTGTGAGGGTGGCAACTGAAAGAGAAATTTAAAGCTGACAGAATAGGCGAGGAAAGGCACAGGAGATTTCCAAACCCAGTAAGGAAGCCTTTCCCGAAATGGAAGAAAGAAAGGAGCAAATGAAAACACCGGTAGCCCGCCGGGGTCAGAGTCTGCTCCTTAGAGAAAGTACCCTGACCAGGTTCACCCGTGGGTGGGTGGCGAGCTAGCGGCATTCAGAAGAGCGAGGCCCACAGTCTGTGCAGAAGACACCTGCACTCGGGCGTGTGTGGCGGCTCGATTCACAAGCAGCTCAGATGTTAAACCAAGGAGAAGCCAGGGAGTTCCCAACGCCCCAGGTGTCCTCAGCCCACGACTGGCTGCTGTGAAAATGCGAAGCCCGGGTCCCGGTCTCAGAGCAGGACAACCAGGAGGTGTGATGTACACCCCGGGGTTCCCAGGAGGATCAGGCTGAAGCTTGGACTTGGCCTCAAAGTGTCCCCTCGCCTGGCCACCCCCTTCCCCTTCCTGCTCCTCTACTCCTGGTGCCCCTCCACCCAGGGGCCAGACCTTAAACAGTCACCCGCAAGAGAATCCTGGTCCCAAAGAAGCCTTCTGGGGGACCCGTGCTGAGAGAGGTTGTGGGCATGGCCCGCTGGGGCTCTGCCCGACCCAGGGCTGGGAGATGCAACCTCCCAGCTCTGGGTCCCTGCAGGAAGTGTCGGCAAGAACAGGGCCAGTCCTCCAAAGGCCCAGGTGCAGGGAGCCCAGGCCAAGCAGCCTGTGGAAGAAGCCACATGCCGTGCCACCCCGGGAACACGACTGTAGGTCACGGCCCCTGCCACCACCTCCTTCTCCTCCTCCTCCTCCTCCTCCTCCTCCTCCTCCTCTCCCCGACATGGAGCAGGGCTCAGAGACACCTCAGACGCTGCTAGCAAAGTCCAAAGGGCATCGGTTGCTCCTCCAAAGCGCACCCCCGACCCCCAGCAGGCCGCGTTGTCCAGCCAGCCCCTGGGCCTCCCCGGGGTGCCCGGCACAAAAGTGCAGACACCCACCTGACTGGCAATATCAGCTTGAGGACGTTTCTGCCACTCTAAGGACCCGCAGGCCAGCTGGGCCTCCGGGCAGGACAGAGAGCCCCGGAATCCGACGCGGAGAGCTGGGTGTACGTCCCCACCAGGAGGCGGTCCCCACCTCCACGGCTCTCCCCTTGCGGGGAGCGGCAGCCGCAGGGCCTCAGAGAAGACACCAGGCTGGGCCCCCGCGGCACAGTGGGGGCACGTGCCCCGCGCGCGACTTAGCGAGGGCTGCGCGAGACTGCTGCGGCCGCCCTGCTGCCGGGTTCCTGGAGGGCTTCCTGGAAGCAGCGTCCACACCAAGCCCTTGGAAGGCCCAGGCGACGGAGGAGCCCGTCAGGCAGGGGCCGAGGTGGGGAGGAGCGAGTCAGGCAGGGGCCAAGGTGATGGGCCGGGCGGGGAGGAGCGTGTCACGCAGGGGCAGAGGACGGTGACAGGCCGGGCGGGAAGGAGCCGGTCAGGCAGGGGACCAGGACAGTGACGGGCCTGGCGGGGGAGGAGCGCCTCAGGCTGGGGCAGAGGAGACTGGGCTGGGTAGGGGTCAGGGTTACAGTTAGGGCGCCATTCACAATCGCAAAGATGTGGAAGCGCCCCGAGTGCCCATCGATCCACGGGTGCATTAATGAAATGTGGCGCGTGGACACCACGGAGTGCCGTTCAGCTATGAGGAACAGCGGTGAGAGGGGAGGGCACCTCTCGTGTTCTCCCGGCCAGAGCTGGAACCCGTTCCAGTAAGCCAAGTGTCCCAAGAACGGACACAAGAGCGCCACGTGCGCGCGCTCGCCAGCAGATTGGTAGGAACCGATGGACACCTAAGTGGACACAGAGGAATCGCCTTCATCGGGTGGGTGTCGGGCGGGCGTGGGGAGGGGATGGGCGTGCACATCCATTAGGAATGGGGTGGGTGCGCACCAACCGGGGCATGGGCGCACTTGAAGCTCTGACCCGAGGGGGGAGGCGGGGACAGGGCGATGCAGCTGACCTTAACATTGGTACCCCCACCATACGCTGGGAGAAAATGAGAAATAAATGAATCAGAAAACGGGGGGGAGGGGGGCACGGGCAATACATGTCACCTCAATACGTGGACTCCCATGATCTGCTCGGAAAGAGAGAGAAAAGGAAATGTAATCATAGAGATAAGAGACACCTTTTCAGAAAATGAATCCGAAAAGAAAAGTAAAATGAGGCCTGTGGAGCAGGTCTGCGTGTGACTCCGGATCCCCCAACCTCCAGTGCCACCACCAAAGATTCCTACGTGTAGCCCGTAGAACCCCAAAAGCAACGGGACGAGTTCTGGTCACATACTCGCTCAAAATGACGTCCTGGAATTCTCCTGGAACTCCCTCCCCTCTCAGCCTCTCAAGGTTTCCTCCAGCGTGTCGGTTCCCACAGACCAGACCTTTGGTCTGACACCTGACAGTCCAGATGCCACGCATGCTGCCGCGTGGCGGCGGTGTCACGGCTCGGGACAAGAGGAGGCCCCACGGTGCGGGCTGGGGCGCCAGGCACCGCGACGGGCGCTGAGGGTGGGGGTGATCCCCCGGACCGCCGCCGCGCTCCCAGAAAGGGGACAGAACAAGAGGCAAAAAACAAAAAAAACAAAAGCCTACGGCGCCCGGTATTCCCGGGCGGTCTCCCATCCAAGTACTAACCAGGCCCGACCCTGCTTAGCTTCGGAGATCAGACGAGACCGGGCGCGTTCAGGCCGGCTTGGCCGGAGACGGTGGAGGGCGCCCCTGCCCCGCTCAAGAAGCCGAGCCTCTCTGCGCTTCCCCTCGCCGGCCGGGTCCGGCGGGCAACGCGGGACTGGGGAGAGGGGCGGGGCGGCGTGGGGGGCTGTCCACACACACACACACACACACACACACACACGCGCGCGCGCGCGCGCGCGCGAGATGGGCCTCCACGGGTGGACACGCCAAGGTGGAGACCTTCCAGCCCCCCTCCTCTCCTCGCCTCGCCTCCTTCACCTACCCGCCCCCCACCCCCAGCGCGCCGCCGCTGCTGACTGCGCACGCGCGCGCGGGGCGCTCGACCTTTGCCCCCAGCCAGGGGCCGCCCTCCCCCACAAACCCTTTCAGCTGTGCCCCCCGCCCTGTGCGTGGGCTGCCGCCTATTCCCCAGGGCCAGGGTGGGGCACAGCGCATGGGGGAGGGGAGCGAGTGTAGGGGCGTCTCTCGGGATGTGTCCCATGGGTGGGGTGGGGTGGGGTGGGGTGGTTTGGGGGGCTCTGAAGAAATCAATCCCCTCCGTCTCCTCCCTCTGGAAAACCCCCAAGCCCTTGGAGAACTGCGGGCACCGCTACCGTGGGGGCCGGACCCTGCTCTGTGTCCTTCTCTGGCCCGGTCCAAGGGGCCTGGGCCTGGCCCGGGGTGGATCGGACCCCAACCACCCCGGGGTGTGGACTTGCTAAAAATCGGCGATGAGCTATTGGATTCGAGCTTCATCTGGGTCATTTCACTAATGAATGCACCGAAAAGAGTTTCCTAATACATCTGTGAGGGTGGCAACTGAAAGAGAAATTTAAAGCTGACAGAATAGGCGAGGAAAGGCACAGGAGATTTCCAAACCCAGTAAGGAAGCCTTTCTCGAAATGGAAGAAAGAAAGGAGCAAACGAAAACACCGGTAGCCCGCCGGGGTCAGAGTCTGCTCCTTAGAGAAAGTACCCTGACCAGGTTCACCCGTGGGTGGGTGGCGAGCTAGCGGCATTCAGAAGAGCGAGGCCCGCAGTCTGTGCGGAAGACACCTGCACTCGGGCGTGTGTGGCGGCACGATTCACAAGCAGCTCAGATGTTAAACCAAGGAGAAGCCAGGGAGTTCCCGACGCCCCAGGTGTCCTCAGCCCACGACTGGCTGCTGTGAAAATGCGAAGCCCGGGTCCCGGTCTCAGAGCAGTTCAACCAGGAGGTGTGATGTACACCCCGGGGTTCCCAGGAGGATCAGGCTGAAGCTTGGACTTGGCCTCAAAGTGTCCCCTCGCCTGGCCACCCCCTTCCCCTTCCTGCTCCTCTACTCCTGGTGCCCCTCCACCCAGGGGCCAGACCTTAAACAGTCACCCGCAAGAGAATCCTGGTCCCAAAGAAGCCTTCTGGGGGACCCGTGCTGAGAGAGGTTGTGGGCATGGCCCGCTGGGGCTCTGCCCGACCCAGGGCTGGGAGATGCAACCTCCCAGCTCTGGGTCCCTGCAGGAAGTGTCGGCAAGAACAGGGCCAGTCCTCCAAAGGCCCAGGTGCAGGGAGCCCAGGCCAAGCAGCCTGTGGAAGAAGCCACATGCCGTGCCACCCCGGGAACACGACTGTAGGTCACGGCCCCTGCCACCTCCTCCTCCTCCTCCTCCTCCTCTCCCCGACATGGAGCAGGGCTCAGAGACACCTCAGACGCTGCTAGCAAAGTCCAAAGGGCATCGGTTGCTCCTCCAAAGCGCACCCCCGACCCCCAGCAGGCCGCGTTGTCCAGCCAGCCCCTGGGCCTCCCCGGGGTGCCCGGCACAAAAGTGCAGACACCCACCTGACTGGCAATATCAGCTTGAGGACGTTTCTGCCACTCTAAGGACCCGCAGGCCAGCTGGGCCTCCGGGCAGGACAGAGAGCCCCGGAATCCGACGCGGAGAGCTGGGTGTACGTCCCCACCAGGAGGCGGTCCCCACCTCCACGGCTCTCCCCTCGCGGGGAGCGGCAGCCAGCCGCAGGGCCTCAGAGAAGACACCAGGCTGGGCCCCCGCGGCACAGTGGGGGCACGTGCCCCGCGCGCGACTTAGCGAGGGCTGCGCGAGACTGCTGCGGCCGCCCTGTTGCCGGGTTCCTGGAGGGCTTCCTGGAAGCAGCGTCCACACCAAGCCCTTGGAAGGCCCAGGCGACGGAGGAGCCCGTCAGGCAGGGGCCGAGGTGGGGAGGAGCGAGTCAGGCAGGGGCCAAGGTGATGGGCCGGGCGGGGAGGAGCGTGTCACGCAGGGGCAGAGGACGGTGACAGGCCGGGGGCGGGAAGGAGCCGGTCAGGCAGGGGACCAGGACAGTGACGGGCCTGGCGGGGGAGGAGCGCCTCAGGCTGGGGCAGAGGAGACTGGGCTGGGTAGGGGTCAGGGTTACAGTTAGGGCGCCATTCACAATCGCAAAGATGTGGAAGCGCCCCGAGTGCCCATCGATCCACGGGTGCATCAATGAAATGTGGCGCGTGGACACCACGGAGTGCCGTTCAGCTATGAGGAACAGCGGTGAGAGGGCACCTCTCGTGTTCTCCCGGCCAGAGCTGGAACCCGTTCCAGTAAGCCAAGTGTCCCAAGAACGGACACAAGAGCGCCACGTGCGCGCGCTCGCCAGCAGATTGGTAGGAACCGATGGACACCTAAGTGGACACAGAGGAATCGCCTTCATCGGGTGGGTGTCGGGCGGGCGTGGGGAGGGGATGGGCGTGCACATCCATTAGGAATGGGGTGGGTGCGCACCAACCGGGGCATGGGCGCACTTGAAGCTCTGACCCGAGGGGGGAGGCGGGGACAGGGCGATGCAGCTGACCTTAACATTGGTACCCCCACCATACGCTGGGAGAAAATGAGAAATAAATGAATCAGAAAACGGGGGGGAGGGGGGCACGGGCAATACATGTCACCTCAATACGTGGACTCCCATGATCTGCTCGGAAAGAGAGAGAAAAGGAAATGTAATCATAGAGATAAGAGACACCTTTTCAGAAAATGAATCCGAAAAGAAAAGTAAAATGAGGCCTGTGGAGCAGGTCTGCGTGTGACTCCGGATCCCCCAACATCCAGTGCCACCACCAAAGATTCCTACGTGTAGCCCGTAGAACCCCAAAAGCAACGGGACGAGTTCTGGTCACATACTCGCTCAAAATGACGTCCTGGAATTCTCCTGGAACTCCCTCCCCTCTCAGCCTCTCAAGGTTTCCTCCAGCGTGTCGGTTCCCACAGACCAGACCTTTGGTCTGACACCTGACAGTCCAGATGCCACGCATGCTGCCGCGTGGCGGCGGTGTCACGGCTCGGGACAAGAGGAGGCCCCACGGTGCGGGCTGGGGCGCCAGGCACCGCGACGGGCGCTGAGGGTGGGGGTGATCCCCCGGACCGCCGCCGCGCTCCCAGAAAGGGGACAGAACAAGAGGCAAAAAACAAAAAAAACAAAAGCCTACGGCGCCCGGTATTCCCGGGCGGTCTCCCATCCAAGTACTAACCAGGCCCGACCCTGCTTAGCTTCGGAGATCAGACGAGACCGGGCGCGTTCAGGCCGGCTTGGCCGGAGACGGTGGAGGGCGCCCCTGCCCCGCTCAAGAAGCCGAGCCTCTCTGCGCTTCCCCTCGCCGGCCGGGTCCGGCGGGCAACGCGGGACTGGGGAGAGGGGCGGGGCGGCGTGGGGGGCTGTCCACACACACACACACACACACACACACACACACGCGCGCGCGCGCGCGCGAGATGGGCCTCCACGGGTGGACCCGCCAAGGTGGAGACCTTCCAGCCCCCCTCCTCTCCTCGCCTCGCCTCCTTCACCTACCCGCCCCCCACCCCCAGCGCGCCGCCGCTGCTGACTGCGCACGCGCGCGCGGGGCGCTCGACCTTTGCCCCCAGCCAGGGGCCGCCCTCCCCCACAAACCCTTTCAGCTGTGCCCCCCGCCCTGTGCGTGGGCTGCCGCCTATTCCCCAGGGCCAGGGTGGGGCACAGCGCATGGGGGAGGGGAGCGAGTGTAGGGGCGTCTCTCGGGATGTGTCCCATGGGTGGGGTGGGGTGGGGTGGGGTGGTTTGGGGGGCTCTGAAGAAATCAATCCCCTCCGTCTCCTCCCTCTGGAAAACCCCCAAGCCCTTGGAGAACTGCGGGCACCGCTACCGTGGGGGCCGGACCCTGCTCTGTGTCCTTCTCTGGCCCGGTCCAAGGGGCCTGGGCCTGGCCCGGGGTGGATCGGACCCCAACCACCCCGGGGTGTGGACTTGCTAAAAATCGGCGATGAGCTATTGGATTCGAGCTTCATCTGGGTCATTTCACTAATGAATGCACCGAAAAGAGTTTCCTAATACATCTGTGAGGGTGGCAACTGAAAGAGAAATTTAAAGCTGACAGAATAGGCGAGGAAAGGCACAGGAGATTTCCAAACCCAGTAAGGAAGCCTTTCCCGAAATGGAAGAAAGAAAGGAGCAAACGAAAACACCGGTAGCCCGCCGGGGTCAGAGTCTGCTCCTTAGAGAAAGTACCCTGACCAGGTTCACCCGTGGGTGGGTGGCGAGCTAGCGGCATTCAGAAGAGCGAGGCCCGCAGTCTGTGCGGAAGACACCTGCACTCGGGCGTGTGTGGCGGCACGATTCACAAGCAGCTCAGATGTTAAACCAAGGAGAAGCCAGGGAGTTCCCGACGCCCCAGGTGTCCTCAGCCCACGACTGGCTGCTGTGAAAATGCGAAGCCCGGGTCCCGGTCTCAGAGCAGTTCAACCAGGAGGTGTGATGTACACCCCGGGGTTCCCAGGAGGATCAGGCTGAAGCTTGGACTTGGCCTCAAAGTGTCCCCTCGCCTGGCCACCCCCTTCCCCTTCCTGCTCCTCTACTCCTGGTGCCCCTCCACCCAGGGGCCAGACCTTAAACAGTCACCCGCAAGAGAATCCTGGTCCCAAAGAAGCCTTCTGGGGGACCCGTGCTGAGAGAGGTTGTGGGCATGGCCCGCTGGGGCTCTGCCCGACCCAGGGCTGGGAGATGCAACCTCCCAGCTCTGGGTCCCTGCAGGAAGTGTCGGCAAGAACAGGGCCAGTCCTCCAAAGGCCCAGGTGCAGGGAGCCCAGGCCAAGCAGCCTGTGGAAGAAGCCACATGCCGTGCCACCCCGGGAACACGACTGTAGGTCACGGCCCCTGCCACCTCCTCCTCCTCCTCCTCCTCCTCTCCCCGACATGGAGCAGGGCTCAGAGACACCTCAGACGCTGCTAGCAAAGTCCAAAGGGCATCGGTTGCTCCTCCAAAGCGCACCCCCGACCCCCAGCAGGCCGCGTTGTCCAGCCAGCCCCTGGGCCTCCCCGGGGTGCCCGGCACAAAAGTGCAGACACCCACCTGACTGGCAATATCAGCTTGAGGACGTTTCTGCCACTCTAAGGACCCGCAGGCCAGCTGGGCCTCCGGGCAGGACAGAGAGCCCCGGAATCCGACGCGGAGAGCTGGGTGTACGTCCCCACCAGGAGGCGGTCCCCACCTCCACGGCTCTCCCCTTGCGGGGAGCGGCAGCCGCAGGGCCTCAGAGAAGACACCAGGCTGGGCCCCCGCGGCACAGTGGGGGCACGTGCCCCGCGCGCGACTTAGCGAGGGCTGCGCGAGACTGCTGCGGCCGCCCTGCTGCCGGGTTCCTGGAGGGCTTCCTGGAAGCAGCGTCCACACCAAGCCCTTGGAAGGCCCAGGCGACGGAGGAGCCCGTCAGGCAGGGGCCGAGGTGGGGAGGAGCGAGTCAGGCAGGGGCCAAGGTGATGGGCCGGGCGGGGAGGAGCGTGTCACGCAGGGGCAGAGGACGGTGACAGGCCGGGCGGGAAGGAGCCGGTCAGGCAGGGGACCAGGACAGTGACGGGCCTGGCGGGGGAGGAGCGCCTCAGGCTGGGGCAGAGGAGACTGGGCTGGGTAGGGGTCAGGGTTACAGTTAGGGCGCCATTCACAATCGCAAAGATGTGGAAGCGCCCCGAGTGCCCATCGATCCACGGGTGCATTAATGAAATGTGGCGCGTGGACACCACGGAGTGCCGTTCAGCTATGAGGAACAGCGGTGAGAGGGGAGGGCACCTCTCGTGTTCTCCCGGCCAGAGCTGGAACCCGTTCCAGTAAGCCAAGTGTCCCAAGAACGGACACAAGAGCGCCACGTGCGCGCGCTCGCCAGCAGATTGGTAGGAACCGATGGACACCTAAGTGGACACAGAGGAATCGCCTTCATCGGGTGGGTGTCGGGCGGGCGTGGGGAGGGGATGGGCGTGCACATCCATTAGGAATGGGGTGGGTGCGCACCAACCGGGGCATGGGCGCACTTGAAGCTCTGACCCGAGGGGGGAGGCGGGGACAGGGCGATGCAGCTGACCTTAACATTGGTACCCCCACCATACGCTGGGAGAAAATGAGAAATAAATGAATCAGAAAACGGGGGGGAGGGGGGCACGGGCAATACATGTCACCTCAATACGTGGACTCCCATGATCTGCTCGGAAAGAGAGAGAAAAGGAAATGTAATCATAGAGATAAGAGACACCTTTTCAGAAAATGAATCCGAAAAGAAAAGTAAAATGAGGCCTGTGGAGCAGGTCTGCGTGTGACTCCGGATCCCCCAACATCCAGTGCCACCACCAAAGATTCCTACGTGTAGCCCGTAGAACCCCAAAAGCAACGGGACGAGTTCTGGTCACATACTCGCTCAAAATGACGTCCTGGAATTCTCCTGGAACTCCCTCCCCTCTCAGCCTCTCAAGGTTTCCTCCAGCGTGTCGGTTCCCACAGACCAGACCTTTGGTCTGACACCTGACAGTCCAGATGCCACGCATGCTGCCGCGTGGCGGCGGTGTCACGGCTCGGGACAAGAGGAGGCCCCACGGTGCGGGCTGGGGCGCCAGGCACCGCGACGGGCGCTGAGGGTGGGGGTGATCCCCCGGACCGCCGCCGCGCTCCCACAAAGGGGACAGAACAAGAGGCAAAAAACAAAAAAAACAAAAGCCTACGGCGCCCGGTATTCCCGGGCGGTCTCCCATCCAAGTACTAACCAGGCCCGACCCTGCTTAGCTTCGGAGATCAGACGAGACCGGGCGCGTTCAGGCCGGCTTGGCCGGAGGCGGTGGAGGGCGCCCCTGCCCCGCTCAAGAAGCCGAGCCTCTCTGCGCTTCCCCTCGCCGGCCGGGTCCGGCGGGCAACGCGGGACTGGGGAGAGGGGCGGGGCGGCGTGGGGGGCTGTCCACATACACACACACACACACACGCGCGCGCGCGCGCGCGCGCGAGATGGGCCTCCACGGGTGGACCCGCCAAGGTGGAGACCTTCCAGCCCCCCTCCTCTCCTCGCCTCGCCTCCTTCACCTACCCGCCCCCCACCCCCAGCGCGCCGCCGCTGCTGACTGCGCACGCGCGCGCGCGCGCGCGCGCGCGCGGGGCTCTCGACCTTTGCCCCCAGCCAGGGGCCGCCCTCCCCCACAAACCCTTTCAGCTGTGCCCCCCGCCCTGTGCGTGGGCTGCCGCCTATTCCCCAGGGCCAGGGTGGGGCACAGCGCATGGGGGAGGGGAGCGAGTGTAGGGGCGTCTCTCGGGATGTGTCCCATGGGTGGGGTGGGGTGGGGTGGGGTGGTTTGGGGGGCTCTGAAGAAATCAATCCCCTCCGTCTCCTCCCTCTGGAAAACCCCCAAGCCCTTGGAGAACTGCGGGCACCGCTACCGTGGGGGCCGGACCCTGCTCTGTGTCCTTCTCTGGCCCGGTCCAAGGGGCCTGGGCCTGGCCCGGGGTGGATCGGACCCCAACCACCCCGGGGTGTGGACTTGCTAAAAATCGGCGATGAGCTATTGGATTCGAGCTTCATCTGGGTCATTTCACTAATGAATGCACCGAAAAGAGTTTCCTAATACATCTGTGAGGGTGGCAACTGAAAGAGAAATTTAAAGCTGACAGAATAGGCGAGGAAAGGCACAGGAGATTTCCAAACCCAGTAAGGAAGCCTTTCCCGAAATGGAAGAAAGAAAGGAGCAAACGAAAACACCGGTAGCCCGCCGGGGTCAGAGTCTGCTCCTTAGAGAAAGTACCCTGACCAGGTTCACCCGTGGGTGGGTGGCGAGCTAGCGGCATTCAGAAGAGCGAGGCCCGCAGTCTGTGCGGAAGACACCTGCACTCGGGCGTGTGTGGCGGCTCGATTCACAAGCAGCTCAGATGTTAAACCAAGGAGAAGCCAGGGAGTTCCCGACGCCCCAGGTGTCCTCAGCCCACGACTGGCTGCTGTGAAAATGCGAAGCCCGGGTCCCGGTCTCAGAGCAGGACAACCAGGAGGTGTGATGTACACCCCGGGGTTCCCAGGAGGATCAGGCTGAAGCTTGGACTTGGCCTCAAAGTGTCCCCTCGCCTGGCCACCCCCTTCCCCTTCCTGCTCCTCTACTCCTGGTGCCCCTCCACCCAGGGGCCAGACCTTAAACAGTCACCCGCAAGAGAATCCTGGTCCCAAAGAAGCCTTCTGGGGGACCCGTGCTGAGAGAGGTTGTGGGCATGGCCCGCTGGGGCTCTGCCCGACCCAGGGCTGGGAGATGCAACCTCCCAGCTCTGGGTCCCTGCAGGAAGTGTCGGCAAGAACAGGGCCAGTCCTCCAAAGGCCCAGGTGCAGGGAGCCCAGGCCAAGCAGCCTGTGGAAGAAGCCACATGCCGTGCCACCCCGGGAACACGACTGTAGGTCACGGCCCCTGCCACCTCCTCCTCCTCCTCCTCCTCCTCTCCCCGACATGGAGCAGGGCTCAGAGACACCTCAGACGCTGCTAGCAAAGTCCAAAGGGCATCGGTTGCTCCTCCAAAGCGCACCCCCGACCCCCAGCAGGCCGCGTTGTCCAGCCAGCCCCTGGGCCTCCCCGGGGTGCCCGGCACAAAAGTGCAGACACCCACCTGACTGGCAATATCAGCTTGAGGACGTTTCTGCCACTCTAAGGACCCGCAGGCCAGCTGGGCCTCCGGGCAGGACAGAGAGCCCCGGAATCCGACGCGGAGAGCTGGGTGTACGTCCCCACCAGGAGGCGGTCCCCACCTCCACGGCTCTCCCCTTGCGGGGAGCGGCAGCCGCAGGGCCTCAGAGAAGACACCAGGCTGGGCCCCCGCGGCACAGTGGGGGCACGTGCCCCGCGCGCGACTTAGCGAGGGCTGCGCGAGACTGCTGCGGCCGCCCTGCTGCCGGGTTCCTGGAGGGCTTCCTGGAAGCAGCGTCCACACCAAGCCCTTGGAAGGCCCAGGCGACGGAGGAGCCCGTCAGGCAGGGGCCGAGGTGGGGAGGAGCGAGTCAGGCAGGGGCCAAGGTGATGGGCCGGGCGGGGAGGAGCGTGTCACGCAGGGGCAGAGGACGGTGACAGGCCGGGCGGGAAGGAGCCGGTCAGGCAGGGGACCAGGACAGTGACGGGCCTGGCGGGGGAGGAGCGCCTCAGGCTGGGGCAGAGGAGACTGGGCTGGGTAGGAGTCAGGGTTACAGTTAGGGCGCCATTCACAATCGCAAAGATGTGGAAGCGCCCCGAGTGCCCATCGATCCACGGGTGCATCAATGAAATGTGGCGCGTGGACACCACGGAGTGCCGTTCAGCTATGAGGAACAGCGGTGAGAGGGCACCTCTCGTGTTCTCCCGGCCAGAGCTGGAACCCGTTCCAGTAAGCCAAGTGTCCCAAGAACGGACACAAGAGCGCCACGTGCGCGCGCTCGCCAGCAGATTGGTAGGAACCGATGGACACCTAAGTGGACACAGAGGAATCGCCTTCATCGGGTGGGTGTCGGGCGGGCGTGGGGAGGGGATGGGCGTGCACATCCATTAGGAATGGGGTGGGTGCGCACCAACCGGGGCATGGGCGCACTTGAAGCTCTGACCCGAGGGGGGAGGCGGGGACAGGGCGATGCAGCTGACCTTAACATTGGTACCCCCACCATACGCTGGGAGAAAATGAGAAATAAATGAATCAGAAAACGGGGGGGAGGGGGGCACGGGCAATACATGTCACCTCAATACGTGGACTCCCATGATCTGCTCGGAAAGAGAGAGAAAAGGAAATGTAATCATAGAGATAAGAGACACCTTTTCAGAAAATGAATCCGAAAAGAAAAGTAAAATGAGGCCTGTGGAGCAGGTCTGCGTGTGACTCCGGATCCCCCAACATCCAGTGCCACCACCAAAGATTCCTACGTGTAGCCCGTAGAACCCCAAAAGCAACGGGACGAGTTCTGGTCACATACTCGCTCAAAATGACGTCCTGGAATTCTCCTGGAACTCCCTCCCCTCTCAGCCTCTCAAGGTTTCCTCCAGCGTGTCGGTTCCCACAGACCAGACCTTTGGTCTGACACCTGACAGTCCAGATGCCACGCATGCTGCCGCGTGGCGGCGGTGTCACGGCTCGGGACAAGAGGAGGCCCCACGGTGCGGGCTGGGGCGCCAGGCACCGCGACGGGCGCTGAGGGTGGGGGTGATCCCCCGGACCGCCGCCGCGCTCCCAGAAAGGGGACAGAACAAGAGGCAAAAAACAAAAAAAACAAAAGCCTACGGCACCCGGTATTCCCGGGCGGGCACCCATCCAAGTACTAACCAGGCCCCACCCTGCTTAGCTTCGGAGATCAGACGAGACCGGGCGCGTTCAGGCCGGCTTGGCCGGAGACGGTGGAGGGCGCCCCTGCCCCGCTCAAGAAGCCGAGCCTCTCTGCGCTTCCCCTCGCCGGCCGGGTCCGGCGGGCTCCGCGGGACTGGGGAGAGGGGCGGGGCGGCGTGGGGGCTGTCCACACACACACACACACACACACACACACGCGTGCGCGCGCGCGCGAGATGGGCCTCCACGGGTGGACCCGCCAAGGTGGAGACCTTCCAGCCCCCCTCCTCTCCTCGCCTCGCCTCCTTCACCTACCCGCCCCCCACCCCCAGCGCGCCGCCGCTGCTGACTGCGCACGCGCGCGCGGGGCGCTCGACCTTTGCCCCCAGCCAGGGGCCGCCCTCCCCCACAAACCCTTTCAGCTGTGCCCCCCGCCCTGTGCGTGGGCTGCCGCCTATTCCCCAGGGCCAGGGCTGGGGCACAGCGCATGGGGGAGGGGAGCGAGTGTAGGGGCGTCTCTCGGGATGTGTCCCATGGGTGGGGTGGGGTGGGGTGGGGTGGGGTGGGGTGGGGTGGTTTGGGGGGCTCTGAAGAAATCAATCCCCTCTGTCTCCTCCCTCTGGAAAACCCCCAAGCCCTTGGAGAACTGCGGGCACCGCTACCGTGGGGGCCGGACCCTGCTCTGTGTCCTTCTCTGGCCCGGTCCAAGGGGCCTGGGCCTGGCCCGGGGTGGATTGGACCCCAACCACCCCGGGGTGTGGACTTGCTAAAAATCGGCGATTAGCTATTGGATTCGAGCTTCATCTGGGTCATTTCACTAATGAATGCACCGAAAAGAGTTTCCTAATACATCTGTGAGGGTGGCAACTGAAAGAGAAATTTAAAGCTGACAGAATAGGCGAGGAAAGGCACAGGAGATTTCCAAACCCAGTAAGGAAGCCTTTCCCGAAATGGAAGAAAGAAAGGAGCAAATGAAAACACCGGTAGCCCGCCGGGGTCAGAGTCTGCTCATTAGAGAAAGTACCCTGACCAGGTTCACCCGTGGGTGGGTGGCGAGCTAGCGGCATTCAGAAGAGCGAGGCCCACAGTCTGTGCAGAAGACACCTGCACTCGGGCGTGTGTGGCGGCTCGATTCACAAGCAGCTCAGATGTTAAACCAAGGAGAAGCCAGGGAGTTCCCAACGCCCCAGGTGTCCTCAGCCCACGACTGGCTGCTGTGAAAATGCGAAGCCCGGGTCCCGGTCTCAGAGCAGGACAACCAGGAGGTGTGATGTACACCCCGGGGTTCCCAGGAGGATCAGGCTGAAGCTTGGACTTGGCCTCAAAGTGTCCCCTCGCCTGGCCACCCCCTTCCCCTTCCTGCTCCTCTACTCCTGGTGCCCCTCCACCCAGGGGCCAGACCTTAAACAGTCACCCGCAAGAGAATCCTGGTCCCAAAGAAGCCTTCTGGGGGACCCGTGCTGAGAGAGGTTGTGGGCATGGCCCGCTGGGGCTCTGCCCGACCCAGGTCTGGGAGATGCAACCTCCCAGCTCTGGGTCCCTGCAGGAAGTGTCGGCAAGAACAGGGCCAGTCCTCCAAAGGCCCAGGTGCAGGGAGCCCAGGCCAAGCAGCCTGTGGAAGAAGCCACATGCCGTGCCACCCCGGGAACACGACTGTAGGTCACGGCCCCTGCCACCTCCTCCTCCTCCTCCTCCTCCTCCTGCTCCTCCTCCTCTCCCCGACATGGAGCAGGGCTCAGAGACACCTCAGACGCTGCTAGCAAAGTCCAAAGGGCATCGGTTGCTCCTCCAAAGCGCACCCCCGACCCCCAGCAGGCCGCGTTGTCCAGCCAGCCCCTGGGCCTCCCCGGGGTGCCCGGCACAAAAGTGCAGACACCCACCTGACTGGCAATATCAGCTTGAGGACGTTTCTGCCACTCTAAGGACCCGCAGGCCAGCTGGGCCTCCGGGCAGGCAGGACAGAGAGCCCCGGAATCCGACGCGGCGGAGAGCTGGGTGTACGTCCCCACCAGGAGGCGGTCCCCACCTCCACGGCTCTCCCCTCGCGGGGAGCGGCAGCCGCAGGGCCTCAGAGAAGACACCAGGCTGGGCCCCCGCGGCACAGTGGGGGCACGTGCCCCGCGCGAGACTGCTGCGGCCGCCCTGCTGCCGGGTTCCTGGAGGGCTTCCTGGAAGCAGCGTCCACACCAAGCCCTTGGAAGGCCCAGGCGACGGAGGAGCCCGAGGTGGGGAGGAGCGAGTCAGGCAGGGGCCAAGGTGATGGGCCGGGCGGGGAGGAGCGTGTCACGCAGGGGCAGAGGACGGTGACAGGCCGGGCGGGAAGGAGCCGGTCAGGCAGGGGACCAGGACAGTGACGGGCCTGGCGGGGGAGGAGCGCCTCAGGCTGGGGCAGAGGAGACTGGGCTGGGTAGGGGTCAGGGTTACAGTTAGGGCGCCATTCACAATCGCAAAGATGTGGAAGCGCCCCGAGTGCCCATCGATCCACGGGTGCATTAATGAAATGTGGCGCGTGGACACCACGGAGTGCCGTTCAGCTATGAGGAACAGCGGTGAGAGGGCACCTCTCGTGTTCTCCCGGCCAGAGCTGGAACCCGTTCCAGTAAGCCAAGTGTCCCAAGAACGGACACAAGAGCGCCACGTGCGCGCGCTCGCCGGCAGATTGGTAGGAACCGATGGACACCTAAGTGGACACAGAGGAATCGCCTTCATCGGGTGGGTGTCGGGCGGGCGTGGGGAGGGGATGGGCGTGCACATCCATTAGGAATGGGGTGGGTGCGCACCAACCGGGGCATGGGCGCACTTGAAGCTCTGACCCGAGGGGGGAGGCGGGGACAGGGCGATGCAGCTGACCTTAACATTGGTACCCCCACCATACGCTGGGAGAAAATGAGAAATAAATGAATCAGAAAACGGGGGGGAGGGGGGCACGGGCAATACATGTCACCTCAATACGTGGACTCCCATGATCTGCTCGGAGAGAGAGAGAAAAGGAAATGTAATCATAGAGATAAGAGACACCTTTTCAGAAAATGAATCCGAAAAGAAAAGTAAAATGAGGCCTGTGGAGCAGGTCTGCGTGTGACTCCGGATCCCCCAACATCCAGTGCCACCACCAAAGATTCCTACGTGTAGCCCGTAGAACCCCAAAAGCAACGGGACGAGTTCTGGTCACATACTCGCTCAAAATGACGTCCTGGAATTCTCCTGGAACTCCCTCCCCTCTCAGCCTCTCAAGGTTTCCTCCAGCGTGTCGGTTCCCACAGACCAGACCTTTGGTCTGACACCTGACAGTCCAGATGCCACGCATGCTGCCGCGTGGCGGCGGTGTCACGGCTCGGGACAAGAGGAGGCCCCACGGTGCGGGCTGGGGCGCCAGGCACCGCGACGGGCGCTGAGGGTGGGGGTGATCCCCCGGACCGCCGCCGCGCTCCCAGAAAGGGGACAGAACAAGAGGCAAAAAACAAAAAAAACAAAAGCCTACGGCACCCGGTATTCCCGGGCGGTCTCCCATCCAAGTACTAACCAGGCCCGACCCTGCTTAGCTTCGGAGATCAGACGAGACCGGGCGCGTTCAGGCCGGCTTGGCCGGAGACGGTGGAGGGCGCCCCTGCCCCGCTCAAGAAGCCGAGCCTCTCTGCGCTTCCCCTCGCCGGCCGGGTCCGGCGGGCTCCGCGGGACTGGGGAGAGGGGCGGGGCGGCGTGGGGGGCTGTCCACACACACACACACACACACACACACACGCGTGCGCGCGCGCGCGAGATGGGCCTCCACGGGTGGACCCGCCAAGGTGGAGACCTTCCAGCCCCCCTCCTCTCCTCGCCTCGCCTCCTTCACCTACCCGCCCCCCACCCCCAGCGCGCCGCCGCTGCTGACTGCGCACGCGCGCGCGCGCGCGCGCGCGCGCGGGGCGCTCGACCTTTGCCCCCAGCCAGGGGCCGCCCTCCCCCACAAACCCTTTCAGCTGTGCCCCCCGCCCTGTGCGTGGGCTGCCGCCTATTCCCCAGGGCCAGGGCTGGGGCACAGCGCATGGGGGAGGGGAGCGAGTGTAGGGGCGTCTCTCGGGATGTGTCCCATGGGTGGGGTGGGGTGGGGTGGGGTGGGGTGGGGTGGGGTGGTTTGGGGGGCTCTGAAGAAATCAATCCCCTCTGTCTCCTCCCTCTGGAAAACCCCCAAGCCCTTGGAGAACTGCGGGCACCGCTACCGTGGGGGCCGGACCCTGCTCTGTGTCCTTCTCTGGCCCGGTCCAAGGGGCCTGGGCCTGGCCCGGGGTGGATTGGACCCCAACCACCCCGGGGTGTGGACTTGCTAAAAATCGGCGATTAGCTATTGGATTCGAGCTTCATCTGGGTCATTTCACTAATGAATGCACCGAAAAGAGTTTCCTAATACATCTGTGAGGGTGGCAACTGAAAGAGAAATTTAAAGCTGACAGAATAGGCGAGGAAAGGCACAGGAGATTTCCAAACCCAGTAAGGAAGCCTTTCCCGAAATGGAAGAAAGAAAGGAGCAAATGAAAACACCGGTAGCCCGCCGGGGTCAGAGTCTGCTCATTAGAGAAAGTACCCTGACCAGGTTCACCCGTGGGTGGGTGGCGAGCTAGCGGCATTCAGAAGAGCGAGGCCCACAGTCTGTGCAGAAGACACCTGCACTCGGGCGTGTGTGGCGGCTCGATTCACAAGCAGCTCAGATGTTAAACCAAGGAGAAGCCAGGGAGTTCCCAACGCCCCAGGTGTCCTCAGCCCACGACTGGCTGCTGTGAAAATGCGAAGCCCGGGTCCCGGTCTCAGAGCAGGACAACCAGGAGGTGTGATGTACACCCCGGGGTTCCCAGGAGGATCAGGCTGAAGCTTGGACTTGGCCTCAAAGTGTCCCCTCGCCTGGCCACCCCCTTCCCCTTCCTGCTCCTCTACTCCTGGTGCCCCTCCACCCAGGGGCCAGACCTTAAACAGTCACCCGCAAGAGAATCCTGGTCCCAAAGAAGCCTTCTGGGGGACCCGTGCTGAGAGAGGTTGTGGGCATGGCCCGCTGGGGCTCTGCCCGACCCAGGTCTGGGAGATGCAACCTCCCAGCTCTGGGTCCCTGCAGGAAGTGTCGGCAAGAACAGGGCCAGTCCTCCAAAGGCCCAGGTGCAGGGAGCCCAGGCCAAGCAGCCTGTGGAAGAAGCCACATGCCGTGCCACCCCGGGAACACGACTGTAGGTCACGGCCCCTGCCACCTCCTCCTCCTCCTCCTCCTGCTCCTCCTCCTCTCCCCGACATGGAGCAGGGCTCAGAGACACCTCAGACGCTGCTAGCAAAGTCCAAAGGGCATCGGTTGCTCCTCCAAAGCGCACCCCCGACCCCCAGCAGGCCGCGTTGTCCAGCCAGCCCCTGGGCCTCCCCGGGGTGCCCGGCACAAAAGTGCAGACACCCACCTGACTGGCAATATCAGCTTGAGGACGTTTCTGCCACTCTAAGGACCCGCAGGCCAGCTGGGCCTCCGGGCAGGCAGGACAGAGAGCCCCGGAATCCGACGCGGCGGAGAGCTGGGTGTACGTCCCCACCAGGAGGCGGTCCCCACCTCCACGGCTCTCCCCTCGCGGGGAGCGGCAGCCGCAGGGCCTCAGAGAAGACACCAGGCTGGGCCCCCGCGGCACAGTGGGGGCACGTGCCCCGCGCGAGACTGCTGCGGCCGCCCTGCTGCCGGGTTCCTGGAGGGCTTCCTGGAAGCAGCGTCCACACCAAGCCCTTGGAAGGCCCAGGCGACGGAGGAGCCCGAGGTGGGGAGGAGCGAGTCAGGCAGGGGCCAAGGTGATGGGCCGGGCGGGGAGGAGCGTGTCACGCAGGGGCAGAGGACGGTGACAGGCCGGGCGGGAAGGAGCCGGTCAGGCAGGGGACCAGGACAGTGACGGGCCTGGCGGGGGAGGAGCGCCTCAGGCTGGGGCAGAGGAGACTGGGCTGGGTAGGGGTCAGGGTTACAGTTAGGGCGCCATTCACAATCGCAAAGATGTGGAAGCGCCCCGAGTGCCCATCGATCCACGGGTGCATTAATGAAATGTGGCGCGTGGACACCACGGAGTGCCGTTCAGCTATGAGGAACAGCGGTGAGAGGGCACCTCTCGTGTTCTCCCGGCCAGAGCTGGAACCCGTTCCAGTAAGCCAAGTGTCCCAAGAACGGACACAAGAGCGCCACGTGCGCGCGCTCGCCGGCAGATTGGTAGGAACCGATGGACACCTAAGTGGACACAGAGGAATCGCCTTCATCGGGTGGGTGTCGGGCGGGCGTGGGGAGGGGATGGGCGTGCACATCCATTAGGAATGGGGTGGGTGCGCACCAACCGGGGCATGGGCGCACTTGAAGCTCTGACCCGAGGGGGGAGGCGGGGACAGGGCGATGCAGCTGACCTTAACATTGGTACCCCCACCATACGCTGGGAGAAAATGAGAAATAAATGAATCAGAAAACGGGGGGGAGGGGGGCACGGGCAATACATGTCACCTCAATACGTGGACTCCCATGATCTGCTCGGAGAGAGAGAGAAAAGGAAATGTAATCATAGAGATAAGAGACACCTTTTCAGAAAATGAATCCGAAAAGAAAAGTAAAATGAGGCCTGTGGAGCAGGTCTGCGTGTGACTCCGGATCCCCCAACATCCAGTGCCACCACCAAAGATTCCTACGTGTAGCCCGTAGAACCCCAAAAGCAACGGGACGAGTTCTGGTCACATACTCGCTCAAAATGACGTCCTGGAATTCTCCTGGAACTCCCTCCCCTCTCAGCCTCTCAAGGTTTCCTCCAGCGTGTCGGTTCCCACAGACCAGACCTTTGGTCTGACACCTGACAGTCCAGATGCCACGCATGCTGCCGCGTGGCGGCGGTGTCACGGCTCGGGACAAGAGGAGGCCCCACGGTGCGGGCTGGGGCGCCAGGCACCGCGACGGGCGCTGAGGGTGGGGGTGATCCCCCGGACCGCCGCCGCGCTCCCAGAAAGGGGACAGAACAAGAGGCAAAAAACAAAAAAAACAAAAGCCTACGGCACCCGGTATTCCCGGGCGGGCTCCCATCCAAGTACTAACCAGGCCCGACCCTGCTTAGCTTCGGAGATCAGACGAGACCGGGCGCGTTCAGGCCGGCTTGGCCGGAGACGGTGGAGGGCGCCCCTGCCCCGCTCAAGAAGCCGAGCCTCTCTGCGCTTCCCCTCGCCGGCCGGGTCCGGCGGGCTCCGCGGGACTGGGGAGAGGGGCGGGGCGGCGTGGGGGGCTGTCCACACACACACACACACACACGCGTGCGCGCGCGCGCGAGATGGGCCTCCACGGGTGGACCCGCCAAGGTGGAGACCTTCCAGCCCCCCTCCTCTCCTCGCCTCGCCTCCTTCACCTACCCGCCCCCCACCCCCAGCGCGCCGCCGCTGCTGACTGCGCACGCGCGCGCGGGGCGCTCGACCTTTGCCCCCAGCCAGGGGCCGCCCTCCCCCACAAACCCTTTCAGCTGTGCCCCCCGCCCTGTGCGTGGGCTGCCGCCTATTCCCCAGGGCCAGGGCTGGGGCACAGCGCATGGGGGAGGGGAGCGAGTGTAGGGGCGTCTCTCGGGATGTGTCCCATGGGTGGGGTGGGGTGGGGTGGGGTGGGGTGGGGTGGGGTGGTTTGGGGGGCTCTGAAGAAATCAATCCCCTCTGTCTCCTCCCTCTGGAAAACCCCCAAGCCCTTGGAGAACTGCGGGCACCGCTACCGTGGGGGCCGGACCCTGCTCTGTGTCCTTCTCTGGCCCGGTCCAAGGGGCCTGGGCCTGGCCCGGGGTGGATTGGACCCCAACCACCCCGGGGTGTGGACTTGCTAAAAATCGGCGATTAGCTATTGGATTCGAGCTTCATCTGGGTCATTTCACTAATGAATGCACCGAAAAGAGTTTCCTAATACATCTGTGAGGGTGGCAACTGAAAGAGAAATTTAAAGCTGACAGAATAGGCGAGGAAAGGCACAGGAGATTTCCAAACCCAGTAAGGAAGCCTTTCCCGAAATGGAAGAAAGAAAGGAGCAAATGAAAACACCGGTAGCCCGCCGGGGTCAGAGTCTGCTCATTAGAGAAAGTACCCTGACCAGGTTCACCCGTGGGTGGGTGGCGAGCTAGCGGCATTCAGAAGAGCGAGGCCCACAGTCTGTGCAGAAGACACCTGCACTCGGGCGTGTGTGGCGGCTCGATTCACAAGCAGCTCAGATGTTAAACCAAGGAGAAGCCAGGGAGTTCCCAACGCCCCAGGTGTCCTCAGCCCACGACTGGCTGCTGTGAAAATGCGAAGCCCGGGTCCCGGTCTCAGAGCAGGACAACCAGGAGGTGTGATGTACACCCCGGGGTTCCCAGGAGGATCAGGCTGAAGCTTGGACTTGGCCTCAAAGTGTCCCCTCGCCTGGCCACCCCCTTCCCCTTCCTGCTCCTCTACTCCTGGTGCCCCTCCACCCAGGGGCCAGACCTTAAACAGTCACCCGCAAGAGAATCCTGGTCCCAAAGAAGCCTTCTGGGGGACCCGTGCTGAGAGAGGTTGTGGGCATGGCCCGCTGGGGCTCTGCCCGACCCAGGTCTGGGAGATGCAACCTCCCAGCTCTGGGTCCCTGCAGGAAGTGTCGGCAAGAACAGGGCCAGTCCTCCAAAGGCCCAGGTGCAGGGAGCCCAGGCCAAGCAGCCTGTGGAAGAAGCCACATGCCGTGCCACCCCGGGAACACGACTGTAGGTCACGGCCCCTGCCACCTCCTCCTCCTCCTCCTCCTGCTCCTCCTCCTCTCCCCGACATGGAGCAGGGCTCAGAGACACCTCAGACGCTGCTAGCAAAGTCCAAAGGGCATCGGTTGCTCCTCCAAAGCGCACCCCCGACCCCCAGCAGGCCGCGTTGTCCAGCCAGCCCCTGGGCCTCCCCGGGGTGCCCGGCACAAAAGTGCAGACACCCACCTGACTGGCAATATCAGCTTGAGGACGTTTCTGCCACTCTAAGGACCCGCAGGCCAGCTGGGCCTCCGGGCAGGCAGGACAGAGAGCCCCGGAATCCGACGCGGCGGAGAGCTGGGTGTACGTCCCCACCAGGAGGCGGTCCCCACCTCCACGGCTCTCCCCTCGCGGGGAGCGGCAGCCGCAGGGCCTCAGAGAAGACACCAGGCTGGGCCCCCGCGGCACAGTGGGGGCACGTGCCCCGCGCGAGACTGCTGCGGCCGCCCTGCTGCCGGGTTCCTGGAGGGCTTCCTGGAAGCAGCGTCCACACCAAGCCCTTGGAAGGCCCAGGCGACGGAGGAGCCCGAGGTGGGGAGGAGCGAGTCAGGCAGGGGCCAAGGTGATGGGCCGGGCGGGGAGGAGCGTGTCACGCAGGGGCAGAGGACGGTGACAGGCCGGGCGGGAAGGAGCCGGTCAGGCAGGGGACCAGGACAGTGACGGGCCTGGCGGGGGAGGAGCGCCTCAGGCTGGGGCAGAGGAGACTGGGCTGGGTAGGGGTCAGGGTTACAGTTAGGGCGCCATTCACAATCGCAAAGATGTGGAAGCGCCCCGAGTGCCCATCGATCCACGGGTGCATTAATGAAATGTGGCGCGTGGACACCACGGAGTGCCGTTCAGCTATGAGGAACAGCGGTGAGAGGGCACCTCTCGTGTTCTCCCGGCCAGAGCTGGAACCCGTTCCAGTAAGCCAAGTGTCCCAAGAACGGACACAAGAGCGCCACGTGCGCGCGCTCGCCGGCAGATTGGTAGGAACCGATGGACACCTAAGTGGACACAGAGGAATCGCCTTCATCGGGTGGGTGTCGGGCGGGCGTGGGGAGGGGATGGGCGTGCACATCCATTAGGAATGGGGTGGGTGCGCACCAACCGGGGCATGGGCGCACTTGAAGCTCTGACCCGAGGGGGGAGGCGGGGACAGGGCGATGCAGCTGACCTTAACATTGGTACCCCCACCATACGCTGGGAGAAAATGAGAAATAAATGAATCAGAAAACGGGGGGGAGGGGGGCACGGGCAATACATGTCACCTCAATACGTGGACTCCCATGATCTGCTCGGAGAGAGAGAGAAAAGGAAATGTAATCATAGAGATAAGAGACACCTTTTCAGAAAATGAATCCGAAAAGAAAAGTAAAATGAGGCCTGTGGAGCAGGTCTGCGTGTGACTCCGGATCCCCCAACATCCAGTGCCACCACCAAAGATTCCTACGTGTAGCCCGTAGAACCCCAAAAGCAACGGGACGAGTTCTGGTCACATACTCGCTCAAAATGACGTCCTGGAATTCTCCTGGAACTCCCTCCCCTCTCAGCCTCTCAAGGTTTCCTCCAGCGTGTCGGTTCCCACAGACCAGACCTTTGGTCTGACACCTGACAGTCCAGATGCCACGCATGCTGCCGCGTGGCGGCGGTGTCACGGCTCGGGACAAGAGGAGGCCCCACGGTGCGGGCTGGGGCGCCAGGCACCGCGACGGGCGCTGAGGGTGGGGGTGATCCCCCGGACCGCCGCCGCGCTCCCAGAAAGGGGACAGAACAAGAGGCAAAAAACAAAAAAAACAAAAGCCTACGGCACCCGGTATTCCCGGGCGGGCTCCCATCCAAGTACTAACCAGGCCCCACCCTGCTTAGCTTCGGAGATCAGACGAGACCGGGCGCGTTCAGGCCGGCTTGGCCGGAGACGGTGGAGGGCGCCCCTGCCCCGCTCAAGAAGCCGAGCCTCTCTGCGCTTCCCCTCGCCGGCCGGGTCCGGCGGGCTCCGCGGGACTGGGGAGAGGGGCGGGGCGGCGTGGGGGGCTGTCCACACACACACACACACACACGCGTGCGCGCGCGCGCGAGATGGGCCTCCACGGGTGGACCCGCCAAGGTGGAGACCTTCCAGCCCCCCTCCTCTCCTCGCCTCGCCTCCTTCACCTACCCGCCCCCCACCCCCAGCGCGCCGCCGCTGCTGACTGCGCACGCGCGCGCGGGGCGCTCGACCTTTGCCCCCAGCCAGGGGCCGCCCTCCCCCACAAACCCTTTCAGCTGTGCCCCCCGCCCTGTGCGTGGGCTGCCGCCTATTCCCCAGGGCCAGGGCTGGGGCACAGCGCATGGGGGAGGGGAGCGAGTGTAGGGGCGTCTCTCGGGATGTGTCCCATGGGTGGGGTGGGGTGGGGTGGGGTGGGGTGGGGTGGGGTGGTTTGGGGGGCTCTGAAGAAATCAATCCCCTCTGTCTCCTCCCTCTGGAAAACCCCCAAGCCCTTGGAGAACTGCGGGCACCGCTACCGTGGGGGCCGGACCCTGCTCTGTGTCCTTCTCTGGCCCGGTCCAAGGGGCCTGGGCCTGGCCCGGGGTGGATTGGACCCCAACCACCCCGGGGTGTGGACTTGCTAAAAATCGGCGATGAGCTATTGGATTCGAGCTTCATCTGGGTCATTTCACTAATGAATGCTCCGAAAAGAGTTTCCTAATACATCTGTGAGGGTGGCAACTGAAAGAGAAATTTAAAGCTGACAGAATAGGCGAGGAAAGGCACAGGAGATTTCCAAACCCAGTAAGGAAGCCTTTCCCGAAATGGAAGAAAGAAAGGAGCAAATGAAAACACCGGTAGCCCGCCGGGGTCAGAGTCTGCTCCTTAGAGAAAGTACCCTGACCAGGTTCACCCGTGGGTGGGTGGCGAGCTAGCGGCATTCAGAAGAGCGAGGCCCGCAGTCTGTGCAGAAGACACCTGCACTCGGGCGTGTGTGGCGGCACGATTCACAAGCAGCTCAGATGTTAAACCAAGGAGAAGCCAGGGAGTTCCCAACGCCCGAGGTGTCCTCAGCCCACGACTGGCTGCTGTGAAAATGCGAAGCCCGGGTCCCGGTCTCAGAGCAGGACAACCAGGAGGTGTGATGTACACCCCGGGGTTCCCAGGAGGATCAGGCTGAAGCTTGGACTTGGCCTCAAAGTGTCCCCTCGCCTGGCCACCCCCTTCCCCTTCCTGCTCCTCTACTCCTGGTGCCCCTCCACCCAGGGGCCAGACCTTAAACAGTCACCCGCAAGAGAATCCTGGTCCCAAAGAAGCCTTCTGGGGGACCCGTGCTGAGAGAGGTTGTGGGCATGGCCCGCTGGGGCTCTGCCCGACCCAGGTCTGGGAGATGCAACCTCCCAGCTCTGGGTCCCTGCAGGAAGTGTCGGCAAGAACAGGGCCAGTCCTCCAAAGGCCCAGGTGCAGGGAGCCCAGGCCAAGCAGCCTGTGGAAGAAGCCACATGCCGTGCCACCCCGGGAACACGACTGTAGGTCACGGCCCCTGCCACCTCCTCCTCCTCCTCCTCCTCCTCCTGCTCCTCCTCCTCTCCCCGACATGGAGCAGGGCTCAGAGACACCTCAGACGCTGCTAGCAAAGTCCAAAGGGCATCGGTTGCTCCTCCAAAGCGCACCCCCGACCCCCAGCAGGCCGCGTTGTCCAGCCAGCCCCTGGGCCTCCCCGGGGTGCCCGGCACAAAAGTGCAGACACCCACCTGACTGGCAATATCAGCTTGAGGACGTTTCTGCCACTCTAAGGACCCGCAGGCCAGCTGGGCCTCCGGGCAGGCAGGACAGAGAGCCCCGGAATCCGACGCGGCGGAGAGCTGGGTGTACGTCCCCACCAGGAGGCGGTCCCCACCTCCACGGCTCTCCCCTCGCGGGGAGCGGCAGCCGCAGGGCCTCAGAGAAGACACCAGGCTGGGCCCCCGCGGCACAGTGGGGGCACGTGCCCCGCGCGAGACTGCTGCGGCCGCCCTGCTGCCGGGTTCCTGGAGGGCTTCCTGGAAGCAGCGTCCACACCAAGCCCTTGGAAGGCCCAGGCGACGGAGGAGCCCGAGGTGGGGAGGAGCGAGTCAGGCAGGGGCCAAGGTGATGGGCCGGGCGGGGAGGAGCGTGTCACGCAGGGGCAGAGGACGGTGACAGGCCGGGCGGGAAGGAGCCGGTCAGGCAGGGGACCAGGACAGTGACGGGCCTGGCGGGGGAGGAGCGCCTCAGGCTGGGGCAGAGGAGACTGGGCTGGGTAGGGGTCAGGGTTACAGTTAGGGCGCCATTCACAATCGCAAAGATGTGGAAGCGCCCCGAGTGCCCATCGATCCACGGGTGCATTAATGAAATGTGGCGCGTGGACACCACGGAGTGCCGTTCAGCTATGAGGAACAGCGGTGAGAGGGCACCTCTCGTGTTCTCCCGGCCAGAGCTGGAACCCGTTCCAGTAAGCCAAGTGTCCCAAGAACGGACACAAGAGCGCCACGTGCGCGCGCTCGCCGGCAGATTGGTAGGAACCGATGGACACCTAAGTGGACACAGAGGAATCGCCTTCATCGGGTGGGTGTCGGGCGGGCGTGGGGAGGGGATGGGCGTGCACATCCATTAGGAATGGGGTGGGTGCGCACCAACCGGGGCATGGGCGCACTTGAAGCTCTGACCCGAGGGGGGAGGCGGGGACAGGGCGATGCAGCTGACCTTAACATTGGTACCCCCACCATACGCTGGGAGAAAATGAGAAATAAATGAATCAGAAAACGGGGGGGAGGGGGGCACGGGCAATACATGTCACCTCAATACGTGGACTCCCATGATCTGCTCGGAGAGAGAGAGAAAAGGAAATGTAATCATAGAGATAAGAGACACCTTTTCAGAAAATGAATCCGAAAAGAAAAGTAAAATGAGGCCTGTGGAGCAGGTCTGCGTGTGACTCCGGATCCCCCAACATCCAGTGCCACCACCAAAGATTCCTACGTGTAGCCCGTAGAACCCCAAAAGCAACGGGACGAGTTCTGGTCACATACTCGCTCAAAATGACGTCCTGGAATTCTCCTGGAACTCCCTCCCCTCTCAGCCTCTCAAGGTTTCCTCCAGCGTGTCGGTTCCCACAGACCAGACCTTTGGTCTGACACCTGACAGTCCAGATGCCACGCATGCTGCCGCGTGGCGGCGGTGTCACGGCTCGGGACAAGAGGAGGCCCCACGGTGCGGGCTGGGGCGCCAGGCACCGCGACGGGCGCTGAGGGTGGGGGTGATCCCCCGGACCGCCGCCGCGCTCCCAGAAAGGGGACAGAACAAGAGGCAAAAAACAAAAAAAACAAAAGCCTACGGCACCCGGTATTCCCGGGCGGGCTCCCATCCAAGTACTAACCAGGCCCGACCCTGCTTAGCTTCGGAGATCAGACGAGACCGGGCGCGTTCAGGCCGGCTTGGCCGGAGACGGTGGAGGGCGCCCCTGCCCCGCTCAAGAAGCCGAGCCTCTCTGCGCTTCCCCTCGCCGGCCGGGTCCGGCGGGCTCCGCGGGACTGGGGAGAGGGGCGGGGCGGCGTGGGGGGCTGTCCACACACACACACACACACACGCGTGCGCGCGCGCGCGAGATGGGCCTCCACGGGTGGACCCGCCAAGGTGGAGACCTTCCAGCCCCCCTCCTCTCCTCGCCTCGCCTCCTTCACCTACCCGCCCCCCACCCCCAGCGCGCCGCCGCTGCTGACTGCGCACGCGCGCGCGGGGCGCTCGACCTTTGCCCCCAGCCAGGGGCCGCCCTCCCCCACAAACCCTTTCAGCTGTGCCCCCCGCCCTGTGCGTGGGCTGCCGCCTATTCCCCAGGGCCAGGGCTGGGGCACAGCGCATGGGGGAGGGGAGCGAGTGTAGGGGCGTCTCTCGGGATGTGTCCCATGGGTGGGGTGGGGTGGGGTGGGGTGGGGTGGGGTGGGGTGGTTTGGGGGGCTCTGAAGAAATCAATCCCCTCTGTCTCCTCCCTCTGGAAAACCCCCAAGCCCTTGGAGAACTGCGGGCACCGCTACCGTGGGGGCCGGACCCTGCTCTGTGTCCTTCTCTGGCCCGGTCCAAGGGGCCTGGGCCTGGCCCGGGGTGGATTGGACCCCAACCACCCCGGGGTGTGGACTTGCTAAAAATCGGCGATGAGCTATTGGATTCGAGCTTCATCTGGGTCATTTCACTAATGAATGCTCCGAAAAGAGTTTCCTAATACATCTGTGAGGGTGGCAACTGAAAGAGAAATTTAAAGCTGACAGAATAGGCGAGGAAAGGCACAGGAGATTTCCAAACCCAGTAAGGAAGCCTTTCCCGAAATGGAAGAAAGAAAGGAGCAAATGAAAACACCGGTAGCCCGCCGGGGTCAGAGTCTGCTCCTTAGAGAAAGTACCCTGACCAGGTTCACCCGTGGGTGGGTGGCGAGCTAGCGGCATTCAGAAGAGCGAGGCCCGCAGTCTGTGCAGAAGACACCTGCACTCGGGCGTGTGTGGCGGCACGATTCACAAGCAGCTCAGATGTTAAACCAAGGAGAAGCCAGGGAGTTCCCAACGCCCCAGGTGTCCTCAGCCCACGACTGGCTGCTGTGAAAATGCGAAGCCCGGGTCCCGGTCTCAGAGCAGGACAACCAGGAGGTGTGATGTACACCCCGGGGTTCCCAGGAGGATCAGGCTGAAGCTTGGACTTGGCCTCAAAGTGTCCCCTCGCCTGGCCACCCCCTTCCCCTTCCTGCTCCTCTACTCCTGGTGCCCCTCCACCCAGGGGCCAGACCTTAAACAGTCACCCGCAAGAGAATCCTGGTCCCAAAGAAGCCTTCTGGGGGACCCGTGCTGAGAGAGGTTGTGGGCATGGCCCGCTGGGGCTCTGCCCGACCCAGGTCTGGGAGATGCAACCTCCCAGCTCTGGGTCCCTGCAGGAAGTGTCGGCAAGAACAGGGCCAGTCCTCCAAAGGCCCAGGTGCAGGGAGCCCAGGCCAAGCAGCCTGTGGAAGAAGCCACATGCCGTGCCACCCCGGGAACACGACTGTAGGTCACGGCCCCTGCCACCTCCTCCTCCTCCTCCTCCTCCTCCTGCTCCTCCTCCTCTCCCCGACATGGAGCAGGGCTCAGAGACACCTCAGACGCTGCTAGCAAAGTCCAAAGGGCATCGGTTGCTCCTCCAAAGCGCACCCCCGACCCCCAGCAGGCCGCGTTGTCCAGCCAGCCCCTGGGCCTCCCCGGGGTGCCCGGCACAAAAGTGCAGACACCCACCTGACTGGCAATATCAGCTTGAGGACGTTTCTGCCACTCTAAGGACCCGCAGGCCAGCTGGGCCTCCGGGCAGGCAGGACAGAGAGCCCCGGAATCCGACGCGGCGGAGAGCTGGGTGTACGTCCCCACCAGGAGGCGGTCCCCACCTCCACGGCTCTCCCCTCGCGGGGAGCGGCAGCCGCAGGGCCTCAGAGAAGACACCAGGCTGGGCCCCCGCGGCACAGTGGGGGCACGTGCCCCGCGCGAGACTGCTGCGGCCGCCCTGCTGCCGGGTTCCTGGAGGGCTTCCTGGAAGCAGCGTCCACACCAAGCCCTTGGAAGGCCCAGGCGACGGAGGAGCCCGAGGTGGGGAGGAGCGAGTCAGGCAGGGGCCAAGGTGATGGGCCGGGCGGGGAGGAGCGTGTCACGCAGGGGCAGAGGACGGTGACAGGCCGGGCGGGAAGGAGCCGGTCAGGCAGGGGACCAGGACAGTGACGGGCCTGGCGGGGGAGGAGCGCCTCAGGCTGGGGCAGAGGAGACTGGGCTGGGTAGGGGTCAGGGTTACAGTTAGGGCGCCATTCACAATCGCAAAGATGTGGAAGCGCCCCGAGTGCCCATCGATCCACGGGTGCATTAATGAAATGTGGCGCGTGGACACCACGGAGTGCCGTTCAGCTATGAGGAACAGCGGTGAGAGGGCACCTCTCGTGTTCTCCCGGCCAGAGCTGGAACCCGTTCCAGTAAGCCAAGTGTCCCAAGAACGGACACAAGAGCGCCACGTGCGCGCGCTCGCCGGCAGATTGGTAGGAACCGATGGACACCTAAGTGGACACAGAGGAATCGCCTTCATCGGGTGGGTGTCGGGCGGGCGTGGGGAGGGGATGGGCGTGCACATCCATTAGGAATGGGGTGGGTGCGCACCAACCGGGGCATGGGCGCACTTGAAGCTCTGACCCGAGGGGGGAGGCGGGGACAGGGCGATGCAGCTGACCTTAACATTGGTACCCCCACCATACGCTGGGAGAAAATGAGAAATAAATGAATCAGAAAACGGGGGGGAGGGGGGCACGGGCAATACATGTCACCTCAATACGTGGACTCCCATGATCTGCTCGGAGAGAGAGAGAAAAGGAAATGTAATCATAGAGATAAGAGACACCTTTTCAGAAAATGAATCCGAAAAGAAAAGTAAAATGAGGCCTGTGGAGCAGGTCTGCGTGTGACTCCGGATCCCCCAACATCCAGTGCCACCACCAAAGATTCCTACGTGTAGCCCGTAGAACCCCAAAAGCAACGGGACGAGTTCTGGTCACATACTCGCTCAAAATGACGTCCTGGAATTCTCCTGGAACTCCCTCCCCTCTCAGCCTCTCAAGGTTTCCTCCAGCGTGTCGGTTCCCACAGACCAGACCTTTGGTCTGACACCTGACAGTCCAGATGCCACGCATGCTGCCGCGTGGCGGCGGTGTCACGGCTCGGGACAAGAGGAGGCCCCACGGTGCGGGCTGGGGCGCCAGGCACCGCGACGGGCGCTGAGGGTGGGGGTGATCCCCCGGACCGCCGCCGCGCTCCCAGAAAGGGGACAGAACAAGAGGCAAAAAACAAAAAAAACAAAAGCCTACGGCACCCGGTATTCCCGGGCGGGCTCCCATCCAAGTACTAACCAGGCCCCACCCTGCTTAGCTTCGGAGATCAGACGAGACCGGGCGCGTTCAGGCCGGCTTGGCCGGAGACGGTGGAGGGCGCCCCTGCCCCGCTCAAGAAGCCGAGCCTCTCTGCGCTTCCCCTCGCCGGCCGGGTCCGGCGGGCTCCGCGGGACTGGGGAGAGGGGCGGGGCGGCGTGGGGGCTGTCCACACACACACACACACACACACACACACGCGTGCGCGCGCGCGCGAGATGGGCCTCCACGGGTGGACCCGCCAAGGTGGAGACCTTCCAGCCCCCCTCCTCTCCTCGCCTCGCCTCCTTCACCTACCCGCCCCCCACCCCCAGCGCGCCGCCGCTGCTGACTGCGCACGCGCGCGCGGGGCGCTCGACCTTTGCCCCCAGCCAGGGGCCGCCCTCCCCCACAAACCCTTTCAGCTGTGCCCCCCGCCCTGTGCGTGGGCTGCCGCCTATTCCCCAGGGCCAGGGCTGGGGCACAGCGCATGGGGGAGGGGAGCGAGTGTAGGGGCGTCTCTCGGGATGTGTCCCATGGGTGGGGTGGGGTGGGGTGGGGTGGGGTGGGGTGGGGTGGTTTGGGGGGCTCTGAAGAAATCAATCCCCTCTGTCTCCTCCCTCTGGAAAACCCCCAAGCCCTTGGAGAACTGCGGGCACCGCTACCGTGGGGGCCGGACCCTGCTCTGTGTCCTTCTCTGGCCCGGTCCAAGGGGCCTGGGCCTGGCCCGGGGTGGATTGGACCCCAACCACCCCGGGGTGTGGACTTGCTAAAAATCGGCGATTAGCTATTGGATTCGAGCTTCATCTGGGTCATTTCACTAATGAATGCACCGAAAAGAGTTTCCTAATACATCTGTGAGGGTGGCAACTGAAAGAGAAATTTAAAGCTGACAGAATAGGCGAGGAAAGGCACAGGAGATTTCCAAACCCAGTAAGGAAGCCTTTCCCGAAATGGAAGAAAGAAAGGAGCAAATGAAAACACCGGTAGCCCGCCGGGGTCAGAGTCTGCTCATTAGAGAAAGTACCCTGACCAGGTTCACCCGTGGGTGGGTGGCGAGCTAGCGGCATTCAGAAGAGCGAGGCCCACAGTCTGTGCAGAAGACACCTGCACTCGGGCGTGTGTGGCGGCTCGATTCACAAGCAGCTCAGATGTTAAACCAAGGAGAAGCCAGGGAGTTCCCAACGCCCCAGGTGTCCTCAGCCCACGACTGGCTGCTGTGAAAATGCGAAGCCCGGGTCCCGGTCTCAGAGCAGGACAACCAGGAGGTGTGATGTACACCCCGGGGTTCCCAGGAGGATCAGGCTGAAGCTTGGACTTGGCCTCAAAGTGTCCCCTCGCCTGGCCACCCCCTTCCCCTTCCTGCTCCTCTACTCCTGGTGCCCCTCCACCCAGGGGCCAGACCTTAAACAGTCACCCGCAAGAGAATCCTGGTCCCAAAGAAGCCTTCTGGGGGACCCGTGCTGAGAGAGGTTGTGGGCATGGCCCGCTGGGGCTCTGCCCGACGCAGGTCTGGGAGATGCAACCTCCCAGCTCTGGGTCCCTGCAGGAAGTGTCGGCAAGAACAGGGCCAGTCCTCCAAAGGCCCAGGTGCAGGGAGCCCAGGCCAAGCAGCCTGTGGAAGAAGCCACATGCCGTGCCACCCCGGGAACACGACTGTAGGTCACGGCCCCTGCCACCTCCTCCTCCTCCTCCTCCTCCTCCTGCTCCTCCTCCTCTCCCCGACATGGAGCAGGGCTCAGAGACACCTCAGACGCTGCTAGCAAAGTCCAAAGGGCATCGGTTGCTCCTCCAAAGCGCACCCCCGACCCCCAGCAGGCCGCGTTGTCCAGCCAGCCCCTGGGCCTCCCCGGGGTGCCCGGCACAAAAGTGCAGACACCCACCTGACTGGCAATATCAGCTTGAGGACGTTTCTGCCACTCTAAGGACCCGCAGGCCAGCTGGGCCTCCGGGCAGGCAGGACAGAGAGCCCCGGAATCCGACGCGGCGGAGAGCTGGGTGTACGTCCCCACCAGGAGGCGGTCCCCACCTCCACGGCTCTCCCCTCGCGGGGAGCGGCAGCCGCAGGGCCTCAGAGAAGACACCAGGCTGGGCCCCCGCGGCACAGTGGGGGCACGTGCCCCGCGCGAGACTGCTGCGGCCGCCCTGCTGCCGGGTTCCTGGAGGGCTTCCTGGAAGCAGCGTCCACACCAAGCCCTTGGAAGGCCCAGGCGACGGAGGAGCCCGAGGTGGGGAGGAGCGAGTCAGGCAGGGGCCAAGGTGATGGGCCGGGCGGGGAGGAGCGTGTCACGCAGGGGCAGAGGACGGTGACAGGCCGGGCGGGAAGGAGCCGGTCAGGCAGGGGACCAGGACAGTGACGGGCCTGGCGGGGGAGGAGCGCCTCAGGCTGGGGCAGAGGAGACTGGGCTGGGTAGGGGTCAGGGTTACAGTTAGGGCGCCATTCACAATCGCAAAGATGTGGAAGCGCCCCGAGTGCCCATCGATCCACGGGTGCATTAATGAAATGTGGCGCGTGGACACCACGGAGTGCCGTTCAGCTATGAGGAACAGCGGTGAGAGGGCACCTCTCGTGTTCTCCCGGCCAGAGCTGGAACCCGTTCCAGTAAGCCAAGTGTCCCAAGAACGGACACAAGAGCGCCACGTGCGCGCGCTCGCCGGCAGATTGGTAGGAACCGATGGACACCTAAGTGGACACAGAGGAATCGCCTTCATCGGGTGGGTGTCGGGCGGGCGTGGGGAGGGGATGGGCGTGCACATCCATTAGGAATGGGGTGGGTGCGCACCAACCGGGGCATGGGCGCACTTGAAGCTCTGACCCGAGGGGGGAGGCGGGGACAGGGCGATGCAGCTGACCTTAACATTGGTACCCCCACCATACGCTGGGAGAAAATGAGAAATAAATGAATCAGAAAACGGGGGGGAGGGGGGCACGGGCAATACATGTCACCTCAATACGTGGACTCCCATGATCTGCTCGGAGAGAGAGAGAAAAGGAAATGTAATCATAGAGATAAGAGACACCTTTTCAGAAAATGAATCCGAAAAGAAAAGTAAAATGAGGCCTGTGGAGCAGGTCTGCGTGTGACTCCGGATCCCCCAACATCCAGTGCCACCACCAAAGATTCCTACGTGTAGCCCGTAGAACCCCAAAAGCAACGGGACGAGTTCTGGTCACATACTCGCTCAAAATGACGTCCTGGAATTCTCCTGGAACTCCCTCCCCTCTCAGCCTCTCAAGGTTTCCTCCAGCGTGTCGGTTCCCACAGACCAGACCTTTGGTCTGACACCTGACAGTCCAGATGCCACGCATGCTGCCGCGTGGCGGCGGTGTCACGGCTCGGGACAAGAGGAGGCCCCACGGTGCGGGCTGGGGCGCCAGGCACCGCGACGGGCGCTGAGGGTGGGGGTGATCCCCCGGACCGCCGCCGCGCTCCCAGAAAGGGGACAGAACAAGAGGCAAAAAACAAAAAAAACAAAAGCCTACGGCACCCGGTATTCCCGGGCGGTCTCCCATCCAAGTACTAACCAGGCCCGACCCTGCTTAGCTTCGGAGATCAGACGAGACCGGGCGCGTTCAGGCCGGCTTGGCCGGAGACGGTGGAGGGCGCCCCTGCCCCGCTCAAGAAGCCGAGCCTCTCTGCGCTTCCCCTCGCCGGCCGGGTCCGGCGGGCTCCGCGGGACTGGGGAGAGGGGCGGGGCGGCGTGGGGGGCTGTCCACACACACACACACACACACGCGTGCGCGCGCGCGCGAGATGGGCCTCCACGGGTGGACCCGCCAAGGTGGAGACCTTCCAGCCCCCCTCCTCTCCTCGCCTCGCCTCCTTCACCTACCCGCCCCCCACCCCCAGCGCGCCGCCGCTGCTGACTGCGCACGCGCGCGCGGGGCGCTCGACCTTTGCCCCCAGCCAGGGGCCGCCCTCCCCCACAAACCCTTTCAGCTGTGCCCCCCGCCCTGTGCGTGGGCTGCCGCCTATTCCCCAGGGCCAGGGCTGGGGCACAGCGCATGGGGGAGGGGAGCGAGTGTAGGGGCGTCTCTCGGGATGTGTCCCATGGGTGGGGTGGGGTGGGGTGGGGTGGGGTGGGGTGGGGTGGTTTGGGGGGCTCTGAAGAAATCAATCCCCTCTGTCTCCTCCCTCTGGAAAACCCCCAAGCCCTTGGAGAACTGCGGGCACCGCTACCGTGGGGGCCGGACCCTGCTCTGTGTCCTTCTCTGGCCCGGTCCAAGGGGCCTGGGCCTGGCCCGGGGTGGATTGGACCCCAACCACCCCGGGGTGTGGACTTGCTAAAAATCGGCGATGAGCTATTGGATTCGAGCTTCATCTGGGTCATTTCACTAATGAATGCTCCGAAAAGAGTTTCCTAATACATCTGTGAGGGTGGCAACTGAAAGAGAAATTTAAAGCTGACAGAATAGGCGAGGAAAGGCACAGGAGATTTCCAAACCCAGTAAGGAAGCCTTTCCCGAAATGGAAGAAAGAAAGGAGCAAATGAAAACACCGGTAGCCCGCCGGGGTCAGAGTCTGCTCCTTAGAGAAAGTACCCTGACCAGGTTCACCCGTGGGTGGGTGGCGAGCTAGCGGCATTCAGAAGAGCGAGGCCCGCAGTCTGTGCAGAAGACACCTGCACTCGGGCGTGTGTGGCGGCACGATTCACAAGCAGCTCAGATGTTAAACCAAGGAGAAGCCAGGGAGTTCCCAACGCCCCAGGTGTCCTCAGCCCACGACTGGCTGCTGTGAAAATGCGAAGCCCGGGTCCCGGTCTCAGAGCAGGACAACCAGGAGGTGTGATGTACACCCCGGGGTTCCCAGGAGGATCAGGCTGAAGCTTGGACTTGGCCTCAAAGTGTCCCCTCGCCTGGCCACCCCCTTCCCCTTCCTGCTCCTCTACTCCTGGTGCCCCTCCACCCAGGGGCCAGACCTTAAACAGTCACCCGCAAGAGAATCCTGGTCCCAAAGAAGCCTTCTGGGGGACCCGTGCTGAGAGAGGTTGTGGGCATGGCCCGCTGGGGCTCTGCCCGACCCAGGTCTGGGAGATGCAACCTCCCAGCTCTGGGTCCCTGCAGGAAGTGTCGGCAAGAACAGGGCCAGTCCTCCAAAGGCCCAGGTGCAGGGAGCCCAGGCCAAGCAGCCTGTGGAAGAAGCCACATGCCGTGCCACCCCGGGAACACGACTGTAGGTCACGGCCCCTGCCACCTCCTCCTCCTCCTCCTCCTCCTCCTGCTCCTCCTCCTCTCCCCGACATGGAGCAGGGCTCAGAGACACCTCAGACGCTGCTAGCAAAGTCCAAAGGGCATCGGTTGCTCCTCCAAAGCGCACCCCCGACCCCCAGCAGGCCGCGTTGTCCAGCCAGCCCCTGGGCCTCCCCGGGGTGCCCGGCACAAAAGTGCAGACACCCACCTGACTGGCAATATCAGCTTGAGGACGTTTCTGCCACTCTAAGGACCCGCAGGCCAGCTGGGCCTCCGGGCAGGCAGGACAGAGAGCCCCGGAATCCGACGCGGCGGAGAGCTGGGTGTACGTCCCCACCAGGAGGCGGTCCCCACCTCCACGGCTCTCCCCTCGCGGGGAGCGGCAGCCGCAGGGCCTCAGAGAAGACACCAGGCTGGGCCCCCGCGGCACAGTGGGGGCACGTGCCCCGCGCGAGACTGCTGCGGCCGCCCTGCTGCCGGGTTCCTGGAGGGCTTCCTGGAAGCAGCGTCCACACCAAGCCCTTGGAAGGCCCAGGCGACGGAGGAGCCCGAGGTGGGGAGGAGCGAGTCAGGCAGGGGCCAAGGTGATGGGCCGGGCGGGGAGGAGCGTGTCACGCAGGGGCAGAGGACGGTGACAGGCCGGGCGGGAAGGAGCCGGTCAGGCAGGGGACCAGGACAGTGACGGGCCTGGCGGGGGAGGAGCGCCTCAGGCTGGGGCAGAGGAGACTGGGCTGGGTAGGGGTCAGGGTTACAGTTAGGGCGCCATTCACAATCGCAAAGATGTGGAAGCGCCCCGAGTGCCCATCGATCCACGGGTGCATTAATGAAATGTGGCGCGTGGACACCACGGAGTGCCGTTCAGCTATGAGGAACAGCGGTGAGAGGGCACCTCTCGTGTTCTCCCGGCCAGAGCTGGAACCCGTTCCAGTAAGCCAAGTGTCCCAAGAACGGACACAAGAGCGCCACGTGCGCGCGCTCGCCGGCAGATTGGTAGGAACCGATGGACACCTAAGTGGACACAGAGGAATCGCCTTCATCGGGTGGGTGTCGGGCGGGCGTGGGGAGGGGATGGGCGTGCACATCCATTAGGAATGGGGTGGGTGCGCACCAACCGGGGCATGGGCGCACTTGAAGCTCTGACCCGAGGGGGGAGGCGGGGACAGGGCGATGCAGCTGACCTTAACATTGGTACCCCCACCATACGCTGGGAGAAAATGAGAAATAAATGAATCAGAAAACGGGGGGGAGGGGGGCACGGGCAATACATGTCACCTCAATACGTGGACTCCCATGATCTGCTCGGAGAGAGAGAGAAAAGGAAATGTAATCATAGAGATAAGAGACACCTTTTCAGAAAATGAATCCGAAAAGAAAAGTAAAATGAGGCCTGTGGAGCAGGTCTGCGTGTGACTCCGGATCCCCCAACATCCAGTGCCACCACCAAAGATTCCTACGTGTAGCCCGTAGAACCCCAAAAGCAACGGGACGAGTTCTGGTCACATACTCGCTCAAAATGACGTCCTGGAATTCTCCTGGAACTCCCTCCCCTCTCAGCCTCTCAAGGTTTCCTCCAGCGTGTCGGTTCCCACAGACCAGACCTTTGGTCTGACACCTGACAGTCCAGATGCCACGCATGCTGCCGCGTGGCGGCGGTGTCACGGCTCGGGACAAGAGGAGGCCCCACGGTGCGGGCTGGGGCGCCAGGCACCGCGACGGGCGCTGAGGGTGGGGGTGATCCCCCGGACCGCCGCCGCGCTCCCAGAAAGGGGACAGAACAAGAGGCAAAAAACAAAAAAAACAAAAGCCTACGGCACCCGGTATTCCCGGGCGGGCTCCCATCCAAGTACTAACCAGGCCCCACCCTGCTTAGCTTCGGAGATCAGACGAGACCGGGCGCGTTCAGGCCGGCTTGGCCGGAGACGGTGGAGGGCGCCCCTGCCCCGCTCAAGAAGCCGAGCCTCTCTGCGCTTCCCCTCGCCGGCCGGGTCCGGCGGGCTCCGCGGGACTGGGGAGAGGGGCGGGGCGGCGTGGGGGGCTGTCCACACACACACACACACACACGCGTGCGCGCGCGCGCGAGATGGGCCTCCACGGGTGGACCCGCCAAGGTGGAGACCTTCCAGCCCCCCTCCTCTCCTCGCCTCGCCTCCTTCACCTACCCGCCCCCCACCCCCAGCGCGCCGCCGCTGCTGACTGCGCACGCGCGCGCGGGGCGCTCGACCTTTGCCCCCAGCCAGGGGCCGCCCTCCCCCACAAACCCTTTCAGCTGTGCCCCCCGCCCTGTGCGTGGGCTGCCGCCTATTCCCCAGGGCCAGGGCTGGGGCACAGCGCATGGGGGAGGGGAGCGAGTGTAGGGGCGTCTCTCGGGATGTGTCCCATGGGTGGGGTGGGGTGGGGTGGGGTGGGGTGGGGTGGGGTGGTTTGGGGGGCTCTGAAGAAATCAATCCCCTCTGTCTCCTCCCTCTGGAAAACCCCCAAGCCCTTGGAGAACTGCGGGCACCGCTACCGTGGGGGCCGGACCCTGCTCTGTGTCCTTCTCTGGCCCGGTCCAAGGGGCCTGGGCCTGGCCCGGGGTGGATTGGACCCCAACCACCCCGGGGTGTGGACTTGCTAAAAATCGGCGATGAGCTATTGGATTCGAGCTTCATCTGGGTCATTTCACTAATGAATGCTCCGAAAAGAGTTTCCTAATACATCTGTGAGGGTGGCAACTGAAAGAGAAATTTAAAGCTGACAGAATAGGCGAGGAAAGGCACAGGAGATTTCCAAACCCAGTAAGGAAGCCTTTCCCGAAATGGAAGAAAGAAAGGAGCAAATGAAAACACCGGTAGCCCGCCGGGGTCAGAGTCTGCTCCTTAGAGAAAGTACCCTGACCAGGTTCACCCGTGGGTGGGTGGCGAGCTAGCGGCATTCAGAAGAGCGAGGCCCGCAGTCTGTGCAGAAGACACCTGCACTCGGGCGTGTGTGGCGGCACGATTCACAAGCAGCTCAGATGTTAAACCAAGGAGAAGCCAGGGAGTTCCCAACGCCCCAGGTGTCCTCAGCCCACGACTGGCTGCTGTGAAAATGCGAAGCCCGGGTCCCGGTCTCAGAGCAGGACAACCAGGAGGTGTGATGTACACCCCGGGGTTCCCAGGAGGATCAGGCTGAAGCTTGGACTTGGCCTCAAAGTGTCCCCTCGCCTGGCCACCCCCTTCCCCTTCCTGCTCCTCTACTCCTGGTGCCCCTCCACCCAGGGGCCAGACCTTAAACAGTCACCCGCAAGAGAATCCTGGTCCCAAAGAAGCCTTCTGGGGGACCCGTGCTGAGAGAGGTTGTGGGCATGGCCCGCTGGGGCTCTGCCCGACCCAGGTCTGGGAGATGCAACCTCCCAGCTCTGGGTCCCTGCAGGAAGTGTCGGCAAGAACAGGGCCAGTCCTCCAAAGGCCCAGGTGCAGGGAGCCCAGGCCAAGCAGCCTGTGGAAGAAGCCACATGCCGTGCCACCCCGGGAACACGACTGTAGGTCACGGCCCCTGCCACCTCCTCCTCCTCCTCCTCCTCCTCCTGCTCCTCCTCCTCTCCCCGACATGGAGCAGGGCTCAGAGACACCTCAGACGCTGCTAGCAAAGTCCAAAGGGCATCGGTTGCTCCTCCAAAGCGCACCCCCGACCCCCAGCAGGCCGCGTTGTCCAGCCAGCCCCTGGGCCTCCCCGGGGTGCCCGGCACAAAAGTGCAGACACCCACCTGACTGGCAATATCAGCTTGAGGACGTTTCTGCCACTCTAAGGACCCGCAGGCCAGCTGGGCCTCCGGGCAGGCAGGACAGAGAGCCCCGGAATCCGACGCGGCGGAGAGCTGGGTGTACGTCCCCACCAGGAGGCGGTCCCCACCTCCACGGCTCTCCCCTCGCGGGGAGCGGCAGCCGCAGGGCCTCAGAGAAGACACCAGGCTGGGCCCCCGCGGCACAGTGGGGGCACGTGCCCCGCGCGAGACTGCTGCGGCCGCCCTGCTGCCGGGTTCCTGGAGGGCTTCCTGGAAGCAGCGTCCACACCAAGCCCTTGGAAGGCCCAGGCGACGGAGGAGCCCGAGGTGGGGAGGAGCGAGTCAGGCAGGGGCCAAGGTGATGGGCCGGGCGGGGAGGAGCGTGTCACGCAGGGGCAGAGGACGGTGACAGGCCGGGCGGGAAGGAGCCGGTCAGGCAGGGGACCAGGACAGTGACGGGCCTGGCGGGGGAGGAGCGCCTCAGGCTGGGGCAGAGGAGACTGGGCTGGGTAGGGGTCAGGGTTACAGTTAGGGCGCCATTCACAATCGCAAAGATGTGGAAGCGCCCCGAGTGCCCATCGATCCACGGGTGCATTAATGAAATGTGGCGCGTGGACACCACGGAGTGCCGTTCAGCTATGAGGAACAGCGGTGAGAGGGCACCTCTCGTGTTCTCCCGGCCAGAGCTGGAACCCGTTCCAGTAAGCCAAGTGTCCCAAGAACGGACACAAGAGCGCCACGTGCGCGCGCTCGCCGGCAGATTGGTAGGAACCGATGGACACCTAAGTGGACACAGAGGAATCGCCTTCATCGGGTGGGTGTCGGGCGGGCGTGGGGAGGGGATGGGCGTGCACATCCATTAGGAATGGGGTGGGTGCGCACCAACCGGGGCATGGGCGCACTTGAAGCTCTGACCCGAGGGGGGAGGCGGGGACAGGGCGATGCAGCTGACCTTAACATTGGTACCCCCACCATACGCTGGGAGAAAATGAGAAATAAATGAATCAGAAAACGGGGGGGAGGGGGGCACGGGCAATACATGTCACCTCAATACGTGGACTCCCATGATCTGCTCGGAGAGAGAGAGAAAAGGAAATGTAATCATAGAGATAAGAGACACCTTTTCAGAAAATGAATCCGAAAAGAAAAGTAAAATGAGGCCTGTGGAGCAGGTCTGCGTGTGACTCCGGATCCCCCAACATCCAGTGCCACCACCAAAGATTCCTACGTGTAGCCCGTAGAACCCCAAAAGCAACGGGACGAGTTCTGGTCACATACTCGCTCAAAATGACGTCCTGGAATTCTCCTGGAACTCCCTCCCCTCTCAGCCTCTCAAGGTTTCCTCCAGCGTGTCGGTTCCCACAGACCAGACCTTTGGTCTGACACCTGACAGTCCAGATGCCACGCATGCTGCCGCGTGGCGGCGGTGTCACGGCTCGGGACAAGAGGAGGCCCCACGGTGCGGGCTGGGGCGCCAGGCACCGCGACGGGCGCTGAGGGTGGGGGTGATCCCCCGGACCGCCGCCGCGCTCCCAGAAAGGGGACAGAACAAGAGGCAAAAAACAAAAAAAACAAAAGCCTACAGCACCCGGTATTCCCGGGCGGGCTCCCATCCAAGTACTAACCAGGCCCCACCCTGCTTAGCTTCGGAGATCAGACTAGACCGGGCGCGTTCAGGCCGGCTTGGCCGGAGACGGTGGAGGGCGCCCCTGCCCCGCTCAAGAAGCCGAGCCTCTCTGCGCTTCCCCTCGCCGGCCGGGTCCGGCGGGCTCCGCGGGACTGGGGAGAGGGGCGGGGCGGCGTGGGGGGCTGTCCACACACACACACACACACACGCGTGCGCGCGCGCGCGAGATGGGCCTCCACGGGTGGACCCGCCAAGGTGGAGACCTTCCAGCCCCCCTCCTCTCCTCGCCTCGCCTCCTTCACCTACCCGCCCCCCACCCCCAGCGCGCCGCCGCTGCTGACTGCGCACGCGCGCGCGGGGCGCTCGACCTTTGCCCCCAGCCAGGGGCCGCCCTCCCCCACAAACCCTTTCAGCTGTGCCCCCCGCCCTGTGCGTGGGCTGCCGCCTATTCCCCAGGGCCAGGGCTGGGGCACAGCGCATGGGGGAGGGGAGCGAGTGTAGGGGCGTCTCTCGGGATGTGTCCCATGGGTGGGGTGGGGTGGGGTGGGGTGGGGTGGGGTGGGGTGGTTTGGGGGGCTCTGAAGAAATCAATCCCCTCTGTCTCCTCCCTCTGGAAAACCCCCAAGCCCTTGGAGAACTGCGGGCACCGCTACCGTGGGGGCCGGACCCTGCTCTGTGTCCTTCTCTGGCCCGGTCCAAGGGGCCTGGGCCTGGCCCGGGGTGGATTGGACCCCAACCACCCCGGGGTGTGGACTTGCTAAAAATCGGCGATGAGCTATTGGATTCGAGCTTCATCTGGGTCATTTCACTAATGAATGCTCCGAAAAGAGTTTCCTAATACATCTGTGAGGGTGGCAACTGAAAGAGAAATTTAAAGCTGACAGAATAGGCGAGGAAAGGCACAGGAGATTTCCAAACCCAGTAAGGAAGCCTTTCCCGAAATGGAAGAAAGAAAGGAGCAAATGAAAACACCGGTAGCCCGCCGGGGTCAGAGTCTGCTCCTTAGAGAAAGTACCCTGACCAGGTTCACCCGTGGGTGGGTGGCGAGCTAGCGGCATTCAGAAGAGCGAGGCCCGCAGTCTGTGCAGAAGACACCTGCACTCGGGCGTGTGTGGCGGCACGATTCACAAGCAGCTCAGATGTTAAACCAAGGAGAAGCCAGGGAGTTCCCAACGCCCCAGGTGTCCTCAGCCCACGACTGGCTGCTGTGAAAATGCGAAGCCCGGGTCCCGGTCTCAGAGCAGGACAACCAGGAGGTGTGATGTACACCCCGGGGTTCCCAGGAGGATCAGGCTGAAGCTTGGACTTGGCCTCAAAGTGTCCCCTCGCCTGGCCACCCCCTTCCCCTTCCTGCTCCTCTACTCCTGGTGCCCCTCCACCCAGGGGCCAGACCTTAAACAGTCACCCGCAAGAGAATCCTGGTCCCAAAGAAGCCTTCTGGGGGACCCGTGCTGAGAGAGGTTGTGGGCATGGCCCGCTGGGGCTCTGCCCGACCCAGGTCTGGGAGATGCAACCTCCCAGCTCTGGGTCCCTGCAGGAAGTGTCGGCAAGAACAGGGCCAGTCCTCCAAAGGCCCAGGTGCAGGGAGCCCAGGCCAAGCAGCCTGTGGAAGAAGCCACATGCCGTGCCACCCCGGGAACACGACTGTAGGTCACGGCCCCTGCCACCTCCTCCTCCTCCTCCTCCTCCTCCTGCTCCTCCTCCTCTCCCCGACATGGAGCAGGGCTCAGAGACACCTCAGACGCTGCTAGCAAAGTCCAAAGGGCATCGGTTGCTCCTCCAAAGCGCACCCCCGACCCCCAGCAGGCCGCGTTGTCCAGCCAGCCCCTGGGCCTCCCCGGGGTGCCCGGCACAAAAGTGCAGACACCCACCTGACTGGCAATATCAGCTTGAGGACGTTTCTGCCACTCTAAGGACCCGCAGGCCAGCTGGGCCTCCGGGCAGGCAGGACAGAGAGCCCCGGAATCCGACGCGGCGGAGAGCTGGGTGTACGTCCCCACCAGGAGGCGGTCCCCACCTCCACGGCTCTCCCCTCGCGGGGAGCGGCAGCCGCAGGGCCTCAGAGAAGACACCAGGCTGGGCCCCCGCGGCACAGTGGGGGCACGTGCCCCGCGCGAGACTGCTGCGGCCGCCCTGCTGCCGGGTTCCTGGAGGGCTTCCTGGAAGCAGCGTCCACACCAAGCCCTTGGAAGGCCCAGGCGACGGAGGAGCCCGAGGTGGGGAGGAGCGAGTCAGGCAGGGGCCAAGGTGATGGGCCGGGCGGGGAGGAGCGTGTCACGCAGGGGCAGAGGACGGTGACAGGCCGGGCGGGAAGGAGCCGGTCAGGCAGGGGACCAGGACAGTGACGGGCCTGGCGGGGGAGGAGCGCCTCAGGCTGGGGCAGAGGAGACTGGGCTGGGTAGGGGTCAGGGTTACAGTTAGGGCGCCATTCACAATCGCAAAGATGTGGAAGCGCCCCGAGTGCCCATCGATCCACGGGTGCATTAATGAAATGTGGCGCGTGGACACCACGGAGTGCCGTTCAGCTATGAGGAACAGCGGTGAGAGGGCACCTCTCGTGTTCTCCCGGCCAGAGCTGGAACCCGTTCCAGTAAGCCAAGTGTCCCAAGAACGGACACAAGAGCGCCACGTGCGCGCGCTCGCCGGCAGATTGGTAGGAACCGATGGACACCTAAGTGGACACAGAGGAATCGCCTTCATCGGGTGGGTGTCGGGCGGGCGTGGGGAGGGGATGGGCGTGCACATCCATTAGGAATGGGGTGGGTGCGCACCAACCGGGGCATGGGCGCACTTGAAGCTCTGACCCGAGGGGGGAGGCGGGGACAGGGCGATGCAGCTGACCTTAACATTGGTACCCCCACCATACGCTGGGAGAAAATGAGAAATAAATGAATCAGAAAACGGGGGGGAGGGGGGCACGGGCAATACATGTCACCTCAATACGTGGACTCCCATGATCTGCTCGGAGAGAGAGAGAAAAGGAAATGTAATCATAGAGATAAGAGACACCTTTTCAGAAAATGAATCCGAAAAGAAAAGTAAAATGAGGCCTGTGGAGCAGGTCTGCGTGTGACTCCGGATCCCCCAACATCCAGTGCCACCACCAAAGATTCCTACGTGTAGCCCGTAGAACCCCAAAAGCAACGGGACGAGTTCTGGTCACATACTCGCTCAAAATGACGTCCTGGAATTCTCCTGGAACTCCCTCCCCTCTCAGCCTCTCAAGGTTTCCTCCAGCGTGTCGGTTCCCACAGACCAGACCTTTGGTCTGACACCTGACAGTCCAGATGCCACGCATGCTGCCGCGTGGCGGCGGTGTCACGGCTCGGGACAAGAGGAGGCCCCACGGTGCGGGCTGGGGCGCCAGGCACCGCGACGGGCGCTGAGGGTGGGGGTGATCCCCCGGACCGCCGCCGCGCTCCCAGAAAGGGGACAGAACAAGAGGCAAAAAACAAAAAAAACAAAAGCCTACGGCACCCGGTATTCCCGGGCGGGCTCCCATCCAAGTACTAACCAGGCCCGACCCTGCTTAGCTTCGGAGATCAGACGAGACCGGGCGCGTTCAGGCCGGCTTGGCCGGAGACGGTGGAGGGCGCCCCTGCCCCGCTCAAGAAGCCGAGCCTCTCTGCGCTTCCCCTCGCCGGCCGGGTCCGGCGGGCTCCGCGGGACTGGGGAGAGGGGCGGGGCGGCGTGGGGGGCTGTCCACACACACACACACACACACGCGTGCGCGCGCGCGCGAGATGGGCCTCCACGGGTGGACCCGCCAAGGTGGAGACCTTCCAGCCCCCCTCCTCTCCTCGCCTCGCCTCCTTCACCTACCCGCCCCCCACCCCCAGCGCGCCGCCGCTGCTGACTGCGCACGCGCGCGCGGGGCGCTCGACCTTTGCCCCCAGCCAGGGGCCGCCCTCCCCCACAAACCCTTTCAGCTGTGCCCCCCGCCCTGTGCGTGGGCTGCCGCCTATTCCCCAGGGCCAGGGCTGGGGCACAGCGCATGGGGGAGGGGAGCGAGTGTAGGGGCGTCTCTCGGGATGTGTCCCATGGGTGGGGTGGGGTGGGGTGGGGTGGGGTGGGGTGGGGTGGTTTGGGGGGCTCTGAAGAAATCAATCCCCTCTGTCTCCTCCCTCTGGAAAACCCCCAAGCCCTTGGAGAACTGCGGGCACCGCTACCGTGGGGGCCGGACCCTGCTCTGTGTCCTTCTCTGGCCCGGTCCAAGGGGCCTGGGCCTGGCCCGGGGTGGATTGGACCCCAACCACCCCGGGGTGTGGACTTGCTAAAAATCGGCGATTAGCTATTGGATTCGAGCTTCATCTGGGTCATTTCACTAATGAATGCACCGAAAAGAGTTTCCTAATACATCTGTGAGGGTGGCAACTGAAAGAGAAATTTAAAGCTGACAGAATAGGCGAGGAAAGGCACAGGAGATTTCCAAACCCAGTAAGGAAGCCTTTCCCGAAATGGAAGAAAGAAAGGAAAAGGAGCAAATGAAAACACCGGTAGCCCGCCGGGGTCAGAGTCTGCTCATTAGAGAAAGTACCCTGACCAGGTTCACCCGTGGGTGGGTGGCGAGCTAGCGGCATTCAGAAGAGCGAGGCCCACAGTCTGTGCAGAAGACACCTGCACTCGGGCGTGTGTGGCGGCTCGATTCACAAGCAGCTCAGATGTTAAACCAAGGAGAAGCCAGGGAGTTCCCAACGCCCCAGGTGTCCTCAGCCCACGACTGGCTGCTGTGAAAATGCGAAGCCCGGGTCCCGGTCTCAGAGCAGGACAACCAGGAGGTGTGATGTACACCCCGGGGTTCCCAGGAGGATCAGGCTGAAGCTTGGACTTGGCCTCAAAGTGTCCCCTCGCCTGGCCACCCCCTTCCCCTTCCTGCTCCTCTACTCCTGGTGCCCCTCCACCCAGGGGCCAGACCTTAAACAGTCACCCGCAAGAGAATCCTGGTCCCAAAGAAGCCTTCTGGGGGACCCGTGCTGAGAGAGGTTGTGGGCATGGCCCGCTGGGGCTCTGCCCGACCCAGGTCTGGGAGATGCAACCTCCCAGCTCTGGGTCCCTGCAGGAAGTGTCGGCAAGAACAGGGCCAGTCCTCCAAAGGCCCAGGTGCAGGGAGCCCAGGCCAAGCAGCCTGTGGAAGAAGCCACATGCCGTGCCACCCCGGGAACACGACTGTAGGTCACGGCCCCTGCCACCTCCTCCTCCTCCTCCTCCTGCTCCTCCTCCTCTCCCCGACATGGAGCAGGGCTCAGAGACACCTCAGACGCTGCTAGCAAAGTCCAAAGGGCATCGGTTGCTCCTCCAAAGCGCACCCCCGACCCCCAGCAGGCCGCGTTGTCCAGCCAGCCCCTGGGCCTCCCCGGGGTGCCCGGCACAAAAGTGCAGACACCCACCTGACTGGCAATATCAGCTTGAGGACGTTTCTGCCACTCTAAGGACCCGCAGGCCAGCTGGGCCTCCGGGCAGGCAGGACAGAGAGCCCCGGAATCCGACGCGGCGGAGAGCTGGGTGTACGTCCCCACCAGGAGGCGGTCCCCACCTCCACGGCTCTCCCCTCGCGGGGAGCGGCAGCCGCAGGGCCTCAGAGAAGACACCAGGCTGGGCCCCCGCGGCACAGTGGGGGCACGTGCCCCGCGCGAGACTGCTGCGGCCGCCCTGCTGCCGGGTTCCTGGAGGGCTTCCTGGAAGCAGCGTCCACACCAAGCCCTTGGAAGGCCCAGGCGACGGAGGAGCCCGAGGTGGGGAGGAGCGAGTCAGGCAGGGGCCAAGGTGATGGGCCGGGCGGGGAGGAGCGTGTCACGCAGGGGCAGAGGACGGTGACAGGCCGGGCGGGAAGGAGCCGGTCAGGCAGGGGACCAGGACAGTGACGGGCCTGGCGGGGGAGGAGCGCCTCAGGCTGGGGCAGAGGAGACTGGGCTGGGTAGGGGTCAGGGTTACAGTTAGGGCGCCATTCACAATCGCAAAGATGTGGAAGCGCCCCGAGTGCCCATCGATCCACGGGTGCATTAATGAAATGTGGCGCGTGGACACCACGGAGTGCCGTTCAGCTATGAGGAACAGCGGTGAGAGGGCACCTCTCGTGTTCTCCCGGCCAGAGCTGGAACCCGTTCCAGTAAGCCAAGTGTCCCAAGAACGGACACAAGAGCGCCACGTGCGCGCGCTCGCCGGCAGATTGGTAGGAACCGATGGACACCTAAGTGGACACAGAGGAATCGCCTTCATCGGGTGGGTGTCGGGCGGGCGTGGGGAGGGGATGGGCGTGCACATCCATTAGGAATGGGGTGGGTGCGCACCAACCGGGGCATGGGCGCACTTGAAGCTCTGACCCGAGGGGGGAGGCGGGGACAGGGCGATGCAGCTGACCTTAACATTGGTACCCCCACCATACGCTGGGAGAAAATGAGAAATAAATGAATCAGAAAACGGGGGGGAGGGGGGCACGGGCAATACATGTCACCTCAATACGTGGACTCCCATGATCTGCTCGGAGAGAGAGAGAAAAGGAAATGTAATCATAGAGATAAGAGACACCTTTTCAGAAAATGAATCCGAAAAGAAAAGTAAAATGAGGCCTGTGGAGCAGGTCTGCGTGTGACTCCGGATCCCCCAACATCCAGTGCCACCACCAAAGATTCCTACGTGTAGCCCGTAGAACCCCAAAAGCAACGGGACGAGTTCTGGTCACATACTCGCTCAAAATGACGTCCTGGAATTCTCCTGGAACTCCCTCCCCTCTCAGCCTCTCAAGGTTTCCTCCAGCGTGTCGGTTCCCACAGACCAGACCTTTGGTCTGACACCTGACAGTCCAGATGCCACGCATGCTGCCGCGTGGCGGCGGTGTCACGGCTCGGGACAAGAGGAGGCCCCACGGTGCGGGCTGGGGCGCCAGGCACCGCGACGGGCGCTGAGGGTGGGGGTGATCCCCCGGACCGCCGCCGCGCTCCCAGAAAGGGGACAGAACAAGAGGCAAAAAACAAAAAAAACAAAAGCCTACGGCACCCGGTATTCCCGGGCGGGCTCCCATCCAAGTACTAACCAGGCCCCACCCTGCTTAGCTTCGGAGATCAGACGAGACCGGGCGCGTTCAGGCCGGCTTGGCCGGAGACGGTGGAGGGCGCCCCTGCCCCGCTCAAGAAGCCGAGCCTCTCTGCGCTTCCCCTCGCCGGCCGGGTCCGGCGGGCTCCGCGGGACTGGGGAGAGGGGCGGGGCGGCGTGGGGGGCTGTCCACACACACACACACACACACGCGTGCGCGCGCGCGCGAGATGGGCCTCCACGGGTGGACCCGCCAAGGTGGAGACCTTCCAGCCCCCCTCCTCTCCTCGCCTCGCCTCCTTCACCTACCCGCCCCCCACCCCCAGCGCGCCGCCGCTGCTGACTGCGCACGCGCGCGCGGGGCGCTCGACCTTTGCCCCCAGCCAGGGGCCGCCCTCCCCCACAAACCCTTTCAGCTGTGCCCCCCGCCCTGTGCGTGGGCTGCCGCCTATTCCCCAGGGCCAGGGCTGGGGCACAGCGCATGGGGGAGGGGAGCGAGTGTAGGGGCGTCTCTCGGGATGTGTCCCATGGGTGGGGTGGGGTGGGGTGGGGTGGGGTGGGGTGGGGTGGTTTGGGGGGCTCTGAAGAAATCAATCCCCTCTGTCTCCTCCCTCTGGAAAACCCCCAAGCCCTTGGAGAACTGCGGGCACCGCTACCGTGGGGGCCGGACCCTGCTCTGTGTCCTTCTCTGGCCCGGTCCAAGGGGCCTGGGCCTGGCCCGGGGTGGATTGGACCCCAACCACCCCGGGGTGTGGACTTGCTAAAAATCGGCGATGAGCTATTGGATTCGAGCTTCATCTGGGTCATTTCACTAATGAATGCTCCGAAAAGAGTTTCCTAATACATCTGTGAGGGTGGCAACTGAAAGAGAAATTTAAAGCTGACAGAATAGGCGAGGAAAGGCACAGGAGATTTCCAAACCCAGTAAGGAAGCCTTTCCCGAAATGGAAGAAAGAAAGGAGCAAATGAAAACACCGGTAGCCCGCCGGGGTCAGAGTCTGCTCCTTAGAGAAAGTACCCTGACCAGGTTCACCCGTGGGTGGGTGGCGAGCTAGCGGCATTCAGAAGAGCGAGGCCCGCAGTCTGTGCAGAAGACACCTGCACTCGGGCGTGTGTGGCGGCACGATTCACAAGCAGCTCAGATGTTAAACCAAGGAGAAGCCAGGGAGTTCCCAACGCCCGAGGTGTCCTCAGCCCACGACTGGCTGCTGTGAAAATGCGAAGCCCGGGTCCCGGTCTCAGAGCAGGACAACCAGGAGGTGTGATGTACACCCCGGGGTTCCCAGGAGGATCAGGCTGAAGCTTGGACTTGGCCTCAAAGTGTCCCCTCGCCTGGCCACCCCCTTCCCCTTCCTGCTCCTCTACTCCTGGTGCCCCTCCACCCAGGGGCCAGACCTTAAACAGTCACCCGCAAGAGAATCCTGGTCCCAAAGAAGCCTTCTGGGGGACCCGTGCTGAGAGAGGTTGTGGGCATGGCCCGCTGGGGCTCTGCCCGACCCAGGTCTGGGAGATGCAACCTCCCAGCTCTGGGTCCCTGCAGGAAGTGTCGGCAAGAACAGGGCCAGTCCTCCAAAGGCCCAGGTGCAGGGAGCCCAGGCCAAGCAGCCTGTGGAAGAAGCCACATGCCGTGCCACCCCGGGAACACGACTGTAGGTCACGGCCCCTGCCACCTCCTCCTCCTCCTCCTCCTCCTCCTGCTCCTCCTCCTCTCCCCGACATGGAGCAGGGCTCAGAGACACCTCAGACGCTGCTAGCAAAGTCCAAAGGGCATCGGTTGCTCCTCCAAAGCGCACCCCCGACCCCCAGCAGGCCGCGTTGTCCAGCCAGCCCCTGGGCCTCCCCGGGGTGCCCGGCACAAAAGTGCAGACACCCACCTGACTGGCAATATCAGCTTGAGGACGTTTCTGCCACTCTAAGGACCCGCAGGCCAGCTGGGCCTCCGGGCAGGCAGGACAGAGAGCCCCGGAATCCGACGCGGCGGAGAGCTGGGTGTACGTCCCCACCAGGAGGCGGTCCCCACCTCCACGGCTCTCCCCTCGCGGGGAGCGGCAGCCGCAGGGCCTCAGAGAAGACACCAGGCTGGGCCCCCGCGGCACAGTGGGGGCACGTGCCCCGCGCGAGACTGCTGCGGCCGCCCTGCTGCCGGGTTCCTGGAGGGCTTCCTGGAAGCAGCGTCCACACCAAGCCCTTGGAAGGCCCAGGCGACGGAGGAGCCCGAGGTGGGGAGGAGCGAGTCAGGCAGGGGCCAAGGTGATGGGCCGGGCGGGGAGGAGCGTGTCACGCAGGGGCAGAGGACGGTGACAGGCCGGGCGGGAAGGAGCCGGTCAGGCAGGGGACCAGGACAGTGACGGGCCTGGCGGGGGAGGAGCGCCTCAGGCTGGGGCAGAGGAGACTGGGCTGGGTAGGGGTCAGGGTTACAGTTAGGGCGCCATTCACAATCGCAAAGATGTGGAAGCGCCCCGAGTGCCCATCGATCCACGGGTGCATTAATGAAATGTGGCGCGTGGACACCACGGAGTGCCGTTCAGCTATGAGGAACAGCGGTGAGAGGGCACCTCTCGTGTTCTCCCGGCCAGAGCTGGAACCCGTTCCAGTAAGCCAAGTGTCCCAAGAACGGACACAAGAGCGCCACGTGCGCGCGCTCGCCGGCAGATTGGTAGGAACCGATGGACACCTAAGTGGACACAGAGGAATCGCCTTCATCGGGTGGGTGTCGGGCGGGCGTGGGGAGGGGATGGGCGTGCACATCCATTAGGAATGGGGTGGGTGCGCACCAACCGGGGCATGGGCGCACTTGAAGCTCTGACCCGAGGGGGGAGGCGGGGACAGGGCGATGCAGCTGACCTTAACATTGGTACCCCCACCATACGCTGGGAGAAAATGAGAAATAAATGAATCAGAAAACGGGGGGGAGGGGGGCACGGGCAATACATGTCACCTCAATACGTGGACTCCCATGATCTGCTCGGAGAGAGAGAGAAAAGGAAATGTAATCATAGAGATAAGAGACACCTTTTCAGAAAATGAATCCGAAAAGAAAAGTAAAATGAGGCCTGTGGAGCAGGTCTGCGTGTGACTCCGGATCCCCCAACATCCAGTGCCACCACCAAAGATTCCTACGTGTAGCCCGTAGAACCCCAAAAGCAACGGGACGAGTTCTGGTCACATACTCGCTCAAAATGACGTCCTGGAATTCTCCTGGAACTCCCTCCCCTCTCAGCCTCTCAAGGTTTCCTCCAGCGTGTCGGTTCCCACAGACCAGACCTTTGGTCTGACACCTGACAGTCCAGATGCCACGCATGCTGCCGCGTGGCGGCGGTGTCACGGCTCGGGACAAGAGGAGGCCCCACGGTGCGGGCTGGGGCGCCAGGCACCGCGACGGGCGCTGAGGGTGGGGGTGATCCCCCGGACCGCCGCCGCGCTCCCAGAAAGGGGACAGAACAAGAGGCAAAAAACAAAAAAAACAAAAGCCTACGGCACCCGGTATTCCCGGGCGGGCTCCCATCCAAGTACTAACCAGGCCCCACCCTGCTTAGCTTCGGAGATCAGACGAGACCGGGCGCGTTCAGGCCGGCTTGGCCGGAGACGGTGGAGGGCGCCCCTGCCCCGCTCAAGAAGCCGAGCCTCTCTGCGCTTCCCCTCGCCGGCCGGGTCCGGCGGGCTCCGCGGGACTGGGGAGAGGGGCGGGGCGGCGTGGGGGGCTGTCCACACACACACACACACACACGCGTGCGCGCGCGCGCGAGATGGGCCTCCACGGGTGGACCCGCCAAGGTGGAGACCTTCCAGCCCCCCTCCTCTCCTCGCCTCGCCTCCTTCACCTACCCGCCCCCCACCCCCAGCGCGCCGCCGCTGCTGACTGCGCACGCGCGCGCGGGGCGCTCGACCTTTGCCCCCAGCCAGGGGCCGCCCTCCCCCACAAACCCTTTCAGCTGTGCCCCCCGCCCTGTGCGTGGGCTGCCGCCTATTCCCCAGGGCCAGGGCTGGGGCACAGCGCATGGGGGAGGGGAGCGAGTGTAGGGGCGTCTCTCGGGATGTGTCCCATGGGTGGGGTGGGGTGGGGTGGGGTGGGGTGGGGTGGGGTGGTTTGGGGGGCTCTGAAGAAATCAATCCCCTCTGTCTCCTCCCTCTGGAAAACCCCCAAGCCCTTGGAGAACTGCGGGCACCGCTACCGTGGGGGCCGGACCCTGCTCTGTGTCCTTCTCTGGCCCGGTCCAAGGGGCCTGGGCCTGGCCCGGGGTGGATTGGACCCCAACCACCCCGGGGTGTGGACTTGCTAAAAATCGGCGATGAGCTATTGGATTCGAGCTTCATCTGGGTCATTTCACTAATGAATGCTCCGAAAAGAGTTTCCTAATACATCTGTGAGGGTGGCAACTGAAAGAGAAATTTAAAGCTGACAGAATAGGCGAGGAAAGGCACAGGAGATTTCCAAACCCAGTAAGGAAGCCTTTCCCGAAATGGAAGAAAGAAAGGAGCAAATGAAAACACCGGTAGCCCGCCGGGGTCAGAGTCTGCTCCTTAGAGAAAGTACCCTGACCAGGTTCACCCGTGGGTGGGTGGCGAGCTAGCGGCATTCAGAAGAGCGAGGCCCGCAGTCTGTGCAGAAGACACCTGCACTCGGGCGTGTGTGGCGGCACGATTCACAAGCAGCTCAGATGTTAAACCAAGGAGAAGCCAGGGAGTTCCCAACGCCCCAGGTGTCCTCAGCCCACGACTGGCTGCTGTGAAAATGCGAAGCCCGGGTCCCGGTCTCAGAGCAGGACAACCAGGAGGTGTGATGTACACCCCGGGGTTCCCAGGAGGATCAGGCTGAAGCTTGGACTTGGCCTCAAAGTGTCCCCTCGCCTGGCCACCCCCTTCCCCTTCCTGCTCCTCTACTCCTGGTGCCCCTCCACCCAGGGGCCAGACCTTAAACAGTCACCCGCAAGAGAATCCTGGTCCCAAAGAAGCCTTCTGGGGGACCCGTGCTGAGAGAGGTTGTGGGCATGGCCCGCTGGGGCTCTGCCCGACCCAGGTCTGGGAGATGCAACCTCCCAGCTCTGGGTCCCTGCAGGAAGTGTCGGCAAGAACAGGGCCAGTCCTCCAAAGGCCCAGGTGCAGGGAGCCCAGGCCAAGCAGCCTGTGGAAGAAGCCACATGCCGTGCCACCCCGGGAACACGACTGTAGGTCACGGCCCCTGCCACCTCCTCCTCCTCCTCCTCCTCCTCCTGCTCCTCCTCCTCTCCCCGACATGGAGCAGGGCTCAGAGACACCTCAGACGCTGCTAGCAAAGTCCAAAGGGCATCGGTTGCTCCTCCAAAGCGCACCCCCGACCCCCAGCAGGCCGCGTTGTCCAGCCAGCCCCTGGGCCTCCCCGGGGTGCCCGGCACAAAAGTGCAGACACCCACCTGACTGGCAATATCAGCTTGAGGACGTTTCTGCCACTCTAAGGACCCGCAGGCCAGCTGGGCCTCCGGGCAGGCAGGACAGAGAGCCCCGGAATCCGACGCGGCGGAGAGCTGGGTGTACGTCCCCACCAGGAGGCGGTCCCCACCTCCACGGCTCTCCCCTCGCGGGGAGCGGCAGCCGCAGGGCCTCAGAGAAGACACCAGGCTGGGCCCCCGCGGCACAGTGGGGGCACGTGCCCCGCGCGAGACTGCTGCGGCCGCCCTGCTGCCGGGTTCCTGGAGGGCTTCCTGGAAGCAGCGTCCACACCAAGCCCTTGGAAGGCCCAGGCGACGGAGGAGCCCGAGGTGGGGAGGAGCGAGTCAGGCAGGGGCCAAGGTGATGGGCCGGGCGGGGAGGAGCGTGTCACGCAGGGGCAGAGGACGGTGACAGGCCGGGCGGGAAGGAGCCGGTCAGGCAGGGGACCAGGACAGTGACGGGCCTGGCGGGGGAGGAGCGCCTCAGGCTGGGGCAGAGGAGACTGGGCTGGGTAGGGGTCAGGGTTACAGTTAGGGCGCCATTCACAATCGCAAAGATGTGGAAGCGCCCCGAGTGCCCATCGATCCACGGGTGCATTAATGAAATGTGGCGCGTGGACACCACGGAGTGCCGTTCAGCTATGAGGAACAGCGGTGAGAGGGCACCTCTCGTGTTCTCCCGGCCAGAGCTGGAACCCGTTCCAGTAAGCCAAGTGTCCCAAGAACGGACACAAGAGCGCCACGTGCGCGCGCTCGCCGGCAGATTGGTAGGAACCGATGGACACCTAAGTGGACACAGAGGAATCGCCTTCATCGGGTGGGTGTCGGGCGGGCGTGGGGAGGGGATGGGCGTGCACATCCATTAGGAATGGGGTGGGTGCGCACCAACCGGGGCATGGGCGCACTTGAAGCTCTGACCCGAGGGGGGAGGCGGGGACAGGGCGATGCAGCTGACCTTAACATTGGTACCCCCACCATACGCTGGGAGAAAATGAGAAATAAATGAATCAGAAAACGGGGGGGAGGGGGGCACGGGCAATACATGTCACCTCAATACGTGGACTCCCATGATCTGCTCGGAGAGAGAGAGAAAAGGAAATGTAATCATAGAGATAAGAGACACCTTTTCAGAAAATGAATCCGAAAAGAAAAGTAAAATGAGGCCTGTGGAGCAGGTCTGCGTGTGACTCCGGATCCCCCAACATCCAGTGCCACCACCAAAGATTCCTACGTGTAGCCCGTAGAACCCCAAAAGCAACGGGACGAGTTCTGGTCACATACTCGCTCAAAATGACGTCCTGGAATTCTCCTGGAACTCCCTCCCCTCTCAGCCTCTCAAGGTTTCCTCCAGCGTGTCGGTTCCCACAGACCAGACCTTTGGTCTGACACCTGACAGTCCAGATGCCACGCATGCTGCCGCGTGGCGGCGGTGTCACGGCTCGGGACAAGAGGAGGCCCCACGGTGCGGGCTGGGGCGCCAGGCACCGCGACGGGCGCTGAGGGTGGGGGTGATCCCCCGGACCGCCGCCGCGCTCCCAGAAAGGGGACAGAACAAGAGGCAAAAAACAAAAAAAACAAAAGCCTACGGCACCCGGTATTCCCGGGCGGGCTCCCATCCAAGTACTAACCAGGCCCCACCCTGCTTAGCTTCGGAGATCAGACGAGACCGGGCGCGTTCAGGCCGGCTTGGCCGGAGACGGTGGAGGGCGCCCCTGCCCCGCTCAAGAAGCCGAGCCTCTCTGCGCTTCCCCTCGCCGGCCGGGTCCGGCGGGCTCCGCGGGACTGGGGAGAGGGGCGGGGCGGCGTGGGGGCTGTCCACACACACACACACACACACACACACACGCGTGCGCGCGCGCGCGAGATGGGCCTCCACGGGTGGACCCGCCAAGGTGGAGACCTTCCAGCCCCCCTCCTCTCCTCGCCTCGCCTCCTTCACCTACCCGCCCCCCACCCCCAGCGCGCCGCCGCTGCTGACTGCGCACGCGCGCGCGGGGCGCTCGACCTTTGCCCCCAGCCAGGGGCCGCCCTCCCCCACAAACCCTTTCAGCTGTGCCCCCCGCCCTGTGCGTGGGCTGCCGCCTATTCCCCAGGGCCAGGGCTGGGGCACAGCGCATGGGGGAGGGGAGCGAGTGTAGGGGCGTCTCTCGGGATGTGTCCCATGGGTGGGGTGGGGTGGGGTGGGGTGGGGTGGGGTGGGGTGGTTTGGGGGGCTCTGAAGAAATCAATCCCCTCTGTCTCCTCCCTCTGGAAAACCCCCAAGCCCTTGGAGAACTGCGGGCACCGCTACCGTGGGGGCCGGACCCTGCTCTGTGTCCTTCTCTGGCCCGGTCCAAGGGGCCTGGGCCTGGCCCGGGGTGGATTGGACCCCAACCACCCCGGGGTGTGGACTTGCTAAAAATCGGCGATTAGCTATTGGATTCGAGCTTCATCTGGGTCATTTCACTAATGAATGCACCGAAAAGAGTTTCCTAATACATCTGTGAGGGTGGCAACTGAAAGAGAAATTTAAAGCTGACAGAATAGGCGAGGAAAGGCACAGGAGATTTCCAAACCCAGTAAGGAAGCCTTTCCCGAAATGGAAGAAAGAAAGGAGCAAATGAAAACACCGGTAGCCCGCCGGGGTCAGAGTCTGCTCATTAGAGAAAGTACCCTGACCAGGTTCACCCGTGGGTGGGTGGCGAGCTAGCGGCATTCAGAAGAGCGAGGCCCACAGTCTGTGCAGAAGACACCTGCACTCGGGCGTGTGTGGCGGCTCGATTCACAAGCAGCTCAGATGTTAAACCAAGGAGAAGCCAGGGAGTTCCCAACGCCCCAGGTGTCCTCAGCCCACGACTGGCTGCTGTGAAAATGCGAAGCCCGGGTCCCGGTCTCAGAGCAGGACAACCAGGAGGTGTGATGTACACCCCGGGGTTCCCAGGAGGATCAGGCTGAAGCTTGGACTTGGCCTCAAAGTGTCCCCTCGCCTGGCCACCCCCTTCCCCTTCCTGCTCCTCTACTCCTGGTGCCCCTCCACCCAGGGGCCAGACCTTAAACAGTCACCCGCAAGAGAATCCTGGTCCCAAAGAAGCCTTCTGGGGGACCCGTGCTGAGAGAGGTTGTGGGCATGGCCCGCTGGGGCTCTGCCCGACGCAGGTCTGGGAGATGCAACCTCCCAGCTCTGGGTCCCTGCAGGAAGTGTCGGCAAGAACAGGGCCAGTCCTCCAAAGGCCCAGGTGCAGGGAGCCCAGGCCAAGCAGCCTGTGGAAGAAGCCACATGCCGTGCCACCCCGGGAACACGACTGTAGGTCACGGCCCCTGCCACCTCCTCCTCCTCCTCCTCCTCCTCCTGCTCCTCCTCCTCTCCCCGACATGGAGCAGGGCTCAGAGACACCTCAGACGCTGCTAGCAAAGTCCAAAGGGCATCGGTTGCTCCTCCAAAGCGCACCCCCGACCCCCAGCAGGCCGCGTTGTCCAGCCAGCCCCTGGGCCTCCCCGGGGTGCCCGGCACAAAAGTGCAGACACCCACCTGACTGGCAATATCAGCTTGAGGACGTTTCTGCCACTCTAAGGACCCGCAGGCCAGCTGGGCCTCCGGGCAGGCAGGACAGAGAGCCCCGGAATCCGACGCGGCGGAGAGCTGGGTGTACGTCCCCACCAGGAGGCGGTCCCCACCTCCACGGCTCTCCCCTCGCGGGGAGCGGCAGCCGCAGGGCCTCAGAGAAGACACCAGGCTGGGCCCCCGCGGCACAGTGGGGGCACGTGCCCCGCGCGAGACTGCTGCGGCCGCCCTGCTGCCGGGTTCCTGGAGGGCTTCCTGGAAGCAGCGTCCACACCAAGCCCTTGGAAGGCCCAGGCGACGGAGGAGCCCGAGGTGGGGAGGAGCGAGTCAGGCAGGGGCCAAGGTGATGGGCCGGGCGGGGAGGAGCGTGTCACGCAGGGGCAGAGGACGGTGACAGGCCGGGCGGGAAGGAGCCGGTCAGGCAGGGGACCAGGACAGTGACGGGCCTGGCGGGGGAGGAGCGCCTCAGGCTGGGGCAGAGGAGACTGGGCTGGGTAGGGGTCAGGGTTACAGTTAGGGCGCCATTCACAATCGCAAAGATGTGGAAGCGCCCCGAGTGCCCATCGATCCACGGGTGCATTAATGAAATGTGGCGCGTGGACACCACGGAGTGCCGTTCAGCTATGAGGAACAGCGGTGAGAGGGCACCTCTCGTGTTCTCCCGGCCAGAGCTGGAACCCGTTCCAGTAAGCCAAGTGTCCCAAGAACGGACACAAGAGCGCCACGTGCGCGCGCTCGCCGGCAGATTGGTAGGAACCGATGGACACCTAAGTGGACACAGAGGAATCGCCTTCATCGGGTGGGTGTCGGGCGGGCGTGGGGAGGGGATGGGCGTGCACATCCATTAGGAATGGGGTGGGTGCGCACCAACCGGGGCATGGGCGCACTTGAAGCTCTGACCCGAGGGGGGAGGCGGGGACAGGGCGATGCAGCTGACCTTAACATTGGTACCCCCACCATACGCTGGGAGAAAATGAGAAATAAATGAATCAGAAAACGGGGGGGAGGGGGGCACGGGCAATACATGTCACCTCAATACGTGGACTCCCATGATCTGCTCGGAGAGAGAGAGAAAAGGAAATGTAATCATAGAGATAAGAGACACCTTTTCAGAAAATGAATCCGAAAAGAAAAGTAAAATGAGGCCTGTGGAGCAGGTCTGCGTGTGACTCCGGATCCCCCAACATCCAGTGCCACCACCAAAGATTCCTACGTGTAGCCCGTAGAACCCCAAAAGCAACGGGACGAGTTCTGGTCACATACTCGCTCAAAATGACGTCCTGGAATTCTCCTGGAACTCCCTCCCCTCTCAGCCTCTCAAGGTTTCCTCCAGCGTGTCGGTTCCCACAGACCAGACCTTTGGTCTGACACCTGACAGTCCAGATGCCACGCATGCTGCCGCGTGGCGGCGGTGTCACGGCTCGGGACAAGAGGAGGCCCCACGGTGCGGGCTGGGGCGCCAGGCACCGCGACGGGCGCTGAGGGTGGGGGTGATCCCCCGGACCGCCGCCGCGCTCCCAGAAAGGGGACAGAACAAGAGGCAAAAAACAAAAAAAACAAAAGCCTACGGCACCCGGTATTCCCGGGCGGTCTCCCATCCAAGTACTAACCAGGCCCGACCCTGCTTAGCTTCGGAGATCAGACGAGACCGGGCGCGTTCAGGCCGGCTTGGCCGGAGACGGTGGAGGGCGCCCCTGCCCCGCTCAAGAAGCCGAGCCTCTCTGCGCTTCCCCTCGCCGGCCGGGTCCGGCGGGCTCCGCGGGACTGGGGAGAGGGGCGGGGCGGCGTGGGGGGCTGTCCACACACACACACACACACACGCGTGCGCGCGCGCGCGAGATGGGCCTCCACGGGTGGACCCGCCAAGGTGGAGACCTTCCAGCCCCCCTCCTCTCCTCGCCTCGCCTCCTTCACCTACCCGCCCCCCACCCCCAGCGCGCCGCCGCTGCTGACTGCGCACGCGCGCGCGGGGCGCTCGACCTTTGCCCCCAGCCAGGGGCCGCCCTCCCCCACAAACCCTTTCAGCTGTGCCCCCCGCCCTGTGCGTGGGCTGCCGCCTATTCCCCAGGGCCAGGGCTGGGGCACAGCGCATGGGGGAGGGGAGCGAGTGTAGGGGCGTCTCTCGGGATGTGTCCCATGGGTGGGGTGGGGTGGGGTGGGGTGGGGTGGGGTGGGGTGGTTTGGGGGGCTCTGAAGAAATCAATCCCCTCTGTCTCCTCCCTCTGGAAAACCCCCAAGCCCTTGGAGAACTGCGGGCACCGCTACCGTGGGGGCCGGACCCTGCTCTGTGTCCTTCTCTGGCCCGGTCCAAGGGGCCTGGGCCTGGCCCGGGGTGGATTGGACCCCAACCACCCCGGGGTGTGGACTTGCTAAAAATCGGCGATGAGCTATTGGATTCGAGCTTCATCTGGGTCATTTCACTAATGAATGCTCCGAAAAGAGTTTCCTAATACATCTGTGAGGGTGGCAACTGAAAGAGAAATTTAAAGCTGACAGAATAGGCGAGGAAAGGCACAGGAGATTTCCAAACCCAGTAAGGAAGCCTTTCCCGAAATGGAAGAAAGAAAGGAGCAAATGAAAACACCGGTAGCCCGCCGGGGTCAGAGTCTGCTCCTTAGAGAAAGTACCCTGACCAGGTTCACCCGTGGGTGGGTGGCGAGCTAGCGGCATTCAGAAGAGCGAGGCCCGCAGTCTGTGCAGAAGACACCTGCACTCGGGCGTGTGTGGCGGCACGATTCACAAGCAGCTCAGATGTTAAACCAAGGAGAAGCCAGGGAGTTCCCAACGCCCCAGGTGTCCTCAGCCCACGACTGGCTGCTGTGAAAATGCGAAGCCCGGGTCCCGGTCTCAGAGCAGGACAACCAGGAGGTGTGATGTACACCCCGGGGTTCCCAGGAGGATCAGGCTGAAGCTTGGACTTGGCCTCAAAGTGTCCCCTCGCCTGGCCACCCCCTTCCCCTTCCTGCTCCTCTACTCCTGGTGCCCCTCCACCCAGGGGCCAGACCTTAAACAGTCACCCGCAAGAGAATCCTGGTCCCAAAGAAGCCTTCTGGGGGACCCGTGCTGAGAGAGGTTGTGGGCATGGCCCGCTGGGGCTCTGCCCGACCCAGGTCTGGGAGATGCAACCTCCCAGCTCTGGGTCCCTGCAGGAAGTGTCGGCAAGAACAGGGCCAGTCCTCCAAAGGCCCAGGTGCAGGGAGCCCAGGCCAAGCAGCCTGTGGAAGAAGCCACATGCCGTGCCACCCCGGGAACACGACTGTAGGTCACGGCCCCTGCCACCTCCTCCTCCTCCTCCTCCTCCTCCTGCTCCTCCTCCTCTCCCCGACATGGAGCAGGGCTCAGAGACACCTCAGACGCTGCTAGCAAAGTCCAAAGGGCATCGGTTGCTCCTCCAAAGCGCACCCCCGACCCCCAGCAGGCCGCGTTGTCCAGCCAGCCCCTGGGCCTCCCCGGGGTGCCCGGCACAAAAGTGCAGACACCCACCTGACTGGCAATATCAGCTTGAGGACGTTTCTGCCACTCTAAGGACCCGCAGGCCAGCTGGGCCTCCGGGCAGGCAGGACAGAGAGCCCCGGAATCCGACGCGGCGGAGAGCTGGGTGTACGTCCCCACCAGGAGGCGGTCCCCACCTCCACGGCTCTCCCCTCGCGGGGAGCGGCAGCCGCAGGGCCTCAGAGAAGACACCAGGCTGGGCCCCCGCGGCACAGTGGGGGCACGTGCCCCGCGCGAGACTGCTGCGGCCGCCCTGCTGCCGGGTTCCTGGAGGGCTTCCTGGAAGCAGCGTCCACACCAAGCCCTTGGAAGGCCCAGGCGACGGAGGAGCCCGAGGTGGGGAGGAGCGAGTCAGGCAGGGGCCAAGGTGATGGGCCGGGCGGGGAGGAGCGTGTCACGCAGGGGCAGAGGACGGTGACAGGCCGGGCGGGAAGGAGCCGGTCAGGCAGGGGACCAGGACAGTGACGGGCCTGGCGGGGGAGGAGCGCCTCAGGCTGGGGCAGAGGAGACTGGGCTGGGTAGGGGTCAGGGTTACAGTTAGGGCGCCATTCACAATCGCAAAGATGTGGAAGCGCCCCGAGTGCCCATCGATCCACGGGTGCATTAATGAAATGTGGCGCGTGGACACCACGGAGTGCCGTTCAGCTATGAGGAACAGCGGTGAGAGGGCACCTCTCGTGTTCTCCCGGCCAGAGCTGGAACCCGTTCCAGTAAGCCAAGTGTCCCAAGAACGGACACAAGAGCGCCACGTGCGCGCGCTCGCCGGCAGATTGGTAGGAACCGATGGACACCTAAGTGGACACAGAGGAATCGCCTTCATCGGGTGGGTGTCGGGCGGGCGTGGGGAGGGGATGGGCGTGCACATCCATTAGGAATGGGGTGGGTGCGCACCAACCGGGGCATGGGCGCACTTGAAGCTCTGACCCGAGGGGGGAGGCGGGGACAGGGCGATGCAGCTGACCTTAACATTGGTACCCCCACCATACGCTGGGAGAAAATGAGAAATAAATGAATCAGAAAACGGGGGGGAGGGGGGCACGGGCAATACATGTCACCTCAATACGTGGACTCCCATGATCTGCTCGGAGAGAGAGAGAAAAGGAAATGTAATCATAGAGATAAGAGACACCTTTTCAGAAAATGAATCCGAAAAGAAAAGTAAAATGAGGCCTGTGGAGCAGGTCTGCGTGTGACTCCGGATCCCCCAACATCCAGTGCCACCACCAAAGATTCCTACGTGTAGCCCGTAGAACCCCAAAAGCAACGGGACGAGTTCTGGTCACATACTCGCTCAAAATGACGTCCTGGAATTCTCCTGGAACTCCCTCCCCTCTCAGCCTCTCAAGGTTTCCTCCAGCGTGTCGGTTCCCACAGACCAGACCTTTGGTCTGACACCTGACAGTCCAGATGCCACGCATGCTGCCGCGTGGCGGCGGTGTCACGGCTCGGGACAAGAGGAGGCCCCACGGTGCGGGCTGGGGCGCCAGGCACCGCGACGGGCGCTGAGGGTGGGGGTGATCCCCCGGACCGCCGCCGCGCTCCCAGAAAGGGGACAGAACAAGAGGCAAAAAACAAAAAAAACAAAAGCCTACGGCACCCGGTATTCCCGGGCGGGCTCCCATCCAAGTACTAACCAGGCCCCACCCTGCTTAGCTTCGGAGATCAGACGAGACCGGGCGCGTTCAGGCCGGCTTGGCCGGAGACGGTGGAGGGCGCCCCTGCCCCGCTCAAGAAGCCGAGCCTCTCTGCGCTTCCCCTCGCCGGCCGGGTCCGGCGGGCTCCGCGGGACTGGGGAGAGGGGCGGGGCGGCGTGGGGGGCTGTCCACACACACACACACACACACGCGTGCGCGCGCGCGCGAGATGGGCCTCCACGGGTGGACCCGCCAAGGTGGAGACCTTCCAGCCCCCCTCCTCTCCTCGCCTCGCCTCCTTCACCTACCCGCCCCCCACCCCCAGCGCGCCGCCGCTGCTGACTGCGCACGCGCGCGCGGGGCGCTCGACCTTTGCCCCCAGCCAGGGGCCGCCCTCCCCCACAAACCCTTTCAGCTGTGCCCCCCGCCCTGTGCGTGGGCTGCCGCCTATTCCCCAGGGCCAGGGCTGGGGCACAGCGCATGGGGGAGGGGAGCGAGTGTAGGGGCGTCTCTCGGGATGTGTCCCATGGGTGGGGTGGGGTGGGGTGGGGTGGGGTGGGGTGGGGTGGTTTGGGGGGCTCTGAAGAAATCAATCCCCTCTGTCTCCTCCCTCTGGAAAACCCCCAAGCCCTTGGAGAACTGCGGGCACCGCTACCGTGGGGGCCGGACCCTGCTCTGTGTCCTTCTCTGGCCCGGTCCAAGGGGCCTGGGCCTGGCCCGGGGTGGATTGGACCCCAACCACCCCGGGGTGTGGACTTGCTAAAAATCGGCGATGAGCTATTGGATTCGAGCTTCATCTGGGTCATTTCACTAATGAATGCTCCGAAAAGAGTTTCCTAATACATCTGTGAGGGTGGCAACTGAAAGAGAAATTTAAAGCTGACAGAATAGGCGAGGAAAGGCACAGGAGATTTCCAAACCCAGTAAGGAAGCCTTTCCCGAAATGGAAGAAAGAAAGGAGCAAATGAAAACACCGGTAGCCCGCCGGGGTCAGAGTCTGCTCCTTAGAGAAAGTACCCTGACCAGGTTCACCCGTGGGTGGGTGGCGAGCTAGCGGCATTCAGAAGAGCGAGGCCCGCAGTCTGTGCAGAAGACACCTGCACTCGGGCGTGTGTGGCGGCACGATTCACAAGCAGCTCAGATGTTAAACCAAGGAGAAGCCAGGGAGTTCCCAACGCCCCAGGTGTCCTCAGCCCACGACTGGCTGCTGTGAAAATGCGAAGCCCGGGTCCCGGTCTCAGAGCAGGACAACCAGGAGGTGTGATGTACACCCCGGGGTTCCCAGGAGGATCAGGCTGAAGCTTGGACTTGGCCTCAAAGTGTCCCCTCGCCTGGCCACCCCCTTCCCCTTCCTGCTCCTCTACTCCTGGTGCCCCTCCACCCAGGGGCCAGACCTTAAACAGTCACCCGCAAGAGAATCCTGGTCCCAAAGAAGCCTTCTGGGGGACCCGTGCTGAGAGAGGTTGTGGGCATGGCCCGCTGGGGCTCTGCCCGACCCAGGTCTGGGAGATGCAACCTCCCAGCTCTGGGTCCCTGCAGGAAGTGTCGGCAAGAACAGGGCCAGTCCTCCAAAGGCCCAGGTGCAGGGAGCCCAGGCCAAGCAGCCTGTGGAAGAAGCCACATGCCGTGCCACCCCGGGAACACGACTGTAGGTCACGGCCCCTGCCACCTCCTCCTCCTCCTCCTCCTCCTCCTGCTCCTCCTCCTCTCCCCGACATGGAGCAGGGCTCAGAGACACCTCAGACGCTGCTAGCAAAGTCCAAAGGGCATCGGTTGCTCCTCCAAAGCGCACCCCCGACCCCCAGCAGGCCGCGTTGTCCAGCCAGCCCCTGGGCCTCCCCGGGGTGCCCGGCACAAAAGTGCAGACACCCACCTGACTGGCAATATCAGCTTGAGGACGTTTCTGCCACTCTAAGGACCCGCAGGCCAGCTGGGCCTCCGGGCAGGCAGGACAGAGAGCCCCGGAATCCGACGCGGCGGAGAGCTGGGTGTACGTCCCCACCAGGAGGCGGTCCCCACCTCCACGGCTCTCCCCTCGCGGGGAGCGGCAGCCGCAGGGCCTCAGAGAAGACACCAGGCTGGGCCCCCGCGGCACAGTGGGGGCACGTGCCCCGCGCGAGACTGCTGCGGCCGCCCTGCTGCCGGGTTCCTGGAGGGCTTCCTGGAAGCAGCGTCCACACCAAGCCCTTGGAAGGCCCAGGCGACGGAGGAGCCCGAGGTGGGGAGGAGCGAGTCAGGCAGGGGCCAAGGTGATGGGCCGGGCGGGGAGGAGCGTGTCACGCAGGGGCAGAGGACGGTGACAGGCCGGGCGGGAAGGAGCCGGTCAGGCAGGGGACCAGGACAGTGACGGGCCTGGCGGGGGAGGAGCGCCTCAGGCTGGGGCAGAGGAGACTGGGCTGGGTAGGGGTCAGGGTTACAGTTAGGGCGCCATTCACAATCGCAAAGATGTGGAAGCGCCCCGAGTGCCCATCGATCCACGGGTGCATTAATGAAATGTGGCGCGTGGACACCACGGAGTGCCGTTCAGCTATGAGGAACAGCGGTGAGAGGGCACCTCTCGTGTTCTCCCGGCCAGAGCTGGAACCCGTTCCAGTAAGCCAAGTGTCCCAAGAACGGACACAAGAGCGCCACGTGCGCGCGCTCGCCGGCAGATTGGTAGGAACCGATGGACACCTAAGTGGACACAGAGGAATCGCCTTCATCGGGTGGGTGTCGGGCGGGCGTGGGGAGGGGATGGGCGTGCACATCCATTAGGAATGGGGTGGGTGCGCACCAACCGGGGCATGGGCGCACTTGAAGCTCTGACCCGAGGGGGGAGGCGGGGACAGGGCGATGCAGCTGACCTTAACATTGGTACCCCCACCATACGCTGGGAGAAAATGAGAAATAAATGAATCAGAAAACGGGGGGGAGGGGGGCACGGGCAATACATGTCACCTCAATACGTGGACTCCCATGATCTGCTCGGAGAGAGAGAGAAAAGGAAATGTAATCATAGAGATAAGAGACACCTTTTCAGAAAATGAATCCGAAAAGAAAAGTAAAATGAGGCCTGTGGAGCAGGTCTGCGTGTGACTCCGGATCCCCCAACATCCAGTGCCACCACCAAAGATTCCTACGTGTAGCCCGTAGAACCCCAAAAGCAACGGGACGAGTTCTGGTCACATACTCGCTCAAAATGACGTCCTGGAATTCTCCTGGAACTCCCTCCCCTCTCAGCCTCTCAAGGTTTCCTCCAGCGTGTCGGTTCCCACAGACCAGACCTTTGGTCTGACACCTGACAGTCCAGATGCCACGCATGCTGCCGCGTGGCGGCGGTGTCACGGCTCGGGACAAGAGGAGGCCCCACGGTGCGGGCTGGGGCGCCAGGCACCGCGACGGGCGCTGAGGGTGGGGGTGATCCCCCGGACCGCCGCCGCGCTCCCAGAAAGGGGACAGAACAAGAGGCAAAAAACAAAAAAAACAAAAGCCTACAGCACCCGGTATTCCCGGGCGGGCTCCCATCCAAGTACTAACCAGGCCCCACCCTGCTTAGCTTCGGAGATCAGACTAGACCGGGCGCGTTCAGGCCGGCTTGGCCGGAGACGGTGGAGGGCGCCCCTGCCCCGCTCAAGAAGCCGAGCCTCTCTGCGCTTCCCCTCGCCGGCCGGGTCCGGCGGGCTCCGCGGGACTGGGGAGAGGGGCGGGGCGGCGTGGGGGGCTGTCCACACACACACACACACACACGCGTGCGCGCGCGCGCGAGATGGGCCTCCACGGGTGGACCCGCCAAGGTGGAGACCTTCCAGCCCCCCTCCTCTCCTCGCCTCGCCTCCTTCACCTACCCGCCCCCCACCCCCAGCGCGCCGCCGCTGCTGACTGCGCACGCGCGCGCGGGGCGCTCGACCTTTGCCCCCAGCCAGGGGCCGCCCTCCCCCACAAACCCTTTCAGCTGTGCCCCCCGCCCTGTGCGTGGGCTGCCGCCTATTCCCCAGGGCCAGGGCTGGGGCACAGCGCATGGGGGAGGGGAGCGAGTGTAGGGGCGTCTCTCGGGATGTGTCCCATGGGTGGGGTGGGGTGGGGTGGGGTGGGGTGGGGTGGGGTGGTTTGGGGGGCTCTGAAGAAATCAATCCCCTCTGTCTCCTCCCTCTGGAAAACCCCCAAGCCCTTGGAGAACTGCGGGCACCGCTACCGTGGGGGCCGGACCCTGCTCTGTGTCCTTCTCTGGCCCGGTCCAAGGGGCCTGGGCCTGGCCCGGGGTGGATTGGACCCCAACCACCCCGGGGTGTGGACTTGCTAAAAATCGGCGATGAGCTATTGGATTCGAGCTTCATCTGGGTCATTTCACTAATGAATGCTCCGAAAAGAGTTTCCTAATACATCTGTGAGGGTGGCAACTGAAAGAGAAATTTAAAGCTGACAGAATAGGCGAGGAAAGGCACAGGAGATTTCCAAACCCAGTAAGGAAGCCTTTCCCGAAATGGAAGAAAGAAAGGAGCAAATGAAAACACCGGTAGCCCGCCGGGGTCAGAGTCTGCTCCTTAGAGAAAGTACCCTGACCAGGTTCACCCGTGGGTGGGTGGCGAGCTAGCGGCATTCAGAAGAGCGAGGCCCGCAGTCTGTGCAGAAGACACCTGCACTCGGGCGTGTGTGGCGGCACGATTCACAAGCAGCTCAGATGTTAAACCAAGGAGAAGCCAGGGAGTTCCCAACGCCCCAGGTGTCCTCAGCCCACGACTGGCTGCTGTGAAAATGCGAAGCCCGGGTCCCGGTCTCAGAGCAGGACAACCAGGAGGTGTGATGTACACCCCGGGGTTCCCAGGAGGATCAGGCTGAAGCTTGGACTTGGCCTCAAAGTGTCCCCTCGCCTGGCCACCCCCTTCCCCTTCCTGCTCCTCTACTCCTGGTGCCCCTCCACCCAGGGGCCAGACCTTAAACAGTCACCCGCAAGAGAATCCTGGTCCCAAAGAAGCCTTCTGGGGGACCCGTGCTGAGAGAGGTTGTGGGCATGGCCCGCTGGGGCTCTGCCCGACCCAGGTCTGGGAGATGCAACCTCCCAGCTCTGGGTCCCTGCAGGAAGTGTCGGCAAGAACAGGGCCAGTCCTCCAAAGGCCCAGGTGCAGGGAGCCCAGGCCAAGCAGCCTGTGGAAGAAGCCACATGCCGTGCCACCCCGGGAACACGACTGTAGGTCACGGCCCCTGCCACCTCCTCCTCCTCCTCCTCCTCCTCCTGCTCCTCCTCCTCTCCCCGACATGGAGCAGGGCTCAGAGACACCTCAGACGCTGCTAGCAAAGTCCAAAGGGCATCGGTTGCTCCTCCAAAGCGCACCCCCGACCCCCAGCAGGCCGCGTTGTCCAGCCAGCCCCTGGGCCTCCCCGGGGTGCCCGGCACAAAAGTGCAGACACCCACCTGACTGGCAATATCAGCTTGAGGACGTTTCTGCCACTCTAAGGACCCGCAGGCCAGCTGGGCCTCCGGGCAGGCAGGACAGAGAGCCCCGGAATCCGACGCGGCGGAGAGCTGGGTGTACGTCCCCACCAGGAGGCGGTCCCCACCTCCACGGCTCTCCCCTCGCGGGGAGCGGCAGCCGCAGGGCCTCAGAGAAGACACCAGGCTGGGCCCCCGCGGCACAGTGGGGGCACGTGCCCCGCGCGAGACTGCTGCGGCCGCCCTGCTGCCGGGTTCCTGGAGGGCTTCCTGGAAGCAGCGTCCACACCAAGCCCTTGGAAGGCCCAGGCGACGGAGGAGCCCGAGGTGGGGAGGAGCGAGTCAGGCAGGGGCCAAGGTGATGGGCCGGGCGGGGAGGAGCGTGTCACGCAGGGGCAGAGGACGGTGACAGGCCGGGCGGGAAGGAGCCGGTCAGGCAGGGGACCAGGACAGTGACGGGCCTGGCGGGGGAGGAGCGCCTCAGGCTGGGGCAGAGGAGACTGGGCTGGGTAGGGGTCAGGGTTACAGTTAGGGCGCCATTCACAATCGCAAAGATGTGGAAGCGCCCCGAGTGCCCATCGATCCACGGGTGCATTAATGAAATGTGGCGCGTGGACACCACGGAGTGCCGTTCAGCTATGAGGAACAGCGGTGAGAGGGCACCTCTCGTGTTCTCCCGGCCAGAGCTGGAACCCGTTCCAGTAAGCCAAGTGTCCCAAGAACGGACACAAGAGCGCCACGTGCGCGCGCTCGCCGGCAGATTGGTAGGAACCGATGGACACCTAAGTGGACACAGAGGAATCGCCTTCATCGGGTGGGTGTCGGGCGGGCGTGGGGAGGGGATGGGCGTGCACATCCATTAGGAATGGGGTGGGTGCGCACCAACCGGGGCATGGGCGCACTTGAAGCTCTGACCCGAGGGGGGAGGCGGGGACAGGGCGATGCAGCTGACCTTAACATTGGTACCCCCACCATACGCTGGGAGAAAATGAGAAATAAATGAATCAGAAAACGGGGGGGAGGGGGGCACGGGCAATACATGTCACCTCAATACGTGGACTCCCATGATCTGCTCGGAGAGAGAGAGAAAAGGAAATGTAATCATAGAGATAAGAGACACCTTTTCAGAAAATGAATCCGAAAAGAAAAGTAAAATGAGGCCTGTGGAGCAGGTCTGCGTGTGACTCCGGATCCCCCAACATCCAGTGCCACCACCAAAGATTCCTACGTGTAGCCCGTAGAACCCCAAAAGCAACGGGACGAGTTCTGGTCACATACTCGCTCAAAATGACGTCCTGGAATTCTCCTGGAACTCCCTCCCCTCTCAGCCTCTCAAGGTTTCCTCCAGCGTGTCGGTTCCCACAGACCAGACCTTTGGTCTGACACCTGACAGTCCAGATGCCACGCATGCTGCCGCGTGGCGGCGGTGTCACGGCTCGGGACAAGAGGAGGCCCCACGGTGCGGGCTGGGGCGCCAGGCACCGCGACGGGCGCTGAGGGTGGGGGTGATCCCCCGGACCGCCGCCGCGCTCCCAGAAAGGGGACAGAACAAGAGGCAAAAAACAAAAAAAACAAAAGCCTACGGCACCCGGTATTCCCGGGCGGGCTCCCATCCAAGTACTAACCAGGCCCGACCCTGCTTAGCTTCGGAGATCAGACGAGACCGGGCGCGTTCAGGCCGGCTTGGCCGGAGACGGTGGAGGGCGCCCCTGCCCCGCTCAAGAAGCCGAGCCTCTCTGCGCTTCCCCTCGCCGGCCGGGTCCGGCGGGCTCCGCGGGACTGGGGAGAGGGGCGGGGCGGCGTGGGGGGCTGTCCACACACACACACACACACACGCGTGCGCGCGCGCGCGAGATGGGCCTCCACGGGTGGACCCGCCAAGGTGGAGACCTTCCAGCCCCCCTCCTCTCCTCGCCTCGCCTCCTTCACCTACCCGCCCCCCACCCCCAGCGCGCCGCCGCTGCTGACTGCGCACGCGCGCGCGGGGCGCTCGACCTTTGCCCCCAGCCAGGGGCCGCCCTCCCCCACAAACCCTTTCAGCTGTGCCCCCCGCCCTGTGCGTGGGCTGCCGCCTATTCCCCAGGGCCAGGGCTGGGGCACAGCGCATGGGGGAGGGGAGCGAGTGTAGGGGCGTCTCTCGGGATGTGTCCCATGGGTGGGGTGGGGTGGGGTGGGGTGGGGTGGGGTGGGGTGGTTTGGGGGGCTCTGAAGAAATCAATCCCCTCTGTCTCCTCCCTCTGGAAAACCCCCAAGCCCTTGGAGAACTGCGGGCACCGCTACCGTGGGGGCCGGACCCTGCTCTGTGTCCTTCTCTGGCCCGGTCCAAGGGGCCTGGGCCTGGCCCGGGGTGGATTGGACCCCAACCACCCCGGGGTGTGGACTTGCTAAAAATCGGCGATTAGCTATTGGATTCGAGCTTCATCTGGGTCATTTCACTAATGAATGCACCGAAAAGAGTTTCCTAATACATCTGTGAGGGTGGCAACTGAAAGAGAAATTTAAAGCTGACAGAATAGGCGAGGAAAGGCACAGGAGATTTCCAAACCCAGTAAGGAAGCCTTTCCCGAAATGGAAGAAAGAAAGGAGCAAATGAAAACACCGGTAGCCCGCCGGGGTCAGAGTCTGCTCATTAGAGAAAGTACCCTGACCAGGTTCACCCGTGGGTGGGTGGCGAGCTAGCGGCATTCAGAAGAGCGAGGCCCACAGTCTGTGCAGAAGACACCTGCACTCGGGCGTGTGTGGCGGCTCGATTCACAAGCAGCTCAGATGTTAAACCAAGGAGAAGCCAGGGAGTTCCCAACGCCCCAGGTGTCCTCAGCCCACGACTGGCTGCTGTGAAAATGCGAAGCCCGGGTCCCGGTCTCAGAGCAGGACAACCAGGAGGTGTGATGTACACCCCGGGGTTCCCAGGAGGATCAGGCTGAAGCTTGGACTTGGCCTCAAAGTGTCCCCTCGCCTGGCCACCCCCTTCCCCTTCCTGCTCCTCTACTCCTGGTGCCCCTCCACCCAGGGGCCAGACCTTAAACAGTCACCCGCAAGAGAATCCTGGTCCCAAAGAAGCCTTCTGGGGGACCCGTGCTGAGAGAGGTTGTGGGCATGGCCCGCTGGGGCTCTGCCCGACCCAGGTCTGGGAGATGCAACCTCCCAGCTCTGGGTCCCTGCAGGAAGTGTCGGCAAGAACAGGGCCAGTCCTCCAAAGGCCCAGGTGCAGGGAGCCCAGGCCAAGCAGCCTGTGGAAGAAGCCACATGCCGTGCCACCCCGGGAACACGACTGTAGGTCACGGCCCCTGCCACCTCCTCCTCCTCCTCCTCCTCCTCCTGCTCCTCCTCCTCTCCCCGACATGGAGCAGGGCTCAGAGACACCTCAGACGCTGCTAGCAAAGTCCAAAGGGCATCGGTTGCTCCTCCAAAGCGCACCCCCGACCCCCAGCAGGCCGCGTTGTCCAGCCAGCCCCTGGGCCTCCCCGGGGTGCCCGGCACAAAAGTGCAGACACCCACCTGACTGGCAATATCAGCTTGAGGACGTTTCTGCCACTCTAAGGACCCGCAGGCCAGCTGGGCCTCCGGGCAGGCAGGACAGAGAGCCCCGGAATCCGACGCGGCGGAGAGCTGGGTGTACGTCCCCACCAGGAGGCGGTCCCCACCTCCACGGCTCTCCCCTCGCGGGGAGCGGCAGCCGCAGGGCCTCAGAGAAGACACCAGGCTGGGCCCCCGCGGCACAGTGGGGGCACGTGCCCCGCGCGAGACTGCTGCGGCCGCCCTGCTGCCGGGTTCCTGGAGGGCTTCCTGGAAGCAGCGTCCACACCAAGCCCTTGGAAGGCCCAGGCGACGGAGGAGCCCGAGGTGGGGAGGAGCGAGTCAGGCAGGGGCCAAGGTGATGGGCCGGGCGGGGAGGAGCGTGTCACGCAGGGGCAGAGGACGGTGACAGGCCGGGCGGGAAGGAGCCGGTCAGGCAGGGGACCAGGACAGTGACGGGCCTGGCGGGGGAGGAGCGCCTCAGGCTGGGGCAGAGGAGACTGGGCTGGGTAGGGGTCAGGGTTACAGTTAGGGCGCCATTCACAATCGCAAAGATGTGGAAGCGCCCCGAGTGCCCATCGATCCACGGGTGCATTAATGAAATGTGGCGCGTGGACACCACGGAGTGCCGTTCAGCTATGAGGAACAGCGGTGAGAGGGCACCTCTCGTGTTCTCCCGGCCAGAGCTGGAACCCGTTCCAGTAAGCCAAGTGTCCCAAGAACGGACACAAGAGCGCCACGTGCGCGCGCTCGCCGGCAGATTGGTAGGAACCGATGGACACCTAAGTGGACACAGAGGAATCGCCTTCATCGGGTGGGTGTCGGGCGGGCGTGGGGAGGGGATGGGCGTGCACATCCATTAGGAATGGGGTGGGTGCGCACCAACCGGGGCATGGGCGCACTTGAAGCTCTGACCCGAGGGGGGAGGCGGGGACAGGGCGATGCAGCTGACCTTAACATTGGTACCCCCACCATACGCTGGGAGAAAATGAGAAATAAATGAATCAGAAAACGGGGGGGAGGGGGGCACGGGCAATACATGTCACCTCAATACGTGGACTCCCATGATCTGCTCGGAGAGAGAGAGAAAAGGAAATGTAATCATAGAGATAAGAGACACCTTTTCAGAAAATGAATCCGAAAAGAAAAGTAAAATGAGGCCTGTGGAGCAGGTCTGCGTGTGACTCCGGATCCCCCAACATCCAGTGCCACCACCAAAGATTCCTACGTGTAGCCCGTAGAACCCCAAAAGCAACGGGACGAGTTCTGGTCACATACTCGCTCAAAATGACGTCCTGGAATTCTCCTGGAACTCCCTCCCCTCTCAGCCTCTCAAGGTTTCCTCCAGCGTGTCGGTTCCCACAGACCAGACCTTTGGTCTGACACCTGACAGTCCAGATGCCACGCATGCTGCCGCGTGGCGGCGGTGTCACGGCTCGGGACAAGAGGAGGCCCCACGGTGCGGGCTGGGGCGCCAGGCACCGCGACGGGCGCTGAGGGTGGGGGTGATCCCCCGGACCGCCGCCGCGCTCCCAGAAAGGGGACAGAACAAGAGGCAAAAAACAAAAAAAACAAAAGCCTACGGCACCCGGTATTCCCGGGCGGGCTCCCATCCAAGTACTAACCAGGCCCCACCCTGCTTAGCTTCGGAGATCAGACGAGACCGGGCGCGTTCAGGCCGGCTTGGCCGGAGACGGTGGAGGGCGCCCCTGCCCCGCTCAAGAAGCCGAGCCTCTCTGCGCTTCCCCTCGCCGGCCGGGTCCGGCGGGCTCCGCGGGACTGGGGAGAGGGGCGGGGCGGCGTGGGGGCTGTCCACACACACACACACACACACACACACACGCGTGCGCGCGCGCGCGAGATGGGCCTCCACGGGTGGACCCGCCAAGGTGGAGACCTTCCAGCCCCCCTCCTCTCCTCGCCTCGCCTCCTTCACCTACCCGCCCCCCACCCCCAGCGCGCCGCCGCTGCTGACTGCGCACGCGCGCGCGCGCGCGGGGCGCTCGACCTTTGCCCCCAGCCAGGGGCCGCCCTCCCCCACAAACCCTTTCAGCTGTGCCCCCCGCCCTGTGCGTGGGCTGCCGCCTATTCCCCAGGGCCAGGGCTGGGGCACAGCGCATGGGGGAGGGGAGCGAGTGTAGGGGCGTCTCTCGGGATGTGTCCCATGGGTGGGGTGGGGTGGGGTGGGGTGGGGTGGGGTGGGGTGGTTTGGGGGGCTCTGAAGAAATCAATCCCCTCTGTCTCCTCCCTCTGGAAAACCCCCAAGCCCTTGGAGAACTGCGGGCACCGCTACCGTGGGGGCCGGACCCTGCTCTGTGTCCTTCTCTGGCCCGGTCCAAGGGGCCTGGGCCTGGCCCGGGGTGGATTGGACCCCAACCACCCCGGGGTGTGGACTTGCTAAAAATCGGCGATTAGCTATTGGATTCGAGCTTCATCTGGGTCATTTCACTAATGAATGCACCGAAAAGAGTTTCCTAATACATCTGTGAGGGTGGCAACTGAAAGAGAAATTTAAAGCTGACAGAATAGGCGAGGAAAGGCACAGGAGATTTCCAAACCCAGTAAGGAAGCCTTTCCCGAAATGGAAGAAAGAAAGGAGCAAATGAAAACACCGGTAGCCCGCCGGGGTCAGAGTCTGCTCATTAGAGAAAGTACCCTGACCAGGTTCACCCGTGGGTGGGTGGCGAGCTAGCGGCATTCAGAAGAGCGAGGCCCACAGTCTGTGCAGAAGACACCTGCACTCGGGCGTGTGTGGCGGCTCGATTCACAAGCAGCTCAGATGTTAAACCAAGGAGAAGCCAGGGAGTTCCCAACGCCCCAGGTGTCCTCAGCCCACGACTGGCTGCTGTGAAAATGCGAAGCCCGGGTCCCGGTCTCAGAGCAGGACAACCAGGAGGTGTGATGTACACCCCGGGGTTCCCAGGAGGATCAGGCTGAAGCTTGGACTTGGCCTCAAAGTGTCCCCTCGCCTGGCCACCCCCTTCCCCTTCCTGCTCCTCTACTCCTGGTGCCCCTCCACCCAGGGGCCAGACCTTAAACAGTCACCCGCAAGAGAATCCTGGTCCCAAAGAAGCCTTCTGGGGGACCCGTGCTGAGAGAGGTTGTGGGCATGGCCCGCTGGGGCTCTGCCCGACCCAGGTCTGGGAGATGCAACCTCCCAGCTCTGGGTCCCTGCAGGAAGTGTCGGCAAGAACAGGGCCAGTCCTCCAAAGGCCCAGGTGCAGGGAGCCCAGGCCAAGCAGCCTGTGGAAGAAGCCACATGCCGTGCCACCCCGGGAACACGACTGTAGGTCACGGCCCCTGCCACCTCCTCCTCCTCCTCCTCCTCCTCCTGCTCCTCCTCCTCTCCCCGACATGGAGCAGGGCTCAGAGACACCTCAGACGCTGCTAGCAAAGTCCAAAGGGCATCGGTTGCTCCTCCAAAGCGCACCCCCGACCCCCAGCAGGCCGCGTTGTCCAGCCAGCCCCTGGGCCTCCCCGGGGTGCCCGGCACAAAAGTGCAGACACCCACCTGACTGGCAATATCAGCTTGAGGACGTTTCTGCCACTCTAAGGACCCGCAGGCCAGCTGGGCCTCCGGGCAGGCAGGACAGAGAGCCCCGGAATCCGACGCGGCGGAGAGCTGGGTGTACGTCCCCACCAGGAGGCGGTCCCCACCTCCACGGCTCTCCCCTCGCGGGGAGCGGCAGCCGCAGGGCCTCAGAGAAGACACCAGGCTGGGCCCCCGCGGCACAGTGGGGGCACGTGCCCCGCGCGAGACTGCTGCGGCCGCCCTGCTGCCGGGTTCCTGGAGGGCTTCCTGGAAGCAGCGTCCACACCAAGCCCTTGGAAGGCCCAGGCGACGGAGGAGCCCGAGGTGGGGAGGAGCGAGTCAGGCAGGGGCCAAGGTGATGGGCCGGGCGGGGAGGAGCGTGTCACGCAGGGGCAGAGGACGGTGACAGGCCGGGCGGGAAGGAGCCGGTCAGGCAGGGGACCAGGACAGTGACGGGCCTGGCGGGGGAGGAGCGCCTCAGGCTGGGGCAGAGGAGACTGGGCTGGGTAGGGGTCAGGGTTACAGTTAGGGCGCCATTCACAATCGCAAAGATGTGGAAGCGCCCCGAGTGCCCATCGATCCACGGGTGCATTAATGAAATGTGGCGCGTGGACACCACGGAGTGCCGTTCAGCTATGAGGAACAGCGGTGAGAGGGCACCTCTCGTGTTCTCCCGGCCAGAGCTGGAACCCGTTCCAGTAAGCCAAGTGTCCCAAGAACGGACACAAGAGCGCCACGTGCGCGCGCTCGCCGGCAGATTGGTAGGAACCGATGGACACCTAAGTGGACACAGAGGAATCGCCTTCATCGGGTGGGTGTCGGGCGGGCGTGGGGAGGGGATGGGCGTGCACATCCATTAGGAATGGGGTGGGTGCGCACCAACCGGGGCATGGGCGCACTTGAAGCTCTGACCCGAGGGGGGAGGCGGGGACAGGGCGATGCAGCTGACCTTAACATTGGTACCCCCACCATACGCTGGGAGAAAATGAGAAATAAATGAATCAGAAAACGGGGGGGAGGGGGGCACGGGCAATACATGTCACCTCAATACGTGGACTCCCATGATCTGCTCGGAGAGAGAGAGAAAAGGAAATGTAATCATAGAGATAAGAGACACCTTTTCAGAAAATGAATCCGAAAAGAAAAGTAAAATGAGGCCTGTGGAGCAGGTCTGCGTGTGACTCCGGATCCCCCAACATCCAGTGCCACCACCAAAGATTCCTATGTGTAGCCCGTAGAACCCCAAAAGCAACGGGACGAGTTCTGGTCACATACTCGCTCAAAATGACGTCCTGGAATTCTCCTGGAACTCCCTCCCCTCTCAGCCTCTCAAGGTTTCCTCCAGCGTGTCGGTTCCCACAGACCAGACCTTTGGTCTGACACCTGACAGTCCAGATGCCACGCATGCTGCCGCGTGGCGGCGGTGTCACGGCTCGGGACAAGAGGAGGCCCCACGGTGCGGGCTGGGGCGCCAGGCACCGCGACGGGCGCTGAGGGTGGGGGTGATCCCCCGGACCGCCGCCGCGCTCCCAGAAAGGGGACAGAACAAGAGGCAAAAAACAAAAAAAACAAAAGCCTACGGCACCCGGTATTCCCGGGCGGGCTCCCATCCAAGTACTAACCAGGCCCGACCCTGCTTAGCTTCGGAGATCAGACGAGACCGGGCGCGTTCAGGCCGGCTTGGCCGGAGACGGTGGAGGGCGCCCCTGCCCCGCTCAAGAAGCCGAGCCTCTCTGCGCTTCCCCTCGCCGGCCGGGTCCGGCGGGCTCCGCGGGACTGGGGAGAGGGGCGGGGCGGCGTGGGGGCTGTCCACACACACACACACACACACACACACACGCGTGCGCGCGCGCGCGAGATGGGCCTCCACGGGTGGACCCGCCAAGGTGGAGACCTTCCAGCCCCCCTCCTCTCCTCGCCTCGCCTCCTTCACCTACCCGCCCCCCACCCCCAGCGCGCCGCCGCTGCTGACTGCGCACGCGCGCGCGGGGCGCTCGACCTTTGCCCCCAGCCAGGGGCCGCCCTCCCCCACAAACCCTTTCAGCTGTGCCCCCCGCCCTGTGCGTGGGCTGCCGCCTATTCCCCAGGGCCAGGGCTGGGGCACAGCGCATGGGGGAGGGGAGCGAGTGTAGGGGCGTCTCTCGGGATGTGTCCCATGGGTGGGGTGGGGTGGGGTGGGGTGGGGTGGGGTGGTTTGGGGGGCTCTGAAGAAATCAATCCCCTCTGTCTCCTCCCTCTGGAAAACCCCCAAGCCCTTGGAGAACTGCGGGCACCGCTACCGTGGGGGCCGGACCCTGCTCTGTGTCCTTCTCTGGCCCGGTCCAAGGGGCCTGGGCCTGGCCCGGGGTGGATTGGACCCCAACCACCCCGGGGTGTGGACTTGCTAAAAATCGGCGATGAGCTATTGGATTCGAGCTTCATCTGGGTCATTTCACTAATGAATGCTCCGAAAAGAGTTTCCTAATACATCTGTGAGGGTGGCAACTGAAAGAGAAATTTAAAGCTGACAGAATAGGCGAGGAAAGGCACAGGAGATTTCCAAACCCAGTAAGGAAGCCTTTCCCGAAATGGAAGAAAGAAAGGAGCAAATGAAAACACCGGTAGCCCGCCGGGGTCAGAGTCTGCTCCTTAGAGAAAGTACCCTGACCAGGTTCACCCGTGGGTGGGTGGCGAGCTAGCGGCATTCAGAAGAGCGAGGCCCGCAGTCTGTGCAGAAGACACCTGCACTCGGGCGTGTGTGGCGGCACGATTCACAAGCAGCTCAGATGTTAAACCAAGGAGAAGCCAGGGAGTTCCCAACGCCCCAGGTGTCCTCAGCCCACGACTGGCTGCTGTGAAAATGCGAAGCCCGGGTCCCGGTCTCAGAGCAGGACAACCAGGAGGTGTGATGTACACCCCGGGGTTCCCAGGAGGATCAGGCTGAAGCTTGGACTTGGCCTCAAAGTGTCCCCTCGCCTGGCCACCCCCTTCCCCTTCCTGCTCCTCTACTCCTGGTGCCCCTCCACCCAGGGGCCAGACCTTAAACAGTCACCCGCAAGAGAATCCTGGTCCCAAAGAAGCCTTCTGGGGGACCCGTGCTGAGAGAGGTTGTGGGCATGGCCCGCTGGGGCTCTGCCCGACCCAGGTCTGGGAGATGCAACCTCCCAGCTCTGGGTCCCTGCAGGAAGTGTCGGCAAGAACAGGGCCAGTCCTCCAAAGGCCCAGGTGCAGGGAGCCCAGGCCAAGCAGCCTGTGGAAGAAGCCACATGCCGTGCCACCCCGGGAACACGACTGTAGGTCACGGCCCCTGCCACCTCCTCCTCCTCCTCCTCCTCCTCCTGCTCCTCCTCCTCTCCCCGACATGGAGCAGGGCTCAGAGACACCTCAGACGCTGCTAGCAAAGTCCAAAGGGCATCGGTTGCTCCTCCAAAGCGCACCCCCGACCCCCAGCAGGCCGCGTTGTCCAGCCAGCCCCTGGGCCTCCCCGGGGTGCCCGGCACAAAAGTGCAGACACCCACCTGACTGGCAATATCAGCTTGAGGACGTTTCTGCCACTCTAAGGACCCGCAGGCCAGCTGGGCCTCCGGGCAGGCAGGACAGAGAGCCCCGGAATCCGACGCGGCGGAGAGCTGGGTGTACGTCCCCACCAGGAGGCGGTCCCCACCTCCACGGCTCTCCCCTCGCGGGGAGCGGCAGCCGCAGGGCCTCAGAGAAGACACCAGGCTGGGCCCCCGCGGCACAGTGGGGGCACGTGCCCCGCGCGAGACTGCTGCGGCCGCCCTGCTGCCGGGTTCCTGGAGGGCTTCCTGGAAGCAGCGTCCACACCAAGCCCTTGGAAGGCCCAGGCGACGGAGGAGCCCGAGGTGGGGAGGAGCGAGTCAGGCAGGGGCCAAGGTGATGGGCCGGGCGGGGAGGAGCGTGTCACGCAGGGGCAGAGGACGGTGACAGGCCGGGCGGGAAGGAGCCGGTCAGGCAGGGGACCAGGACAGTGACGGGCCTGGCGGGGGAGGAGCGCCTCAGGCTGGGGCAGAGGAGACTGGGCTGGGTAGGGGTCAGGGTTACAGTTAGGGCGCCATTCACAATCGCAAAGATGTGGAAGCGCCCCGAGTGCCCATCGATCCACGGGTGCATTAATGAAATGTGGCGCGTGGACACCACGGAGTGCCGTTCAGCTATGAGGAACAGCGGTGAGAGGGCACCTCTCGTGTTCTCCCGGCCAGAGCTGGAACCCGTTCCAGTAAGCCAAGTGTCCCAAGAACGGACACAAGAGCGCCACGTGCGCGCGCTCGCCGGCAGATTGGTAGGAACCGATGGACACCTAAGTGGACACAGAGGAATCGCCTTCATCGGGTGGGTGTCGGGCGGGCGTGGGGAGGGGATGGGCGTGCACATCCATTAGGAATGGGGTGGGTGCGCACCAACCGGGGCATGGGCGCACTTGAAGCTCTGACCCGAGGGGGGAGGCGGGGACAGGGCGATGCAGCTGACCTTAACATTGGTACCCCCACCATACGCTGGGAGAAAATGAGAAATAAATGAATCAGAAAACGGGGGGGAGGGGGGCACGGGCAATACATGTCACCTCAATACGTGGACTCCCATGATCTGCTCGGAGAGAGAGAGAAAAGGAAATGTAATCATAGAGATAAGAGACACCTTTTCAGAAAATGAATCCGAAAAGAAAAGTAAAATGAGGCCTGTGGAGCAGGTCTGCGTGTGACTCCGGATCCCCCAACATCCAGTGCCACCACCAAAGATTCCTACGTGTAGCCCGTAGAACCCCAAAAGCAACGGGACGAGTTCTGGTCACATACTCGCTCAAAATGACGTCCTGGAATTCTCCTGGAACTCCCTCCCCTCTCAGCCTCTCAAGGTTTCCTCCAGCGTGTCGGTTCCCACAGACCAGACCTTTGGTCTGACACCTGACAGTCCAGATGCCACGCATGCTGCCGCGTGGCGGCGGTGTCACGGCTCGGGACAAGAGGAGGCCCCACGGTGCGGGCTGGGGCGCCAGGCACCGCGACGGGCGCTGAGGGTGGGGGTGATCCCCCGGACCGCCGCCGCGCTCCCAGAAAGGGGACAGAACAAGAGGCAAAAAACAAAAAAAACAAAAGCCTACGGCACCCGGTATTCCCGGGCGGGCTCCCATCCAAGTACTAACCAGGCCCGACCCTGCTTAGCTTCGGAGATCAGACGAGACCGGGCGCGTTCAGGCCGGCTTGGCCGGAGACGGTGGAGGGCGCCCCTGCCCCGCTCAAGAAGCCGAGCCTCTCTGCGCTTCCCCTCGCCGGCCGGGTCCGGCGGGCTCCGCGGGACTGGGGAGAGGGGCGGGGCGGCGTGGGGGGCTGTCCACACACACACACACACACACGCGTGCGCGCGCGCGCGAGATGGGCCTCCACGGGTGGACCCGCCAAGGTGGAGACCTTCCAGCCCCCCTCCTCTCCTCGCCTCGCCTCCTTCACCTACCCGCCCCCCACCCCCAGCGCGCCGCCGCTGCTGACTGCGCACGCGCGCGCGGGGCGCTCGACCTTTGCCCCCAGCCAGGGGCCGCCCTCCCCCACAAACCCTTTCAGCTGTGCCCCCCGCCCTGTGCGTGGGCTGCCGCCTATTCCCCAGGGCCAGGGCTGGGGCACAGCGCATGGGGGAGGGGAGCGAGTGTAGGGGCGTCTCTCGGGATGTGTCCCATGGGTGGGGTGGGGTGGGGTGGGGTGGGGTGGGGTGGGGTGGTTTGGGGGGCTCTGAAGAAATCAATCCCCTCTGTCTCCTCCCTCTGGAAAACCCCCAAGCCCTTGGAGAACTGCGGGCACCGCTACCGTGGGGGCCGGACCCTGCTCTGTGTCCTTCTCTGGCCCGGTCCAAGGGGCCTGGGCCTGGCCCGGGGTGGATTGGACCCCAACCACCCCGGGGTGTGGACTTGCTAAAAATCGGCGATTAGCTATTGGATTCGAGCTTCATCTGGGTCATTTCACTAATGAATGCACCGAAAAGAGTTTCCTAATACATCTGTGAGGGTGGCAACTGAAAGAGAAATTTAAAGCTGACAGAATAGGCGAGGAAAGGCACAGGAGATTTCCAAACCCAGTAAGGAAGCCTTTCCCGAAATGGAAGAAAGAAAGGAGCAAATGAAAACACCGGTAGCCCGCCGGGGTCAGAGTCTGCTCATTAGAGAAAGTACCCTGACCAGGTTCACCCGTGGGTGGGTGGCGAGCTAGCGGCATTCAGAAGAGCGAGGCCCACAGTCTGTGCAGAAGACACCTGCACTCGGGCGTGTGTGGCGGCTCGATTCACAAGCAGCTCAGATGTTAAACCAAGGAGAAGCCAGGGAGTTCCCAACGCCCCAGGTGTCCTCAGCCCACGACTGGCTGCTGTGAAAATGCGAAGCCCGGGTCCCGGTCTCAGAGCAGGACAACCAGGAGGTGTGATGTACACCCCGGGGTTCCCAGGAGGATCAGGCTGAAGCTTGGACTTGGCCTCAAAGTGTCCCCTCGCCTGGCCACCCCCTTCCCCTTCCTGCTCCTCTACTCCTGGTGCCCCTCCACCCAGGGGCCAGACCTTAAACAGTCACCCGCAAGAGAATCCTGGTCCCAAAGAAGCCTTCTGGGGGACCCGTGCTGAGAGAGGTTGTGGGCATGGCCCGCTGGGGCTCTGCCCGACCCAGGTCTGGGAGATGCAACCTCCCAGCTCTGGGTCCCTGCAGGAAGTGTCGGCAAGAACAGGGCCAGTCCTCCAAAGGCCCAGGTGCAGGGAGCCCAGGCCAAGCAGCCTGTGGAAGAAGCCACATGCCGTGCCACCCCGGGAACACGACTGTAGGTCACGGCCCCTGCCACCTCCTCCTCCTCCTCCTCCTCCTCCTGCTCCTCCTCCTCTCCCCGACATGGAGCAGGGCTCAGAGACACCTCAGACGCTGCTAGCAAAGTCCAAAGGGCATCGGTTGCTCCTCCAAAGCGCACCCCCGACCCCCAGCAGGCCGCGTTGTCCAGCCAGCCCCTGGGCCTCCCCGGGGTGCCCGGCACAAAAGTGCAGACACCCACCTGACTGGCAATATCAGCTTGAGGACGTTTCTGCCACTCTAAGGACCCGCAGGCCAGCTGGGCCTCCGGGCAGGCAGGACAGAGAGCCCCGGAATCCGACGCGGCGGAGAGCTGGGTGTACGTCCCCACCAGGAGGCGGTCCCCACCTCCACGGCTCTCCCCTCGCGGGGAGCGGCAGCCGCAGGGCCTCAGAGAAGACACCAGGCTGGGCCCCCGCGGCACAGTGGGGGCACGTGCCCCGCGCGAGACTGCTGCGGCCGCCCTGCTGCCGGGTTCCTGGAGGGCTTCCTGGAAGCAGCGTCCACACCAAGCCCTTGGAAGGCCCAGGCGACGGAGGAGCCCGAGGTGGGGAGGAGCGAGTCAGGCAGGGGCCAAGGTGATGGGCCGGGCGGGGAGGAGCGTGTCACGCAGGGGCAGAGGACGGTGACAGGCCGGGCGGGAAGGAGCCGGTCAGGCAGGGGACCAGGACAGTGACGGGCCTGGCGGGGGAGGAGCGCCTCAGGCTGGGGCAGAGGAGACTGGGCTGGGTAGGGGTCAGGGTTACAGTTAGGGCGCCATTCACAATCGCAAAGATGTGGAAGCGCCCCGAGTGCCCATCGATCCACGGGTGCATTAATGAAATGTGGCGCGTGGACACCACGGAGTGCCGTTCAGCTATGAGGAACAGCGGTGAGAGGGCACCTCTCGTGTTCTCCCGGCCAGAGCTGGAACCCGTTCCAGTAAGCCAAGTGTCCCAAGAACGGACACAAGAGCGCCACGTGCGCGCGCTCGCCGGCAGATTGGTAGGAACCGATGGACACCTAAGTGGACACAGAGGAATCGCCTTCATCGGGTGGGTGTCGGGCGGGCGTGGGGAGGGGATGGGCGTGCACATCCATTAGGAATGGGGTGGGTGCGCACCAACCGGGGCATGGGCGCACTTGAAGCTCTGACCCGAGGGGGGAGGCGGGGACAGGGCGATGCAGCTGACCTTAACATTGGTACCCCCACCATACGCTGGGAGAAAATGAGAAATAAATGAATCAGAAAACGGGGGGGAGGGGGGCACGGGCAATACATGTCACCTCAATACGTGGACTCCCATGATCTGCTCGGAGAGAGAGAGAAAAGGAAATGTAATCATAGAGATAAGAGACACCTTTTCAGAAAATGAATCCGAAAAGAAAAGTAAAATGAGGCCTGTGGAGCAGGTCTGCGTGTGACTCCGGATCCCCCAACATCCAGTGCCACCACCAAAGATTCCTACGTGTAGCCCGTAGAACCCCAAAAGCAACGGGACGAGTTCTGGTCACATACTCGCTCAAAATGACGTCCTGGAATTCTCCTGGAACTCCCTCCCCTCTCAGCCTCTCAAGGTTTCCTCCAGCGTGTCGGTTCCCACAGACCAGACCTTTGGTCTGACACCTGACAGTCCAGATGCCACGCATGCTGCCGCGTGGCGGCGGTGTCACGGCTCGGGACAAGAGGAGGCCCCACGGTGCGGGCTGGGGCGCCAGGCACCGCGACGGGCGCTGAGGGTGGGGGTGATCCCCCGGACCGCCGCCGCGCTCCCAGAAAGGGGACAGAACAAGAGGCAAAAAACAAAAAAAACAAAAGCCTACGGCACCCGGTATTCCCGGGCGGGCTCCCATCCAAGTACTAACCAGGCCCCACCCTGCTTAGCTTCGGAGATCAGACGAGACCGGGCGCGTTCAGGCCGGCTTGGCCGGAGACGGTGGAGGGCGCCCCTGCCCCGCTCAAGAAGCCGAGCCTCTCTGCGCTTCCCCTCGCCGGCCGGGTCCGGCGGGCTCCGCGGGACTGGGGAGAGGGGCGGGGCGGCGTGGGGGCTGTCCACACACACACACACACACACACACACACGCGTGCGCGCGCGCGCGAGATGGGCCTCCACGGGTGGACCCGCCAAGGTGGAGACCTTCCAGCCCCCCTCCTCTCCTCGCCTCGCCTCCTTCACCTACCCGCCCCCCACCCCCAGCGCGCCGCCGCTGCTGACTGCGCACGCGCGCGCGCGCGCGCGGGGCGCTCGACCTTTGCCCCCAGCCAGGGGCCGCCCTCCCCCACAAACCCTTTCAGCTGTGCCCCCCGCCCTGTGCGTGGGCTGCCGCCTATTCCCCAGGGCCAGGGCTGGGGCACAGCGCATGGGGGAGGGGAGCGAGTGTAGGGGCGTCTCTCGGGATGTGTCCCATGGGTGGGGTGGGGTGGGGTGGGGTGGGGTGGGGTGGGGTGGTTTGGGGGGCTCTGAAGAAATCAATCCCCTCTGTCTCCTCCCTCTGGAAAACCCCCAAGCCCTTGGAGAACTGCGGGCACCGCTACCGTGGGGGCCGGACCCTGCTCTGTGTCCTTCTCTGGCCCGGTCCAAGGGGCCTGGGCCTGGCCCGGGGTGGATTGGACCCCAACCACCCCGGGGTGTGGACTTGCTAAAAATCGGCGATTAGCTATTGGATTCGAGCTTCATCTGGGTCATTTCACTAATGAATGCACCGAAAAGAGTTTCCTAATACATCTGTGAGGGTGGCAACTGAAAGAGAAATTTAAAGCTGACAGAATAGGCGAGGAAAGGCACAGGAGATTTCCAAACCCAGTAAGGAAGCCTTTCCCGAAATGGAAGAAAGAAAGGAGCAAATGAAAACACCGGTAGCCCGCCGGGGTCAGAGTCTGCTCATTAGAGAAAGTACCCTGACCAGGTTCACCCGTGGGTGGGTGGCGAGCTAGCGGCATTCAGAAGAGCGAGGCCCACAGTCTGTGCAGAAGACACCTGCACTCGGGCGTGTGTGGCGGCTCGATTCACAAGCAGCTCAGATGTTAAACCAAGGAGAAGCCAGGGAGTTCCCAACGCCCCAGGTGTCCTCAGCCCACGACTGGCTGCTGTGAAAATGCGAAGCCCGGGTCCCGGTCTCAGAGCAGGACAACCAGGAGGTGTGATGTACACCCCGGGGTTCCCAGGAGGATCAGGCTGAAGCTTGGACTTGGCCTCAAAGTGTCCCCTCGCCTGGCCACCCCCTTCCCCTTCCTGCTCCTCTACTCCTGGTGCCCCTCCACCCAGGGGCCAGACCTTAAACAGTCACCCGCAAGAGAATCCTGGTCCCAAAGAAGCCTTCTGGGGGACCCGTGCTGAGAGAGGTTGTGGGCATGGCCCGCTGGGGCTCTGCCCGACCCAGGTCTGGGAGATGCAACCTCCCAGCTCTGGGTCCCTGCAGGAAGTGTCGGCAAGAACAGGGCCAGTCCTCCAAAGGCCCAGGTGCAGGGAGCCCAGGCCAAGCAGCCTGTGGAAGAAGCCACATGCCGTGCCACCCCGGGAACACGACTGTAGGTCACGGCCCCTGCCACCTCCTCCTCCTCCTCCTCCTCCTCCTGCTCCTCCTCCTCTCCCCGACATGGAGCAGGGCTCAGAGACACCTCAGACGCTGCTAGCAAAGTCCAAAGGGCATCGGTTGCTCCTCCAAAGCGCACCCCCGACCCCCAGCAGGCCGCGTTGTCCAGCCAGCCCCTGGGCCTCCCCGGGGTGCCCGGCACAAAAGTGCAGACACCCACCTGACTGGCAATATCAGCTTGAGGACGTTTCTGCCACTCTAAGGACCCGCAGGCCAGCTGGGCCTCCGGGCAGGCAGGACAGAGAGCCCCGGAATCCGACGCGGCGGAGAGCTGGGTGTACGTCCCCACCAGGAGGCGGTCCCCACCTCCACGGCTCTCCCCTCGCGGGGAGCGGCAGCCGCAGGGCCTCAGAGAAGACACCAGGCTGGGCCCCCGCGGCACAGTGGGGGCACGTGCCCCGCGCGAGACTGCTGCGGCCGCCCTGCTGCCGGGTTCCTGGAGGGCTTCCTGGAAGCAGCGTCCACACCAAGCCCTTGGAAGGCCCAGGCGACGGAGGAGCCCGAGGTGGGGAGGAGCGAGTCAGGCAGGGGCCAAGGTGATGGGCCGGGCGGGGAGGAGCGTGTCACGCAGGGGCAGAGGACGGTGACAGGCCGGGCGGGAAGGAGCCGGTCAGGCAGGGGACCAGGACAGTGACGGGCCTGGCGGGGGAGGAGCGCCTCAGGCTGGGGCAGAGGAGACTGGGCTGGGTAGGGGTCAGGGTTACAGTTAGGGCGCCATTCACAATCGCAAAGATGTGGAAGCGCCCCGAGTGCCCATCGATCCACGGGTGCATTAATGAAATGTGGCGCGTGGACACCACGGAGTGCCGTTCAGCTATGAGGAACAGCGGTGAGAGGGCACCTCTCGTGTTCTCCCGGCCAGAGCTGGAACCCGTTCCAGTAAGCCAAGTGTCCCAAGAACGGACACAAGAGCGCCACGTGCGCGCGCTCGCCGGCAGATTGGTAGGAACCGATGGACACCTAAGTGGACACAGAGGAATCGCCTTCATCGGGTGGGTGTCGGGCGGGCGTGGGGAGGGGATGGGCGTGCACATCCATTAGGAATGGGGTGGGTGCGCACCAACCGGGGCATGGGCGCACTTGAAGCTCTGACCCGAGGGGGGAGGCGGGGACAGGGCGATGCAGCTGACCTTAACATTGGTACCCCCACCATACGCTGGGAGAAAATGAGAAATAAATGAATCAGAAAACGGGGGGGAGGGGGGCACGGGCAATACATGTCACCTCAATACGTGGACTCCCATGATCTGCTCGGAGAGAGAGAGAAAAGGAAATGTAATCATAGAGATAAGAGACACCTTTTCAGAAAATGAATCCGAAAAGAAAAGTAAAATGAGGCCTGTGGAGCAGGTCTGCGTGTGACTCCGGATCCCCCAACATCCAGTGCCACCACCAAAGATTCCTATGTGTAGCCCGTAGAACCCCAAAAGCAACGGGACGAGTTCTGGTCACATACTCGCTCAAAATGACGTCCTGGAATTCTCCTGGAACTCCCTCCCCTCTCAGCCTCTCAAGGTTTCCTCCAGCGTGTCGGTTCCCACAGACCAGACCTTTGGTCTGACACCTGACAGTCCAGATGCCACGCATGCTGCCGCGTGGCGGCGGTGTCACGGCTCGGGACAAGAGGAGGCCCCACGGTGCGGGCTGGGGCGCCAGGCACCGCGACGGGCGCTGAGGGTGGGGGTGATCCCCCGGACCGCCGCCGCGCTCCCAGAAAGGGGACAGAACAAGAGGCAAAAAACAAAAAAAACAAAAGCCTACGGCACCCGGTATTCCCGGGCGGGCTCCCATCCAAGTACTAACCAGGCCCCACCCTGCTTAGCTTCGGAGATCAGACGAGACCGGGCGCGTTCAGGCCGGCTTGGCCGGAGACGGTGGAGGGCGCCCCTGCCCCGCTCAAGAAGCCGAGCCTCTCTGCGCTTCCCCTCGCCGGCCGGGTCCGGCGGGCTCCGCGGGACTGGGGAGAGGGGCGGGGCGGCGTGGGGGCTGTCCACACACACACACACACACACACACACACGCGTGCGCGCGCGCGCGAGATGGGCCTCCACGGGTGGACCCGCCAAGGTGGAGACCTTCCAGCCCCCCTCCTCTCCTCGCCTCGCCTCCTTCACCTACCCGCCCCCCACCCCCAGCGCGCCGCCGCTGCTGACTGCGCACGCGCGCGCGCGCGCGGGGCGCTCGACCTTTGCCCCCAGCCAGGGGCCGCCCTCCCCCACAAACCCTTTCAGCTGTGCCCCCCGCCCTGTGCGTGGGCTGCCGCCTATTCCCCAGGGCCAGGGCTGGGGCACAGCGCATGGGGGAGGGGAGCGAGTGTAGGGGCGTCTCTCGGGATGTGTCCCATGGGTGGGGTGGGGTGGGGTGGGGTGGGGTGGGGTGGGGTGGTTTGGGGGGCTCTGAAGAAATCAATCCCCTCTGTCTCCTCCCTCTGGAAAACCCCCAAGCCCTTGGAGAACTGCGGGCACCGCTACCGTGGGGGCCGGACCCTGCTCTGTGTCCTTCTCTGGCCCGGTCCAAGGGGCCTGGGCCTGGCCCGGGGTGGATTGGACCCCAACCACCCCGGGGTGTGGACTTGCTAAAAATCGGCGATTAGCTATTGGATTCGAGCTTCATCTGGGTCATTTCACTAATGAATGCACCGAAAAGAGTTTCCTAATACATCTGTGAGGGTGGCAACTGAAAGAGAAATTTAAAGCTGACAGAATAGGCGAGGAAAGGCACAGGAGATTTCCAAACCCAGTAAGGAAGCCTTTCCCGAAATGGAAGAAAGAAAGGAGCAAATGAAAACACCGGTAGCCCGCCGGGGTCAGAGTCTGCTCATTAGAGAAAGTACCCTGACCAGGTTCACCCGTGGGTGGGTGGCGAGCTAGCGGCATTCAGAAGAGCGAGGCCCACAGTCTGTGCAGAAGACACCTGCACTCGGGCGTGTGTGGCGGCTCGATTCACAAGCAGCTCAGATGTTAAACCAAGGAGAAGCCAGGGAGTTCCCAACGCCCCAGGTGTCCTCAGCCCACGACTGGCTGCTGTGAAAATGCGAAGCCCGGGTCCCGGTCTCAGAGCAGGACAACCAGGAGGTGTGATGTACACCCCGGGGTTCCCAGGAGGATCAGGCTGAAGCTTGGACTTGGCCTCAAAGTGTCCCCTCGCCTGGCCACCCCCTTCCCCTTCCTGCTCCTCTACTCCTGGTGCCCCTCCACCCAGGGGCCAGACCTTAAACAGTCACCCGCAAGAGAATCCTGGTCCCAAAGAAGCCTTCTGGGGGACCCGTGCTGAGAGAGGTTGTGGGCATGGCCCGCTGGGGCTCTGCCCGACGCAGGTCTGGGAGATGCAACCTCCCAGCTCTGGGTCCCTGCAGGAAGTGTCGGCAAGAACAGGGCCAGTCCTCCAAAGGCCCAGGTGCAGGGAGCCCAGGCCAAGCAGCCTGTGGAAGAAGCCACATGCCGTGCCACCCCGGGAACACGACTGTAGGTCACGGCCCCTGCCACCTCCTCCTCCTCCTCCTCCTCCTCCTGCTCCTCCTCCTCTCCCCGACATGGAGCAGGGCTCAGAGACACCTCAGACGCTGCTAGCAAAGTCCAAAGGGCATCGGTTGCTCCTCCAAAGCGCACCCCCGACCCCCAGCAGGCCGCGTTGTCCAGCCAGCCCCTGGGCCTCCCCGGGGTGCCCGGCACAAAAGTGCAGACACCCACCTGACTGGCAATATCAGCTTGAGGACGTTTCTGCCACTCTAAGGACCCGCAGGCCAGCTGGGCCTCCGGGCAGGCAGGACAGAGAGCCCCGGAATCCGACGCGGCGGAGAGCTGGGTGTACGTCCCCACCAGGAGGCGGTCCCCACCTCCACGGCTCTCCCCTCGCGGGGAGCGGCAGCCGCAGGGCCTCAGAGAAGACACCAGGCTGGGCCCCCGCGGCACAGTGGGGGCACGTGCCCCGCGCGAGACTGCTGCGGCCGCCCTGCTGCCGGGTTCCTGGAGGGCTTCCTGGAAGCAGCGTCCACACCAAGCCCTTGGAAGGCCCAGGCGACGGAGGAGCCCGAGGTGGGGAGGAGCGAGTCAGGCAGGGGCCAAGGTGATGGGCCGGGCGGGGAGGAGCGTGTCACGCAGGGGCAGAGGACGGTGACAGGCCGGGCGGGAAGGAGCCGGTCAGGCAGGGGACCAGGACAGTGACGGGCCTGGCGGGGGAGGAGCGCCTCAGGCTGGGGCAGAGGAGACTGGGCTGGGTAGGGGTCAGGGTTACAGTTAGGGCGCCATTCACAATCGCAAAGATGTGGAAGCGCCCCGAGTGCCCATCGATCCACGGGTGCATTAATGAAATGTGGCGCGTGGACACCACGGAGTGCCGTTCAGCTATGAGGAACAGCGGTGAGAGGGCACCTCTCGTGTTCTCCCGGCCAGAGCTGGAACCCGTTCCAGTAAGCCAAGTGTCCCAAGAACGGACACAAGAGCGCCACGTGCGCGCGCTCGCCGGCAGATTGGTAGGAACCGATGGACACCTAAGTGGACACAGAGGAATCGCCTTCATCGGGTGGGTGTCGGGCGGGCGTGGGGAGGGGATGGGCGTGCACATCCATTAGGAATGGGGTGGGTGCGCACCAACCGGGGCATGGGCGCACTTGAAGCTCTGACCCGAGGGGGGAGGCGGGGACAGGGCGATGCAGCTGACCTTAACATTGGTACCCCCACCATACGCTGGGAGAAAATGAGAAATAAATGAATCAGAAAACGGGGGGGAGGGGGGCACGGGCAATACATGTCACCTCAATACGTGGACTCCCATGATCTGCTCGGAGAGAGAGAGAAAAGGAAATGTAATCATAGAGATAAGAGACACCTTTTCAGAAAATGAATCCGAAAAGAAAAGTAAAATGAGGCCTGTGGAGCAGGTCTGCGTGTGACTCCGGATCCCCCAACATCCAGTGCCACCACCAAAGATTCCTACGTGTAGCCCGTAGAACCCCAAAAGCAACGGGACGAGTTCTGGTCACATACTCGCTCAAAATGACGTCCTGGAATTCTCCTGGAACTCCCTCCCCTCTCAGCCTCTCAAGGTTTCCTCCAGCGTGTCGGTTCCCACAGACCAGACCTTTGGTCTGACACCTGACAGTCCAGATGCCACGCATGCTGCCGCGTGGCGGCGGTGTCACGGCTCGGGACAAGAGGAGGCCCCACGGTGCGGGCTGGGGCGCCAGGCACCGCGACGGGCGCTGAGGGTGGGGGTGATCCCCCGGACCGCCGCCGCGCTCCCAGAAAGGGGACAGAACAAGAGGCAAAAAACAAAAAAAACAAAAGCCTACGGCACCCGGTATTCCCGGGCGGGCTCCCATCCAAGTACTAACCAGGCCCCACCCTGCTTAGCTTCGGAGATCAGACGAGACCGGGCGCGTTCAGGCCGGCTTGGCCGGAGACGGTGGAGGGCGCCCCTGCCCCGCTCAAGAAGCCGAGCCTCTCTGCGCTTCCCCTCGCCGGCCGGGTCCGGCGGGCTCCGCGGGACTGGGGAGAGGGGCGGGGCGGCGTGGGGGCTGTCCACACACACACACACACACACACACACACGCGTGCGCGCGCGCGCGAGATGGGCCTCCACGGGTGGACCCGCCAAGGTGGAGACCTTCCAGCCCCCCTCCTCTCCTCGCCTCGCCTCCTTCACCTACCCGCCCCCCACCCCCAGCGCGCCGCCGCTGCTGACTGCGCACGCGCGCGCGGGGCGCTCGACCTTTGCCCCCAGCCAGGGGCCGCCCTCCCCCACAAACCCTTTCAGCTGTGCCCCCCGCCCTGTGCGTGGGCTGCCGCCTATTCCCCAGGGCCAGGGCTGGGGCACAGCGCATGGGGGAGGGGAGCGAGTGTAGGGGCGTCTCTCGGGATGTGTCCCATGGGTGGGGTGGGGTGGGGTGGGGTGGGGTGGGGTGGGGTGGTTTGGGGGGCTCTGAAGAAATCAATCCCCTCTGTCTCCTCCCTCTGGAAAACCCCCAAGCCCTTGGAGAACTGCGGGCACCGCTACCGTGGGGGCCGGACCCTGCTCTGTGTCCTTCTCTGGCCCGGTCCAAGGGGCCTGGGCCTGGCCCGGGGTGGATTGGACCCCAACCACCCCGGGGTGTGGACTTGCTAAAAATCGGCGATTAGCTATTGGATTCGAGCTTCATCTGGGTCATTTCACTAATGAATGCACCGAAAAGAGTTTCCTAATACATCTGTGAGGGTGGCAACTGAAAGAGAAATTTAAAGCTGACAGAATAGGCGAGGAAAGGCACAGGAGATTTCCAAACCCAGTAAGGAAGCCTTTCCCGAAATGGAAGAAAGAAAGGAGCAAATGAAAACACCGGTAGCCCGCCGGGGTCAGAGTCTGCTCATTAGAGAAAGTACCCTGACCAGGTTCACCCGTGGGTGGGTGGCGAGCTAGCGGCATTCAGAAGAGCGAGGCCCACAGTCTGTGCAGAAGACACCTGCACTCGGGCGTGTGTGGCGGCTCGATTCACAAGCAGCTCAGATGTTAAACCAAGGAGAAGCCAGGGAGTTCCCAACGCCCCAGGTGTCCTCAGCCCACGACTGGCTGCTGTGAAAATGCGAAGCCCGGGTCCCGGTCTCAGAGCAGGACAACCAGGAGGTGTGATGTACACCCCGGGGTTCCCAGGAGGATCAGGCTGAAGCTTGGACTTGGCCTCAAAGTGTCCCCTCGCCTGGCCACCCCCTTCCCCTTCCTGCTCCTCTACTCCTGGTGCCCCTCCACCCAGGGGCCAGACCTTAAACAGTCACCCGCAAGAGAATCCTGGTCCCAAAGAAGCCTTCTGGGGGACCCGTGCTGAGAGAGGTTGTGGGCATGGCCCGCTGGGGCTCTGCCCGACGCAGGTCTGGGAGATGCAACCTCCCAGCTCTGGGTCCCTGCAGGAAGTGTCGGCAAGAACAGGGCCAGTCCTCCAAAGGCCCAGGTGCAGGGAGCCCAGGCCAAGCAGCCTGTGGAAGAAGCCACATGCCGTGCCACCCCGGGAACACGACTGTAGGTCACGGCCCCTGCCACCTCCTCCTCCTCCTCCTCCTCCTCCTGCTCCTCCTCCTCTCCCCGACATGGAGCAGGGCTCAGAGACACCTCAGACGCTGCTAGCAAAGTCCAAAGGGCATCGGTTGCTCCTCCAAAGCACACCCCCGACCCCCAGCAGGCCGCGTTGTCCAGCCAGCCCCTGGGCCTCCCCGGGGTGCCCGGCACAAAAGTGCAGACACCCACCTGACTGGCAATATCAGCTTGAGGACGTTTCTGCCACTCTAAGGACCCGCAGGCCAGCTGGGCCTCCGGGCAGGCAGGACAGAGAGCCCCGGAATCCGACGCGGCGGAGAGCTGGGTGTACGTCCCCACCAGGAGGCGGTCCCCACCTCCACGGCTCTCCCCTCGCGGGGAGCGGCAGCCGCAGGGCCTCAGAGAAGACACCAGGCTGGGCCCCCGCGGCACAGTGGGGGCACGTGCCCCGCGCGAGACTGCTGCGGCCGCCCTGCTGCCGGGTTCCTGGAGGGCTTCCTGGAAGCAGCGTCCACACCAAGCCCTTGGAAGGCCCAGGCGACGGAGGAGCCCGAGGTGGGGAGGAGCGAGTCAGGCAGGGGCCAAGGTGATGGGCCGGGCGGGGAGGAGCGTGTCACGCAGGGGCAGAGGACGGTGACAGGCCGGGCGGGAAGGAGCCGGTCAGGCAGGGGACCAGGACAGTGACGGGCCTGGCGGGGGAGGAGCGCCTCAGGCTGGGGCAGAGGAGACTGGGCTGGGTAGGGGTCAGGGTTACAGTTAGGGCGCCATTCACAATCGCAAAGATGTGGAAGCGCCCCGAGTGCCCATCGATCCACGGGTGCATTAATGAAATGTGGCGCGTGGACACCACGGAGTGCCGTTCAGCTATGAGGAACAGCGGTGAGAGGGCACCTCTCGTGTTCTCCCGGCCAGAGCTGGAACCCGTTCCAGTAAGCCAAGTGTCCCAAGAACGGACACAAGAGCGCCACGTGCGCGCGCTCGCCGGCAGATTGGTAGGAACCGATGGACACCTAAGTGGACACAGAGGAATCGCCTTCATCGGGTGGGTGTCGGGCGGGCGTGGGGAGGGGATGGGCGTGCACATCCATTAGGAATGGGGTGGGTGCGCACCAACCGGGGCATGGGCGCACTTGAAGCTCTGACCCGAGGGGGGAGGCGGGGACAGGGCGATGCAGCTGACCTTAACATTGGTACCCCCACCATACGCTGGGAGAAAATGAGAAATAAATGAATCAGAAAACGGGGGGGAGGGGGGCACGGGCAATACATGTCACCTCAATACGTGGACTCCCATGATCTGCTCGGAGAGAGAGAGAAAAGGAAATGTAATCATAGAGATAAGAGACACCTTTTCAGAAAATGAATCCGAAAAGAAAAGTAAAATGAGGCCTGTGGAGCAGGTCTGCGTGTGACTCCGGATCCCCCAACATCCAGTGCCACCACCAAAGATTCCTACGTGTAGCCCGTAGAACCCCAAAAGCAACGGGACGAGTTCTGGTCACATACTCGCTCAAAATGACGTCCTGGAATTCTCCTGGAACTCCCTCCCCTCTCAGCCTCTCAAGGTTTCCTCCAGCGTGTCGGTTCCCACAGACCAGACCTTTGGTCTGACACCTGACAGTCCAGATGCCACGCATGCTGCCGCGTGGCGGCGGTGTCACGGCTCGGGACAAGAGGAGGCCCCACGGTGCGGGCTGGGGCGCCAGGCACCGCGACGGGCGCTGAGGGTGGGGGTGATCCCCCGGACCGCCGCCGCGCTCCCAGAAAGGGGACAGAACAAGAGGCAAAAAACAAAAAAAACAAAAGCCTACGGCACCCGGTATTCCCGGGCGGTCTCCCATCCAAGTACTAACCAGGCCCGACCCTGCTTAGCTTCGGAGATCAGACGAGACCGGGCGCGTTCAGGCCGGCTTGGCCGGAGACGGTGGAGGGCGCCCCTGCCCCGCTCAAGAAGCCGAGCCTCTCTGCGCTTCCCCTCGCCGGCCGGGTCCGGCGGGCTCCGCGGGACTGGGGAGAGGGGCGGGGCGGCGTGGGGGGCTGTCCACACACACACACACACACACGCGTGCGCGCGCGCGCGAGATGGGCCTCCACGGGTGGACCCGCCAAGGTGGAGACCTTCCAGCCCCCCTCCTCTCCTCGCCTCGCCTCCTTCACCTACCCGCCCCCCACCCCCAGCGCGCCGCCGCTGCTGACTGCGCACGCGCGCGCGGGGCGCTCGACCTTTGCCCCCAGCCAGGGGCCGCCCTCCCCCACAAACCCTTTCAGCTGTGCCCCCCGCCCTGTGCGTGGGCTGCCGCCTATTCCCCAGGGCCAGGGCTGGGGCACAGCGCATGGGGGAGGGGAGCGAGTGTAGGGGCGTCTCTCGGGATGTGTCCCATGGGTGGGGTGGGGTGGGGTGGGGTGGGGTGGGGTGGGGTGGTTTGGGGGGCTCTGAAGAAATCAATCCCCTCTGTCTCCTCCCTCTGGAAAACCCCCAAGCCCTTGGAGAACTGCGGGCACCGCTACCGTGGGGGCCGGACCCTGCTCTGTGTCCTTCTCTGGCCCGGTCCAAGGGGCCTGGGCCTGGCCCGGGGTGGATTGGACCCCAACCACCCCGGGGTGTGGACTTGCTAAAAATCGGCGATGAGCTATTGGATTCGAGCTTCATCTGGGTCATTTCACTAATGAATGCTCCGAAAAGAGTTTCCTAATACATCTGTGAGGGTGGCAACTGAAAGAGAAATTTAAAGCTGACAGAATAGGCGAGGAAAGGCACAGGAGATTTCCAAACCCAGTAAGGAAGCCTTTCCCGAAATGGAAGAAAGAAAGGAGCAAATGAAAACACCGGTAGCCCGCCGGGGTCAGAGTCTGCTCCTTAGAGAAAGTACCCTGACCAGGTTCACCCGTGGGTGGGTGGCGAGCTAGCGGCATTCAGAAGAGCGAGGCCCGCAGTCTGTGCAGAAGACACCTGCACTCGGGCGTGTGTGGCGGCACGATTCACAAGCAGCTCAGATGTTAAACCAAGGAGAAGCCAGGGAGTTCCCAACGCCCCAGGTGTCCTCAGCCCACGACTGGCTGCTGTGAAAATGCGAAGCCCGGGTCCCGGTCTCAGAGCAGGACAACCAGGAGGTGTGATGTACACCCCGGGGTTCCCAGGAGGATCAGGCTGAAGCTTGGACTTGGCCTCAAAGTGTCCCCTCGCCTGGCCACCCCCTTCCCCTTCCTGCTCCTCTACTCCTGGTGCCCCTCCACCCAGGGGCCAGACCTTAAACAGTCACCCGCAAGAGAATCCTGGTCCCAAAGAAGCCTTCTGGGGGACCCGTGCTGAGAGAGGTTGTGGGCATGGCCCGCTGGGGCTCTGCCCGACCCAGGTCTGGGAGATGCAACCTCCCAGCTCTGGGTCCCTGCAGGAAGTGTCGGCAAGAACAGGGCCAGTCCTCCAAAGGCCCAGGTGCAGGGAGCCCAGGCCAAGCAGCCTGTGGAAGAAGCCACATGCCGTGCCACCCCGGGAACACGACTGTAGGTCACGGCCCCTGCCACCTCCTCCTCCTCCTCCTCCTCCTCCTGCTCCTCCTCCTCTCCCCGACATGGAGCAGGGCTCAGAGACACCTCAGACGCTGCTAGCAAAGTCCAAAGGGCATCGGTTGCTCCTCCAAAGCGCACCCCCGACCCCCAGCAGGCCGCGTTGTCCAGCCAGCCCCTGGGCCTCCCCGGGGTGCCCGGCACAAAAGTGCAGACACCCACCTGACTGGCAATATCAGCTTGAGGACGTTTCTGCCACTCTAAGGACCCGCAGGCCAGCTGGGCCTCCGGGCAGGCAGGACAGAGAGCCCCGGAATCCGACGCGGCGGAGAGCTGGGTGTACGTCCCCACCAGGAGGCGGTCCCCACCTCCACGGCTCTCCCCTCGCGGGGAGCGGCAGCCGCAGGGCCTCAGAGAAGACACCAGGCTGGGCCCCCGCGGCACAGTGGGGGCACGTGCCCCGCGCGAGACTGCTGCGGCCGCCCTGCTGCCGGGTTCCTGGAGGGCTTCCTGGAAGCAGCGTCCACACCAAGCCCTTGGAAGGCCCAGGCGACGGAGGAGCCCGAGGTGGGGAGGAGCGAGTCAGGCAGGGGCCAAGGTGATGGGCCGGGCGGGGAGGAGCGTGTCACGCAGGGGCAGAGGACGGTGACAGGCCGGGCGGGAAGGAGCCGGTCAGGCAGGGGACCAGGACAGTGACGGGCCTGGCGGGGGAGGAGCGCCTCAGGCTGGGGCAGAGGAGACTGGGCTGGGTAGGGGTCAGGGTTACAGTTAGGGCGCCATTCACAATCGCAAAGATGTGGAAGCGCCCCGAGTGCCCATCGATCCACGGGTGCATTAATGAAATGTGGCGCGTGGACACCACGGAGTGCCGTTCAGCTATGAGGAACAGCGGTGAGAGGGCACCTCTCGTGTTCTCCCGGCCAGAGCTGGAACCCGTTCCAGTAAGCCAAGTGTCCCAAGAACGGACACAAGAGCGCCACGTGCGCGCGCTCGCCGGCAGATTGGTAGGAACCGATGGACACCTAAGTGGACACAGAGGAATCGCCTTCATCGGGTGGGTGTCGGGCGGGCGTGGGGAGGGGATGGGCGTGCACATCCATTAGGAATGGGGTGGGTGCGCACCAACCGGGGCATGGGCGCACTTGAAGCTCTGACCCGAGGGGGGAGGCGGGGACAGGGCGATGCAGCTGACCTTAACATTGGTACCCCCACCATACGCTGGGAGAAAATGAGAAATAAATGAATCAGAAAACGGGGGGGAGGGGGGCACGGGCAATACATGTCACCTCAATACGTGGACTCCCATGATCTGCTCGGAGAGAGAGAGAAAAGGAAATGTAATCATAGAGATAAGAGACACCTTTTCAGAAAATGAATCCGAAAAGAAAAGTAAAATGAGGCCTGTGGAGCAGGTCTGCGTGTGACTCCGGATCCCCCAACATCCAGTGCCACCACCAAAGATTCCTACGTGTAGCCCGTAGAACCCCAAAAGCAACGGGACGAGTTCTGGTCACATACTCGCTCAAAATGACGTCCTGGAATTCTCCTGGAACTCCCTCCCCTCTCAGCCTCTCAAGGTTTCCTCCAGCGTGTCGGTTCCCACAGACCAGACCTTTGGTCTGACACCTGACAGTCCAGATGCCACGCATGCTGCCGCGTGGCGGCGGTGTCACGGCTCGGGACAAGAGGAGGCCCCACGGTGCGGGCTGGGGCGCCAGGCACCGCGACGGGCGCTGAGGGTGGGGGTGATCCCCCGGACCGCCGCCGCGCTCCCAGAAAGGGGACAGAACAAGAGGCAAAAAACAAAAAAAACAAAAGCCTACGGCACCCGGTATTCCCGGGCGGGCTCCCATCCAAGTACTAACCAGGCCCGACCCTGCTTAGCTTCGGAGATCAGACGAGACCGGGCGCGTTCAGGCCGGCTTGGCCGGAGACGGTGGAGGGCGCCCCTGCCCCGCTCAAGAAGCCGAGCCTCTCTGCGCTTCCCCTCGCCGGCCGGGTCCGGCGGGCTCCGCGGGACTGGGGAGAGGGGCGGGGCGGCGTGGGGGGCTGTCCACACACACACACACACACACGCGTGCGCGCGCGCGCGAGATGGGCCTCCACGGGTGGACCCGCCAAGGTGGAGACCTTCCAGCCCCCCTCCTCTCCTCGCCTCGCCTCCTTCACCTACCCGCCCCCCACCCCCAGCGCGCCGCCGCTGCTGACTGCGCACGCGCGCGCGGGGCGCTCGACCTTTGCCCCCAGCCAGGGGCCGCCCTCCCCCACAAACCCTTTCAGCTGTGCCCCCCGCCCTGTGCGTGGGCTGCCGCCTATTCCCCAGGGCCAGGGCTGGGGCACAGCGCATGGGGGAGGGGAGCGAGTGTAGGGGCGTCTCTCGGGATGTGTCCCATGGGTGGGGTGGGGTGGGGTGGGGTGGGGTGGGGTGGGGTGGTTTGGGGGGCTCTGAAGAAATCAATCCCCTCTGTCTCCTCCCTCTGGAAAACCCCCAAGCCCTTGGAGAACTGCGGGCACCGCTACCGTGGGGGCCGGACCCTGCTCTGTGTCCTTCTCTGGCCCGGTCCAAGGGGCCTGGGCCTGGCCCGGGGTGGATTGGACCCCAACCACCCCGGGGTGTGGACTTGCTAAAAATCGGCGATTAGCTATTGGATTCGAGCTTCATCTGGGTCATTTCACTAATGAATGCACCGAAAAGAGTTTCCTAATACATCTGTGAGGGTGGCAACTGAAAGAGAAATTTAAAGCTGACAGAATAGGCGAGGAAAGGCACAGGAGATTTCCAAACCCAGTAAGGAAGCCTTTCCCGAAATGGAAGAAAGAAAGGAGCAAATGAAAACACCGGTAGCCCGCCGGGGTCAGAGTCTGCTCATTAGAGAAAGTACCCTGACCAGGTTCACCCGTGGGTGGGTGGCGAGCTAGCGGCATTCAGAAGAGCGAGGCCCACAGTCTGTGCAGAAGACACCTGCACTCGGGCGTGTGTGGCGGCTCGATTCACAAGCAGCTCAGATGTTAAACCAAGGAGAAGCCAGGGAGTTCCCAACGCCCCAGGTGTCCTCAGCCCACGACTGGCTGCTGTGAAAATGCGAAGCCCGGGTCCCGGTCTCAGAGCAGGACAACCAGGAGGTGTGATGTACACCCCGGGGTTCCCAGGAGGATCAGGCTGAAGCTTGGACTTGGCCTCAAAGTGTCCCCTCGCCTGGCCACCCCCTTCCCCTTCCTGCTCCTCTACTCCTGGTGCCCCTCCACCCAGGGGCCAGACCTTAAACAGTCACCCGCAAGAGAATCCTGGTCCCAAAGAAGCCTTCTGGGGGACCCGTGCTGAGAGAGGTTGTGGGCATGGCCCGCTGGGGCTCTGCCCGACCCAGGTCTGGGAGATGCAACCTCCCAGCTCTGGGTCCCTGCAGGAAGTGTCGGCAAGAACAGGGCCAGTCCTCCAAAGGCCCAGGTGCAGGGAGCCCAGGCCAAGCAGCCTGTGGAAGAAGCCACATGCCGTGCCACCCCGGGAACACGACTGTAGGTCACGGCCCCTGCCACCTCCTCCTCCTCCTCCTCCTCCTCCTGCTCCTCCTCCTCTCCCCGACATGGAGCAGGGCTCAGAGACACCTCAGACGCTGCTAGCAAAGTCCAAAGGGCATCGGTTGCTCCTCCAAAGCGCACCCCCGACCCCCAGCAGGCCGCGTTGTCCAGCCAGCCCCTGGGCCTCCCCGGGGTGCCCGGCACAAAAGTGCAGACACCCACCTGACTGGCAATATCAGCTTGAGGACGTTTCTGCCACTCTAAGGACCCGCAGGCCAGCTGGGCCTCCGGGCAGGCAGGACAGAGAGCCCCGGAATCCGACGCGGCGGAGAGCTGGGTGTACGTCCCCACCAGGAGGCGGTCCCCACCTCCACGGCTCTCCCCTCGCGGGGAGCGGCAGCCGCAGGGCCTCAGAGAAGACACCAGGCTGGGCCCCCGCGGCACAGTGGGGGCACGTGCCCCGCGCGAGACTGCTGCGGCCGCCCTGCTGCCGGGTTCCTGGAGGGCTTCCTGGAAGCAGCGTCCACACCAAGCCCTTGGAAGGCCCAGGCGACGGAGGAGCCCGAGGTGGGGAGGAGCGAGTCAGGCAGGGGCCAAGGTGATGGGCCGGGCGGGGAGGAGCGTGTCACGCAGGGGCAGAGGACGGTGACAGGCCGGGCGGGAAGGAGCCGGTCAGGCAGGGGACCAGGACAGTGACGGGCCTGGCGGGGGAGGAGCGCCTCAGGCTGGGGCAGAGGAGACTGGGCTGGGTAGGGGTCAGGGTTACAGTTAGGGCGCCATTCACAATCGCAAAGATGTGGAAGCGCCCCGAGTGCCCATCGATCCACGGGTGCATTAATGAAATGTGGCGCGTGGACACCACGGAGTGCCGTTCAGCTATGAGGAACAGCGGTGAGAGGGCACCTCTCGTGTTCTCCCGGCCAGAGCTGGAACCCGTTCCAGTAAGCCAAGTGTCCCAAGAACGGACACAAGAGCGCCACGTGCGCGCGCTCGCCGGCAGATTGGTAGGAACCGATGGACACCTAAGTGGACACAGAGGAATCGCCTTCATCGGGTGGGTGTCGGGCGGGCGTGGGGAGGGGATGGGCGTGCACATCCATTAGGAATGGGGTGGGTGCGCACCAACCGGGGCATGGGCGCACTTGAAGCTCTGACCCGAGGGGGGAGGCGGGGACAGGGCGATGCAGCTGACCTTAACATTGGTACCCCCACCATACGCTGGGAGAAAATGAGAAATAAATGAATCAGAAAACGGGGGGGAGGGGGGCACGGGCAATACATGTCACCTCAATACGTGGACTCCCATGATCTGCTCGGAGAGAGAGAGAAAAGGAAATGTAATCATAGAGATAAGAGACACCTTTTCAGAAAATGAATCCGAAAAGAAAAGTAAAATGAGGCCTGTGGAGCAGGTCTGCGTGTGACTCCGGATCCCCCAACATCCAGTGCCACCACCAAAGATTCCTACGTGTAGCCCGTAGAACCCCAAAAGCAACGGGACGAGTTCTGGTCACATACTCGCTCAAAATGACGTCCTGGAATTCTCCTGGAACTCCCTCCCCTCTCAGCCTCTCAAGGTTTCCTCCAGCGTGTCGGTTCCCACAGACCAGACCTTTGGTCTGACACCTGACAGTCCAGATGCCACGCATGCTGCCGCGTGGCGGCGGTGTCACGGCTCGGGACAAGAGGAGGCCCCACGGTGCGGGCTGGGGCGCCAGGCACCGCGACGGGCGCTGAGGGTGGGGGTGATCCCCCGGACCGCCGCCGCGCTCCCAGAAAGGGGACAGAACAAGAGGCAAAAAACAAAAAAAACAAAAGCCTACGGCACCCGGTATTCCCGGGCGGTCTCCCATCCAAGTACTAACCAGGCCCGACCCTGCTTAGCTTCGGAGATCAGACGAGACCGGGCGCGTTCAGGCCGGCTTGGCCGGAGACGGTGGAGGGCGCCCCTGCCCCGCTCAAGAAGCCGAGCCTCTCTGCGCTTCCCCTCGCCGGCCGGGTCCGGCGGGCTCCGCGGGACTGGGGAGAGGGGCGGGGCGGCGTGGGGGGCTGTACACACACACACACACACACACGCGTGCGCGCGCGCGCGAGATGGGCCTCCACGGGTGGACCCGCCAAGGTGGAGACCTTCCAGCCCCCCTCCTCTCCTCGCCTCGCCTCCTTCACCTACCCGCCCCCCACCCCCAGCGCGCCGCCGCTGCTGACTGCGCACGCGCGCGCGGGGCGCTCGACCTTTGCCCCCAGCCAGGGGCCGCCCTCCCCCACAAACCCTTTCAGCTGTGCCCCCCGCCCTGTGCGTGGGCTGCCGCCTATTCCCCAGGGCCAGGGCTGGGGCACAGCGCATGGGGGAGGGGAGCGAGTGTAGGGGCGTCTCTCGGGATGTGTCCCATGGGTGGGGTGGGGTGGGGTGGGGTGGGGTGGGGTGGGGTGGTTTGGGGGGCTCTGAAGAAATCAATCCCCTCTGTCTCCTCCCTCTGGAAAACCCCCAAGCCCTTGGAGAACTGCGGGCACCGCTACCGTGGGGGCCGGACCCTGCTCTGTGTCCTTCTCTGGCCCGGTCCAAGGGGCCTGGGCCTGGCCCGGGGTGGATTGGACCCCAACCACCCCGGGGTGTGGACTTGCTAAAAATCGGCGATGAGCTATTGGATTCGAGCTTCATCTGGGTCATTTCACTAATGAATGCTCCGAAAAGAGTTTCCTAATACATCTGTGAGGGTGGCAACTGAAAGAGAAATTTAAAGCTGACAGAATAGGCGAGGAAAGGCACAGGAGATTTCCAAACCCAGTAAGGAAGCCTTTCCCGAAATGGAAGAAAGAAAGGAGCAAATGAAAACACCGGTAGCCCGCCGGGGTCAGAGTCTGCTCCTTAGAGAAAGTACCCTGACCAGGTTCACCCGTGGGTGGGTGGCGAGCTAGCGGCATTCAGAAGAGCGAGGCCCGCAGTCTGTGCAGAAGACACCTGCACTCGGGCGTGTGTGGCGGCACGATTCACAAGCAGCTCAGATGTTAAACCAAGGAGAAGCCAGGGAGTTCCCAACGCCCCAGGTGTCCTCAGCCCACGACTGGCTGCTGTGAAAATGCGAAGCCCGGGTCCCGGTCTCAGAGCAGGACAACCAGGAGGTGTGATGTACACCCCGGGGTTCCCAGGAGGATCAGGCTGAAGCTTGGACTTGGCCTCAAAGTGTCCCCTCGCCTGGCCACCCCCTTCCCCTTCCTGCTCCTCTACTCCTGGTGCCCCTCCACCCAGGGGCCAGACCTTAAACAGTCACCCGCAAGAGAATCCTGGTCCCAAAGAAGCCTTCTGGGGGACCCGTGCTGAGAGAGGTTGTGGGCATGGCCCGCTGGGGCTCTGCCCGACCCAGGTCTGGGAGATGCAACCTCCCAGCTCTGGGTCCCTGCAGGAAGTGTCGGCAAGAACAGGGCCAGTCCTCCAAAGGCCCAGGTGCAGGGAGCCCAGGCCAAGCAGCCTGTGGAAGAAGCCACATGCCGTGCCACCCCGGGAACACGACTGTAGGTCACGGCCCCTGCCACCTCCTCCTCCTCCTCCTCCTCCTCCTGCTCCTCCTCCTCTCCCCGACATGGAGCAGGGCTCAGAGACACCTCAGACGCTGCTAGCAAAGTCCAAAGGGCATCGGTTGCTCCTCCAAAGCGCACCCCCGACCCCCAGCAGGCCGCGTTGTCCAGCCAGCCCCTGGGCCTCCCCGGGGTGCCCGGCACAAAAGTGCAGACACCCACCTGACTGGCAATATCAGCTTGAGGACGTTTCTGCCACTCTAAGGACCCGCAGGCCAGCTGGGCCTCCGGGCAGGCAGGACAGAGAGCCCCGGAATCCGACGCGGCGGAGAGCTGGGTGTACGTCCCCACCAGGAGGCGGTCCCCACCTCCACGGCTCTCCCCTCGCGGGGAGCGGCAGCCGCAGGGCCTCAGAGAAGACACCAGGCTGGGCCCCCGCGGCACAGTGGGGGCACGTGCCCCGCGCGAGACTGCTGCGGCCGCCCTGCTGCCGGGTTCCTGGAGGGCTTCCTGGAAGCAGCGTCCACACCAAGCCCTTGGAAGGCCCAGGCGACGGAGGAGCCCGAGGTGGGGAGGAGCGAGTCAGGCAGGGGCCAAGGTGATGGGCCGGGCGGGGAGGAGCGTGTCACGCAGGGGCAGAGGACGGTGACAGGCCGGGCGGGAAGGAGCCGGTCAGGCAGGGGACCAGGACAGTGACGGGCCTGGCGGGGGAGGAGCGCCTCAGGCTGGGGCAGAGGAGACTGGGCTGGGTAGGGGTCAGGGTTACAGTTAGGGCGCCATTCACAATCGCAAAGATGTGGAAGCGCCCCGAGTGCCCATCGATCCACGGGTGCATTAATGAAATGTGGCGCGTGGACACCACGGAGTGCCGTTCAGCTATGAGGAACAGCGGTGAGAGGGCACCTCTCGTGTTCTCCCGGCCAGAGCTGGAACCCGTTCCAGTAAGCCAAGTGTCCCAAGAACGGACACAAGAGCGCCACGTGCGCGCGCTCGCCGGCAGATTGGTAGGAACCGATGGACACCTAAGTGGACACAGAGGAATCGCCTTCATCGGGTGGGTGTCGGGCGGGCGTGGGGAGGGGATGGGCGTGCACATCCATTAGGAATGGGGTGGGTGCGCACCAACCGGGGCATGGGCGCACTTGAAGCTCTGACCCGAGGGGGGAGGCGGGGACAGGGCGATGCAGCTGACCTTAACATTGGTACCCCCACCATACGCTGGGAGAAAATGAGAAATAAATGAATCAGAAAACGGGGGGGAGGGGGGCACGGGCAATACATGTCACCTCAATACGTGGACTCCCATGATCTGCTCGGAGAGAGAGAGAAAAGGAAATGTAATCATAGAGATAAGAGACACCTTTTCAGAAAATGAATCCGAAAAGAAAAGTAAAATGAGGCCTGTGGAGCAGGTCTGCGTGTGACTCCGGATCCCCCAACATCCAGTGCCACCACCAAAGATTCCTACGTGTAGCCCGTAGAACCCCAAAAGCAACGGGACGAGTTCTGGTCACATACTCGCTCAAAATGACGTCCTGGAATTCTCCTGGAACTCCCTCCCCTCTCAGCCTCTCAAGGTTTCCTCCAGCGTGTCGGTTCCCACAGACCAGACCTTTGGTCTGACACCTGACAGTCCAGATGCCACGCATGCTGCCGCGTGGCGGCGGTGTCACGGCTCGGGACAAGAGGAGGCCCCACGGTGCGGGCTGGGGCGCCAGGCACCGCGACGGGCGCTGAGGGTGGGGGTGATCCCCCGGACCGCCGCCGCGCTCCCAGAAAGGGGACAGAACAAGAGGCAAAAAACAAAAAAAACAAAAGCCTACGGCACCCGGTATTCCCGGGCGGGCTCCCATCCAAGTACTAACCAGGCCCCACCCTGCTTAGCTTCGGAGATCAGACGAGACCGGGCGCGTTCAGGCCGGCTTGGCCGGAGACGGTGGAGGGCGCCCCTGCCCCGCTCAAGAAGCCGAGCCTCTCTGCGCTTCCCCTCGCCGGCCGGGTCCGGCGGGCTCCGCGGGACTGGGGAGAGGGGCGGGGCGGCGTGGGGGGCTGTCCACACACACACACACACACACGCGTGCGCGCGCGCGCGAGATGGGCCTCCACGGGTGGACCCGCCAAGGTGGAGACCTTCCAGCCCCCCTCCTCTCCTCGCCTCGCCTCCTTCACCTACCCGCCCCCCACCCCCAGCGCGCCGCCGCTGCTGACTGCGCACGCGCGCGCGCGCGGGGCGCTCGACCTTTGCCCCCAGCCAGGGGCCGCCCTCCCCCACAAACCCTTTCAGCTGTGCCCCCCGCCCTGTGCGTGGGCTGCCGCCTATTCCCCAGGGCCAGGGCTGGGGCACAGCGCATGGGGGAGGGGAGCGAGTGTAGGGGCGTCTCTCGGGATGTGTCCCATGGGTGGGGTGGGGTGGGGTGGGGTGGGGTGGGGTGGGGTGGTTTGGGGGGCTCTGAAGAAATCAATCCCCTCTGTCTCCTCCCTCTGGAAAACCCCCAAGCCCTTGGAGAACTGCGGGCACCGCTACCGTGGGGGCCGGACCCTGCTCTGTGTCCTTCTCTGGCCCGGTCCAAGGGGCCTGGGCCTGGCCCGGGGTGGATTGGACCCCAACCACCCCGGGGTGTGGACTTGCTAAAAATCGGCGATGAGCTATTGGATTCGAGCTTCATCTGGGTCATTTCACTAATGAATGCTCCGAAAAGAGTTTCCTAATACATCTGTGAGGGTGGCAACTGAAAGAGAAATTTAAAGCTGACAGAATAGGCGAGGAAAGGCACAGGAGATTTCCAAACCCAGTAAGGAAGCCTTTCCCGAAATGGAAGAAAGAAAGGAGCAAATGAAAACACCGGTAGCCCGCCGGGGTCAGAGTCTGCTCCTTAGAGAAAGTACCCTGACCAGGTTCACCCGTGGGTGGGTGGCGAGCTAGCGGCATTCAGAAGAGCGAGGCCCGCAGTCTGTGCAGAAGACACCTGCACTCGGGCGTGTGTGGCGGCACGATTCACAAGCAGCTCAGATGTTAAACCAAGGAGAAGCCAGGGAGTTCCCAACGCCCCAGGTGTCCTCAGCCCACGACTGGCTGCTGTGAAAATGCGAAGCCCGGGTCCCGGTCTCAGAGCAGGACAACCAGAAGGTGTGATGTACACCCCGGGGTTCCCAGGAGGATCAGGCTGAAGCTTGGACTTGGCCTCAAAGTGTCCCCTCGCCTGGCCACCCCCTTCCCCTTCCTGCTCCTCTACTCCTGGTGCCCCTCCACCCAGGGGCCAGACCTTAAACAGTCACCCGCAAGAGAATCCTGGTCCCAAAGAAGCCTTCTGGGGGACCCGTGCTGAGAGAGGTTGTGGGCATGGCCCGCTGGGGCTCTGCCCGACCCAGGTCTGGGAGATGCAACCTCCCAGCTCTGGGTCCCTGCAGGAAGTGTCGGCAAGAACAGGGCCAGTCCTCCAAAGGCCCAGGTGCAGGGAGCCCAGGCCAAGCAGCCTGTGGAAGAAGCCACATGCCGTGCCACCCCGGGAACACGACTGTAGGTCACGGCCCCTGCCACCTCCTCCTCCTCCTCCTCCTCCTCCTGCTCCTCCTCCTCTCCCCGACATGGAGCAGGGCTCAGAGACACCTCAGACGCTGCTAGCAAAGTCCAAAGGGCATCGGTTGCTCCTCCAAAGCGCACCCCCGACCCCCAGCAGGCCGCGTTGTCCAGCCAGCCCCTGGGCCTCCCCGGGGTGCCCGGCACAAAAGTGCAGACACCCACCTGACTGGCAATATCAGCTTGAGGACGTTTCTGCCACTCTAAGGACCCGCAGGCCAGCTGGGCCTCCGGGCAGGCAGGACAGAGAGCCCCGGAATCCGACGCGGCGGAGAGCTGGGTGTACGTCCCCACCAGGAGGCGGTCCCCACCTCCACGGCTCTCCCCTCGCGGGGAGCGGCAGCCGCAGGGCCTCAGAGAAGACACCAGGCTGGGCCCCCGCGGCACAGTGGGGGCACGTGCCCCGCGCGAGACTGCTGCGGCCGCCCTGCTGCCGGGTTCCTGGAGGGCTTCCTGGAAGCAGCGTCCACACCAAGCCCTTGGAAGGCCCAGGCGACGGAGGAGCCCGAGGTGGGGAGGAGCGAGTCAGGCAGGGGCCAAGGTGATGGGCCGGGCGGGGAGGAGCGTGTCACGCAGGGGCAGAGGACGGTGACAGGCCGGGCGGGAAGGAGCCGGTCAGGCAGGGGACCAGGACAGTGACGGGCCTGGCGGGGGAGGAGCGCCTCAGGCTGGGGCAGAGGAGACTGGGCTGGGTAGGGGTCAGGGTTACAGTTAGGGCGCCATTCACAATCGCAAAGATGTGGAAGCGCCCCGAGTGCCCATCGATCCACGGGTGCATTAATGAAATGTGGCGCGTGGACACCACGGAGTGCCGTTCAGCTATGAGGAACAGCGGTGAGAGGGCACCTCTCGTGTTCTCCCGGCCAGAGCTGGAACCCGTTCCAGTAAGCCAAGTGTCCCAAGAACGGACACAAGAGCGCCACGTGCGCGCGCTCGCCGGCAGATTGGTAGGAACCGATGGACACCTAAGTGGACACAGAGGAATCGCCTTCATCGGGTGGGTGTCGGGCGGGCGTGGGGAGGGGATGGGCGTGCACATCCATTAGGAATGGGGTGGGTGCGCACCAACCGGGGCATGGGCGCACTTGAAGCTCTGACCCGAGGGGGGAGGCGGGGACAGGGCGATGCAGCTGACCTTAACATTGGTACCCCCACCATACGCTGGGAGAAAATGAGAAATAAATGAATCAGAAAACGGGGGGGAGGGGGGCACGGGCAATACATGTCACCTCAATACGTGGACTCCCATGATCTGCTCGGAGAGAGAGAGAAAAGGAAATGTAATCATAGAGATAAGAGACACCTTTTCAGAAAATGAATCCGAAAAGAAAAGTAAAATGAGGCCTGTGGAGCAGGTCTGCGTGTGACTCCGGATCCCCCAACATCCAGTGCCACCACCAAAGATTCCTACGTGTAGCCCGTAGAACCCCAAAAGCAACGGGACGAGTTCTGGTCACATACTCGCTCAAAATGACGTCCTGGAATTCTCCTGGAACTCCCTCCCCTCTCAGCCTCTCAAGGTTTCCTCCAGCGTGTCGGTTCCCACAGACCAGACCTTTGGTCTGACACCTGACAGTCCAGATGCCACGCATGCTGCCGCGTGGCGGCGGTGTCACGGCTCGGGACAAGAGGAGGCCCCACGGTGCGGGCTGGGGCGCCAGGCACCGCGACGGGCGCTGAGGGTGGGGGTGATCCCCCGGACCGCCGCCGCGCTCCCAGAAAGGGGACAGAACAAGAGGCAAAAAACAAAAAAAACAAAAGCCTACGGCACCCGGTATTCCCGGGCGGGCTCCCATCCAAGTACTAACCAGGCCCCACCCTGCTTAGCTTCGGAGATCAGACGAGACCGGGCGCGTTCAGGCCGGCTTGGCCGGAGACGGTGGAGGGCGCCCCTGCCCCGCTCAAGAAGCCGAGCCTCTCTGCGCTTCCCCTCGCCGGCCGGGTCCGGCGGGCTCCGCGGGACTGGGGAGAGGGGCGGGGCGGCGTGGGGGGCTGTCCACACACACACACACACACACGCGTGCGCGCGCGCGCGAGATGGGCCTCCACGGGTGGACCCGCCAAGGTGGAGACCTTCCAGCCCCCCTCCTCTCCTCGCCTCGCCTCCTTCACCTACCCGCCCCCCACCCCCAGCGCGCCGCCGCTGCTGACTGCGCACGCGCGCGCGGGGCGCTCGACCTTTGCCCCCAGCCAGGGGCCGCCCTCCCCCACAAACCCTTTCAGCTGTGCCCCCCGCCCTGTGCGTGGGCTGCCGCCTATTCCCCAGGGCCAGGGCTGGGGCACAGCGCATGGGGGAGGGGAGCGAGTGTAGGGGCGTCTCTCGGGATGTGTCCCATGGGTGGGGTGGGGTGGGGTGGGGTGGGGTGGGGTGGGGTGGTTTGGGGGGCTCTGAAGAAATCAATCCCCTCTGTCTCCTCCCTCTGGAAAACCCCCAAGCCCTTGGAGAACTGCGGGCACCGCTACCGTGGGGGCCGGACCCTGCTCTGTGTCCTTCTCTGGCCCGGTCCAAGGGGCCTGGGCCTGGCCCGGGGTGGATTGGACCCCAACCACCCCGGGGTGTGGACTTGCTAAAAATCGGCGATGAGCTATTGGATTCGAGCTTCATCTGGGTCATTTCACTAATGAATGCTCCGAAAAGAGTTTCCTAATACATCTGTGAGGGTGGCAACTGAAAGAGAAATTTAAAGCTGACAGAATAGGCGAGGAAAGGCACAGGAGATTTCCAAACCCAGTAAGGAAGCCTTTCCCGAAATGGAAGAAAGAAAGGAGCAAATGAAAACACCGGTAGCCCGCCGGGGTCAGAGTCTGCTCCTTAGAGAAAGTACCCTGACCAGGTTCACCCGTGGGTGGGTGGCGAGCTAGCGGCATTCAGAAGAGCGAGGCCCGCAGTCTGTGCAGAAGACACCTGCACTCGGGCGTGTGTGGCGGCACGATTCACAAGCAGCTCAGATGTTAAACCAAGGAGAAGCCAGGGAGTTCCCAACGCCCCAGGTGTCCTCAGCCCACGACTGGCTGCTGTGAAAATGCGAAGCCCGGGTCCCGGTCTCAGAGCAGGACAACCAGGAGGTGTGATGTACACCCCGGGGTTCCCAGGAGGATCAGGCTGAAGCTTGGACTTGGCCTCAAAGTGTCCCCTCGCCTGGCCACCCCCTTCCCCTTCCTGCTCCTCTACTCCTGGTGCCCCTCCACCCAGGGGCCAGACCTTAAACAGTCACCCGCAAGAGAATCCTGGTCCCAAAGAAGCCTTCTGGGGGACCCGTGCTGAGAGAGGTTGTGGGCATGGCCCGCTGGGGCTCTGCCCGACCCAGGTCTGGGAGATGCAACCTCCCAGCTCTGGGTCCCTGCAGGAAGTGTCGGCAAGAACAGGGCCAGTCCTCCAAAGGCCCAGGTGCAGGGAGCCCAGGCCAAGCAGCCTGTGGAAGAAGCCACATGCCGTGCCACCCCGGGAACACGACTGTAGGTCACGGCCCCTGCCACCTCCTCCTCCTCCTCCTCCTCCTCCTGCTCCTCCTCCTCTCCCCGACATGGAGCAGGGCTCAGAGACACCTCAGACGCTGCTAGCAAAGTCCAAAGGGCATCGGTTGCTCCTCCAAAGCGCACCCCCGACCCCCAGCAGGCCGCGTTGTCCAGCCAGCCCCTGGGCCTCCCCGGGGTGCCCGGCACAAAAGTGCAGACACCCACCTGACTGGCAATATCAGCTTGAGGACGTTTCTGCCACTCTAAGGACCCGCAGGCCAGCTGGGCCTCCGGGCAGGCAGGACAGAGAGCCCCGGAATCCGACGCGGCGGAGAGCTGGGTGTACGTCCCCACCAGGAGGCGGTCCCCACCTCCACGGCTCTCCCCTCGCGGGGAGCGGCAGCCGCAGGGCCTCAGAGAAGACACCAGGCTGGGCCCCCGCGGCACAGTGGGGGCACGTGCCCCGCGCGAGACTGCTGCGGCCGCCCTGCTGCCGGGTTCCTGGAGGGCTTCCTGGAAGCAGCGTCCACACCAAGCCCTTGGAAGGCCCAGGCGACGGAGGAGCCCGAGGTGGGGAGGAGCGAGTCAGGCAGGGGCCAAGGTGATGGGCCGGGCGGGGAGGAGCGTGTCACGCAGGGGCAGAGGACGGTGACAGGCCGGGCGGGAAGGAGCCGGTCAGGCAGGGGACCAGGACAGTGACGGGCCTGGCGGGGGAGGAGCGCCTCAGGCTGGGGCAGAGGAGACTGGGCTGGGTAGGGGTCAGGGTTACAGTTAGGGCGCCATTCACAATCGCAAAGATGTGGAAGCGCCCCGAGTGCCCATCGATCCACGGGTGCATTAATGAAATGTGGCGCGTGGACACCACGGAGTGCCGTTCAGCTATGAGGAACAGCGGTGAGAGGGCACCTCTCGTGTTCTCCCGGCCAGAGCTGGAACCCGTTCCAGTAAGCCAAGTGTCCCAAGAACGGACACAAGAGCGCCACGTGCGCGCGCTCGCCGGCAGATTGGTAGGAACCGATGGACACCTAAGTGGACACAGAGGAATCGCCTTCATCGGGTGGGTGTCGGGCGGGCGTGGGGAGGGGATGGGCGTGCACATCCATTAGGAATGGGGTGGGTGCGCACCAACCGGGGCATGGGCGCACTTGAAGCTCTGACCCGAGGGGGGAGGCGGGGACAGGGCGATGCAGCTGACCTTAACATTGGTACCCCCACCATACGCTGGGAGAAAATGAGAAATAAATGAATCAGAAAACGGGGGGGAGGGGGGCACGGGCAATACATGTCACCTCAATACGTGGACTCCCATGATCTGCTCGGAGAGAGAGAGAAAAGGAAATGTAATCATAGAGATAAGAGACACCTTTTCAGAAAATGAATCCGAAAAGAAAAGTAAAATGAGGCCTGTGGAGCAGGTCTGCGTGTGACTCCGGATCCCCCAACATCCAGTGCCACCACCAAAGATTCCTACGTGTAGCCCGTAGAACCCCAAAAGCAACGGGACGAGTTCTGGTCACATACTCGCTCAAAATGACGTCCTGGAATTCTCCTGGAACTCCCTCCCCTCTCAGCCTCTCAAGGTTTCCTCCAGCGTGTCGGTTCCCACAGACCAGACCTTTGGTCTGACACCTGACAGTCCAGATGCCACGCATGCTGCCGCGTGGCGGCGGTGTCACGGCTCGGGACAAGAGGAGGCCCCACGGTGCGGGCTGGGGCGCCAGGCACCGCGACGGGCGCTGAGGGTGGGGGTGATCCCCCGGACCGCCGCCGCGCTCCCAGAAAGGGGACAGAACAAGAGGCAAAAAACAAAAAAAACAAAAGCCTACGGCACCCGGTATTCCCGGGCGGTCTCCCATCCAAGTACTAACCAGGCCCGACCCTGCTTAGCTTCGGAGATCAGACGAGACCGGGCGCGTTCAGGCCGGCTTGGCCGGAGACGGTGGAGGGCGCCCCTGCCCCGCTCAAGAAGCCGAGCCTCTCTGCGCTTCCCCTCGCCGGCCGGGTCCGGCGGGCTCCGCGGGACTGGGGAGAGGGGCGGGGCGGCGTGGGGGGCTGTCCACACACACACACACACACACGCGTGCGCGCGCGCGCGAGATGGGCCTCCACGGGTGGACCCGCCAAGGTGGAGACCTTCCAGCCCCCCTCCTCTCCTCGCCTCGCCTCCTTCACCTACCCGCCCCCCACCCCCAGCGCGCCGCCGCTGCTGACTGCGCACGCGCGCGCGGGGCGCTCGACCTTTGCCCCCAGCCAGGGGCCGCCCTCCCCCACAAACCCTTTCAGCTGTGCCCCCCGCCCTGTGCGTGGGCTGCCGCCTATTCCCCAGGGCCAGGGCTGGGGCACAGCGCATGGGGGAGGGGAGCGAGTGTAGGGGCGTCTCTCGGGATGTGTCCCATGGGTGGGGTGGGGTGGGGTGGGGTGGGGTGGGGTGGGGTGGTTTGGGGGGCTCTGAAGAAATCAATCCCCTCTGTCTCCTCCCTCTGGAAAACCCCCAAGCCCTTGGAGAACTGCGGGCACCGCTACCGTGGGGGCCGGACCCTGCTCTGTGTCCTTCTCTGGCCCGGTCCAAGGGGCCTGGGCCTGGCCCGGGGTGGATTGGACCCCAACCACCCCGGGGTGTGGACTTGCTAAAAATCGGCGATGAGCTATTGGATTCGAGCTTCATCTGGGTCATTTCACTAATGAATGCTCCGAAAAGAGTTTCCTAATACATCTGTGAGGGTGGCAACTGAAAGAGAAATTTAAAGCTGACAGAATAGGCGAGGAAAGGCACAGGAGATTTCCAAACCCAGTAAGGAAGCCTTTCCCGAAATGGAAGAAAGAAAGGAGCAAATGAAAACACCGGTAGCCCGCCGGGGTCAGAGTCTGCTCCTTAGAGAAAGTACCCTGACCAGGTTCACCCGTGGGTGGGTGGCGAGCTAGCGGCATTCAGAAGAGCGAGGCCCGCAGTCTGTGCAGAAGACACCTGCACTCGGGCGTGTGTGGCGGCACGATTCACAAGCAGCTCAGATGTTAAACCAAGGAGAAGCCAGGGAGTTCCCAACGCCCCAGGTGTCCTCAGCCCACGACTGGCTGCTGTGAAAATGCGAAGCCCGGGTCCCGGTCTCAGAGCAGGACAACCAGGAGGTGTGATGTACACCCCGGGGTTCCCAGGAGGATCAGGCTGAAGCTTGGACTTGGCCTCAAAGTGTCCCCTCGCCTGGCCACCCCCTTCCCCTTCCTGCTCCTCTACTCCTGGTGCCCCTCCACCCAGGGGCCAGACCTTAAACAGTCACCCGCAAGAGAATCCTGGTCCCAAAGAAGCCTTCTGGGGGACCCGTGCTGAGAGAGGTTGTGGGCATGGCCCGCTGGGGCTCTGCCCGACCCAGGTCTGGGAGATGCAACCTCCCAGCTCTGGGTCCCTGCAGGAAGTGTCGGCAAGAACAGGGCCAGTCCTCCAAAGGCCCAGGTGCAGGGAGCCCAGGCCAAGCAGCCTGTGGAAGAAGCCACATGCCGTGCCACCCCGGGAACACGACTGTAGGTCACGGCCCCTGCCACCTCCTCCTCCTCCTCCTCCTCCTCCTGCTCCTCCTCCTCTCCCCGACATGGAGCAGGGCTCAGAGACACCTCAGACGCTGCTAGCAAAGTCCAAAGGGCATCGGTTGCTCCTCCAAAGCGCACCCCCGACCCCCAGCAGGCCGCGTTGTCCAGCCAGCCCCTGGGCCTCCCCGGGGTGCCCGGCACAAAAGTGCAGACACCCACCTGACTGGCAATATCAGCTTGAGGACGTTTCTGCCACTCTAAGGACCCGCAGGCCAGCTGGGCCTCCGGGCAGGCAGGACAGAGAGCCCCGGAATCCGACGCGGCGGAGAGCTGGGTGTACGTCCCCACCAGGAGGCGGTCCCCACCTCCACGGCTCTCCCCTCGCGGGGAGCGGCAGCCGCAGGGCCTCAGAGAAGACACCAGGCTGGGCCCCCGCGGCACAGTGGGGGCACGTGCCCCGCGCGAGACTGCTGCGGCCGCCCTGCTGCCGGGTTCCTGGAGGGCTTCCTGGAAGCAGCGTCCACACCAAGCCCTTGGAAGGCCCAGGCGACGGAGGAGCCCGAGGTGGGGAGGAGCGAGTCAGGCAGGGGCCAAGGTGATGGGCCGGGCGGGGAGGAGCGTGTCACGCAGGGGCAGAGGACGGTGACAGGCCGGGCGGGAAGGAGCCGGTCAGGCAGGGGACCAGGACAGTGACGGGCCTGGCGGGGGAGGAGCGCCTCAGGCTGGGGCAGAGGAGACTGGGCTGGGTAGGGGTCAGGGTTACAGTTAGGGCGCCATTCACAATCGCAAAGATGTGGAAGCGCCCCGAGTGCCCATCGATCCACGGGTGCATTAATGAAATGTGGCGCGTGGACACCACGGAGTGCCGTTCAGCTATGAGGAACAGCGGTGAGAGGGCACCTCTCGTGTTCTCCCGGCCAGAGCTGGAACCCGTTCCAGTAAGCCAAGTGTCCCAAGAACGGACACAAGAGCGCCACGTGCGCGCGCTCGCCGGCAGATTGGTAGGAACCGATGGACACCTAAGTGGACACAGAGGAATCGCCTTCATCGGGTGGGTGTCGGGCGGGCGTGGGGAGGGGATGGGCGTGCACATCCATTAGGAATGGGGTGGGTGCGCACCAACCGGGGCATGGGCGCACTTGAAGCTCTGACCCGAGGGGGGAGGCGGGGACAGGGCGATGCAGCTGACCTTAACATTGGTACCCCCACCATACGCTGGGAGAAAATGAGAAATAAATGAATCAGAAAACGGGGGGGAGGGGGGCACGGGCAATACATGTCACCTCAATACGTGGACTCCCATGATCTGCTCGGAGAGAGAGAGAAAAGGAAATGTAATCATAGAGATAAGAGACACCTTTTCAGAAAATGAATCCGAAAAGAAAAGTAAAATGAGGCCTGTGGAGCAGGTCTGCGTGTGACTCCGGATCCCCCAACATCCAGTGCCACCACCAAAGATTCCTATGTGTAGCCCGTAGAACCCCAAAAGCAACGGGACGAGTTCTGGTCACATACTCGCTCAAAATGACGTCCTGGAATTCTCCTGGAACTCCCTCCCCTCTCAGCCTCTCAAGGTTTCCTCCAGCGTGTCGGTTCCCACAGACCAGACCTTTGGTCTGACACCTGACAGTCCAGATGCCACGCATGCTGCCGCGTGGCGGCGGTGTCACGGCTCGGGACAAGAGGAGGCCCCACGGTGCGGGCTGGGGCGCCAGGCACCGCGACGGGCGCTGAGGGTGGGGGTGATCCCCCGGACCGCCGCCGCGCTCCCAGAAAGGGGACAGAACAAGAGGCAAAAAACAAAAAAAACAAAAGCCTACGGCACCCGGTATTCCCGGGCGGGCTCCCATCCAAGTACTAACCAGGCCCGACCCTGCTTAGCTTCGGAGATCAGACGAGACCGGGCGCGTTCAGGCCGGCTTGGCCGGAGACGGTGGAGGGCGCCCCTGCCCCGCTCAAGAAGCCGAGCCTCTCTGCGCTTCCCCTCGCCGGCCGGGTCCGGCGGGCTCCGCGGGACTGGGGAGAGGGGCGGGGCGGCGTGGGGGCTGTCCACACACACACACACACACACACACACACGCGTGCGCGCGCGCGCGAGATGGGCCTCCACGGGTGGACCCGCCAAGGTGGAGACCTTCCAGCCCCCCTCCTCTCCTCGCCTCGCCTCCTTCACCTACCCGCCCCCCACCCCCAGCGCGCCGCCGCTGCTGACTGCGCACGCGCGCGCGGGGCGCTCGACCTTTGCCCCCAGCCAGGGGCCGCCCTCCCCCACAAACCCTTTCAGCTGTGCCCCCCGCCCTGTGCGTGGGCTGCCGCCTATTCCCCAGGGCCAGGGCTGGGGCACAGCGCATGGGGGAGGGGAGCGAGTGTAGGGGCGTCTCTCGGGATGTGTCCCATGGGTGGGGTGGGGTGGGGTGGGGTGGGGTGGGGTGGTTTGGGGGGCTCTGAAGAAATCAATCCCCTCTGTCTCCTCCCTCTGGAAAACCCCCAAGCCCTTGGAGAACTGCGGGCACCGCTACCGTGGGGGCCGGACCCTGCTCTGTGTCCTTCTCTGGCCCGGTCCAAGGGGCCTGGGCCTGGCCCGGGGTGGATTGGACCCCAACCACCCCGGGGTGTGGACTTGCTAAAAATCGGCGATGAGCTATTGGATTCGAGCTTCATCTGGGTCATTTCACTAATGAATGCTCCGAAAAGAGTTTCCTAATACATCTGTGAGGGTGGCAACTGAAAGAGAAATTTAAAGCTGACAGAATAGGCGAGGAAAGGCACAGGAGATTTCCAAACCCAGTAAGGAAGCCTTTCCCGAAATGGAAGAAAGAAAGGAGCAAATGAAAACACCGGTAGCCCGCCGGGGTCAGAGTCTGCTCCTTAGAGAAAGTACCCTGACCAGGTTCACCCGTGGGTGGGTGGCGAGCTAGCGGCATTCAGAAGAGCGAGGCCCGCAGTCTGTGCAGAAGACACCTGCACTCGGGCGTGTGTGGCGGCACGATTCACAAGCAGCTCAGATGTTAAACCAAGGAGAAGCCAGGGAGTTCCCAACGCCCCAGGTGTCCTCAGCCCACGACTGGCTGCTGTGAAAATGCGAAGCCCGGGTCCCGGTCTCAGAGCAGGACAACCAGGAGGTGTGATGTACACCCCGGGGTTCCCAGGAGGATCAGGCTGAAGCTTGGACTTGGCCTCAAAGTGTCCCCTCGCCTGGCCACCCCCTTCCCCTTCCTGCTCCTCTACTCCTGGTGCCCCTCCACCCAGGGGCCAGACCTTAAACAGTCACCCGCAAGAGAATCCTGGTCCCAAAGAAGCCTTCTGGGGGACCCGTGCTGAGAGAGGTTGTGGGCATGGCCCGCTGGGGCTCTGCCCGACCCAGGTCTGGGAGATGCAACCTCCCAGCTCTGGGTCCCTGCAGGAAGTGTCGGCAAGAACAGGGCCAGTCCTCCAAAGGCCCAGGTGCAGGGAGCCCAGGCCAAGCAGCCTGTGGAAGAAGCCACATGCCGTGCCACCCCGGGAACACGACTGTAGGTCACGGCCCCTGCCACCTCCTCCTCCTCCTCCTCCTCCTCCTGCTCCTCCTCCTCTCCCCGACATGGAGCAGGGCTCAGAGACACCTCAGACGCTGCTAGCAAAGTCCAAAGGGCATCGGTTGCTCCTCCAAAGCGCACCCCCGACCCCCAGCAGGCCGCGTTGTCCAGCCAGCCCCTGGGCCTCCCCGGGGTGCCCGGCACAAAAGTGCAGACACCCACCTGACTGGCAATATCAGCTTGAGGACGTTTCTGCCACTCTAAGGACCCGCAGGCCAGCTGGGCCTCCGGGCAGGCAGGACAGAGAGCCCCGGAATCCGACGCGGCGGAGAGCTGGGTGTACGTCCCCACCAGGAGGCGGTCCCCACCTCCACGGCTCTCCCCTCGCGGGGAGCGGCAGCCGCAGGGCCTCAGAGAAGACACCAGGCTGGGCCCCCGCGGCACAGTGGGGGCACGTGCCCCGCGCGAGACTGCTGCGGCCGCCCTGCTGCCGGGTTCCTGGAGGGCTTCCTGGAAGCAGCGTCCACACCAAGCCCTTGGAAGGCCCAGGCGACGGAGGAGCCCGAGGTGGGGAGGAGCGAGTCAGGCAGGGGCCAAGGTGATGGGCCGGGCGGGGAGGAGCGTGTCACGCAGGGGCAGAGGACGGTGACAGGCCGGGCGGGAAGGAGCCGGTCAGGCAGGGGACCAGGACAGTGACGGGCCTGGCGGGGGAGGAGCGCCTCAGGCTGGGGCAGAGGAGACTGGGCTGGGTAGGGGTCAGGGTTACAGTTAGGGCGCCATTCACAATCGCAAAGATGTGGAAGCGCCCCGAGTGCCCATCGATCCACGGGTGCATTAATGAAATGTGGCGCGTGGACACCACGGAGTGCCGTTCAGCTATGAGGAACAGCGGTGAGAGGGCACCTCTCGTGTTCTCCCGGCCAGAGCTGGAACCCGTTCCAGTAAGCCAAGTGTCCCAAGAACGGACACAAGAGCGCCACGTGCGCGCGCTCGCCGGCAGATTGGTAGGAACCGATGGACACCTAAGTGGACACAGAGGAATCGCCTTCATCGGGTGGGTGTCGGGCGGGCGTGGGGAGGGGATGGGCGTGCACATCCATTAGGAATGGGGTGGGTGCGCACCAACCGGGGCATGGGCGCACTTGAAGCTCTGACCCGAGGGGGGAGGCGGGGACAGGGCGATGCAGCTGACCTTAACATTGGTACCCCCACCATACGCTGGGAGAAAATGAGAAATAAATGAATCAGAAAACGGGGGGGAGGGGGGCACGGGCAATACATGTCACCTCAATACGTGGACTCCCATGATCTGCTCGGAGAGAGAGAGAAAAGGAAATGTAATCATAGAGATAAGAGACACCTTTTCAGAAAATGAATCCGAAAAGAAAAGTAAAATGAGGCCTGTGGAGCAGGTCTGCGTGTGACTCCGGATCCCCCAACATCCAGTGCCACCACCAAAGATTCCTACGTGTAGCCCGTAGAACCCCAAAAGCAACGGGACGAGTTCTGGTCACATACTCGCTCAAAATGACGTCCTGGAATTCTCCTGGAACTCCCTCCCCTCTCAGCCTCTCAAGGTTTCCTCCAGCGTGTCGGTTCCCACAGACCAGACCTTTGGTCTGACACCTGACAGTCCAGATGCCACGCATGCTGCCGCGTGGCGGCGGTGTCACGGCTCGGGACAAGAGGAGGCCCCACGGTGCGGGCTGGGGCGCCAGGCACCGCGACGGGCGCTGAGGGTGGGGGTGATCCCCCGGACCGCCGCCGCGCTCCCAGAAAGGGGACAGAACAAGAGGCAAAAAACAAAAAAAACAAAAGCCTACGGCACCCGGTATTCCCGGGCGGGCTCCCATCCAAGTACTAACCAGGCCCCACCCTGCTTAGCTTCGGAGATCAGACGAGACCGGGCGCGTTCAGGCCGGCTTGGCCGGAGACGGTGGAGGGCGCCCCTGCCCCGCTCAAGAAGCCGAGCCTCTCTGCGCTTCCCCTCGCCGGCCGGGTCCGGCGGGCTCCGCGGGACTGGGGAGAGGGGCGGGGCGGCGTGGGGGGCTGTCCACACACACACACACACACACGCGTGCGCGCGCGCGCGAGATGGGCCTCCACGGGTGGACCCGCCAAGGTGGAGACCTTCCAGCCCCCCTCCTCTCCTCGCCTCGCCTCCTTCACCTACCCGCCCCCCACCCCCAGCGCGCCGCCGCTGCTGACTGCGCACGCGCGCGCGCGCGGGGCGCTCGACCTTTGCCCCCAGCCAGGGGCCGCCCTCCCCCACAAACCCTTTCAGCTGTGCCCCCCGCCCTGTGCGTGGGCTGCCGCCTATTCCCCAGGGCCAGGGCTGGGGCACAGCGCATGGGGGAGGGGAGCGAGTGTAGGGGCGTCTCTCGGGATGTGTCCCATGGGTGGGGTGGGGTGGGGTGGGGTGGGGTGGGGTGGGGTGGTTTGGGGGGCTCTGAAGAAATCAATCCCCTCTGTCTCCTCCCTCTGGAAAACCCCCAAGCCCTTGGAGAACTGCGGGCACCGCTACCGTGGGGGCCGGACCCTGCTCTGTGTCCTTCTCTGGCCCGGTCCAAGGGGCCTGGGCCTGGCCCGGGGTGGATTGGACCCCAACCACCCCGGGGTGTGGACTTGCTAAAAATCGGCGATGAGCTATTGGATTCGAGCTTCATCTGGGTCATTTCACTAATGAATGCTCCGAAAAGAGTTTCCTAATACATCTGTGAGGGTGGCAACTGAAAGAGAAATTTAAAGCTGACAGAATAGGCGAGGAAAGGCACAGGAGATTTCCAAACCCAGTAAGGAAGCCTTTCCCGAAATGGAAGAAAGAAAGGAGCAAATGAAAACACCGGTAGCCCGCCGGGGTCAGAGTCTGCTCCTTAGAGAAAGTACCCTGACCAGGTTCACCCGTGGGTGGGTGGCGAGCTAGCGGCATTCAGAAGAGCGAGGCCCGCAGTCTGTGCAGAAGACACCTGCACTCGGGCGTGTGTGGCGGCACGATTCACAAGCAGCTCAGATGTTAAACCAAGGAGAAGCCAGGGAGTTCCCAACGCCCCAGGTGTCCTCAGCCCACGACTGGCTGCTGTGAAAATGCGAAGCCCGGGTCCCGGTCTCAGAGCAGGACAACCAGGAGGTGTGATGTACACCCCGGGGTTCCCAGGAGGATCAGGCTGAAGCTTGGACTTGGCCTCAAAGTGTCCCCTCGCCTGGCCACCCCCTTCCCCTTCCTGCTCCTCTACTCCTGGTGCCCCTCCACCCAGGGGCCAGACCTTAAACAGTCACCCGCAAGAGAATCCTGGTCCCAAAGAAGCCTTCTGGGGGACCCGTGCTGAGAGAGGTTGTGGGCATGGCCCGCTGGGGCTCTGCCCGACCCAGGGCTGGGAGATGCAACCTCCCAGCTCTGGGTCCCTGCAGGAAGTGTCGGCAAGAACAGGGCCAGTCCTCCAAAGGCCCAGGTGCAGGGAGCCCAGGCCAAGCAGCCTGTGGAAGAAGCCACATGCCGTGCCACCCCGGGAACACGACTGTAGGTCACGGCCCCTGCCACCTCCTCCTCCTCCTCCTCCTCCTCCTGCTCCTCCTCCTCTCCCCGACATGGAGCAGGGCTCAGAGACACCTCAGACGCTGCTAGCAAAGTCCAAAGGGCATCGGTTGCTCCTCCAAAGCGCACCCCCGACCCCCAGCAGGCCGCGTTGTCCAGCCAGCCCCTGGGCCTCCCCGGGGTGCCCGGCACAAAAGTGCAGACACCCACCTGACTGGCAATATCAGCTTGAGGACGTTTCTGCCACTCTAAGGACCCGCAGGCCAGCTGGGCCTCCGGGCAGGCAGGACAGAGAGCCCCGGAATCCGACGCGGCGGAGAGCTGGGTGTACGTCCCCACCAGGAGGCGGTCCCCACCTCCACGGCTCTCCCCTCGCGGGGAGCGGCAGCCGCAGGGCCTCAGAGAAGACACCAGGCTGGGCCCCCGCGGCACAGTGGGGGCACGTGCCCCGCGCGAGACTGCTGCGGCCGCCCTGCTGCCGGGTTCCTGGAGGGCTTCCTGGAAGCAGCGTCCACACCAAGCCCTTGGAAGGCCCAGGCGACGGAGGAGCCCGAGGTGGGGAGGAGCGAGTCAGGCAGGGGCCAAGGTGATGGGCCGGGCGGGGAGGAGCGTGTCACGCAGGGGCAGAGGACGGTGACAGGCCGGGCGGGAAGGAGCCGGTCAGGCAGGGGACCAGGACAGTGACGGGCCTGGCGGGGGAGGAGCGCCTCAGGCTGGGGCAGAGGAGACTGGGCTGGGTAGGGGTCAGGGTTACAGTTAGGGCGCCATTCACAATCGCAAAGATGTGGAAGCGCCCCGAGTGCCCATCGATCCACGGGTGCATTAATGAAATGTGGCGCGTGGACACCACGGAGTGCCGTTCAGCTATGAGGAACAGCGGTGAGAGGGCACCTCTCGTGTTCTCCCGGCCAGAGCTGGAACCCGTTCCAGTAAGCCAAGTGTCCCAAGAACGGACACAAGAGCGCCACGTGCGCGCGCTCGCCGGCAGATTGGTAGGAACCGATGGACACCTAAGTGGACACAGAGGAATCGCCTTCATCGGGTGGGTGTCGGGCGGGCGTGGGGAGGGGATGGGCGTGCACATCCATTAGGAATGGGGTGGGTGCGCACCAACCGGGGCATGGGCGCACTTGAAGCTCTGACCCGAGGGGGGAGGCGGGGACAGGGCGATGCAGCTGACCTTAACATTGGTACCCCCACCATACGCTGGGAGAAAATGAGAAATAAATGAATCAGAAAACGGGGGGGAGGGGGGCACGGGCAATACATGTCACCTCAATACGTGGACTCCCATGATCTGCTCGGAGAGAGAGAGAAAAGGAAATGTAATCATAGAGATAAGAGACACCTTTTCAGAAAATGAATCCGAAAAGAAAAGTAAAATGAGGCCTGTGGAGCAGGTCTGCGTGTGACTCCGGATCCCCCAACATCCAGTGCCACCACCAAAGATTCCTACGTGTAGCCCGTAGAACCCCAAAAGCAACGGGACGAGTTCTGGTCACATACTCGCTCAAAATGACGTCCTGGAATTCTCCTGGAACTCCCTCCCCTCTCAGCCTCTCAAGGTTTCCTCCAGCGTGTCGGTTCCCACAGACCAGACCTTTGGTCTGACACCTGACAGTCCAGATGCCACGCATGCTGCCGCGTGGCGGCGGTGTCACGGCTCGGGACAAGAGGAGGCCCCACGGTGCGGGCTGGGGCGCCAGGCACCGCGACGGGCGCTGAGGGTGGGGGTGATCCCCCGGACCGCCGCCGCGCTCCCAGAAAGGGGACAGAACAAGAGGCAAAAAACAAAAAAAACAAAAGCCTACGGCACCCGGTATTCCCGGGCGGGCTCCCATCCAAGTACTAACCAGGCCCCACCCTGCTTAGCTTCGGAGATCAGACGAGACCGGGCGCGTTCAGGCCGGCTTGGCCGGAGACGGTGGAGGGCGCCCCTGCCCCGCTCAAGAAGCCGAGCCTCTCTGCGCTTCCCCTCGCCGGCCGGGTCCGGCGGGCTCCGCGGGACTGGGGAGAGGGGCGGGGCGGCGTGGGGGGCTGTCCACACACACACACACACACACGCGTGCGCGCGCGCGCGAGATGGGCCTCCACGGGTGGACCCGCCAAGGTGGAGACCTTCCAGCCCCCCTCCTCTCCTCGCCTCGCCTCCTTCACCTACCCGCCCCCCACCCCCAGCGCGCCGCCGCTGCTGACTGCGCACGCGCGCGCGGGGCGCTCGACCTTTGCCCCCAGCCAGGGGCCGCCCTCCCCCACAAACCCTTTCAGCTGTGCCCCCCGCCCTGTGCGTGGGCTGCCGCCTATTCCCCAGGGCCAGGGCTGGGGCACAGCGCATGGGGGAGGGGAGCGAGTGTAGGGGCGTCTCTCGGGATGTGTCCCATGGGTGGGGTGGGGTGGGGTGGGGTGGGGTGGGGTGGGGTGGTTTGGGGGGCTCTGAAGAAATCAATCCCCTCCGTCTCCTCCCTCTGGAAAACCCCCAAGCCCTTGGAGAACTGCGGGCACCGCTACCGTGGGGGCCGGACCCTGCTCTGTGTCCTTCTCTGGCCCGGTCCAAGGGGCCTGGGCCTGGCCCGGGGTGGATTGGACCCCAACCACCCCGGGGTGTGGACTTGCTAAAAATGGGCGATGAGCTATTGGATTCGAGCTTCATCTGGGTCATTTCACTAATGAATGCACCGAAAAGAGTTTCCTAATACATCTGTGAGGGTGGCAACTGAAAGAGAAATTTAAAGCTGACAGAATAGGCGAGGAAAGGCACAGGAGATTTCCAAACCCAGTAAGGAAGCCTTTCCCGAAATGGAAGAAAGAAAGGAGCAAATGAAAACACCGGTAGCCCGCCGGGGTCAGAGTCTGCTCCTTAGAGAAAGTACCCTGACCAGGTTCACCCGTGGGTGGGTGGCGAGCTAGCGGCATTCAGAAGAGCGAGGCCCACAGTCTGTGCAGAAGACACCTGCACTCGGGCGTGTGTGGCGGCTCGATTCACAAGCAGCTCAGATGTTAAACCAAGGAGAAGCCAGGGAGTTCCCAACGCCCCAGGTGTCCTCAGCCCACGACTGGCTGCTGTGAAAATGCGAAGCCCGGGTCCCGGTCTCAGAGCAGGACAACCAGGAGGTGTGATGTACACCCCGGGGTTCCCAGGAGGATCAGGCTGAAGCTTGGACTTGGCCTCAAAGTGTCCCCTCGCCTGGCCACCCCCTTCCCCTTCCTGCTCCTCTACTCCTGGTGCCCCTCCACCCAGGGGCCAGACCTTAAACAGTCACCCGCAAGAGAATCCTGGTCCCAAAGAAGCCTTCTGGGGGACCCGTGCTGAGAGAGGTTGTGGGCATGGCCCGCTGGGGCTCTGCCCGACCCAGGGCTGGGAGATGCAACCTCCCAGCTCTGGGTCCCTGCAGGAAGTGTCGGCAAGAACAGGGCCAGTCCTCCAAAGGCCCAGGTGCAGGGAGCCCAGGCCAAGCAGCCTGTGGAAGAAGCCACATGCCGTGCCACCCCGGGAACACGACTGTAGGTCACGGCCCCTGCCACCACCTCCTTCTCCTCCTCCTCCTCCTCCTCCTCCTCCTCCTCCTCTCCCCGACATGGAGCAGGGCTCAGAGACACCTCAGACGCTGCTAGCAAAGTCCAAAGGGCATCGGTTGCTCCTCCAAAGCGCACCCCCGACCCCCAGCAGGCCGCGTTGTCCAGCCAGCCCCTGGGCCTCCCCGGGGTGCCCGGCACAAAAGTGCAGACACCCACCTGACTGGCAATATCAGCTTGAGGACGTTTCTGCCACTCTAAGGACCCGCAGGCCAGCTGGGCCTCCGGGCAGGACAGAGAGCCCCGGAATCCGACGCGGAGAGCTGGGTGTACGTCCCCACCAGGAGGCGGTCCCCACCTCCACGGCTCTCCCCTTGCGGGGAGCGGCAGCCGCAGGGCCTCAGAGAAGACACCAGGCTGGGCCCCCGCGGCACAGTGGGGGCACGTGCCCCGCGCGCGACTTAGCGAGGGCTGCGCGAGACTGCTGCGGCCGCCCTGCTGCCGGGTTCCTGGAGGGCTTCCTGGAAGCAGCGTCCACACCAAGCCCTTGGAAGGCCCAGGCGACGGAGGAGCCCGTCAGGCAGGGGCCGAGGTGGGGAGGAGCGAGTCAGGCAGGGGCCAAGGTGATGGGCCGGGCGGGGAGGAGCGTGTCACGCAGGGGCAGAGGACGGTGACAGGCCGGGGGCGGGAAGGAGCCGGTCAGGCAGGGGACCAGGACAGTGACGGGCCTGGCGGGGGAGGAGCGCCTCAGGCTGGGGCAGAGGAGACTGGGCTGGGTAGGGGTCAGGGTTACAGTTAGGGCGCCATTCACAATCGCAAAGATGTGGAAGCGCCCCGAGTGCCCATCGATCCACGGGTGCATTAATGAAATGTGGCGCGTGGACACCACGGAGTGCCGTTCAGCTATGAGGAACAGCGGTGAGAGGGGAGGGCACCTCTCGTGTTCTCCCGGCCAGAGCTGGAACCCGTTCCAGTAAGCCAAGTGTCCCAAGAACGGACACAAGAGCGCCACGTGCGCGCGCTCGCCAGCAGATTGGTAGGAACCGATGGACACCTAAGTGGACACAGAGGAATCGCCTTCATCGGGTGGGTGTCGGGCGGGCGTGGGGAGGGGATGGGCGTGCACATCCATTAGGAATGGGGTGGGTGCGCACCAACCGGGGCATGGGCGCACTTGAAGCTCTGACCCGAGGGGGGAGGCGGGGACAGGGCGATGCAGCTGACCTTAACATTGGTACCCCCACCATACGCTGGGAGAAAATGAGAAATAAATGAATCAGAAAACGGGGGGGAGGGGGGCACGGGCAATACATGTCACCTCAATACGTGGACTCCCATGATCTGCTCGGAAAGAGAGAGAAAAGGAAATGTAATCATAGAGATAAGAGACACCTTTTCAGAAAATGAATCCGAAAAGAAAAGTAAAATGAGGCCTGTGGAGCAGGTCTGCGTGTGACTCCGGATCCCCCAACATCCAGTGCCACCACCAAAGATTCCTACGTGTAGCCCGTAGAACCCCAAAAGCAACGGGACGAGTTCTGGTCACATACTCGCTCAAAATGACGTCCTGGAATTCTCCTGGAACTCCCTCCCCTCTCAGCCTCTCAAGGTTTCCTCCAGCGTGTCGGTTCCCACAGACCAGACCTTTGGTCTGACACCTGACAGTCCAGATGCCACGCATGCTGCCGCGTGGCGGCGGTGTCACGGCTCGGGACAAGAGGAGGCCCCACGGTGCGGGCTGGGGCGCCAGGCACCGCGACGGGCGCTGAGGGTGGGGGTGATCCCCCGGACCGCCGCCGCGCTCCCAGAAAGGGGACAGAACAAGAGGCAAAAAACAAAAAAAACAAAAGCCTACGGCGCCCGGTATTCCCGGGCGGTCTCCCATCCAAGTACTAACCAGGCCCGACCCTGCTTAGCTTCGGAGATCAGACGAGACCGGGCGCGTTCAGGCCGGCTTGGCCGGAGGCGGTGGAGGGCGCCCCTGCCCCGCTCAAGAAGCCGAGCCTCTCTGCGCTTCCCCTCGCCGGCCGGGTCCGGCGGGCAACGCGGGACTGGGGAGAGGGGCGGGGCGGCGTGGGGGGCTGTCCACACACACACACACACACACACACACACACGCGCGCGCGCGCGCGAGATGGGCCTCCACGGGTGGACCCGCCAAGGTGGAGACCTTCCAGCCCCCCTCCTCTCCTCGCCTCGCCTCCTTCACCTACCCGCCCCCCACCCCCAGCGCGCCGCCGCTGCTGACTGCGCAGGCGCGCGCGGGGCGCTCGACCTTTGCCCCCAGCCAGGGGCCGCCCTCCCCCACAAACCCTTTCAGCTGTGCCCCCCGCCCTGTGCGTGGGCTGCCGCCTATTCCCCAGGGCCAGGACTGGGGCACAGCGCATGGGGGAGGGGAGCGAGTGTAGGGGCGTCTCTCGGGATGTGTCCCATGGGTGGGGTGGGGTGGGGTGGGGTGGTTTGGGGGGCTCTGAAGAAATCAATCCCCTCCGTCTCCTCCCTCTGGAAAACCCCCAAGCCCTTGGAGAACTGCGGGCACCGCTACCGTGGGGGCCGGACCCTGCTCTGTGTCCTTCTCTGGCCCGGTCCAAGGGGCCTGGGCCTGGCCCGGGGTGGATCGGACCCCAACCACCCCGGGGTGTGGACTTGCTAAAAATGGGCGATGAGCTATTGGATTCGAGCTTCATCTGGGTCATTTCACTAATGAATGCACCGAAAAGAGTTTCCTAATACATCTGTGAGGGTGGCAACTGAAAGAGAAATTTAAAGCTGACAGAATAGGCGAGGAAAGGCACAGGAGATTTCCAAACCCAGTAAGGAAGCCTTTCCCGAAATGGAAGAAAGAAAGGAGCAAATGAAAACACCGGTAGCCCGCCGGGGTCAGAGTCTGCTCCTTAGAGAAAGTACCCTGACCAGGTTCACCCGTGGGTGGGTGGCGAGCTAGCGGCATTCAGAAGAGCGAGGCCCACAGTCTGTGCAGAAGACACCTGCACTCGGGCGTGTGTGGCGGCTCGATTCACAAGCAGCTCAGATGTTAAACCAAGGAGAAGCCAGGGAGTTCCCAACGCCCCAGGTGTCCTCAGCCCACGACTGGCTGCTGTGAAAATGCGAAGCCCGGGTCCCGGTCTCAGAGCAGGACAACCAGGAGGTGTGATGTACACCCCGGGGTTCCCAGGAGGATCAGGCTGAAGCTTGGACTTGGCCTCAAAGTGTCCCCTCGCCTGGCCACCCCCTTCCCCTTCCTGCTCCTCTACTCCTGGTGCCCCTCCACCCAGGGGCCAGACCTTAAACAGTCACCCGCAAGAGAATCCTGGTCCCAAAGAAGCCTTCTGGGGGACCCGTGCTGAGAGAGGTTGTGGGCATGGCCCGCTGGGGCTCTGCCCGACCCAGGGCTGGGAGATGCAACCTCCCAGCTCTGGGTCCCTGCAGGAAGTGTCGGCAAGAACAGGGCCAGTCCTCCAAAGGCCCAGGTGCAGGGAGCCCAGGCCAAGCAGCCTGTGGAAGAAGCCACGTGCCGTGCCACCCCGGGAACACGACTGTAGGTCACGGCCCCTGCCACCACCTCCTTCTCCTCCTCCTCCTCCTCCTCCTCCTCCTCCTCTCCCCGACATGGAGCAGGGCTCAGAGACACCTCAGACGCTGCTAGCAAAGTCCAAAGGGCATCGGTTGCTCCTCCAAAGCGCACCCCCGACCCCCAGCAGGCCGCGTTGTCCAGCCAGCCCCTGGGCCTCCCCGGGGTGCCCGGCACAAAAGTGCAGACACCCACCTGACTGGCAATATCAGCTTGAGGACGTTTCTGCCACTCTAAGGACCCGCAGGCCAGCTGGGCCTCCGGGCAGGACAGAGAGCCCCGGAATCCGACGCGGAGAGCTGGGTGTACGTCCCCACCAGGAGGCGGTCCCCACCTCCACGGCTCTCCCCTTGCGGGGAGCGGCAGCCGCAGGGCCTCAGAGAAGACACCAGGCTGGGCCCCCGCGGCACAGTGGGGGCACGTGCCCCGCGCGCGACTTAGCGAGGGCTGCGCGAGACTGCTGCGGCCGCCCTGCTGCCGGGTTCCTGGAGGGCTTCCTGGAAGCAGCGTCCACACCAAGCCCTTGGAAGGCCCAGGCGACGGAGGAGCCCGTCAGGCAGGGGCCGAGGTGGGGAGGAGCGAGTCAGGCAGGGGCCAAGGTGATGGGCCGGGCGGGGAGGAGCGTGTCACGCAGGGGCAGAGGACGGTGACAGGCCGGGCGGGAAGGAGCCGGTCAGGCAGGGGACCAGGACAGTGACGGGCCTGGCGGGGGAGGAGCGCCTCAGGCTGGGGCAGAGGAGACTGGGCTGGGTAGGGGTCAGGGTTACAGTTAGGGCGCCATTCACAATCGCAAAGATGTGGAAGCGCCCCGAGTGCCCATCGATCCACGGGTGCATTAATGAAATGTGGCGCGTGGACACCACGGAGTGCCGTTCAGCTATGAGGAACAGCGGTGAGAGGGGAGGGCACCTCTCGTGTTCTCCCGGCCAGAGCTGGAACCCGTTCCAGTAAGCCAAGTGTCCCAAGAACGGACACAAGAGCGCCACGTGCGCGCGCTCGCCGGCAGATTGGTAGGAACCGATGGACACCTAAGTGGACACAGAGGAATCGCCTTCATCGGGTGGGTGTCGGGCGGGCGTGGGGAGGGGATGGGCGTGCACATCCATTAGGAATGGGGTGGGTGCGCACCAACCGGGGCATGGGCGCACTTGAAGCTCTGACCCGAGGGGGGAGGCGGGGACAGGGCGATGCAGCTGACCTTAACATTGGTACCCCCACCATACGCTGGGAGAAAATGAGAAATAAATGAATCAGAAAACGGGGGGGAGGGGGGCACGGGCAATACATGTCACCTCAATACGTGGACTCCCATGATCTGCTCGGAAAGAGAGAGAAAAGGAAATGTAATCATAGAGATAAGAGACACCTTTTCAGAAAATGAATCCGAAAAGAAAAGTAAAATGAGGCCTGTGGAGCAGGTCTGCGTGTGACTCCGGATCCCCCAACATCCAGTGCCACCACCAAAGATTCCTACGTGTAGCCCGTAGAACCCCAAAAGCAACGGGACGAGTTCTGGTCACATACTCGCTCAAAATGACGTCCTGGAATTCTCCTGGAACTCCCTCCCCTCTCAGCCTCTCAAGGTTTCCTCCAGCGTGTCGGTTCCCACAGACCAGACCTTTGGTCTGACACCTGACAGTCCAGATGCCACGCATGCTGCCGCGTGGCGGCGGTGTCACGGCTCGGGACAAGAGGAGGCCCCACGGTGCGGGCTGGGGCGCCAGGCACCGCGACGGGCGCTGAGGGTGGGGGTGATCCCCCGGACCGCCGCCGCGCTCCCAGAAAGGGGACAGAACAAGAGGCAAAAAACAAAAAAAACAAAAGCCTACGGCGCCCGGTATTCCCGGGCGGTCTCCCATCCAAGTACTAACCAGGCCCGACCCTGCTTAGCTTCGGAGATCAGACGAGACCGGGCGCGTTCAGGCCGGCTTGGCCGGAGACGGTGGAGGGCGCCCCTGCCCCGCTCAAGAAGCCGAGCCTCTCTGCGCTTCCCCTCGCCGGCCGGGTCCGGCGGGCAACGCGGGACTGGGGAGAGGGGCGGGGCGGCGTGGGGGGCTGTCCACACACACACACACACACACACACACGCGCGCGCGCGCGCGAGATGGGCCTCCACGGGTGGACCCGCCAAGGTGGAGACCTTCCAGCCCCCCTCCTCTCCTCGCCTCGCCTCCTTCACCTACCCGCCCCCCACCCCCAGCGCGCCGCCGCTGCTGACTGCGCACGCGCGCGCGGGGCGCTCGACCTTTGCCCCCAGCCAGGGGCCGCCCTCCCCCACAAACCCTTTCAGCTGTGCCCCCCGCCCTGTGCGTGGGCTGCCGCCTATTCCCCAGGGCCAGGACTGGGGCACAGCGCATGGGGGAGGGGAGCGAGTGTAGGGGCGTCTCTCGGGATGTGTCCCATGGGTGGGGTGGGGTGGGGTGGGGTGGTTTGGGGGGCTCTGAAGAAATCAATCCCCTCCGTCTCCTCCCTCTGGAAAACCCCCAAGCCCTTGGAGAACTGCGGGCACCGCTACCGTGGGGGCCGGACCCTGCTCTGTGTCCTTCTCTGGCCCGGTCCAAGGGGCCTGGGCCTGGCCCGGGGTGGATTGGACCCCAACCACCCCGGGGTGTGGACTTGCTAAAAATGGGCGATGAGCTATTGGATTCGAGCTTCATCTGGGTCATTTCACTAATGAATGCACCGAAAAGAGTTTCCTAATACATCTGTGAGGGTGGCAACTGAAAGAGAAATTTAAAGCTGACAGAATAGGCGAGGAAAGGCACAGGAGATTTCCAAACCCAGTAAGGAAGCCTTTCCCGAAATGGAAGAAAGAAAGGAGCAAATGAAAACACCGGTAGCCCGCCGGGGTCAGAGTCTGCTCCTTAGAGAAAGTACCCTGACCAGGTTCACCCGTGGGTGGGTGGCGAGCTAGCGGCATTCAGAAGAGCGAGGCCCACAGTCTGTGCAGAAGACACCTGCACTCGGGCGTGTGTGGCGGCTCGATTCACAAGCAGCTCAGATGTTAAACCAAGGAGAAGCCAGGGAGTTCCCAACGCCCCAGGTGTCCTCAGCCCACGACTGGCTGCTGTGAAAATGCGAAGCCCGGGTCCCGGTCTCAGAGCAGGACAACCAGGAGGTGTGATGTACACCCCGGGGTTCCCAGGAGGATCAGGCTGAAGCTTGGACTTGGCCTCAAAGTGTCCCCTCGCCTGGCCACCCCCTTCCCCTTCCTGCTCCTCTACTCCTGGTGCCCCTCCACCCAGGGGCCAGACCTTAAACAGTCACCCGCAAGAGAATCCTGGTCCCAAAGAAGCCTTCTGGGGGACCCGTGCTGAGAGAGGTTGTGGGCATGGCCCGCTGGGGCTCTGCCCGACCCAGGGCTGGGAGATGCAACCTCCCAGCTCTGGGTCCCTGCAGGAAGTGTCGGCAAGAACAGGGCCAGTCCTCCAAAGGCCCAGGTGCAGGGAGCCCAGGCCAAGCAGCCTGTGGAAGAAGCCACATGCCGTGCCACCCCGGGAACACGACTGTAGGTCACGGCCCCTGCCACCACCTCCTTCTCCTCCTCCTCCTCCTCCTCCTCCTCCTCCTCCTCTCCCCGACATGGAGCAGGGCTCAGAGACACCTCAGACGCTGCTAGCAAAGTCCAAAGGGCATCGGTTGCTCCTCCAAAGCGCACCCCCGACCCCCAGCAGGCCGCGTTGTCCAGCCAGCCCCTGGGCCTCCCCGGGGTGCCCGGCACAAAAGTGCAGACACCCACCTGACTGGCAATATCAGCTTGAGGACGTTTCTGCCACTCTAAGGACCCGCAGGCCAGCTGGGCCTCCGGGCAGGACAGAGAGCCCCGGAATCCGACGCGGAGAGCTGGGTGTACGTCCCCACCAGGAGGCGGTCCCCACCTCCACGGCTCTCCCCTTGCGGGGAGCGGCAGCCGCAGGGCCTCAGAGAAGACACCAGGCTGGGCCCCCGCGGCACAGTGGGGGCACGTGCCCCGCGCGCGACTTAGCGAGGGCTGCGCGAGACTGCTGCGGCCGCCCTGCTGCCGGGTTCCTGGAGGGCTTCCTGGAAGCAGCGTCCACACCAAGCCCTTGGAAGGCCCAGGCGACGGAGGAGCCCGTCAGGCAGGGGCCGAGGTGGGGAGGAGCGAGTCAGGCAGGGGCCAAGGTGATGGGCCGGGCGGGGAGGAGCGTGTCACGCAGGGGCAGAGGACGGTGACAGGCCGGGGGCGGGAAGGAGCCGGTCAGGCAGGGGACCAGGACAGTGACGGGCCTGGCGGGGGAGGAGCGCCTCAGGCTGGGGCAGAGGAGACTGGGCTGGGTAGGGGTCAGGGTTACAGTTAGGGCGCCATTCACAATCGCAAAGATGTGGAAGCGCCCCGAGTGCCCATCGATCCACGGGTGCATTAATGAAATGTGGCGCGTGGACACCACGGAGTGCCGTTCAGCTATGAGGAACAGCGGTGAGAGGGGAGGGCACCTCTCGTGTTCTCCCGGCCAGAGCTGGAACCCGTTCCAGTAAGCCAAGTGTCCCAAGAACGGACACAAGAGCGCCACGTGCGCGCGCTCGCCAGCAGATTGGTAGGAACCGATGGACACCTAAGTGGACACAGAGGAATCGCCTTCATCGGGTGGGTGTCGGGCGGGCGTGGGGAGGGGATGGGCGTGCACATCCATTAGGAATGGGGTGGGTGCGCACCAACCGGGGCATGGGCGCACTTGAAGCTCTGACCCGAGGGGGGAGGCGGGGACAGGGCGATGCAGCTGACCTTAACATTGGTACCCCCACCATACGCTGGGAGAAAATGAGAAATAAATGAATCAGAAAACGGGGGGGAGGGGGGCACGGGCAATACATGTCACCTCAATACGTGGACTCCCATGATCTGCTCGGAAAGAGAGAGAAAAGGAAATGTAATCATAGAGATAAGAGACACCTTTTCAGAAAATGAATCCGAAAAGAAAAGTAAAATGAGGCCTGTGGAGCAGGTCTGCGTGTGACTCCGGATCCCCCAACATCCAGTGCCACCACCAAAGATTCCTACGTGTAGCCCGTAGAACCCCAAAAGCAACGGGACGAGTTCTGGTCACATACTCGCTCAAAATGACGTCCTGGAATTCTCCTGGAACTCCCTCCCCTCTCAGCCTCTCAAGGTTTCCTCCAGCGTGTCGGTTCCCACAGACCAGACCTTTGGTCTGACACCTGACAGTCCAGATGCCACGCATGCTGCCGCGTGGCGGCGGTGTCACGGCTCGGGACAAGAGGAGGCCCCACGGTGCGGGCTGGGGCGCCAGGCACCGCGACGGGCGCTGAGGGTGGGGGTGATCCCCCGGACCGCCGCCGCGCTCCCAGAAAGGGGACAGAACAAGAGGCAAAAAACAAAAAAAACAAAAGCCTACGGCGCCCGGTATTCCCGGGCGGTCTCCCATCCAAGTACTAACCAGGCCCGACCCTGCTTAGCTTCGGAGATCAGACGAGACCGGGCGCGTTCAGGCCGGCTTGGCCGGAGGCGGTGGAGGGCGCCCCTGCCCCGCTCAAGAAGCCGAGCCTCTCTGCGCTTCCCCTCGCCGGCCGGGTCCGGCGGGCAACGCGGGACTGGGGAGAGGGGCGGGGCGGCGTGGGGGGCTGTCCACACACACACACACACACACACACACACGCGCGCGCGCGCGCGCGCGCGAGATGGGCCTCCACGGGTGGACCCGCCAAGGTGGAGACCTTCCAGCCCCCCTCCTCTCCTCGCCTCGCCTCCTTCACCTACCCGCCCCCCACCCCCAGCGCGCCGCCGCTGCTGACTGCGCACGCGCGCGCGGGGCGCTCGACCTTTGCCCCCAGCCAGGGGCCGCCCTCCCCCACAAACCCTTTCAGCTGTGCCCCCCGCCCTGTGCGTGGGCTGCCGCCTATTCCCCAGGGCCAGGGTGGGGCACAGCGCATGGGGGAGGGGAGCGAGTGTAGGGGCGTCTCTCGGGATGTGTCCCATGGGTGGGGTGGGGTGGGGTGGGGTGGTTTGGGGGGCTCTGAAGAAATCAATCCCCTCCGTCTCCTCCCTCTGGAAAACCCCCAAGCCCTTGGAGAACTGCGGGCACCGCTACCGTGGGGGCCGGACCCTGCTCTGTGTCCTTCTCTGGCCCGGTCCAAGGGGCCTGGGCCTGGCCCGGGGTGGATCGGACCCCAACCACCCCGGGGTGTGGACTTGCTAAAAATCGGCGATGAGCTATTGGATTCGAGCTTCATCTGGGTCATTTCACTAATGAATGCACCGAAAAGAGTTTCCTAATACATCTGTGAGGGTGGCAACTGAAAGAGAAATTTAAAGCTGACAGAATAGGCGAGGAAAGGCACAGGAGATTTCCAAACCCAGTAAGGAAGCCTTTCCCGAAATGGAAGAAAGAAAGGAGCAAACGAAAACACCGGTAGCCCGCCGGGGTCAGAGTCTGCTCCTTAGAGAAAGTACCCTGACCAGGTTCACCCGTGGGTGGGTGGCGAGCTAGCGGCATTCAGAAGAGCGAGGCCCGCAGTCTGTGCGGAAGACACCTGCACTCGGGCGTGTGTGGCGGCACGATTCACAAGCAGCTCAGATGTTAAACCAAGGAGAAGCCAGGGAGTTCCCGACGCCCCAGGTGTCCTCAGCCCACGACTGGCTGCTGTGAAAATGCGAAGCCCGGGTCCCGGTCTCAGAGCAGTTCAACCAGGAGGTGTGATGTACACCCCGGGGTTCCCAGGAGGATCAGGCTGAAGCTTGGACTTGGCCTCAAAGTGTCCCCTCGCCTGGCCACCCCCTTCCCCTTCCTGCTCCTCTACTCCTGGTGCCCCTCCACCCAGGGGCCAGACCTTAAACAGTCACCCGCAAGAGAATCCTGGTCCCAAAGAAGCCTTCTGGGGGACCCGTGCTGAGAGAGGTTGTGGGCATGGCCCGCTGGGGCTCTGCCCGACCCAGGGCTGGGAGATGCAACCTCCCAGCTCTGGGTCCCTGCAGGAAGTGTCGGCAAGAACAGGGCCAGTCCTCCAAAGGCCCAGGTGCAGGGAGCCCAGGCCAAGCAGCCTGTGGAAGAAGCCACATGCCGTGCCACCCCGGGAACACGACTGTAGGTCACGGCCCCTGCCACCTCCTCCTCCTCCTCCTCCTCCTCTCCCCGACATGGAGCAGGGCTCAGAGACACCTCAGACGCTGCTAGCAAAGTCCAAAGGGCATCGGTTGCTCCTCCAAAGCGCACCCCCGACCCCCAGCAGGCCGCGTTGTCCAGCCAGCCCCTGGGCCTCCCCGGGGTGCCCGGCACAAAAGTGCAGACACCCACCTGACTGGCAATATCAGCTTGAGGACGTTTCTGCCACTCTAAGGACCCGCAGGCCAGCTGGGCCTCCGGGCAGGACAGAGAGCCCCGGAATCCGACGCGGAGAGCTGGGTGTACGTCCCCACCAGGAGGCGGTCCCCACCTCCACGGCTCTCCCCTCGCGGGGAGCGGCAGCCAGCCGCAGGGCCTCAGAGAAGACACCAGGCTGGGCCCCCGCGGCACAGTGGGGGCACGTGCCCCGCGCGCGACTTAGCGAGGGCTGCGCGAGACTGCTGCGGCCGCCCTGTTGCCGGGTTCCTGGAGGGCTTCCTGGAAGCAGCGTCCACACCAAGCCCTTGGAAGGCCCAGGCGACGGAGGAGCCCGTCAGGCAGGGGCCGAGGTGGGGAGGAGCGAGTCAGGCAGGGGCCAAGGTGATGGGCCGGGCGGGGAGGAGCGTGTCACGCAGGGGCAGAGGACGGTGACAGGCCGGGGGCGGGAAGGAGCCGGTCAGGCAGGGGACCAGGACAGTGACGGGCCTGGCGGGGGAGGAGCGCCTCAGGCTGGGGCAGAGGAGACTGGGCTGGGTAGGGGTCAGGGTTACAGTTAGGGCGCCATTCACAATCGCAAAGATGTGGAAGCGCCCCGAGTGCCCATCGATCCACGGGTGCATCAATGAAATGTGGCGCGTGGACACCACGGAGTGCCGTTCAGCTATGAGGAACAGCGGTGAGAGGGCACCTCTCGTGTTCTCCCGGCCAGAGCTGGAACCCGTTCCAGTAAGCCAAGTGTCCCAAGAACGGACACAAGAGCGCCACGTGCGCGCGCTCGCCAGCAGATTGGTAGGAACCGATGGACACCTAAGTGGACACAGAGGAATCGCCTTCATCGGGTGGGTGTCGGGCGGGCGTGGGGAGGGGATGGGCGTGCACATCCATTAGGAATGGGGTGGGTGCGCACCAACCGGGGCATGGGCGCACTTGAAGCTCTGACCCGAGGGGGGAGGCGGGGACAGGGCGATGCAGCTGACCTTAACATTGGTACCCCCACCATACGCTGGGAGAAAATGAGAAATAAATGAATCAGAAAACGGGGGGGAGGGGGGCACGGGCAATACATGTCACCTCAATACGTGGACTCCCATGATCTGCTCGGAAAGAGAGAGAAAAGGAAATGTAATCATAGAGATAAGAGACACCTTTTCAGAAAATGAATCCGAAAAGAAAAGTAAAATGAGGCCTGTGGAGCAGGTCTGCGTGTGACTCCGGATCCCCCAACATCCAGTGCCACCACCAAAGATTCCTACGTGTAGCCCGTAGAACCCCAAAAGCAACGGGACGAGTTCTGGTCACATACTCGCTCAAAATGACGTCCTGGAATTCTCCTGGAACTCCCTCCCCTCTCAGCCTCTCAAGGTTTCCTCCAGCGTGTCGGTTCCCACAGACCAGACCTTTGGTCTGACACCTGACAGTCCAGATGCCACGCATGCTGCCGCGTGGCGGCGGTGTCACGGCTCGGGACAAGAGGAGGCCCCACGGTGCGGGCTGGGGCGCCAGGCACCGCGACGGGCGCTGAGGGTGGGGGTGATCCCCCGGACCGCCGCCGCGCTCCCAGAAAGGGGACAGAACAAGAGGCAAAAAACAAAAAAAACAAAAGCCTACGGCGCCCGGTATTCCCGGGCGGTCTCCCATCCAAGTACTAACCAGGCCCGACCCTGCTTAGCTTCGGAGATCAGACGAGACCGGGCGCGTTCAGGCCGGCTTGGCCGGAGACGGTGGAGGGCGCCCCTGCCCCGCTCAAGAAGCCGAGCCTCTCTGCGCTTCCCCTCGCCGGCCGGGTCCGGCGGGCAACGCGGGACTGGGGAGAGGGGCGGGGCGGCGTGGGGGGCTGTCCACACACACACACACACACACACACACGCGCGCGCGCGCGCGAGATGGGCCTCCACGGGTGGACCCGCCAAGGTGGAGACCTTCCAGCCCCCCTCCTCTCCTCGCCTCGCCTCCTTCACCTACCCGCCCCCCACCCCCAGCGCGCCGCCGCTGCTGACTGCGCACGCGCGCGCGGGGCGCTCGACCTTTGCCCCCAGCCAGGGGCCGCCCTCCCCCACAAACCCTTTCAGCTGTGCCCCCCGCCCTGTGCGTGGGCTGCCGCCTATTCCCCAGGGCCAGGACTGGGGCACAGCGCATGGGGGAGGGGAGCGAGTGTAGGGGCGTCTCTCGGGATGTGTCCCATGGGTGGGGTGGGGTGGGGTGGGGTGGTTTGGGGGGCTCTGAAGAAATCAATCCCCTCCGTCTCCTCCCTCTGGAAAACCCCCAAGCCCTTGGAGAACTGCGGGCACCGCTACCGTGGGGGCCGGACCCTGCTCTGTGTCCTTCTCTGGCCCGGTCCAAGGGGCCTGGGCCTGGCCCGGGGTGGATTGGACCCCAACCACCCCGGGGTGTGGACTTGCTAAAAATGGGCGATGAGCTATTGGATTCGAGCTTCATCTGGGTCATTTCACTAATGAATGCACCGAAAAGAGTTTCCTAATACATCTGTGAGGGTGGCAACTGAAAGAGAAATTTAAAGCTGACAGAATAGGCGAGGAAAGGCACAGGAGATTTCCAAACCCAGTAAGGAAGCCTTTCCCGAAATGGAAGAAAGAAAGGAGCAAATGAAAACACCGGTAGCCCGCCGGGGTCAGAGTCTGCTCCTTAGAGAAAGTACCCTGACCAGGTTCACCCGTGGGTGGGTGGCGAGCGAGCGGCATTCAGAAGAGCGAGGCCCACAGTCTGTGCAGAAGACACCTGCACTCGGGCGTGTGTGGCGGCTCGATTCACAAGCAGCTCAGATGTTAAACCAAGGAGAAGCCAGGGAGTTCCCAACGCCCCAGGTGTCCTCAGCCCACGACTGGCTGCTGTGAAAATGCGAAGCCCGGGTCCCGGTCTCAGAGCAGGACAACCAGGAGGTGTGATGTACACCCCGGGGTTCCCAGGAGGATCAGGCTGAAGCTTGGACTTGGCCTCAAAGTGTCCCCTCGCCTGGCCACCCCCTTCCCCTTCCTGCTCCTCTACTCCTGGTGCCCCTCCACCCAGGGGCCAGACCTTAAACAGTCACCCGCAAGAGAATCCTGGTCCCAAAGAAGCCTTCTGGGGGACCCGTGCTGAGAGAGGTTGTGGGCATGGCCCGCTGGGGCTCTGCCCGACCCAGGGCTGGGAGATGCAACCTCCCAGCTCTGGGTCCCTGCAGGAAGTGTCGGCAAGAACAGGGCCAGTCCTCCAAAGGCCCAGGTGCAGGGAGCCCAGGCCAAGCAGCCTGTGGAAGAAGCCACATGCCGTGCCACCCCGGGAACACGACTGTAGGTCACGGCCCCTGCCACCACCTCCTTCTCCTCCTCCTCCTCCTCCTCCTCCTCCTCCTCCTCTCCCCGACATGGAGCAGGGCTCAGAGACACCTCAGACGCTGCTAGCAAAGTCCAAAGGGCATCGGTTGCTCCTCCAAAGCGCACCCCCGACCCCCAGCAGGCCGCGTTGTCCAGCCAGCCCCTGGGCCTCCCCGGGGTGCCCGGCACAAAAGTGCAGACACCCACCTGACTGGCAATATCAGCTTGAGGACGTTTCTGCCACTCTAAGGACCCGCAGGCCAGCTGGGCCTCCGGGCAGGACAGAGAGCCCCGGAATCCGACGCGGAGAGCTGGGTGTACGTCCCCACCAGGAGGCGGTCCCCACCTCCACGGCTCTCCCCTTGCGGGGAGCGGCAGCCGCAGGGCCTCAGAGAAGACACCAGGCTGGGCCCCCGCGGCACAGTGGGGGCACGTGCCCCGCGCGCGACTTAGCGAGGGCTGCGCGAGACTGCTGCGGCCGCCCTGCTGCCGGGTTCCTGGAGGGCTTCCTGGAAGCAGCGTCCACACCAAGCCCTTGGAAGGCCCAGGCGACGGAGGAGCCCGTCAGGCAGGGGCCGAGGTGGGGAGGAGCGAGTCAGGCAGGGGCCAAGGTGATGGGCCGGGCGGGGAGGAGCGTGTCACGCAGGGGCAGAGGACGGTGACAGGCCGGGCGGGAAGGAGCCGGTCAGGCAGGGGACCAGGACAGTGACGGGCCTGGCGGGGGAGGAGCGCCTCAGGCTGGGGCAGAGGAGACTGGGCTGGGTAGGGGTCAGGGTTACAGTTAGGGCGCCATTCACAATCGCAAAGATGTGGAAGCGCCCCGAGTGCCCATCGATCCACGGGTGCATTAATGAAATGTGGCGCGTGGACACCACGGAGTGCCGTTCAGCTATGAGGAACAGCGGTGAGAGGGGAGGGCACCTCTCGTGTTCTCCCGGCCAGAGCTGGAACCCGTTCCAGTAAGCCAAGTGTCCCAAGAACGGACACAAGAGCGCCACGTGCGCGCGCTCGCCAGCAGATTGGTAGGAACCGATGGACACCTAAGTGGACACAGAGGAATCGCCTTCATCGGGTGGGTGTCGGGCGGGCGTGGGGAGGGGATGGGCGTGCACATCCATTAGGAATGGGGTGGGTGCGCACCAACCGGGGCATGGGCGCACTTGAAGCTCTGACCCGAGGGGGGAGGCGGGGACAGGGCGATGCAGCTGACCTTAACATTGGTACCCCCACCATACGCTGGGAGAAAATGAGAAATAAATGAATCAGAAAACGGGGGGGAGGGGGGCACGGGCAATACATGTCACCTCAATACGTGGACTCCCATGATCTGCTCGGAAAGAGAGAGAAAAGGAAATGTAATCATAGAGATAAGAGACACCTTTTCAGAAAATGAATCCGAAAAGAAAAGTAAAATGAGGCCTGTGGAGCAGGTCTGCGTGTGACTCCGGATCCCCCAACCTCCAGTGCCACCACCAAAGATTCCTACGTGTAGCCCGTAGAACCCCAAAAGCAACGGGACGAGTTCTGGTCACATACTCGCTCAAAATGACGTCCTGGAATTCTCCTGGAACTCCCTCCCCTCTCAGCCTCTCAAGGTTTCCTCCAGCGTGTCGGTTCCCACAGACCAGACCTTTGGTCTGACACCTGACAGTCCAGATGCCACGCATGCTGCCGCGTGGCGGCGGTGTCACGGCTCGGGACAAGAGGAGGCCCCACGGTGCGGGCTGGGGCGCCAGGCACCGCGACGGGCGCTGAGGGTGGGGGTGATCCCCCGGACCGCCGCCGCGCTCCCAGAAAGGGGACAGAACAAGAGGCAAAAAACAAAAAAAACAAAAGCCTACGGCGCCCGGTATTCCCGGGCGGTCTCCCATCCAAGTACTAACCAGGCCCGACCCTGCTTAGCTTCGGAGATCAGACGAGACCGGGCGCGTTCAGGCCGGCTTGGCCGGAGGCGGTGGAGGGCGCCCCTGCCCCGCTCAAGAAGCCGAGCCTCTCTGCGCTTCCCCTCGCCGGCCGGGTCCGGCGGGCAACGCGGGACTGGGGAGAGGGGCGGGGCGGCGTGGGGGGCTGTCCACACACACACACACACACACACACACACACGCGCGCGCGCGCGCGCGCGCGAGATGGGCCTCCACGGGTGGACACGCCAAGGTGGAGACCTTCCAGCCCCCCTCCTCTCCTCGCCTCGCCTCCTTCACCTACCCGCCCCCCACCCCCAGCGCGCCGCCGCTGCTGACTGCGCACGCGCGCGCGGGGCGCTCGACCTTTGCCCCCAGCCAGGGGCCGCCCTCCCCCACAAACCCTTTCAGCTGTGCCCCCCGCCCTGTGCGTGGGCTGCCGCCTATTCCCCAGGGCCAGGGTGGGGCACAGCGCATGGGGGAGGGGAGCGAGTGTAGGGGCGTCTCTCGGGATGTGTCCCATGGGTGGGGTGGGGTGGGGTGGGGTGGTTTGGGGGGCTCTGAAGAAATCAATCCCCTCCGTCTCCTCCCTCTGGAAAACCCCCAAGCCCTTGGAGAACTGCGGGCACCGCTACCGTGGGGGCCGGACCCTGCTCTGTGTCCTTCTCTGGCCCGGTCCAAGGGGCCTGGGCCTGGCCCGGGGTGGATCGGACCCCAACCACCCCGGGGTGTGGACTTGCTAAAAATCGGCGATGAGCTATTGGATTCGAGCTTCATCTGGGTCATTTCACTAATGAATGCACCGAAAAGAGTTTCCTAATACATCTGTGAGGGTGGCAACTGAAAGAGAAATTTAAAGCTGACAGAATAGGCGAGGAAAGGCACAGGAGATTTCCAAACCCAGTAAGGAAGCCTTTCTCGAAATGGAAGAAAGAAAGGAGCAAACGAAAACACCGGTAGCCCGCCGGGGTCAGAGTCTGCTCCTTAGAGAAAGTACCCTGACCAGGTTCACCCGTGGGTGGGTGGCGAGCTAGCGGCATTCAGAAGAGCGAGGCCCGCAGTCTGTGCGGAAGACACCTGCACTCGGGCGTGTGTGGCGGCACGATTCACAAGCAGCTCAGATGTTAAACCAAGGAGAAGCCAGGGAGTTCCCGACGCCCCAGGTGTCCTCAGCCCACGACTGGCTGCTGTGAAAATGCGAAGCCCGGGTCCCGGTCTCAGAGCAGTTCAACCAGGAGGTGTGATGTACACCCCGGGGTTCCCAGGAGGATCAGGCTGAAGCTTGGACTTGGCCTCAAAGTGTCCCCTCGCCTGGCCACCCCCTTCCCCTTCCTGCTCCTCTACTCCTGGTGCCCCTCCACCCAGGGGCCAGACCTTAAACAGTCACCCGCAAGAGAATCCTGGTCCCAAAGAAGCCTTCTGGGGGACCCGTGCTGAGAGAGGTTGTGGGCATGGCCCGCTGGGGCTCTGCCCGACCCAGGGCTGGGAGATGCAACCTCCCAGCTCTGGGTCCCTGCAGGAAGTGTCGGCAAGAACAGGGCCAGTCCTCCAAAGGCCCAGGTGCAGGGAGCCCAGGCCAAGCAGCCTGTGGAAGAAGCCACATGCCGTGCCACCCCGGGAACACGACTGTAGGTCACGGCCCCTGCCACCTCCTCCTCCTCCTCCTCCTCCTCTCCCCGACATGGAGCAGGGCTCAGAGACACCTCAGACGCTGCTAGCAAAGTCCAAAGGGCATCGGTTGCTCCTCCAAAGCGCACCCCCGACCCCCAGCAGGCCGCGTTGTCCAGCCAGCCCCTGGGCCTCCCCGGGGTGCCCGGCACAAAAGTGCAGACACCCACCTGACTGGCAATATCAGCTTGAGGACGTTTCTGCCACTCTAAGGACCCGCAGGCCAGCTGGGCCTCCGGGCAGGACAGAGAGCCCCGGAATCCGACGCGGAGAGCTGGGTGTACGTCCCCACCAGGAGGCGGTCCCCACCTCCACGGCTCTCCCCTCGCGGGGAGCGGCAGCCAGCCGCAGGGCCTCAGAGAAGACACCAGGCTGGGCCCCCGCGGCACAGTGGGGGCACGTGCCCCGCGCGCGACTTAGCGAGGGCTGCGCGAGACTGCTGCGGCCGCCCTGTTGCCGGGTTCCTGGAGGGCTTCCTGGAAGCAGCGTCCACACCAAGCCCTTGGAAGGCCCAGGCGACGGAGGAGCCCGTCAGGCAGGGGCCGAGGTGGGGAGGAGCGAGTCAGGCAGGGGCCAAGGTGATGGGCCGGGCGGGGAGGAGCGTGTCACGCAGGGGCAGAGGACGGTGACAGGCCGGGGGCGGGAAGGAGCCGGTCAGGCAGGGGACCAGGACAGTGACGGGCCTGGCGGGGGAGGAGCGCCTCAGGCTGGGGCAGAGGAGACTGGGCTGGGTAGGGGTCAGGGTTACAGTTAGGGCGCCATTCACAATCGCAAAGATGTGGAAGCGCCCCGAGTGCCCATCGATCCACGGGTGCATCAATGAAATGTGGCGCGTGGACACCACGGAGTGCCGTTCAGCTATGAGGAACAGCGGTGAGAGGGCACCTCTCGTGTTCTCCCGGCCAGAGCTGGAACCCGTTCCAGTAAGCCAAGTGTCCCAAGAACGGACACAAGAGCGCCACGTGCGCGCGCTCGCCAGCAGATTGGTAGGAACCGATGGACACCTAAGTGGACACAGAGGAATCGCCTTCATCGGGTGGGTGTCGGGCGGGCGTGGGGAGGGGATGGGCGTGCACATCCATTAGGAATGGGGTGGGTGCGCACCAACCGGGGCATGGGCGCACTTGAAGCTCTGACCCGAGGGGGGAGGCGGGGACAGGGCGATGCAGCTGACCTTAACATTGGTACCCCCACCATACGCTGGGAGAAAATGAGAAATAAATGAATCAGAAAACGGGGGGGAGGGGGGCACGGGCAATACATGTCACCTCAATACGTGGACTCCCATGATCTGCTCGGAAAGAGAGAGAAAAGGAAATGTAATCATAGAGATAAGAGACACCTTTTCAGAAAATGAATCCGAAAAGAAAAGTAAAATGAGGCCTGTGGAGCAGGTCTGCGTGTGACTCCGGATCCCCCAACATCCAGTGCCACCACCAAAGATTCCTACGTGTAGCCCGTAGAACCCCAAAAGCAACGGGACGAGTTCTGGTCACATACTCGCTCAAAATGACGTCCTGGAATTCTCCTGGAACTCCCTCCCCTCTCAGCCTCTCAAGGTTTCCTCCAGCGTGTCGGTTCCCACAGACCAGACCTTTGGTCTGACACCTGACAGTCCAGATGCCACGCATGCTGCCGCGTGGCGGCGGTGTCACGGCTCGGGACAAGAGGAGGCCCCACGGTGCGGGCTGGGGCGCCAGGCACCGCGACGGGCGCTGAGGGTGGGGGTGATCCCCCGGACCGCCGCCGCGCTCCCAGAAAGGGGACAGAACAAGAGGCAAAAAACAAAAAAAACAAAAGCCTACGGCGCCCGGTATTCCCGGGCGGTCTCCCATCCAAGTACTAACCAGGCCCGACCCTGCTTAGCTTCGGAGATCAGACGAGACCGGGCGCGTTCAGGCCGGCTTGGCCGGAGACGGTGGAGGGCGCCCCTGCCCCGCTCAAGAAGCCGAGCCTCTCTGCGCTTCCCCTCGCCGGCCGGGTCCGGCGGGCAACGCGGGACTGGGGAGAGGGGCGGGGCGGCGTGGGGGGCTGTCCACACACACACACACACACACACACACACACACGCGCGCGCGCGCGCGCGAGATGGGCCTCCACGGGTGGACCCGCCAAGGTGGAGACCTTCCAGCCCCCCTCCTCTCCTCGCCTCGCCTCCTTCACCTACCCGCCCCCCACCCCCAGCGCGCCGCCGCTGCTGACTGCGCACGCGCGCGCGGGGCGCTCGACCTTTGCCCCCAGCCAGGGGCCGCCCTCCCCCACAAACCCTTTCAGCTGTGCCCCCCGCCCTGTGCGTGGGCTGCCGCCTATTCCCCAGGGCCAGGGTGGGGCACAGCGCATGGGGGAGGGGAGCGAGTGTAGGGGCGTCTCTCGGGATGTGTCCCATGGGTGGGGTGGGGTGGGGTGGGGTGGTTTGGGGGGCTCTGAAGAAATCAATCCCCTCCGTCTCCTCCCTCTGGAAAACCCCCAAGCCCTTGGAGAACTGCGGGCACCGCTACCGTGGGGGCCGGACCCTGCTCTGTGTCCTTCTCTGGCCCGGTCCAAGGGGCCTGGGCCTGGCCCGGGGTGGATCGGACCCCAACCACCCCGGGGTGTGGACTTGCTAAAAATCGGCGATGAGCTATTGGATTCGAGCTTCATCTGGGTCATTTCACTAATGAATGCACCGAAAAGAGTTTCCTAATACATCTGTGAGGGTGGCAACTGAAAGAGAAATTTAAAGCTGACAGAATAGGCGAGGAAAGGCACAGGAGATTTCCAAACCCAGTAAGGAAGCCTTTCCCGAAATGGAAGAAAGAAAGGAGCAAACGAAAACACCGGTAGCCCGCCGGGGTCAGAGTCTGCTCCTTAGAGAAAGTACCCTGACCAGGTTCACCCGTGGGTGGGTGGCGAGCTAGCGGCATTCAGAAGAGCGAGGCCCGCAGTCTGTGCGGAAGACACCTGCACTCGGGCGTGTGTGGCGGCACGATTCACAAGCAGCTCAGATGTTAAACCAAGGAGAAGCCAGGGAGTTCCCGACGCCCCAGGTGTCCTCAGCCCACGACTGGCTGCTGTGAAAATGCGAAGCCCGGGTCCCGGTCTCAGAGCAGTTCAACCAGGAGGTGTGATGTACACCCCGGGGTTCCCAGGAGGATCAGGCTGAAGCTTGGACTTGGCCTCAAAGTGTCCCCTCGCCTGGCCACCCCCTTCCCCTTCCTGCTCCTCTACTCCTGGTGCCCCTCCACCCAGGGGCCAGACCTTAAACAGTCACCCGCAAGAGAATCCTGGTCCCAAAGAAGCCTTCTGGGGGACCCGTGCTGAGAGAGGTTGTGGGCATGGCCCGCTGGGGCTCTGCCCGACCCAGGGCTGGGAGATGCAACCTCCCAGCTCTGGGTCCCTGCAGGAAGTGTCGGCAAGAACAGGGCCAGTCCTCCAAAGGCCCAGGTGCAGGGAGCCCAGGCCAAGCAGCCTGTGGAAGAAGCCACATGCCGTGCCACCCCGGGAACACGACTGTAGGTCACGGCCCCTGCCACCTCCTCCTCCTCCTCCTCCTCCTCTCCCCGACATGGAGCAGGGCTCAGAGACACCTCAGACGCTGCTAGCAAAGTCCAAAGGGCATCGGTTGCTCCTCCAAAGCGCACCCCCGACCCCCAGCAGGCCGCGTTGTCCAGCCAGCCCCTGGGCCTCCCCGGGGTGCCCGGCACAAAAGTGCAGACACCCACCTGACTGGCAATATCAGCTTGAGGACGTTTCTGCCACTCTAAGGACCCGCAGGCCAGCTGGGCCTCCGGGCAGGACAGAGAGCCCCGGAATCCGACGCGGAGAGCTGGGTGTACGTCCCCACCAGGAGGCGGTCCCCACCTCCACGGCTCTCCCCTTGCGGGGAGCGGCAGCCGCAGGGCCTCAGAGAAGACACCAGGCTGGGCCCCCGCGGCACAGTGGGGGCACGTGCCCCGCGCGCGACTTAGCGAGGGCTGCGCGAGACTGCTGCGGCCGCCCTGCTGCCGGGTTCCTGGAGGGCTTCCTGGAAGCAGCGTCCACACCAAGCCCTTGGAAGGCCCAGGCGACGGAGGAGCCCGTCAGGCAGGGGCCGAGGTGGGGAGGAGCGAGTCAGGCAGGGGCCAAGGTGATGGGCCGGGCGGGGAGGAGCGTGTCACGCAGGGGCAGAGGACGGTGACAGGCCGGGCGGGAAGGAGCCGGTCAGGCAGGGGACCAGGACAGTGACGGGCCTGGCGGGGGAGGAGCGCCTCAGGCTGGGGCAGAGGAGACTGGGCTGGGTAGGGGTCAGGGTTACAGTTAGGGCGCCATTCACAATCGCAAAGATGTGGAAGCGCCCCGAGTGCCCATCGATCCACGGGTGCATTAATGAAATGTGGCGCGTGGACACCACGGAGTGCCGTTCAGCTATGAGGAACAGCGGTGAGAGGGCACCTCTCGTGTTCTCCCGGCCAGAGCTGGAACCCGTTCCAGTAAGCCAAGTGTCCCAAGAACGGACACAAGAGCGCCACGTGCGCGCGCTCGCCAGCAGATTGGTAGGAACCGATGGACACCTAAGTGGACACAGAGGAATCGCCTTCATCGGGTGGGTGTCGGGCGGGCGTGGGGAGGGGATGGGCGTGCACATCCATTAGGAATGGGGTGGGTGCGCACCAACCGGGGCATGGGCGCACTTGAAGCTCTGACCCGAGGGGGGAGACGGGGACAGGGCGATGCAGCTGACCTTAACATTGGTACCCCCACCATACGCTGGGAGAAAATGAGAAATAAATGAATCAGAAAACGGGGGGGAGGGGGGCACGGGCAATACATGTCACCTCAATACGTGGACTCCCATGATCTGCTCGGAAAGAGAGAGAAAAGGAAATGTAATCATAGAGATAAGAGACACCTTTTCAGAAAATGAATCCGAAAAGAAAAGTAAAATGAGGCCTGTGGAGCAGGTCTGCGTGTGACTCCGGATCCCCCAACATCCAGTGCCACCACCAAAGATTCCTACGTGTAGCCCGTAGAACCCCAAAAGCAACGGGACGAGTTCTGGTCACATACTCGCTCAAAATGACGTCCTGGAATTCTCCTGGAACTCCCTCCCCTCTCAGCCTCTCAAGGTTTCCTCCAGCGTGTCGGTTCCCACAGACCAGACCTTTGGTCTGACACCTGACAGTCCAGATGCCACGCATGCTGCCGCGTGGCGGCGGTGTCACGGCTCGGGACAAGAGGAGGCCCCACGGTGCGGGCTGGGGCGCCAGGCACCGCGACGGGCGCTGAGGGTGGGGGTGATCCCCCGGACCGCCGCCGCGCTCCCAGAAAGGGGACAGAACAAGAGGCAAAAAACAAAAAAAACAAAAGCCTACGGCGCCCGGTATTCCCGGGCGGTCTCCCATCCAAGTACTAACCAGGCCCGACCCTGCTTAGCTTCGGAGATCAGACGAGACCGGGCGCGTTCAGGCCGGCTTGGCCGGAGACGGTGGAGGGCGCCCCTGCCCCGCTCAAGAAGCCGAGCCTCTCTGCGCTTCCCCTCGCCGGCCGGGTCCGGCGGGCAACGCGGGACTGGGGAGAGGGGCGGGGCGGCGTGGGGGGCTGTCCACACACACACACACACACACACACACGCGCGCGCGCGCGCGAGATGGGCCTCCACGGGTGGACCCGCCAAGGTGGAGACCTTCCAGCCCCCCTCCTCTCCTCGCCTCGCCTCCTTCACCTACCCGCCCCCCACCCCCAGCGCGCCGCCGCTGCTGACTGCGCACGCGCGCGCGGGGCGCTCGACCTTTGCCCCCAGCCAGGGGCCGCCCTCCCCCACAAACCCTTTCAGCTGTGCCCCCCGCCCTGTGCGTGGGCTGCCGCCTATTCCCCAGGGCCAGGACTGGGGCACAGCGCATGGGGGAGGGGAGCGAGTGTAGGGGCGTCTCTCGGGATGTGTCCCATGGGTGGGGTGGGGTGGGGTGGGGTGGTTTGGGGGGCTCTGAAGAAATCAATCCCCTCCGTCTCCTCCCTCTGGAAAACCCCCAAGCCCTTGGAGAACTGCGGGCACCGCTACCGTGGGGGCCGGACCCTGCTCTGTGTCCTTCTCTGGCCCGGTCCAAGGGGCCTGGGCCTGGCCCGGGGTGGATTGGACCCCAACCACCCCGGGGTGTGGACTTGCTAAAAATGGGCGATGAGCTATTGGATTCGAGCTTCATCTGGGTCATTTCACTAATGAATGCACCGAAAAGAGTTTCCTAATACATCTGTGAGGGTGGCAACTGAAAGAGAAATTTAAAGCTGACAGAATAGGCGAGGAAAGGCACAGGAGATTTCCAAACCCAGTAAGGAAGCCTTTCCCGAAATGGAAGAAAGAAAGGAGCAAATGAAAACACCGGTAGCCCGCCGGGGTCAGAGTCTGCTCCTTAGAGAAAGTACCCTGACCAGGTTCACCCGTGGGTGGGTGGCGAGCTAGCGGCATTCAGAAGAGCGAGGCCCACAGTCTGTGCAGAAGACACCTGCACTCGGGCGTGTGTGGCGGCTCGATTCACAAGCAGCTCAGATGTTAAACCAAGGAGAAGCCAGGGAGTTCCCAACGCCCCAGGTGTCCTCAGCCCACGACTGGCTGCTGTGAAAATGCGAAGCCCGGGTCCCGGTCTCAGAGCAGGACAACCAGGAGGTGTGATGTACACCCCGGGGTTCCCAGGAGGATCAGGCTGAAGCTTGGACTTGGCCTCAAAGTGTCCCCTCGCCTGGCCACCCCCTTCCCCTTCCTGCTCCTCTACTCCTGGTGCCCCTCCACCCAGGGGCCAGACCTTAAACAGTCACCCGCAAGAGAATCCTGGTCCCAAAGAAGCCTTCTGGGGGACCCGTGCTGAGAGAGGTTGTGGGCATGGCCCGCTGGGGCTCTGCCCGACCCAGGGCTGGGAGATGCAACCTCCCAGCTCTGGGTCCCTGCAGGAAGTGTCGGCAAGAACAGGGCCAGTCCTCCAAAGGCCCAGGTGCAGGGAGCCCAGGCCAAGCAGCCTGTGGAAGAAGCCACATGCCGTGCCACCCCGGGAACACGACTGTAGGTCACGGCCCCTGCCACCACCTCCTTCTCCTCCTCCTCCTCCTCCTCCTCCTCCTCCTCCTCTCCCCGACATGGAGCAGGGCTCAGAGACACCTCAGACGCTGCTAGCAAAGTCCAAAGGGCATCGGTTGCTCCTCCAAAGCGCACCCCCGACCCCCAGCAGGCCGCGTTGTCCAGCCAGCCCCTGGGCCTCCCCGGGGTGCCCGGCACAAAAGTGCAGACACCCACCTGACTGGCAATATCAGCTTGAGGACGTTTCTGCCACTCTAAGGACCCGCAGGCCAGCTGGGCCTCCGGGCAGGACAGAGAGCCCCGGAATCCGACGCGGAGAGCTGGGTGTACGTCCCCACCAGGAGGCGGTCCCCACCTCCACGGCTCTCCCCTTGCGGGGAGCGGCAGCCGCAGGGCCTCAGAGAAGACACCAGGCTGGGCCCCCGCGGCACAGTGGGGGCACGTGCCCCGCGCGCGACTTAGCGAGGGCTGCGCGAGACTGCTGCGGCCGCCCTGCTGCCGGGTTCCTGGAGGGCTTCCTGGAAGCAGCGTCCACACCAAGCCCTTGGAAGGCCCAGGCGACGGAGGAGCCCGTCAGGCAGGGGCCGAGGTGGGGAGGAGCGAGTCAGGCAGGGGCCAAGGTGATGGGCCGGGCGGGGAGGAGCGTGTCACGCAGGGGCAGAGGACGGTGACAGGCCGGGGGCGGGAAGGAGCCGGTCAGGCAGGGGACCAGGACAGTGACGGGCCTGGCGGGGGAGGAGCGCCTCAGGCTGGGGCAGAGGAGACTGGGCTGGGTAGGGGTCAGGGTTACAGTTAGGGCGCCATTCACAATCGCAAAGATGTGGAAGCGCCCCGAGTGCCCATCGATCCACGGGTGCATTAATGAAATGTGGCGCGTGGACACCACGGAGTGCCGTTCAGCTATGAGGAACAGCGGTGAGAGGGGAGGGCACCTCTCGTGTTCTCCCGGCCAGAGCTGGAACCCGTTCCAGTAAGCCAAGTGTCCCAAGAACGGACACAAGAGCGCCACGTGCGCGCGCTCGCCAGCAGATTGGTAGGAACCGATGGACACCTAAGTGGACACAGAGGAATCGCCTTCATCGGGTGGGTGTCGGGCGGGCGTGGGGAGGGGATGGGCGTGCACATCCATTAGGAATGGGGTGGGTGCGCACCAACCGGGGCATGGGCGCACTTGAAGCTCTGACCCGAGGGGGGAGGCGGGGACAGGGCGATGCAGCTGACCTTAACATTGGTACCCCCACCATACGCTGGGAGAAAATGAGAAATAAATGAATCAGAAAACGGGGGGGAGGGGGGCACGGGCAATACATGTCACCTCAATACGTGGACTCCCATGATCTGCTCGGAAAGAGAGAGAAAAGGAAATGTAATCATAGAGATAAGAGACACCTTTTCAGAAAATGAATCCGAAAAGAAAAGTAAAATGAGGCCTGTGGAGCAGGTCTGCGTGTGACTCCGGATCCCCCAACATCCAGTGCCACCACCAAAGATTCCTACGTGTAGCCCGTAGAACCCCAAAAGCAACGGGACGAGTTCTGGTCACATACTCGCTCAAAATGACGTCCTGGAATTCTCCTGGAACTCCCTCCCCTCTCAGCCTCTCAAGGTTTCCTCCAGCGTGTCGGTTCCCACAGACCAGACCTTTGGTCTGACACCTGACAGTCCAGATGCCACGCATGCTGCCGCGTGGCGGCGGTGTCACGGCTCGGGACAAGAGGAGGCCCCACGGTGCGGGCTGGGGCGCCAGGCACCGCGACGGGCGCTGAGGGTGGGGGTGATCCCCCGGACCGCCGCCGCGCTCCCAGAAAGGGGACAGAACAAGAGGCAAAAAACAAAAAAAACAAAAGCCTACGGCGCCCGGTATTCCCGGGCGGTCTCCCATCCAAGTACTAACCAGGCCCGACCCTGCTTAGCTTCGGAGATCAGACGAGACCGGGCGCGTTCAGGCCGGCTTGGCCGGAGGCGGTGGAGGGCGCCCCTGCCCCGCTCAAGAAGCCGAGCCTCTCTGCGCTTCCCCTCGCCGGCCGGGTCCGGCGGGCAACGCGGGACTGGGGAGAGGGGCGGGGCGGCGTGGGGGGCTGTCCACACACACACACACACACACACACACACGCGCGCGCGCGCGCGCGCGCGAGATGGGCCTCCACGGGTGGACCCGCCAAGGTGGAGACCTTCCAGCCCCCCTCCTCTCCTCGCCTCGCCTCCTTCACCTACCCGCCCCCCACCCCCAGCGCGCCGCCGCTGCTGACTGCGCACGCGCGCGCGGGGCGCTCGACCTTTGCCCCCAGCCAGGGGCCGCCCTCCCCCACAAACCCTTTCAGCTGTGCCCCCCGCCCTGTGCGTGGGCTGCCGCCTATTCCCCAGGGCCAGGGTGGGGCACAGCGCATGGGGGAGGGGAGCGAGTGTAGGGGCGTCTCTCGGGATGTGTCCCATGGGTGGGGTGGGGTGGGGTGGGGTGGTTTGGGGGGCTCTGAAGAAATCAATCCCCTCCGTCTCCTCCCTCTGGAAAACCCCCAAGCCCTTGGAGAACTGCGGGCACCGCTACCGTGGGGGCCGGACCCTGCTCTGTGTCCTTCTCTGGCCCGGTCCAAGGGGCCTGGGCCTGGCCCGGGGTGGATCGGACCCCAACCACCCCGGGGTGTGGACTTGCTAAAAATCGGCGATGAGCTATTGGATTCGAGCTTCATCTGGGTCATTTCACTAATGAATGCACCGAAAAGAGTTTCCTAATACATCTGTGAGGGTGGCAACTGAAAGAGAAATTTAAAGCTGACAGAATAGGCGAGGAAAGGCACAGGAGATTTCCAAACCCAGTAAGGAAGCCTTTCCCGAAATGGAAGAAAGAAAGGAGCAAACGAAAACACCGGTAGCCCGCCGGGGTCAGAGTCTGCTCCTTAGAGAAAGTACCCTGACCAGGTTCACCCGTGGGTGGGTGGCGAGCTAGCGGCATTCAGAAGAGCGAGGCCCGCAGTCTGTGCGGAAGACACCTGCACTCGGGCGTGTGTGGCGGCACGATTCACAAGCAGCTCAGATGTTAAACCAAGGAGAAGCCAGGGAGTTCCCGACGCCCCAGGTGTCCTCAGCCCACGACTGGCTGCTGTGAAAATGCGAAGCCCGGGTCCCGGTCTCAGAGCAGTTCAACCAGGAGGTGTGATGTACACCCCGGGGTTCCCAGGAGGATCAGGCTGAAGCTTGGACTTGGCCTCAAAGTGTCCCCTCGCCTGGCCACCCCCTTCCCCTTCCTGCTCCTCTACTCCTGGTGCCCCTCCACCCAGGGGCCAGACCTTAAACAGTCACCCGCAAGAGAATCCTGGTCCCAAAGAAGCCTTCTGGGGGACCCGTGCTGAGAGAGGTTGTGGGCATGGCCCGCTGGGGCTCTGCCCGACCCAGGGCTGGGAGATGCAACCTCCCAGCTCTGGGTCCCTGCAGGAAGTGTCGGCAAGAACAGGGCCAGTCCTCCAAAGGCCCAGGTGCAGGGAGCCCAGGCCAAGCAGCCTGTGGAAGAAGCCACATGCCGTGCCACCCCGGGAACACGACTGTAGGTCACGGCCCCTGCCACCTCCTCCTCCTCCTCCTCCTCCTCTCCCCGACATGGAGCAGGGCTCAGAGACACCTCAGACGCTGCTAGCAAAGTCCAAAGGGCATCGGTTGCTCCTCCAAAGCGCACCCCCGACCCCCAGCAGGCCGCGTTGTCCAGCCAGCCCCTGGGCCTCCCCGGGGTGCCCGGCACAAAAGTGCAGACACCCACCTGACTGGCAATATCAGCTTGAGGACGTTTCTGCCACTCTAAGGACCCGCAGGCCAGCTGGGCCTCCGGGCAGGACAGAGAGCCCCGGAATCCGACGCGGAGAGCTGGGTGTACGTCCCCACCAGGAGGCGGTCCCCACCTCCACGGCTCTCCCCTCGCGGGGAGCGGCAGCCAGCCGCAGGGCCTCAGAGAAGACACCAGGCTGGGCCCCCGCGGCACAGTGGGGGCACGTGCCCCGCGCGCGACTTAGCGAGGGCTGCGCGAGACTGCTGCGGCCGCCCTGTTGCCGGGTTCCTGGAGGGCTTCCTGGAAGCAGCGTCCACACCAAGCCCTTGGAAGGCCCAGGCGACGGAGGAGCCCGTCAGGCAGGGGCCGAGGTGGGGAGGAGCGAGTCAGGCAGGGGCCAAGGTGATGGGCCGGGCGGGGAGGAGCGTGTCACGCAGGGGCAGAGGACGGTGACAGGCCGGGGGCGGGAAGGAGCCGGTCAGGCAGGGGACCAGGACAGTGACGGGCCTGGCGGGGGAGGAGCGCCTCAGGCTGGGGCAGAGGAGACTGGGCTGGGTAGGGGTCAGGGTTACAGTTAGGGCGCCATTCACAATCGCAAAGATGTGGAAGCGCCCCGAGTGCCCATCGATCCACGGGTGCATCAATGAAATGTGGCGCGTGGACACCACGGAGTGCCGTTCAGCTATGAGGAACAGCGGTGAGAGGGCACCTCTCGTGTTCTCCCGGCCAGAGCTGGAACCCGTTCCAGTAAGCCAAGTGTCCCAAGAACGGACACAAGAGCGCCACGTGCGCGCGCTCGCCAGCAGATTGGTAGGAACCGATGGACACCTAAGTGGACACAGAGGAATCGCCTTCATCGGGTGGGTGTCGGGCGGGCGTGGGGAGGGGATGGGCGTGCACATCCATTAGGAATGGGGTGGGTGCGCACCAACCGGGGCATGGGCGCACTTGAAGCTCTGACCCGAGGGGGGAGGCGGGGACAGGGCGATGCAGCTGACCTTAACATTGGTACCCCCACCATACGCTGGGAGAAAATGAGAAATAAATGAATCAGAAAACGGGGGGGAGGGGGGCACGGGCAATACATGTCACCTCAATACGTGGACTCCCATGATCTGCTCGGAAAGAGAGAGAAAAGGAAATGTAATCATAGAGATAAGAGACACCTTTTCAGAAAATGAATCCGAAAAGAAAAGTAAAATGAGGCCTGTGGAGCAGGTCTGCGTGTGACTCCGGATCCCCCAACCTCCAGTGCCACCACCAAAGATTCCTACGTGTAGCCCGTAGAACCCCAAAAGCAACGGGACGAGTTCTGGTCACATACTCGCTCAAAATGACGTCCTGGAATTCTCCTGGAACTCCCTCCCCTCTCAGCCTCTCAAGGTTTCCTCCAGCGTGTCGGTTCCCACAGACCAGACCTTTGGTCTGACACCTGACAGTCCAGATGCCACGCATGCTGCCGCGTGGCGGCGGTGTCACGGCTCGGGACAAGAGGAGGCCCCACGGTGCGGGCTGGGGCGCCAGGCACCGCGACGGGCGCTGAGGGTGGGGGTGATCCCCCGGACCGCCGCCGCGCTCCCAGAAAGGGGACAGAACAAGAGGCAAAAAACAAAAAAAACAAAAGCCTACGGTGCCCGGTATTCCGGGGCGGTCTCCCATCCAAGTACTAACCAGGCCCGACCCTGCTTAGCTTCGGAGATCAGACGAGACCGGGCGCGTTCAGGCCGGCTTGGCCGGAGACGGTGGAGGGCGCCCCTGCCCCGCTCAAGAAGCCGAGCCTCTCTGCGCTTCCCCTCGCCGGCCGGGTCCGGCGGGCAACGCGGGACTGGGGAGAGGGGCGGGGCGGCGTGGGGGGCTGTCCACACACACACACACACACACACACACGCGCGCGCGCGCGCGAGATGGGCCTCCACGGGTGGACCCGCCAAGGTGGAGACCTTCCAGCCCCCCTCCTCTCCTCGCCTCGCCTCCTTCACCTACCCGCCCCCCACCCCCAGCGCGCCGCCGCTGCTGACTGCGCACGCGCGCGCGGGGCGCTCGACCTTTGCCCCCAGCCAGGGGCCGCCCTCCCCCACAAACCCTTTCAGCTGTGCCCCCCGCCCTGTGCGTGGGCTGCCGCCTATTCCCCAGGGCCAGGGTGGGGCACAGCGCATGGGGGAGGGGAGCGAGTGTAGGGGCGTCTCTCGGGATGTGTCCCATGGGTGGGGTGGGGTGGGGTGGGGTGGTTTGGGGGGCTCTGAAGAAATCAATCCCCTCCGTCTCCTCCCTCTGGAAAACCCCCAAGCCCTTGGAGAACTGCGGGCACCGCTACCGTGGGGGCCGGACCCTGCTCTGTGTCCTTCTCTGGCCCGGTCCAAGGGGCCTGGGCCTGGCCCGGGGTGGATCGGACCCCAACCACCCCGGGGTGTGGACTTGCTAAAAATCGGCGATGAGCTATTGGATTCGAGCTTCATCTGGGTCATTTCACTAATGAATGCACCGAAAAGAGTTTCCTAATACATCTGTGAGGGTGGCAACTGAAAGAGAAATTTAAAGCTGACAGAATAGGCGAGGAAAGGCACAGGAGATTTCCAAACCCAGTAAGGAAGCCTTTCCCGAAATGGAAGAAAGAAAGGAGCAAACGAAAACACCGGTAGCCCGCCGGGGTCAGAGTCTGCTCCTTAGAGAAAGTACCCTGACCAGGTTCACCCGTGGGTGGGTGGCGAGCTAGCGGCATTCAGAAGAGCGAGGCCCGCAGTCTGTGCGGAAGACACCTGCACTCGGGCGTGTGTGGCGGCACGATTCACAAGCAGCTCAGATGTTAAACCAAGGAGAAGCCAGGGAGTTCCCGACGCCCCAGGTGTCCTCAGCCCACGACTGGCTGCTGTGAAAATGCGAAGCCCGGGTCCCGGTCTCAGAGCAGTTCAACCAGGAGGTGTGATGTACACCCCGGGGTTCCCAGGAGGATCAGGCTGAAGCTTGGACTTGGCCTCAAAGTGTCCCCTCGCCTGGCCACCCCCTTCCCCTTCCTGCTCCTCTACTCCTGGTGCCCCTCCACCCAGGGGCCAGACCTTAAACAGTCACCCGCAAGAGAATCCTGGTCCCAAAGAAGCCTTCTGGGGGACCCGTGCTGAGAGAGGTTGTGGGCATGGCCCGCTGGGGCTCTGCCCGACCCAGGGCTGGGAGATGCAACCTCCCAGCTCTGGGTCCCTGCAGGAAGTGTCGGCAAGAACAGGGCCAGTCCTCCAAAGGCCCAGGTGCAGGGAGCCCAGGCCAAGCAGCCTGTGGAAGAAGCCACATGCCGTGCCACCCCGGGAACACGACTGTAGGTCACGGCCCCTGCCACCTCCTCCTCCTCCTCCTCCTCCTCTCCCCGACATGGAGCAGGGCTCAGAGACACCTCAGACGCTGCTAGCAAAGTCCAAAGGGCATCGGTTGCTCCTCCAAAGCGCACCCCCGACCCCCAGCAGGCCGCGTTGTCCAGCCAGCCCCTGGGCCTCCCCGGGGTGCCCGGCACAAAAGTGCAGACACCCACCTGACTGGCAATATCAGCTTGAGGACGTTTCTGCCACTCTAAGGACCCGCAGGCCAGCTGGGCCTCCGGGCAGGACAGAGAGCCCCGGAATCCGACGCGGAGAGCTGGGTGTACGTCCCCACCAGGAGGCGGTCCCCACCACCACGGCTCTCCCCTCGCGGGGAGCGGCAGCCAGCCGCAGGGCCTCAGAGAAGACACCAGGCTGGGCCCCCGCGGCACAGTGGGGGCACGTGCCCCGCGCGCGACTTAGCGAGGGCTGCGCGAGACTGCTGCGGCCGCCCTGTTGCCGGGTTCCTGGAGGGCTTCCTGGAAGCAGCGTCCACACCAAGCCCTTGGAAGGCCCAGGCGACGGAGGAGCCCGTCAGGCAGGGGCCGAGGTGGGGAGGAGCGAGTCAGGCAGGGGCCAAGGTGATGGGCCGGGCGGGGAGGAGCGTGTCACGCAGGGGCAGAGGACGGTGACAGGCCGGGGGCGGGAAGGAGCCGGTCAGGCAGGGGACCAGGACAGTGACGGGCCTGGCGGGGGAGGAGCGCCTCAGGCTGGGGCAGAGGAGACTGGGCTGGGTAGGGGTCAGGGTTACAGTTAGGGCGCCATTCACAATCGCAAAGATGTGGAAGCGCCCCGAGTGCCCATCGATCCACGGGTGCATCAATGAAATGTGGCGCGTGGACACCACGGAGTGCCGTTCAGCTATGAGGAACAGCGGTGAGAGGGCACCTCTCGTGTTCTCCCGGCCAGAGCTGGAACCCGTTCCAGTAAGCCAAGTGTCCCAAGAACGGACACAAGAGCGCCACGTGCGCGCGCTCGCCAGCAGATTGGTAGGAACCGATGGACACCTAAGTGGACACAGAGGAATCGCCTTCATCGGGTGGGTGTCGGGCGGGCGTGGGGAGGGGATGGGCGTGCACATCCATTAGGAATGGGGTGGGTGCGCACCAACCGGGGCATGGGCGCACTTGAAGCTCTGACCCGAGGGGGGAGGCGGGGACAGGGCGATGCAGCTGACCTTAACATTGGTACCCCCACCATACGCTGGGAGAAAATGAGAAATAAATGAATCAGAAAACGGGGGGGAGGGGGGCACGGGCAATACATGTCACCTCAATACGTGGACTCCCATGATCTGCTCGGAAAGAGAGAGAAAAGGAAATGTAATCATAGAGATAAGAGACACCTTTTCAGAAAATGAATCCGAAAAGAAAAGTAAAATGAGGCCTGTGGAGCAGGTCTGCGTGTGACTCCGGATCCCCCAACATCCAGTGCCACCACCAAAGATTCCTACGTGTAGCCCGTAGAACCCCAAAAGCAACGGGACGAGTTCTGGTCACATACTCGCTCAAAATGACGTCCTGGAATTCTCCTGGAACTCCCTCCCCTCTCAGCCTCTCAAGGTTTCCTCCAGCGTGTCGGTTCCCACAGACCAGACCTTTGGTCTGACACCTGACAGTCCAGATGCCACGCATGCTGCCGCGTGGCGGCGGTGTCACGGCTCGGGACAAGAGGAGGCCCCACGGTGCGGGCTGGGGCGCCAGGCACCGCGACGGGCGCTGAGGGTGGGGGTGATCCCCCGGACCGCCGCCGCGCTCCCAGAAAGGGGACAGAACAAGAGGCAAAAAACAAAAAAAACAAAAGCCTACGGCGCCCGGTATTCCCGGGCGGTCTCCCATCCAAGTACTAACCAGGCCCGACCCTGCTTAGCTTCGGAGATCAGACGAGACCGGGCGCGTTCAGGCCGGCTTGGCCGGAGACGGTGGAGGGCGCCCCTGCCCCGCTCAAGAAGCCGAGCCTCTCTGCGCTTCCCCTCGCCGGCCGGGTCCGGCGGGCAACGCGGGACTGGGGAGAGGGGCGGGGCGGCGTGGGGGGCTGTCCACACACACACACACACACACACACACGCGCGCGCGCGCGCGAGATGGGCCTCCACGGGTGGACCCGCCAAGGTGGAGACCTTCCAGCCCCCCTCCTCTCCTCGCCTCGCCTCCTTCACCTACCCGCCCCCCACCCCCAGCGCGCCGCCGCTGCTGACTGCGCACGCGCGCGCGGGGCGCTCGACCTTTGCCCCCAGCCAGGGGCCGCCCTCCCCCACAAACCCTTTCAGCTGTGCCCCCCGCCCTGTGCGTGGGCTGCCGCCTATTCCCCAGGGCCAGGACTGGGGCACAGCGCATGGGGGAGGGGAGCGAGTGTAGGGGCGTCTCTCGGGATGTGTCCCATGGGTGGGGTGGGGTGGGGTGGGGTGGTTTGGGGGGCTCTGAAGAAATCAATCCCCTCCGTCTCCTCCCTCTGGAAAACCCCCAAGCCCTTGGAGAACTGCGGGCACCGCTACCGTGGGGGCCGGACCCTGCTCTGTGTCCTTCTCTGGCCCGGTCCAAGGGGCCTGGGCCTGGCCCGGGGTGGATTGGACCCCAACCACCCCGGGGTGTGGACTTGCTAAAAATGGGCGATGAGCTATTGGATTCGAGCTTCATCTGGGTCATTTCACTAATGAATGCACCGAAAAGAGTTTCCTAATACATCTGTGAGGGTGGCAACTGAAAGAGAAATTTAAAGCTGACAGAATAGGCGAGGAAAGGCACAGGAGATTTCCAAACCCAGTAAGGAAGCCTTTCCCGAAATGGAAGAAAGAAAGGAGCAAATGAAAACACCGGTAGCCCGCCGGGGTCAGAGTCTGCTCCTTAGAGAAAGTACCCTGACCAGGTTCACCCGTGGGTGGGTGGCGAGCTAGCGGCATTCAGAAGAGCGAGGCCCACAGTCTGTGCAGAAGACACCTGCACTCGGGCGTGTGTGGCGGCTCGATTCACAAGCAGCTCAGATGTTAAACCAAGGAGAAGCCAGGGAGTTCCCAACGCCCCAGGTGTCCTCAGCCCACGACTGGCTGCTGTGAAAATGCGAAGCCCGGGTCCCGGTCTCAGAGCAGGACAACCAGGAGGTGTGATGTACACCCCGGGGTTCCCAGGAGGATCAGGCTGAAGCTTGGACTTGGCCTCAAAGTGTCCCCTCGCCTGGCCACCCCCTTCCCCTTCCTGCTCCTCTACTCCTGGTGCCCCTCCACCCAGGGGCCAGACCTTAAACAGTCACCCGCAAGAGAATCCTGGTCCCAAAGAAGCCTTCTGGGGGACCCGTGCTGAGAGAGGTTGTGGGCATGGCCCGCTGGGGCTCTGCCCGACCCAGGGCTGGGAGATGCAACCTCCCAGCTCTGGGTCCCTGCAGGAAGTGTCGGCAAGAACAGGGCCAGTCCTCCAAAGGCCCAGGTGCAGGGAGCCCAGGCCAAGCAGCCTGTGGAAGAAGCCACATGCCGTGCCACCCCGGGAACACGACTGTAGGTCACGGCCCCTGCCACCACCTCCTTCTCCTCCTCCTCCTCCTCCTCCTCCTCCTCCTCCTCTCCCCGACATGGAGCAGGGCTCAGAGACACCTCAGACGCTGCTAGCAAAGTCCAAAGGGCATCGGTTGCTCCTCCAAAGCGCACCCCCGACCCCCAGCAGGCCGCGTTGTCCAGCCAGCCCCTGGGCCTCCCCGGGGTGCCCGGCACAAAAGTGCAGACACCCACCTGACTGGCAATATCAGCTTGAGGACGTTTCTGCCACTCTAAGGACCCGCAGGCCAGCTGGGCCTCCGGGCAGGACAGAGAGCCCCGGAATCCGACGCGGAGAGCTGGGTGTACGTCCCCACCAGGAGGCGGTCCCCACCTCCACGGCTCTCCCCTTGCGGGGAGCGGCAGCCGCAGGGCCTCAGAGAAGACACCAGGCTGGGCCCCCGCGGCACAGTGGGGGCACGTGCCCCGCGCGCGACTTAGCGAGGGCTGCGCGAGACTGCTGCGGCCGCCCTGCTGCCGGGTTCCTGGAGGGCTTCCTGGAAGCAGCGTCCACACCAAGCCCTTGGAAGGCCCAGGCGACGGAGGAGCCCGTCAGGCAGGGGCCGAGGTGGGGAGGAGCGAGTCAGGCAGGGGCCAAGGTGATGGGCCGGGCGGGGAGGAGCGTGTCACGCAGGGGCAGAGGACGGTGACAGGCCGGGCGGGAAGGAGCCGGTCAGGCAGGGGACCAGGACAGTGACGGGCCTGGCGGGGGAGGAGCGCCTCAGGCTGGGGCAGAGGAGACTGGGCTGGGTAGGGGTCAGGGTTACAGTTAGGGCGCCATTCACAATCGCAAAGATGTGGAAGCGCCCCGAGTGCCCATCGATCCACGGGTGCATTAATGAAATGTGGCGCGTGGACACCACGGAGTGCCGTTCAGCTATGAGGAACAGCGGTGAGAGGGGAGGGCACCTCTCGTGTTCTCCCGGCCAGAGCTGGAACCCGTTCCAGTAAGCCAAGTGTCCCAAGAACGGACACAAGAGCGCCACGTGCGCGCGCTCGCCAGCAGATTGGTAGGAACCGATGGACACCTAAGTGGACACAGAGGAATCGCCTTCATCGGGTGGGTGTCGGGCGGGCGTGGGGAGGGGATGGGCGTGCACATCCATTAGGAATGGGGTGGGTGCGCACCAACCGGGGCATGGGCGCACTTGAAGCTCTGACCCGAGGGGGGAGGCGGGGACAGGGCGATGCAGCTGACCTTAACATTGGTACCCCCACCATACGCTGGGAGAAAATGAGAAATAAATGAATCAGAAAACGGGGGGGAGGGGGGCACGGGCAATACATGTCACCTCAATACGTGGACTCCCATGATCTGCTCGGAAAGAGAGAGAAAAGGAAATGTAATCATAGAGATAAGAGACACCTTTTCAGAAAATGAATCCGAAAAGAAAAGTAAAATGAGGCCTGTGGAGCAGGTCTGCGTGTGACTCCGGATCCCCCAACCTCCAGTGCCACCACCAAAGATTCCTACGTGTAGCCCGTAGAACCCCAAAAGCAACGGGACGAGTTCTGGTCACATACTCGCTCAAAATGACGTCCTGGAATTCTCCTGGAACTCCCTCCCCTCTCAGCCTCTCAAGGTTTCCTCCAGCGTGTCGGTTCCCACAGACCAGACCTTTGGTCTGACACCTGACAGTCCAGATGCCACGCATGCTGCCGCGTGGCGGCGGTGTCACGGCTCGGGACAAGAGGAGGCCCCACGGTGCGGGCTGGGGCGCCAGGCACCGCGACGGGCGCTGAGGGTGGGGGTGATCCCCCGGACCGCCGCCGCGCTCCCAGAAAGGGGACAGAACAAGAGGCAAAAAACAAAAAAAACAAAAGCCTACGGCGCCCGGTATTCCCGGGCGGTCTCCCATCCAAGTACTAACCAGGCCCGACCCTGCTTAGCTTCGGAGATCAGACGAGACCGGGCGCGTTCAGGCCGGCTTGGCCGGAGGCGGTGGAGGGCGCCCCTGCCCCGCTCAAGAAGCCGAGCCTCTCTGCGCTTCCCCTCGCCGGCCGGGTCCGGCGGGCAACGCGGGACTGGGGAGAGGGGCGGGGCGGCGTGGGGGGCTGTCCACACACACACACACACACACACACACACACGCGCGCGCGCGCGCGCGCGCGAGATGGGCCTCCACGGGTGGACACGCCAAGGTGGAGACCTTCCAGCCCCCCTCCTCTCCTCGCCTCGCCTCCTTCACCTACCCGCCCCCCACCCCCAGCGCGCCGCCGCTGCTGACTGCGCACGCGCGCGCGGGGCGCTCGACCTTTGCCCCCAGCCAGGGGCCGCCCTCCCCCACAAACCCTTTCAGCTGTGCCCCCCGCCCTGTGCGTGGGCTGCCGCCTATTCCCCAGGGCCAGGGTGGGGCACAGCGCATGGGGGAGGGGAGCGAGTGTAGGGGCGTCTCTCGGGATGTGTCCCATGGGTGGGGTGGGGTGGGGTGGGGTGGTTTGGGGGGCTCTGAAGAAATCAATCCCCTCCGTCTCCTCCCTCTGGAAAACCCCCAAGCCCTTGGAGAACTGCGGGCACCGCTACCGTGGGGGCCGGACCCTGCTCTGTGTCCTTCTCTGGCCCGGTCCAAGGGGCCTGGGCCTGGCCCGGGGTGGATCGGACCCCAACCACCCCGGGGTGTGGACTTGCTAAAAATCGGCGATGAGCTATTGGATTCGAGCTTCATCTGGGTCATTTCACTAATGAATGCACCGAAAAGAGTTTCCTAATACATCTGTGAGGGTGGCAACTGAAAGAGAAATTTAAAGCTGACAGAATAGGCGAGGAAAGGCACAGGAGATTTCCAAACCCAGTAAGGAAGCCTTTCCCGAAATGGAAGAAAGAAAGGAGCAAACGAAAACACCGGTAGCCCGCCGGGGTCAGAGTCTGCTCCTTAGAGAAAGTACCCTGACCAGGTTCACCCGTGGGTGGGTGGCGAGCTAGCGGCATTCAGAAGAGCGAGGCCCGCAGTCTGTGCGGAAGACACCTGCACTCGGGCGTGTGTGGCGGCACGATTCACAAGCAGCTCAGATGTTAAACCAAGGAGAAGCCAGGGAGTTCCCGACGCCCCAGGTGTCCTCAGCCCACGACTGGCTGCTGTGAAAATGCGAAGCCCGGGTCCCGGTCTCAGAGCAGTTCAACCAGGAGGTGTGATGTACACCCCGGGGTTCCCAGGAGGATCAGGCTGAAGCTTGGACTTGGCCTCAAAGTGTCCCCTCGCCTGGCCACCCCCTTCCCCTTCCTGCTCCTCTACTCCTGGTGCCCCTCCACCCAGGGGCCAGACCTTAAACAGTCACCCGCAAGAGAATCCTGGTCCCAAAGAAGCCTTCTGGGGGACCCGTGCTGAGAGAGGTTGTGGGCATGGCCCGCTGGGGCTCTGCCCGACCCAGGGCTGGGAGATGCAACCTCCCAGCTCTGGGTCCCTGCAGGAAGTGTCGGCAAGAACAGGGCCAGTCCTCCAAAGGCCCAGGTGCAGGGAGCCCAGGCCAAGCAGCCTGTGGAAGAAGCCACATGCCGTGCCACCCCGGGAACACGACTGTAGGTCACGGCCCCTGCCACCTCCTCCTCCTCCTCCTCCTCCTCTCCCCGACATGGAGCAGGGCTCAGAGACACCTCAGACGCTGCTAGCAAAGTCCAAAGGGCATCGGTTGCTCCTCCAAAGCGCACCCCCGACCCCCAGCAGGCCGCGTTGTCCAGCCAGCCCCTGGGCCTCCCCGGGGTGCCCGGCACAAAAGTGCAGACACCCACCTGACTGGCAATATCAGCTTGAGGACGTTTCTGCCACTCTAAGGACCCGCAGGCCAGCTGGGCCTCCGGGCAGGACAGAGAGCCCCGGAATCCGACGCGGAGAGCTGGGTGTACGTCCCCACCAGGAGGCGGTCCCCACCTCCACGGCTCTCCCCTTGCGGGGAGCGGCAGCCGCAGGGCCTCAGAGAAGACACCAGGCTGGGCCCCCGCGGCACAGTGGGGGCACGTGCCCCGCGCGCGACTTAGCGAGGGCTGCGCGAGACTGCTGCGGCCGCCCTGCTGCCGGGTTCCTGGAGGGCTTCCTGGAAGCAGCGTCCACACCAAGCCCTTGGAAGGCCCAGGCGACGGAGGAGCCCGTCAGGCAGGGGCCGAGGTGGGGAGGAGCGAGTCAGGCAGGGGCCAAGGTGATGGGCCGGGCGGGGAGGAGCGTGTCACGCAGGGGCAGAGGACGGTGACAGGCCGGGCGGGAAGGAGCCGGTCAGGCAGGGGACCAGGACAGTGACGGGCCTGGCGGGGGAGGAGCGCCTCAGGCTGGGGCAGAGGAGACTGGGCTGGGTAGGGGTCAGGGTTACAGTTAGGGCGCCATTCACAATCGCAAAGATGTGGAAGCGCCCCGAGTGCCCATCGATCCACGGGTGCATTAATGAAATGTGGCGCGTGGACACCACGGAGTGCCGTTCAGCTATGAGGAACAGCGGTGAGAGGGGAGGGCACCTCTCGTGTTCTCCCGGCCAGAGCTGGAACCCGTTCCAGTAAGCCAAGTGTCCCAAGAACGGACACAAGAGCGCCACGTGCGCGCGCTCGCCAGCAGATTGGTAGGAACCGATGGACACCTAAGTGGACACAGAGGAATCGCCTTCATCGGGTGGGTGTCGGGCGGGCGTGGGGAGGGGATGGGCGTGCACATCCATTAGGAATGGGGTGGGTGCGCACCAACCGGGGCATGGGCGCACTTGAAGCTCTGACCCGAGGGGGGAGGCGGGGACAGGGCGATGCAGCTGACCTTAACATTGGTACCCCCACCATACGCTGGGAGAAAATGAGAAATAAATGAATCAGAAAACGGGGGGGAGGGGGGCACGGGCAATACATGTCACCTCAATACGTGGACTCCCATGATCTGCTCGGAAAGAGAGAGAAAAGGAAATGTAATCATAGAGATAAGAGACACCTTTTCAGAAAATGAATCCGAAAAGAAAAGTAAAATGAGGCCTGTGGAGCAGGTCTGCGTGTGACTCCGGATCCCCCAACATCCAGTGCCACCACCAAAGATTCCTACGTGTAGCCCGTAGAACCCCAAAAGCAACGGGACGAGTTCTGGTCACATACTCGCTCAAAATGACGTCCTGGAATTCTCCTGGAACTCCCTCCCCTCTCAGCCTCTCAAGGTTTCCTCCAGCGTGTCGGTTCCCACAGACCAGACCTTTGGTCTGACACCTGACAGTCCAGATGCCACGCATGCTGCCGCGTGGCGGCGGTGTCACGGCTCGGGACAAGAGGAGGCCCCACGGTGCGGGCTGGGGCGCCAGGCACCGCGACGGGCGCTGAGGGTGGGGGTGATCCCCCGGACCGCCGCCGCGCTCCCACAAAGGGGACAGAACAAGAGGCAAAAAACAAAAAAAACAAAAGCCTACGGCGCCCGGTATTCCCGGGCGGTCTCCCATCCAAGTACTAACCAGGCCCGACCCTGCTTAGCTTCGGAGATCAGACGAGACCGGGCGCGTTCAGGCCGGCTTGGCCGGAGGCGGTGGAGGGCGCCCCTGCCCCGCTCAAGAAGCCGAGCCTCTCTGCGCTTCCCCTCGCCGGCCGGGTCCGGCGGGCAACGCGGGACTGGGGAGAGGGGCGGGGCGGCGTGGGGGGCTGTCCACATACACACACACACACACACGCGCGCGCGCGCGCGCGCGCGAGATGGGCCTCCACGGGTGGACCCGCCAAGGTGGAGACCTTCCAGCCCCCCTCCTCTCCTCGCCTCGCCTCCTTCACCTACCCGCCCCCCACCCCCAGCGCGCCGCCGCTGCTGACTGCGCACGCGCGCGCGCGCGCGCGCGCGCGCGCGGGGCTCTCGACCTTTGCCCCCAGCCAGGGGCCGCCCTCCCCCACAAACCCTTTCAGCTGTGCCCCCCGCCCTGTGCGTGGGCTGCCGCCTATTCCCCAGGGCCAGGGTGGGGCACAGCGCATGGGGGAGGGGAGCGAGTGTAGGGGCGTCTCTCGGGATGTGTCCCATGGGTGGGGTGGGGTGGGGTGGGGTGGTTTGGGGGGCTCTGAAGAAATCAATCCCCTCCGTCTCCTCCCTCTGGAAAACCCCCAAGCCCTTGGAGAACTGCGGGCACCGCTACCGTGGGGGCCGGACCCTGCTCTGTGTCCTTCTCTGGCCCGGTCCAAGGGGCCTGGGCCTGGCCCGGGGTGGATCGGACCCCAACCACCCCGGGGTGTGGACTTGCTAAAAATCGGCGATGAGCTATTGGATTCGAGCTTCATCTGGGTCATTTCACTAATGAATGCACCGAAAAGAGTTTCCTAATACATCTGTGAGGGTGGCAACTGAAAGAGAAATTTAAAGCTGACAGAATAGGCGAGGAAAGGCACAGGAGATTTCCAAACCCAGTAAGGAAGCCTTTCCCGAAATGGAAGAAAGAAAGGAGCAAACGAAAACACCGGTAGCCCGCCGGGGTCAGAGTCTGCTCCTTAGAGAAAGTACCCTGACCAGGTTCACCCGTGGGTGGGTGGCGAGCTAGCGGCATTCAGAAGAGCGAGGCCCGCAGTCTGTGCGGAAGACACCTGCACTCGGGCGTGTGTGGCGGCTCGATTCACAAGCAGCTCAGATGTTAAACCAAGGAGAAGCCAGGGAGTTCCCGACGCCCCAGGTGTCCTCAGCCCACGACTGGCTGCTGTGAAAATGCGAAGCCCGGGTCCCGGTCTCAGAGCAGGACAACCAGGAGGTGTGATGTACACCCCGGGGTTCCCAGGAGGATCAGGCTGAAGCTTGGACTTGGCCTCAAAGTGTCCCCTCGCCTGGCCACCCCCTTCCCCTTCCTGCTCCTCTACTCCTGGTGCCCCTCCACCCAGGGGCCAGACCTTAAACAGTCACCCGCAAGAGAATCCTGGTCCCAAAGAAGCCTTCTGGGGGACCCGTGCTGAGAGAGGTTGTGGGCATGGCCCGCTGGGGCTCTGCCCGACCCAGGGCTGGGAGATGCAACCTCCCAGCTCTGGGTCCCTGCAGGAAGTGTCGGCAAGAACAGGGCCAGTCCTCCAAAGGCCCAGGTGCAGGGAGCCCAGGCCAAGCAGCCTGTGGAAGAAGCCACATGCCGTGCCACCCCGGGAACACGACTGTAGGTCACGGCCCCTGCCACCTCCTCCTCCTCCTCCTCCTCCTCTCCCCGACATGGAGCAGGGCTCAGAGACACCTCAGACGCTGCTAGCAAAGTCCAAAGGGCATCGGTTGCTCCTCCAAAGCGCACCCCCGACCCCCAGCAGGCCGCGTTGTCCAGCCAGCCCCTGGGCCTCCCCGGGGTGCCCGGCACAAAAGTGCAGACACCCACCTGACTGGCAATATCAGCTTGAGGACGTTTCTGCCACTCTAAGGACCCGCAGGCCAGCTGGGCCTCCGGGCAGGACAGAGAGCCCCGGAATCCGACGCGGAGAGCTGGGTGTACGTCCCCACCAGGAGGCGGTCCCCACCTCCACGGCTCTCCCCTTGCGGGGAGCGGCAGCCGCAGGGCCTCAGAGAAGACACCAGGCTGGGCCCCCGCGGCACAGTGGGGGCACGTGCCCCGCGCGCGACTTAGCGAGGGCTGCGCGAGACTGCTGCGGCCGCCCTGCTGCCGGGTTCCTGGAGGGCTTCCTGGAAGCAGCGTCCACACCAAGCCCTTGGAAGGCCCAGGCGACGGAGGAGCCCGTCAGGCAGGGGCCGAGGTGGGGAGGAGCGAGTCAGGCAGGGGCCAAGGTGATGGGCCGGGCGGGGAGGAGCGTGTCACGCAGGGGCAGAGGACGGTGACAGGCCGGGCGGGAAGGAGCCGGTCAGGCAGGGGACCAGGACAGTGACGGGCCTGGCGGGGGAGGAGCGCCTCAGGCTGGGGCAGAGGAGACTGGGCTGGGTAGGAGTCAGGGTTACAGTTAGGGCGCCATTCACAATCGCAAAGATGTGGAAGCGCCCCGAGTGCCCATCGATCCACGGGTGCATCAATGAAATGTGGCGCGTGGACACCACGGAGTGCCGTTCAGCTATGAGGAACAGCGGTGAGAGGGCACCTCTCGTGTTCTCCCGGCCAGAGCTGGAACCCGTTCCAGTAAGCCAAGTGTCCCAAGAACGGACACAAGAGCGCCACGTGCGCGCGCTCGCCAGCAGATTGGTAGGAACCGATGGACACCTAAGTGGACACAGAGGAATCGCCTTCATCGGGTGGGTGTCGGGCGGGCGTGGGGAGGGGATGGGCGTGCACATCCATTAGGAATGGGGTGGGTGCGCACCAACCGGGGCATGGGCGCACTTGAAGCTCTGACCCGAGGGGGGAGGCGGGGACAGGGCGATGCAGCTGACCTTAACATTGGTACCCCCACCATACGCTGGGAGAAAATGAGAAATAAATGAATCAGAAAACGGGGGGGAGGGGGGCACGGGCAATACATGTCACCTCAATACGTGGACTCCCATGATCTGCTCGGAAAGAGAGAGAAAAGGAAATGTAATCATAGAGATAAGAGACACCTTTTCAGAAAATGAATCCGAAAAGAAAAGTAAAATGAGGCCTGTGGAGCAGGTCTGCGTGTGACTCCGGATCCCCCAACATCCAGTGCCACCACCAAAGATTCCTACGTGTAGCCCGTAGAACCCCAAAAGCAACGGGACGAGTTCTGGTCACATACTCGCTCAAAATGACGTCCTGGAATTCTCCTGGAACTCCCTCCCCTCTCAGCCTCTCAAGGTTTCCTCCAGCGTGTCGGTTCCCACAGACCAGACCTTTGGTCTGACACCTGACAGTCCAGATGCCACGCATGCTGCCGCGTGGCGGCGGTGTCACGGCTCGGGACAAGAGGAGGCCCCACGGTGCGGGCTGGGGCGCCAGGCACCGCGACGGGCGCTGAGGGTGGGGGTGATCCCCCGGACCGCCGCCGCGCTCCCAGAAAGGGGACAGAACAAGAGGCAAAAAACAAAAAAAACAAAAGCCTACGGCGCCCGGTATTCCCGGGCGGTCTCCCATCCAAGTACTAACCAGGCCCGACCCTGCTTAGCTTCGGAGATCAGACGAGACCGGGCGCATTCAGGCCGGCTTGGCCGGAGGCGGTGGAGGGCGCCCCTGCCCCGCTCAAGAAGCCGAGCCTCTCTGCGCTTCCCCTCGCCGGCCGGGTCCGGCGGGCAACGCGGGACTGGGGAGAGGGGCGGGGCGGCGTGGGGGGCTGTCCACACACACACACACACACACACACACACACACACACGCGCGCGCGCGCGCGAGATGGGCCTCCACGGGTGGACCCGCCAATGTGGAGACCTTCCAGCCCCCCTCCTCTCCTCGCCTCGCCTCCTTCACCTACCCGCCCCCCACCCCCAGCGCGCCGCCGCTGCTGACTGCGCACGCGCGCGCGGGGCGCTCGACCTTTGCCCCCAGCCAGGGGCCGCCCTCCCCCACAAACCCTTTCAGCTGTGCCCCCCGCCCTGTGCGTGGGCTGCCGCCTATTCCCCAGGGCCAGGGCTGGGGCACAGCGCATGGGGGAGGGGAGCGAGTGTAGGGGCGTCTCTCGGGATGTGTCCCATGGGTGGGGTGGGGTGGGGTGGGGTGGTTTGGGGGGCTCTGAAGAAATCAATCCCCTCCGTCTCCTCCCTCTGGAAAACCCCCAAGCCCTTGGAGAACTGCGGGCACCGCTACCGTGGGGGCCGGACCCTGCTCTGTGTCCTTCTCTGGCCCGGTCCAAGGGGCCTGGGCCTGGCCCGGGGTGGATTGGACCCCAACCACCCCGGGGTGTGGACTTGCTAAAAATCGGCGATGAGCTATTGGATTCGAGCTTCATCTGGGTCATTGCACTAATGAATGCACCGAAAAGAGTTTCCTAATACATCTGTGAGGGTGGCAACTGAAAGAGAAATTTAAAGCTGACAGAATAGGCGAGGAAAGGCACAGGAGATTTCCAAACCCAGTAAGGAAGCCTTTCCCGAAATGGAAGAAAGAAAGGAGCAAATGAAAACACCGGTAGCCCGCCGGGGTCAGAGTCTGCTCCTTAGAGAAAGTACCCTGACCAGGTTCACCCGTGGGTGGGTGGCGAGCTAGCGGCATTCAGAAGAGCGAGGCCCACAGTCTGTGCAGAAGACACCTGCACTCGGGCGTGTGTGGCGGCTCGATTCACAAGCAGCTCAGATGTTAAACCAAGGAGAAGCCAGGGAGTTCCCAACGCCCCAGGTGTCCTCAGCCCACGACTGGCTGCTGTGAAAATGCGAAGCCCGGGTCCCGGTCTCAGAGCAGGACAACCAGGAGGTGTGATGTACACCCCGGGGTTCCCAGGAGGATCAGGCTGAAGCTTGGACTTGGCCTCAAAGTGTCCCCTCGCCTGGCCACCCCCTTCCCCTTCCTGCTCCTCTACTCCTGGTGCCCCTCCACCCAGGGGCCAGACCTTAAACAGTCACCCGCAAGAGAATCCTGGTCCCAAAGAAGCCTTCTGGGGGACCCGTGCTGAGAGAGGTTGTGGGCATGGCCCGCTGGGGCTCTGCCTGACCCAGGGCTGGGAGATGCAACCTCCCAGCTCTGGGTCCCTGCAGGAAGTGTCGGCAAGAACAGGGCCAGTCCTCCAAAGGCCCAGGTGCAGGGAGCCCAGGCCAAGCAGCCTGTGGAAGAAGCCACATGCCGTGCCACCCCGGGAACACGACTGTAGGTCACGGCCCCTGCCACCACCTCCTTTTCCTCCTCCTCCTCCTCCTCCTCCTCCTCCTCCTCCTCTCCCCGACATGGAGCAGGGCTCAGAGACACCTCAGACGCTGCTAGCAAAGTCCAAAGGGCATCGGTTGCTCCTCCAAAGCGCACCCCCGACCCCCAGCAGGCCGCGTTGTCCAGCCAGCCCCTGGGCCTCCCCGGGGTGCCCGGCACAAAAGTGCAGACACCCACCTGACTGGCAATATCAGCTTGAGGACGTTTCTGCCACTCTAAGGACCCGCAGGCCAGCTGGGCCTCCGGGCAGGACAGAGAGCCCCGGAATCCGACGCGGAGAGCTGGGTGTACGTCCCCACCAGGAGGCGGTCCCCACCTCCACGGCTCTCCCCTTGCGGGGAGCGGCAGCCGCAGGGCCTCAGAGAAGACACCAGGCTGGGCCCCCGCGGCACAGTGGGGGCACGTGCCCCGCGCGCGACTTAGCGAGGGCTGCGCGAGACTGCTGCGGCCGCCCTGCTGCCGGGTTCCTGGAGGGCTTCCTGGAAGCAGCGTCCACACCAAGCCCTTGGAAGGCCCAGGCGACGGAGGAGCCCGTCAGGCAGGGGCCGAGGTGGGGAGGAGCGAGTCAGGCAGGGGCCAAGGTGATGGGCCGGGCGGGGAGGAGCGTGTCACGCAGGGGCAGAGGACGGTGACAGGCCGGGCGGGAAGGAGCCGGTCAGGCAGGGGACCAGGACAGTGACGGGCCTGGCGGGGGAGGAGCGCCTCAGGCTGGGGCAGAGGAGACTGGGCTGGGTAGGAGTCAGGGTTACAGTTAGGGCGCCATTCACAATCGCAAAGATGTGGAAGCGCCCCGAGTGCCCATCGATCCACGGGTGCATCAATGAAATGTGGCGCGTGGACACCACGGAGTGCCGTTCAGCTATGAGGAACAGCGGTGAGAGGGCACCTCTCGTGTTCTCCCGGCCAGAGCTGGAACCCGTTCCAGTAAGCCAAGTGTCCCAAGAACGGACACAAGAGCGCCACGTGCGCGCGCTCGCCAGCAGATTGGTAGGAACCGATGGACACCTAAGTGGACACAGAGGAATCGCCTTCATCGGGTGGGTGTCGGGCGGGCGTGGGGAGGGGATGGGCGTGCACATCCATTAGGAATGGGGTGGGTGCGCACCAACCGGGGCATGGGCGCACTTGAAGCTCTGACCCGAGGGGGGAGGCGGGGACAGGGCGATGCAGCTGACCTTAACATTGGTACCCCCACCATACGCTGGGAGAAAATGAGAAATAAATGAATCAGAAAACGGGGGGGAGGGGGGCACGGGCAATACATGTCACCTCAATACGTGGACTCCCATGATCTGCTCGGAAAGAGAGAGAAAAGGAAATGTAATCATAGAGATAAGAGACACCTTTTCAGAAAATGAATCCGAAAAGAAAAGTAAAATGAGGCCTGTGGAGCAGGTCTGCGTGTGACTCCGGATCCCCCAACATCCAGTGCCACCACCAAAGATTCCTACGTGTAGCCCGTAGAACCCCAAAAGCAACGGGACGAGTTCTGGTCACATACTCGCTCAAAATGACGTCCTGGAATTCTCCTGGAACTCCCTCCCCTCTCAGCCTCTCAAGGTTTCCTCCAGCGTGTCGGTTCCCACAGACCAGACCTTTGGTCTGACACCTGACAGTCCAGATGCCACGCATGCTGCCGCGTGGCGGCGGTGTCACGGCTCGGGACAAGAGGAGGCCCCACGGTGCGGGCTGGGGCGCCAGGCACCGCGACGGGCGCTGAGGGTGGGGGTGATCCCCCGGACCGCCGCCGCGCTCCCAGAAAGGGGACAGAACAAGAGGCAAAAAACAAAAAAAACAAAAGCCTACGGCACCCGGTATTCCCGGGCGGGCACCCATCCAAGTACTAACCAGGCCCCACCCTGCTTAGCTTCGGAGATCAGACGAGACCGGGCGCGTTCAGGCCGGCTTGGCCGGAGACGGTGGAGGGCGCCCCTGCCCCGCTCAAGAAGCCGAGCCTCTCTGCGCTTCCCCTCGCCGGCCGGGTCCGGCGGGCTCCGCGGGACTGGGGAGAGGGGCGGGGCGGCGTGGGGGCTGTCCACACACACACACACACACACACACACACGCGTGCGCGCGCGCGCGAGATGGGCCTCCACGGGTGGACCCGCCAAGGTGGAGACCTTCCAGCCCCCCTCCTCTCCTCGCCTCGCCTCCTTCACCTACCCGCCCCCCACCCCCAGCGCGCCGCCGCTGCTGACTGCGCACGCGCGCGCGGGGCGCTCGACCTTTGCCCCCAGCCAGGGGCCGCCCTCCCCCACAAACCCTTTCAGCTGTGCCCCCCGCCCTGTGCGTGGGCTGCCGCCTATTCCCCAGGGCCAGGGCTGGGGCACAGCGCATGGGGGAGGGGAGCGAGTGTAGGGGCGTCTCTCGGGATGTGTCCCATGGGTGGGGTGGGGTGGGGTGGGGTGGGGTGGGGTGGGGTGGTTTGGGGGGCTCTGAAGAAATCAATCCCCTCTGTCTCCTCCCTCTGGAAAACCCCCAAGCCCTTGGAGAACTGCGGGCACCGCTACCGTGGGGGCCGGACCCTGCTCTGTGTCCTTCTCTGGCCCGGTCCAAGGGGCCTGGGCCTGGCCCGGGGTGGATTGGACCCCAACCACCCCGGGGTGTGGACTTGCTAAAAATCGGCGATTAGCTATTGGATTCGAGCTTCATCTGGGTCATTTCACTAATGAATGCACCGAAAAGAGTTTCCTAATACATCTGTGAGGGTGGCAACTGAAAGAGAAATTTAAAGCTGACAGAATAGGCGAGGAAAGGCACAGGAGATTTCCAAACCCAGTAAGGAAGCCTTTCCCGAAATGGAAGAAAGAAAGGAGCAAATGAAAACACCGGTAGCCCGCCGGGGTCAGAGTCTGCTCATTAGAGAAAGTACCCTGACCAGGTTCACCCGTGGGTGGGTGGCGAGCTAGCGGCATTCAGAAGAGCGAGGCCCACAGTCTGTGCAGAAGACACCTGCACTCGGGCGTGTGTGGCGGCTCGATTCACAAGCAGCTCAGATGTTAAACCAAGGAGAAGCCAGGGAGTTCCCAACGCCCCAGGTGTCCTCAGCCCACGACTGGCTGCTGTGAAAATGCGAAGCCCGGGTCCCGGTCTCAGAGCAGGACAACCAGGAGGTGTGATGTACACCCCGGGGTTCCCAGGAGGATCAGGCTGAAGCTTGGACTTGGCCTCAAAGTGTCCCCTCGCCTGGCCACCCCCTTCCCCTTCCTGCTCCTCTACTCCTGGTGCCCCTCCACCCAGGGGCCAGACCTTAAACAGTCACCCGCAAGAGAATCCTGGTCCCAAAGAAGCCTTCTGGGGGACCCGTGCTGAGAGAGGTTGTGGGCATGGCCCGCTGGGGCTCTGCCCGACCCAGGTCTGGGAGATGCAACCTCCCAGCTCTGGGTCCCTGCAGGAAGTGTCGGCAAGAACAGGGCCAGTCCTCCAAAGGCCCAGGTGCAGGGAGCCCAGGCCAAGCAGCCTGTGGAAGAAGCCACATGCCGTGCCACCCCGGGAACACGACTGTAGGTCACGGCCCCTGCCACCTCCTCCTCCTCCTCCTCCTCCTCCTGCTCCTCCTCCTCTCCCCGACATGGAGCAGGGCTCAGAGACACCTCAGACGCTGCTAGCAAAGTCCAAAGGGCATCGGTTGCTCCTCCAAAGCGCACCCCCGACCCCCAGCAGGCCGCGTTGTCCAGCCAGCCCCTGGGCCTCCCCGGGGTGCCCGGCACAAAAGTGCAGACACCCACCTGACTGGCAATATCAGCTTGAGGACGTTTCTGCCACTCTAAGGACCCGCAGGCCAGCTGGGCCTCCGGGCAGGCAGGACAGAGAGCCCCGGAATCCGACGCGGCGGAGAGCTGGGTGTACGTCCCCACCAGGAGGCGGTCCCCACCTCCACGGCTCTCCCCTCGCGGGGAGCGGCAGCCGCAGGGCCTCAGAGAAGACACCAGGCTGGGCCCCCGCGGCACAGTGGGGGCACGTGCCCCGCGCGAGACTGCTGCGGCCGCCCTGCTGCCGGGTTCCTGGAGGGCTTCCTGGAAGCAGCGTCCACACCAAGCCCTTGGAAGGCCCAGGCGACGGAGGAGCCCGAGGTGGGGAGGAGCGAGTCAGGCAGGGGCCAAGGTGATGGGCCGGGCGGGGAGGAGCGTGTCACGCAGGGGCAGAGGACGGTGACAGGCCGGGCGGGAAGGAGCCGGTCAGGCAGGGGACCAGGACAGTGACGGGCCTGGCGGGGGAGGAGCGCCTCAGGCTGGGGCAGAGGAGACTGGGCTGGGTAGGGGTCAGGGTTACAGTTAGGGCGCCATTCACAATCGCAAAGATGTGGAAGCGCCCCGAGTGCCCATCGATCCACGGGTGCATTAATGAAATGTGGCGCGTGGACACCACGGAGTGCCGTTCAGCTATGAGGAACAGCGGTGAGAGGGCACCTCTCGTGTTCTCCCGGCCAGAGCTGGAACCCGTTCCAGTAAGCCAAGTGTCCCAAGAACGGACACAAGAGCGCCACGTGCGCGCGCTCGCCGGCAGATTGGTAGGAACCGATGGACACCTAAGTGGACACAGAGGAATCGCCTTCATCGGGTGGGTGTCGGGCGGGCGTGGGGAGGGGATGGGCGTGCACATCCATTAGGAATGGGGTGGGTGCGCACCAACCGGGGCATGGGCGCACTTGAAGCTCTGACCCGAGGGGGGAGGCGGGGACAGGGCGATGCAGCTGACCTTAACATTGGTACCCCCACCATACGCTGGGAGAAAATGAGAAATAAATGAATCAGAAAACGGGGGGGAGGGGGGCACGGGCAATACATGTCACCTCAATACGTGGACTCCCATGATCTGCTCGGAGAGAGAGAGAAAAGGAAATGTAATCATAGAGATAAGAGACACCTTTTCAGAAAATGAATCCGAAAAGAAAAGTAAAATGAGGCCTGTGGAGCAGGTCTGCGTGTGACTCCGGATCCCCCAACATCCAGTGCCACCACCAAAGATTCCTACGTGTAGCCCGTAGAACCCCAAAAGCAACGGGACGAGTTCTGGTCACATACTCGCTCAAAATGACGTCCTGGAATTCTCCTGGAACTCCCTCCCCTCTCAGCCTCTCAAGGTTTCCTCCAGCGTGTCGGTTCCCACAGACCAGACCTTTGGTCTGACACCTGACAGTCCAGATGCCACGCATGCTGCCGCGTGGCGGCGGTGTCACGGCTCGGGACAAGAGGAGGCCCCACGGTGCGGGCTGGGGCGCCAGGCACCGCGACGGGCGCTGAGGGTGGGGGTGATCCCCCGGACCGCCGCCGCGCTCCCAGAAAGGGGACAGAACAAGAGGCAAAAAACAAAAAAAACAAAAGCCTACGGCACCCGGTATTCCCGGGCGGTCTCCCATCCAAGTACTAACCAGGCCCGACCCTGCTTAGCTTCGGAGATCAGACGAGACCGGGCGCGTTCAGGCCGGCTTGGCCGGAGACGGTGGAGGGCGCCCCTGCCCCGCTCAAGAAGCCGAGCCTCTCTGCGCTTCCCCTCGCCGGCCGGGTCCGGCGGGCTCCGCGGGACTGGGGAGAGGGGCGGGGCGGCGTGGGGGGCTGTCCACACACACACACACACACACACACACACGCGTGCGCGCGCGCGCGAGATGGGCCTCCACGGGTGGACCCGCCAAGGTGGAGACCTTCCAGCCCCCCTCCTCTCCTCGCCTCGCCTCCTTCACCTACCCGCCCCCCACCCCCAGCGCGCCGCCGCTGCTGACTGCGCACGCGCGCGCGCGCGCGCGCGCGCGCGGGGCGCTCGACCTTTGCCCCCAGCCAGGGGCCGCCCTCCCCCACAAACCCTTTCAGCTGTGCCCCCCGCCCTGTGCGTGGGCTGCCGCCTATTCCCCAGGGCCAGGGCTGGGGCACAGCGCATGGGGGAGGGGAGCGAGTGTAGGGGCGTCTCTCGGGATGTGTCCCATGGGTGGGGTGGGGTGGGGTGGGGTGGGGTGGGGTGGGGTGGTTTGGGGGGCTCTGAAGAAATCAATCCCCTCTGTCTCCTCCCTCTGGAAAACCCCCAAGCCCTTGGAGAACTGCGGGCACCGCTACCGTGGGGGCCGGACCCTGCTCTGTGTCCTTCTCTGGCCCGGTCCAAGGGGCCTGGGCCTGGCCCGGGGTGGATTGGACCCCAACCACCCCGGGGTGTGGACTTGCTAAAAATCGGCGATTAGCTATTGGATTCGAGCTTCATCTGGGTCATTTCACTAATGAATGCACCGAAAAGAGTTTCCTAATACATCTGTGAGGGTGGCAACTGAAAGAGAAATTTAAAGCTGACAGAATAGGCGAGGAAAGGCACAGGAGATTTCCAAACCCAGTAAGGAAGCCTTTCCCGAAATGGAAGAAAGAAAGGAGCAAATGAAAACACCGGTAGCCCGCCGGGGTCAGAGTCTGCTCATTAGAGAAAGTACCCTGACCAGGTTCACCCGTGGGTGGGTGGCGAGCTAGCGGCATTCAGAAGAGCGAGGCCCACAGTCTGTGCAGAAGACACCTGCACTCGGGCGTGTGTGGCGGCTCGATTCACAAGCAGCTCAGATGTTAAACCAAGGAGAAGCCAGGGAGTTCCCAACGCCCCAGGTGTCCTCAGCCCACGACTGGCTGCTGTGAAAATGCGAAGCCCGGGTCCCGGTCTCAGAGCAGGACAACCAGGAGGTGTGATGTACACCCCGGGGTTCCCAGGAGGATCAGGCTGAAGCTTGGACTTGGCCTCAAAGTGTCCCCTCGCCTGGCCACCCCCTTCCCCTTCCTGCTCCTCTACTCCTGGTGCCCCTCCACCCAGGGGCCAGACCTTAAACAGTCACCCGCAAGAGAATCCTGGTCCCAAAGAAGCCTTCTGGGGGACCCGTGCTGAGAGAGGTTGTGGGCATGGCCCGCTGGGGCTCTGCCCGACCCAGGTCTGGGAGATGCAACCTCCCAGCTCTGGGTCCCTGCAGGAAGTGTCGGCAAGAACAGGGCCAGTCCTCCAAAGGCCCAGGTGCAGGGAGCCCAGGCCAAGCAGCCTGTGGAAGAAGCCACATGCCGTGCCACCCCGGGAACACGACTGTAGGTCACGGCCCCTGCCACCTCCTCCTCCTCCTCCTCCTGCTCCTCCTCCTCTCCCCGACATGGAGCAGGGCTCAGAGACACCTCAGACGCTGCTAGCAAAGTCCAAAGGGCATCGGTTGCTCCTCCAAAGCGCACCCCCGACCCCCAGCAGGCCGCGTTGTCCAGCCAGCCCCTGGGCCTCCCCGGGGTGCCCGGCACAAAAGTGCAGACACCCACCTGACTGGCAATATCAGCTTGAGGACGTTTCTGCCACTCTAAGGACCCGCAGGCCAGCTGGGCCTCCGGGCAGGCAGGACAGAGAGCCCCGGAATCCGACGCGGCGGAGAGCTGGGTGTACGTCCCCACCAGGAGGCGGTCCCCACCTCCACGGCTCTCCCCTCGCGGGGAGCGGCAGCCGCAGGGCCTCAGAGAAGACACCAGGCTGGGCCCCCGCGGCACAGTGGGGGCACGTGCCCCGCGCGAGACTGCTGCGGCCGCCCTGCTGCCGGGTTCCTGGAGGGCTTCCTGGAAGCAGCGTCCACACCAAGCCCTTGGAAGGCCCAGGCGACGGAGGAGCCCGAGGTGGGGAGGAGCGAGTCAGGCAGGGGCCAAGGTGATGGGCCGGGCGGGGAGGAGCGTGTCACGCAGGGGCAGAGGACGGTGACAGGCCGGGCGGGAAGGAGCCGGTCAGGCAGGGGACCAGGACAGTGACGGGCCTGGCGGGGGAGGAGCGCCTCAGGCTGGGGCAGAGGAGACTGGGCTGGGTAGGGGTCAGGGTTACAGTTAGGGCGCCATTCACAATCGCAAAGATGTGGAAGCGCCCCGAGTGCCCATCGATCCACGGGTGCATTAATGAAATGTGGCGCGTGGACACCACGGAGTGCCGTTCAGCTATGAGGAACAGCGGTGAGAGGGCACCTCTCGTGTTCTCCCGGCCAGAGCTGGAACCCGTTCCAGTAAGCCAAGTGTCCCAAGAACGGACACAAGAGCGCCACGTGCGCGCGCTCGCCGGCAGATTGGTAGGAACCGATGGACACCTAAGTGGACACAGAGGAATCGCCTTCATCGGGTGGGTGTCGGGCGGGCGTGGGGAGGGGATGGGCGTGCACATCCATTAGGAATGGGGTGGGTGCGCACCAACCGGGGCATGGGCGCACTTGAAGCTCTGACCCGAGGGGGGAGGCGGGGACAGGGCGATGCAGCTGACCTTAACATTGGTACCCCCACCATACGCTGGGAGAAAATGAGAAATAAATGAATCAGAAAACGGGGGGGAGGGGGGCACGGGCAATACATGTCACCTCAATACGTGGACTCCCATGATCTGCTCGGAGAGAGAGAGAAAAGGAAATGTAATCATAGAGATAAGAGACACCTTTTCAGAAAATGAATCCGAAAAGAAAAGTAAAATGAGGCCTGTGGAGCAGGTCTGCGTGTGACTCCGGATCCCCCAACATCCAGTGCCACCACCAAAGATTCCTACGTGTAGCCCGTAGAACCCCAAAAGCAACGGGACGAGTTCTGGTCACATACTCGCTCAAAATGACGTCCTGGAATTCTCCTGGAACTCCCTCCCCTCTCAGCCTCTCAAGGTTTCCTCCAGCGTGTCGGTTCCCACAGACCAGACCTTTGGTCTGACACCTGACAGTCCAGATGCCACGCATGCTGCCGCGTGGCGGCGGTGTCACGGCTCGGGACAAGAGGAGGCCCCACGGTGCGGGCTGGGGCGCCAGGCACCGCGACGGGCGCTGAGGGTGGGGGTGATCCCCCGGACCGCCGCCGCGCTCCCAGAAAGGGGACAGAACAAGAGGCAAAAAACAAAAAAAACAAAAGCCTACGGCACCCGGTATTCCCGGGCGGGCTCCCATCCAAGTACTAACCAGGCCCGACCCTGCTTAGCTTCGGAGATCAGACGAGACCGGGCGCGTTCAGGCCGGCTTGGCCGGAGACGGTGGAGGGCGCCCCTGCCCCGCTCAAGAAGCCGAGCCTCTCTGCGCTTCCCCTCGCCGGCCGGGTCCGGCGGGCTCCGCGGGACTGGGGAGAGGGGCGGGGCGGCGTGGGGGGCTGTCCACACACACACACACACACACGCGTGCGCGCGCGCGCGAGATGGGCCTCCACGGGTGGACCCGCCAAGGTGGAGACCTTCCAGCCCCCCTCCTCTCCTCGCCTCGCCTCCTTCACCTACCCGCCCCCCACCCCCAGCGCGCCGCCGCTGCTGACTGCGCACGCGCGCGCGGGGCGCTCGACCTTTGCCCCCAGCCAGGGGCCGCCCTCCCCCACAAACCCTTTCAGCTGTGCCCCCCGCCCTGTGCGTGGGCTGCCGCCTATTCCCCAGGGCCAGGGCTGGGGCACAGCGCATGGGGGAGGGGAGCGAGTGTAGGGGCGTCTCTCGGGATGTGTCCCATGGGTGGGGTGGGGTGGGGTGGGGTGGGGTGGGGTGGGGTGGTTTGGGGGGCTCTGAAGAAATCAATCCCCTCTGTCTCCTCCCTCTGGAAAACCCCCAAGCCCTTGGAGAACTGCGGGCACCGCTACCGTGGGGGCCGGACCCTGCTCTGTGTCCTTCTCTGGCCCGGTCCAAGGGGCCTGGGCCTGGCCCGGGGTGGATTGGACCCCAACCACCCCGGGGTGTGGACTTGCTAAAAATCGGCGATTAGCTATTGGATTCGAGCTTCATCTGGGTCATTTCACTAATGAATGCACCGAAAAGAGTTTCCTAATACATCTGTGAGGGTGGCAACTGAAAGAGAAATTTAAAGCTGACAGAATAGGCGAGGAAAGGCACAGGAGATTTCCAAACCCAGTAAGGAAGCCTTTCCCGAAATGGAAGAAAGAAAGGAGCAAATGAAAACACCGGTAGCCCGCCGGGGTCAGAGTCTGCTCATTAGAGAAAGTACCCTGACCAGGTTCACCCGTGGGTGGGTGGCGAGCTAGCGGCATTCAGAAGAGCGAGGCCCACAGTCTGTGCAGAAGACACCTGCACTCGGGCGTGTGTGGCGGCTCGATTCACAAGCAGCTCAGATGTTAAACCAAGGAGAAGCCAGGGAGTTCCCAACGCCCCAGGTGTCCTCAGCCCACGACTGGCTGCTGTGAAAATGCGAAGCCCGGGTCCCGGTCTCAGAGCAGGACAACCAGGAGGTGTGATGTACACCCCGGGGTTCCCAGGAGGATCAGGCTGAAGCTTGGACTTGGCCTCAAAGTGTCCCCTCGCCTGGCCACCCCCTTCCCCTTCCTGCTCCTCTACTCCTGGTGCCCCTCCACCCAGGGGCCAGACCTTAAACAGTCACCCGCAAGAGAATCCTGGTCCCAAAGAAGCCTTCTGGGGGACCCGTGCTGAGAGAGGTTGTGGGCATGGCCCGCTGGGGCTCTGCCCGACCCAGGTCTGGGAGATGCAACCTCCCAGCTCTGGGTCCCTGCAGGAAGTGTCGGCAAGAACAGGGCCAGTCCTCCAAAGGCCCAGGTGCAGGGAGCCCAGGCCAAGCAGCCTGTGGAAGAAGCCACATGCCGTGCCACCCCGGGAACACGACTGTAGGTCACGGCCCCTGCCACCTCCTCCTCCTCCTCCTCCTGCTCCTCCTCCTCTCCCCGACATGGAGCAGGGCTCAGAGACACCTCAGACGCTGCTAGCAAAGTCCAAAGGGCATCGGTTGCTCCTCCAAAGCGCACCCCCGACCCCCAGCAGGCCGCGTTGTCCAGCCAGCCCCTGGGCCTCCCCGGGGTGCCCGGCACAAAAGTGCAGACACCCACCTGACTGGCAATATCAGCTTGAGGACGTTTCTGCCACTCTAAGGACCCGCAGGCCAGCTGGGCCTCCGGGCAGGCAGGACAGAGAGCCCCGGAATCCGACGCGGCGGAGAGCTGGGTGTACGTCCCCACCAGGAGGCGGTCCCCACCTCCACGGCTCTCCCCTCGCGGGGAGCGGCAGCCGCAGGGCCTCAGAGAAGACACCAGGCTGGGCCCCCGCGGCACAGTGGGGGCACGTGCCCCGCGCGAGACTGCTGCGGCCGCCCTGCTGCCGGGTTCCTGGAGGGCTTCCTGGAAGCAGCGTCCACACCAAGCCCTTGGAAGGCCCAGGCGACGGAGGAGCCCGAGGTGGGGAGGAGCGAGTCAGGCAGGGGCCAAGGTGATGGGCCGGGCGGGGAGGAGCGTGTCACGCAGGGGCAGAGGACGGTGACAGGCCGGGCGGGAAGGAGCCGGTCAGGCAGGGGACCAGGACAGTGACGGGCCTGGCGGGGGAGGAGCGCCTCAGGCTGGGGCAGAGGAGACTGGGCTGGGTAGGGGTCAGGGTTACAGTTAGGGCGCCATTCACAATCGCAAAGATGTGGAAGCGCCCCGAGTGCCCATCGATCCACGGGTGCATTAATGAAATGTGGCGCGTGGACACCACGGAGTGCCGTTCAGCTATGAGGAACAGCGGTGAGAGGGCACCTCTCGTGTTCTCCCGGCCAGAGCTGGAACCCGTTCCAGTAAGCCAAGTGTCCCAAGAACGGACACAAGAGCGCCACGTGCGCGCGCTCGCCGGCAGATTGGTAGGAACCGATGGACACCTAAGTGGACACAGAGGAATCGCCTTCATCGGGTGGGTGTCGGGCGGGCGTGGGGAGGGGATGGGCGTGCACATCCATTAGGAATGGGGTGGGTGCGCACCAACCGGGGCATGGGCGCACTTGAAGCTCTGACCCGAGGGGGGAGGCGGGGACAGGGCGATGCAGCTGACCTTAACATTGGTACCCCCACCATACGCTGGGAGAAAATGAGAAATAAATGAATCAGAAAACGGGGGGGAGGGGGGCACGGGCAATACATGTCACCTCAATACGTGGACTCCCATGATCTGCTCGGAGAGAGAGAGAAAAGGAAATGTAATCATAGAGATAAGAGACACCTTTTCAGAAAATGAATCCGAAAAGAAAAGTAAAATGAGGCCTGTGGAGCAGGTCTGCGTGTGACTCCGGATCCCCCAACATCCAGTGCCACCACCAAAGATTCCTACGTGTAGCCCGTAGAACCCCAAAAGCAACGGGACGAGTTCTGGTCACATACTCGCTCAAAATGACGTCCTGGAATTCTCCTGGAACTCCCTCCCCTCTCAGCCTCTCAAGGTTTCCTCCAGCGTGTCGGTTCCCACAGACCAGACCTTTGGTCTGACACCTGACAGTCCAGATGCCACGCATGCTGCCGCGTGGCGGCGGTGTCACGGCTCGGGACAAGAGGAGGCCCCACGGTGCGGGCTGGGGCGCCAGGCACCGCGACGGGCGCTGAGGGTGGGGGTGATCCCCCGGACCGCCGCCGCGCTCCCAGAAAGGGGACAGAACAAGAGGCAAAAAACAAAAAAAACAAAAGCCTACGGCACCCGGTATTCCCGGGCGGGCTCCCATCCAAGTACTAACCAGGCCCCACCCTGCTTAGCTTCGGAGATCAGACGAGACCGGGCGCGTTCAGGCCGGCTTGGCCGGAGACGGTGGAGGGCGCCCCTGCCCCGCTCAAGAAGCCGAGCCTCTCTGCGCTTCCCCTCGCCGGCCGGGTCCGGCGGGCTCCGCGGGACTGGGGAGAGGGGCGGGGCGGCGTGGGGGGCTGTCCACACACACACACACACACACGCGTGCGCGCGCGCGCGAGATGGGCCTCCACGGGTGGACCCGCCAAGGTGGAGACCTTCCAGCCCCCCTCCTCTCCTCGCCTCGCCTCCTTCACCTACCCGCCCCCCACCCCCAGCGCGCCGCCGCTGCTGACTGCGCACGCGCGCGCGGGGCGCTCGACCTTTGCCCCCAGCCAGGGGCCGCCCTCCCCCACAAACCCTTTCAGCTGTGCCCCCCGCCCTGTGCGTGGGCTGCCGCCTATTCCCCAGGGCCAGGGCTGGGGCACAGCGCATGGGGGAGGGGAGCGAGTGTAGGGGCGTCTCTCGGGATGTGTCCCATGGGTGGGGTGGGGTGGGGTGGGGTGGGGTGGGGTGGGGTGGTTTGGGGGGCTCTGAAGAAATCAATCCCCTCTGTCTCCTCCCTCTGGAAAACCCCCAAGCCCTTGGAGAACTGCGGGCACCGCTACCGTGGGGGCCGGACCCTGCTCTGTGTCCTTCTCTGGCCCGGTCCAAGGGGCCTGGGCCTGGCCCGGGGTGGATTGGACCCCAACCACCCCGGGGTGTGGACTTGCTAAAAATCGGCGATGAGCTATTGGATTCGAGCTTCATCTGGGTCATTTCACTAATGAATGCTCCGAAAAGAGTTTCCTAATACATCTGTGAGGGTGGCAACTGAAAGAGAAATTTAAAGCTGACAGAATAGGCGAGGAAAGGCACAGGAGATTTCCAAACCCAGTAAGGAAGCCTTTCCCGAAATGGAAGAAAGAAAGGAGCAAATGAAAACACCGGTAGCCCGCCGGGGTCAGAGTCTGCTCCTTAGAGAAAGTACCCTGACCAGGTTCACCCGTGGGTGGGTGGCGAGCTAGCGGCATTCAGAAGAGCGAGGCCCGCAGTCTGTGCAGAAGACACCTGCACTCGGGCGTGTGTGGCGGCACGATTCACAAGCAGCTCAGATGTTAAACCAAGGAGAAGCCAGGGAGTTCCCAACGCCCGAGGTGTCCTCAGCCCACGACTGGCTGCTGTGAAAATGCGAAGCCCGGGTCCCGGTCTCAGAGCAGGACAACCAGGAGGTGTGATGTACACCCCGGGGTTCCCAGGAGGATCAGGCTGAAGCTTGGACTTGGCCTCAAAGTGTCCCCTCGCCTGGCCACCCCCTTCCCCTTCCTGCTCCTCTACTCCTGGTGCCCCTCCACCCAGGGGCCAGACCTTAAACAGTCACCCGCAAGAGAATCCTGGTCCCAAAGAAGCCTTCTGGGGGACCCGTGCTGAGAGAGGTTGTGGGCATGGCCCGCTGGGGCTCTGCCCGACCCAGGTCTGGGAGATGCAACCTCCCAGCTCTGGGTCCCTGCAGGAAGTGTCGGCAAGAACAGGGCCAGTCCTCCAAAGGCCCAGGTGCAGGGAGCCCAGGCCAAGCAGCCTGTGGAAGAAGCCACATGCCGTGCCACCCCGGGAACACGACTGTAGGTCACGGCCCCTGCCACCTCCTCCTCCTCCTCCTCCTCCTCCTGCTCCTCCTCCTCTCCCCGACATGGAGCAGGGCTCAGAGACACCTCAGACGCTGCTAGCAAAGTCCAAAGGGCATCGGTTGCTCCTCCAAAGCGCACCCCCGACCCCCAGCAGGCCGCGTTGTCCAGCCAGCCCCTGGGCCTCCCCGGGGTGCCCGGCACAAAAGTGCAGACACCCACCTGACTGGCAATATCAGCTTGAGGACGTTTCTGCCACTCTAAGGACCCGCAGGCCAGCTGGGCCTCCGGGCAGGCAGGACAGAGAGCCCCGGAATCCGACGCGGCGGAGAGCTGGGTGTACGTCCCCACCAGGAGGCGGTCCCCACCTCCACGGCTCTCCCCTCGCGGGGAGCGGCAGCCGCAGGGCCTCAGAGAAGACACCAGGCTGGGCCCCCGCGGCACAGTGGGGGCACGTGCCCCGCGCGAGACTGCTGCGGCCGCCCTGCTGCCGGGTTCCTGGAGGGCTTCCTGGAAGCAGCGTCCACACCAAGCCCTTGGAAGGCCCAGGCGACGGAGGAGCCCGAGGTGGGGAGGAGCGAGTCAGGCAGGGGCCAAGGTGATGGGCCGGGCGGGGAGGAGCGTGTCACGCAGGGGCAGAGGACGGTGACAGGCCGGGCGGGAAGGAGCCGGTCAGGCAGGGGACCAGGACAGTGACGGGCCTGGCGGGGGAGGAGCGCCTCAGGCTGGGGCAGAGGAGACTGGGCTGGGTAGGGGTCAGGGTTACAGTTAGGGCGCCATTCACAATCGCAAAGATGTGGAAGCGCCCCGAGTGCCCATCGATCCACGGGTGCATTAATGAAATGTGGCGCGTGGACACCACGGAGTGCCGTTCAGCTATGAGGAACAGCGGTGAGAGGGCACCTCTCGTGTTCTCCCGGCCAGAGCTGGAACCCGTTCCAGTAAGCCAAGTGTCCCAAGAACGGACACAAGAGCGCCACGTGCGCGCGCTCGCCGGCAGATTGGTAGGAACCGATGGACACCTAAGTGGACACAGAGGAATCGCCTTCATCGGGTGGGTGTCGGGCGGGCGTGGGGAGGGGATGGGCGTGCACATCCATTAGGAATGGGGTGGGTGCGCACCAACCGGGGCATGGGCGCACTTGAAGCTCTGACCCGAGGGGGGAGGCGGGGACAGGGCGATGCAGCTGACCTTAACATTGGTACCCCCACCATACGCTGGGAGAAAATGAGAAATAAATGAATCAGAAAACGGGGGGGAGGGGGGCACGGGCAATACATGTCACCTCAATACGTGGACTCCCATGATCTGCTCGGAGAGAGAGAGAAAAGGAAATGTAATCATAGAGATAAGAGACACCTTTTCAGAAAATGAATCCGAAAAGAAAAGTAAAATGAGGCCTGTGGAGCAGGTCTGCGTGTGACTCCGGATCCCCCAACATCCAGTGCCACCACCAAAGATTCCTACGTGTAGCCCGTAGAACCCCAAAAGCAACGGGACGAGTTCTGGTCACATACTCGCTCAAAATGACGTCCTGGAATTCTCCTGGAACTCCCTCCCCTCTCAGCCTCTCAAGGTTTCCTCCAGCGTGTCGGTTCCCACAGACCAGACCTTTGGTCTGACACCTGACAGTCCAGATGCCACGCATGCTGCCGCGTGGCGGCGGTGTCACGGCTCGGGACAAGAGGAGGCCCCACGGTGCGGGCTGGGGCGCCAGGCACCGCGACGGGCGCTGAGGGTGGGGGTGATCCCCCGGACCGCCGCCGCGCTCCCAGAAAGGGGACAGAACAAGAGGCAAAAAACAAAAAAAACAAAAGCCTACGGCACCCGGTATTCCCGGGCGGGCTCCCATCCAAGTACTAACCAGGCCCCACCCTGCTTAGCTTCGGAGATCAGACGAGACCGGGCGCGTTCAGGCCGGCTTGGCCGGAGACGGTGGAGGGCGCCCCTGCCCCGCTCAAGAAGCCGAGCCTCTCTGCGCTTCCCCTCGCCGGCCGGGTCCGGCGGGCTCCGCGGGACTGGGGAGAGGGGCGGGGCGGCGTGGGGGGCTGTCCACACACACACACACACACACGCGTGCGCGCGCGCGCGAGATGGGCCTCCACGGGTGGACCCGCCAAGGTGGAGACCTTCCAGCCCCCCTCCTCTCCTCGCCTCGCCTCCTTCACCTACCCGCCCCCCACCCCCAGCGCGCCGCCGCTGCTGACTGCGCACGCGCGCGCGGGGCGCTCGACCTTTGCCCCCAGCCAGGGGCCGCCCTCCCCCACAAACCCTTTCAGCTGTGCCCCCCGCCCTGTGCGTGGGCTGCCGCCTATTCCCCAGGGCCAGGGCTGGGGCACAGCGCATGGGGGAGGGGAGCGAGTGTAGGGGCGTCTCTCGGGATGTGTCCCATGGGTGGGGTGGGGTGGGGTGGGGTGGGGTGGGGTGGGGTGGTTTGGGGGGCTCTGAAGAAATCAATCCCCTCTGTCTCCTCCCTCTGGAAAACCCCCAAGCCCTTGGAGAACTGCGGGCACCGCTACCGTGGGGGCCGGACCCTGCTCTGTGTCCTTCTCTGGCCCGGTCCAAGGGGCCTGGGCCTGGCCCGGGGTGGATTGGACCCCAACCACCCCGGGGTGTGGACTTGCTAAAAATCGGCGATGAGCTATTGGATTCGAGCTTCATCTGGGTCATTTCACTAATGAATGCTCCGAAAAGAGTTTCCTAATACATCTGTGAGGGTGGCAACTGAAAGAGAAATTTAAAGCTGACAGAATAGGCGAGGAAAGGCACAGGAGATTTCCAAACCCAGTAAGGAAGCCTTTCCCGAAATGGAAGAAAGAAAGGAGCAAATGAAAACACCGGTAGCCCGCCGGGGTCAGAGTCTGCTCCTTAGAGAAAGTACCCTGACCAGGTTCACCCGTGGGTGGGTGGCGAGCTAGCGGCATTCAGAAGAGCGAGGCCCGCAGTCTGTGCAGAAGACACCTGCACTCGGGCGTGTGTGGCGGCACGATTCACAAGCAGCTCAGATGTTAAACCAAGGAGAAGCCAGGGAGTTCCCAACGCCCCAGGTGTCCTCAGCCCACGACTGGCTGCTGTGAAAATGCGAAGCCCGGGTCCCGGTCTCAGAGCAGGACAACCAGGAGGTGTGATGTACACCCCGGGGTTCCCAGGAGGATCAGGCTGAAGCTTGGACTTGGCCTCAAAGTGTCCCCTCGCCTGGCCACCCCCTTCCCCTTCCTGCTCCTCTACTCCTGGTGCCCCTCCACCCAGGGGCCAGACCTTAAACAGTCACCCGCAAGAGAATCCTGGTCCCAAAGAAGCCTTCTGGGGGACCCGTGCTGAGAGAGGTTGTGGGCATGGCCCGCTGGGGCTCTGCCCGACCCAGGTCTGGGAGATGCAACCTCCCAGCTCTGGGTCCCTGCAGGAAGTGTCGGCAAGAACAGGGCCAGTCCTCCAAAGGCCCAGGTGCAGGGAGCCCAGGCCAAGCAGCCTGTGGAAGAAGCCACATGCCGTGCCACCCCGGGAACACGACTGTAGGTCACGGCCCCTGCCACCTCCTCCTCCTCCTCCTCCTCCTCCTGCTCCTCCTCCTCTCCCCGACATGGAGCAGGGCTCAGAGACACCTCAGACGCTGCTAGCAAAGTCCAAAGGGCATCGGTTGCTCCTCCAAAGCGCACCCCCGACCCCCAGCAGGCCGCGTTGTCCAGCCAGCCCCTGGGCCTCCCCGGGGTGCCCGGCACAAAAGTGCAGACACCCACCTGACTGGCAATATCAGCTTGAGGACGTTTCTGCCACTCTAAGGACCCGCAGGCCAGCTGGGCCTCCGGGCAGGCAGGACAGAGAGCCCCGGAATCCGACGCGGCGGAGAGCTGGGTGTACGTCCCCACCAGGAGGCGGTCCCCACCTCCACGGCTCTCCCCTCGCGGGGAGCGGCAGCCGCAGGGCCTCAGAGAAGACACCAGGCTGGGCCCCCGCGGCACAGTGGGGGCACGTGCCCCGCGCGAGACTGCTGCGGCCGCCCTGCTGCCGGGTTCCTGGAGGGCTTCCTGGAAGCAGCGTCCACACCAAGCCCTTGGAAGGCCCAGGCGACGGAGGAGCCCGAGGTGGGGAGGAGCGAGTCAGGCAGGGGCCAAGGTGATGGGCCGGGCGGGGAGGAGCGTGTCACGCAGGGGCAGAGGACGGTGACAGGCCGGGCGGGAAGGAGCCGGTCAGGCAGGGGACCAGGACAGTGACGGGCCTGGCGGGGGAGGAGCGCCTCAGGCTGGGGCAGAGGAGACTGGGCTGGGTAGGGGTCAGGGTTACAGTTAGGGCGCCATTCACAATCGCAAAGATGTGGAAGCGCCCCGAGTGCCCATCGATCCACGGGTGCATTAATGAAATGTGGCGCGTGGACACCACGGAGTGCCGTTCAGCTATGAGGAACAGCGGTGAGAGGGCACCTCTCGTGTTCTCCCGGCCAGAGCTGGAACCCGTTCCAGTAAGCCAAGTGTCCCAAGAACGGACACAAGAGCGCCACGTGCGCGCGCTCGCCGGCAGATTGGTAGGAACCGATGGACACCTAAGTGGACACAGAGGAATCGCCTTCATCGGGTGGGTGTCGGGCGGGCGTGGGGAGGGGATGGGCGTGCACATCCATTAGGAATGGGGTGGGTGCGCACCAACCGGGGCATGGGCGCACTTGAAGCTCTGACCCGAGGGGGGAGGCGGGGACAGGGCGATGCAGCTGACCTTAACATTGGTACCCCCACCATACGCTGGGAGAAAATGAGAAATAAATGAATCAGAAAACGGGGGGGAGGGGGGCACGGGCAATACATGTCACCTCAATACGTGGACTCCCATGATCTGCTCGGAGAGAGAGAGAAAAGGAAATGTAATCATAGAGATAAGAGACACCTTTTCAGAAAATGAATCCGAAAAGAAAAGTAAAATGAGGCCTGTGGAGCAGGTCTGCGTGTGACTCCGGATCCCCCAACATCCAGTGCCACCACCAAAGATTCCTACGTGTAGCCCGTAGAACCCCAAAAGCAACGGGACGAGTTCTGGTCACATACTCGCTCAAAATGACGTCCTGGAATTCTCCTGGAACTCCCTCCCCTCTCAGCCTCTCAAGGTTTCCTCCAGCGTGTCGGTTCCCACAGACCAGACCTTTGGTCTGACACCTGACAGTCCAGATGCCACGCATGCTGCCGCGTGGCGGCGGTGTCACGGCTCGGGACAAGAGGAGGCCCCACGGTGCGGGCTGGGGCGCCAGGCACCGCGACGGGCGCTGAGGGTGGGGGTGATCCCCCGGACCGCCGCCGCGCTCCCAGAAAGGGGACAGAACAAGAGGCAAAAAACAAAAAAAACAAAAGCCTACGGCACCCGGTATTCCCGGGCGGGCTCCCATCCAAGTACTAACCAGGCCCCACCCTGCTTAGCTTCGGAGATCAGACGAGACCGGGCGCGTTCAGGCCGGCTTGGCCGGAGACGGTGGAGGGCGCCCCTGCCCCGCTCAAGAAGCCGAGCCTCTCTGCGCTTCCCCTCGCCGGCCGGGTCCGGCGGGCTCCGCGGGACTGGGGAGAGGGGCGGGGCGGCGTGGGGGCTGTCCACACACACACACACACACACACACACACGCGTGCGCGCGCGCGCGAGATGGGCCTCCACGGGTGGACCCGCCAAGGTGGAGACCTTCCAGCCCCCCTCCTCTCCTCGCCTCGCCTCCTTCACCTACCCGCCCCCCACCCCCAGCGCGCCGCCGCTGCTGACTGCGCACGCGCGCGCGGGGCGCTCGACCTTTGCCCCCAGCCAGGGGCCGCCCTCCCCCACAAACCCTTTCAGCTGTGCCCCCCGCCCTGTGCGTGGGCTGCCGCCTATTCCCCAGGGCCAGGGCTGGGGCACAGCGCATGGGGGAGGGGAGCGAGTGTAGGGGCGTCTCTCGGGATGTGTCCCATGGGTGGGGTGGGGTGGGGTGGGGTGGGGTGGGGTGGGGTGGTTTGGGGGGCTCTGAAGAAATCAATCCCCTCTGTCTCCTCCCTCTGGAAAACCCCCAAGCCCTTGGAGAACTGCGGGCACCGCTACCGTGGGGGCCGGACCCTGCTCTGTGTCCTTCTCTGGCCCGGTCCAAGGGGCCTGGGCCTGGCCCGGGGTGGATTGGACCCCAACCACCCCGGGGTGTGGACTTGCTAAAAATCGGCGATTAGCTATTGGATTCGAGCTTCATCTGGGTCATTTCACTAATGAATGCACCGAAAAGAGTTTCCTAATACATCTGTGAGGGTGGCAACTGAAAGAGAAATTTAAAGCTGACAGAATAGGCGAGGAAAGGCACAGGAGATTTCCAAACCCAGTAAGGAAGCCTTTCCCGAAATGGAAGAAAGAAAGGAGCAAATGAAAACACCGGTAGCCCGCCGGGGTCAGAGTCTGCTCATTAGAGAAAGTACCCTGACCAGGTTCACCCGTGGGTGGGTGGCGAGCTAGCGGCATTCAGAAGAGCGAGGCCCACAGTCTGTGCAGAAGACACCTGCACTCGGGCGTGTGTGGCGGCTCGATTCACAAGCAGCTCAGATGTTAAACCAAGGAGAAGCCAGGGAGTTCCCAACGCCCCAGGTGTCCTCAGCCCACGACTGGCTGCTGTGAAAATGCGAAGCCCGGGTCCCGGTCTCAGAGCAGGACAACCAGGAGGTGTGATGTACACCCCGGGGTTCCCAGGAGGATCAGGCTGAAGCTTGGACTTGGCCTCAAAGTGTCCCCTCGCCTGGCCACCCCCTTCCCCTTCCTGCTCCTCTACTCCTGGTGCCCCTCCACCCAGGGGCCAGACCTTAAACAGTCACCCGCAAGAGAATCCTGGTCCCAAAGAAGCCTTCTGGGGGACCCGTGCTGAGAGAGGTTGTGGGCATGGCCCGCTGGGGCTCTGCCCGACGCAGGTCTGGGAGATGCAACCTCCCAGCTCTGGGTCCCTGCAGGAAGTGTCGGCAAGAACAGGGCCAGTCCTCCAAAGGCCCAGGTGCAGGGAGCCCAGGCCAAGCAGCCTGTGGAAGAAGCCACATGCCGTGCCACCCCGGGAACACGACTGTAGGTCACGGCCCCTGCCACCTCCTCCTCCTCCTCCTCCTCCTCCTGCTCCTCCTCCTCTCCCCGACATGGAGCAGGGCTCAGAGACACCTCAGACGCTGCTAGCAAAGTCCAAAGGGCATCGGTTGCTCCTCCAAAGCGCACCCCCGACCCCCAGCAGGCCGCGTTGTCCAGCCAGCCCCTGGGCCTCCCCGGGGTGCCCGGCACAAAAGTGCAGACACCCACCTGACTGGCAATATCAGCTTGAGGACGTTTCTGCCACTCTAAGGACCCGCAGGCCAGCTGGGCCTCCGGGCAGGCAGGACAGAGAGCCCCGGAATCCGACGCGGCGGAGAGCTGGGTGTACGTCCCCACCAGGAGGCGGTCCCCACCTCCACGGCTCTCCCCTCGCGGGGAGCGGCAGCCGCAGGGCCTCAGAGAAGACACCAGGCTGGGCCCCCGCGGCACAGTGGGGGCACGTGCCCCGCGCGAGACTGCTGCGGCCGCCCTGCTGCCGGGTTCCTGGAGGGCTTCCTGGAAGCAGCGTCCACACCAAGCCCTTGGAAGGCCCAGGCGACGGAGGAGCCCGAGGTGGGGAGGAGCGAGTCAGGCAGGGGCCAAGGTGATGGGCCGGGCGGGGAGGAGCGTGTCACGCAGGGGCAGAGGACGGTGACAGGCCGGGCGGGAAGGAGCCGGTCAGGCAGGGGACCAGGACAGTGACGGGCCTGGCGGGGGAGGAGCGCCTCAGGCTGGGGCAGAGGAGACTGGGCTGGGTAGGGGTCAGGGTTACAGTTAGGGCGCCATTCACAATCGCAAAGATGTGGAAGCGCCCCGAGTGCCCATCGATCCACGGGTGCATTAATGAAATGTGGCGCGTGGACACCACGGAGTGCCGTTCAGCTATGAGGAACAGCGGTGAGAGGGCACCTCTCGTGTTCTCCCGGCCAGAGCTGGAACCCGTTCCAGTAAGCCAAGTGTCCCAAGAACGGACACAAGAGCGCCACGTGCGCGCGCTCGCCGGCAGATTGGTAGGAACCGATGGACACCTAAGTGGACACAGAGGAATCGCCTTCATCGGGTGGGTGTCGGGCGGGCGTGGGGAGGGGATGGGCGTGCACATCCATTAGGAATGGGGTGGGTGCGCACCAACCGGGGCATGGGCGCACTTGAAGCTCTGACCCGAGGGGGGAGGCGGGGACAGGGCGATGCAGCTGACCTTAACATTGGTACCCCCACCATACGCTGGGAGAAAATGAGAAATAAATGAATCAGAAAACGGGGGGGAGGGGGGCACGGGCAATACATGTCACCTCAATACGTGGACTCCCATGATCTGCTCGGAGAGAGAGAGAAAAGGAAATGTAATCATAGAGATAAGAGACACCTTTTCAGAAAATGAATCCGAAAAGAAAAGTAAAATGAGGCCTGTGGAGCAGGTCTGCGTGTGACTCCGGATCCCCCAACATCCAGTGCCACCACCAAAGATTCCTACGTGTAGCCCGTAGAACCCCAAAAGCAACGGGACGAGTTCTGGTCACATACTCGCTCAAAATGACGTCCTGGAATTCTCCTGGAACTCCCTCCCCTCTCAGCCTCTCAAGGTTTCCTCCAGCGTGTCGGTTCCCACAGACCAGACCTTTGGTCTGACACCTGACAGTCCAGATGCCACGCATGCTGCCGCGTGGCGGCGGTGTCACGGCTCGGGACAAGAGGAGGCCCCACGGTGCGGGCTGGGGCGCCAGGCACCGCGACGGGCGCTGAGGGTGGGGGTGATCCCCCGGACCGCCGCCGCGCTCCCAGAAAGGGGACAGAACAAGAGGCAAAAAACAAAAAAAACAAAAGCCTACGGCACCCGGTATTCCCGGGCGGTCTCCCATCCAAGTACTAACCAGGCCCGACCCTGCTTAGCTTCGGAGATCAGACGAGACCGGGCGCGTTCAGGCCGGCTTGGCCGGAGACGGTGGAGGGCGCCCCTGCCCCGCTCAAGAAGCCGAGCCTCTCTGCGCTTCCCCTCGCCGGCCGGGTCCGGCGGGCTCCGCGGGACTGGGGAGAGGGGCGGGGCGGCGTGGGGGGCTGTCCACACACACACACACACACACGCGTGCGCGCGCGCGCGAGATGGGCCTCCACGGGTGGACCCGCCAAGGTGGAGACCTTCCAGCCCCCCTCCTCTCCTCGCCTCGCCTCCTTCACCTACCCGCCCCCCACCCCCAGCGCGCCGCCGCTGCTGACTGCGCACGCGCGCGCGGGGCGCTCGACCTTTGCCCCCAGCCAGGGGCCGCCCTCCCCCACAAACCCTTTCAGCTGTGCCCCCCGCCCTGTGCGTGGGCTGCCGCCTATTCCCCAGGGCCAGGGCTGGGGCACAGCGCATGGGGGAGGGGAGCGAGTGTAGGGGCGTCTCTCGGGATGTGTCCCATGGGTGGGGTGGGGTGGGGTGGGGTGGGGTGGGGTGGGGTGGTTTGGGGGGCTCTGAAGAAATCAATCCCCTCTGTCTCCTCCCTCTGGAAAACCCCCAAGCCCTTGGAGAACTGCGGGCACCGCTACCGTGGGGGCCGGACCCTGCTCTGTGTCCTTCTCTGGCCCGGTCCAAGGGGCCTGGGCCTGGCCCGGGGTGGATTGGACCCCAACCACCCCGGGGTGTGGACTTGCTAAAAATCGGCGATGAGCTATTGGATTCGAGCTTCATCTGGGTCATTTCACTAATGAATGCTCCGAAAAGAGTTTCCTAATACATCTGTGAGGGTGGCAACTGAAAGAGAAATTTAAAGCTGACAGAATAGGCGAGGAAAGGCACAGGAGATTTCCAAACCCAGTAAGGAAGCCTTTCCCGAAATGGAAGAAAGAAAGGAGCAAATGAAAACACCGGTAGCCCGCCGGGGTCAGAGTCTGCTCCTTAGAGAAAGTACCCTGACCAGGTTCACCCGTGGGTGGGTGGCGAGCTAGCGGCATTCAGAAGAGCGAGGCCCGCAGTCTGTGCAGAAGACACCTGCACTCGGGCGTGTGTGGCGGCACGATTCACAAGCAGCTCAGATGTTAAACCAAGGAGAAGCCAGGGAGTTCCCAACGCCCCAGGTGTCCTCAGCCCACGACTGGCTGCTGTGAAAATGCGAAGCCCGGGTCCCGGTCTCAGAGCAGGACAACCAGGAGGTGTGATGTACACCCCGGGGTTCCCAGGAGGATCAGGCTGAAGCTTGGACTTGGCCTCAAAGTGTCCCCTCGCCTGGCCACCCCCTTCCCCTTCCTGCTCCTCTACTCCTGGTGCCCCTCCACCCAGGGGCCAGACCTTAAACAGTCACCCGCAAGAGAATCCTGGTCCCAAAGAAGCCTTCTGGGGGACCCGTGCTGAGAGAGGTTGTGGGCATGGCCCGCTGGGGCTCTGCCCGACCCAGGTCTGGGAGATGCAACCTCCCAGCTCTGGGTCCCTGCAGGAAGTGTCGGCAAGAACAGGGCCAGTCCTCCAAAGGCCCAGGTGCAGGGAGCCCAGGCCAAGCAGCCTGTGGAAGAAGCCACATGCCGTGCCACCCCGGGAACACGACTGTAGGTCACGGCCCCTGCCACCTCCTCCTCCTCCTCCTCCTCCTCCTGCTCCTCCTCCTCTCCCCGACATGGAGCAGGGCTCAGAGACACCTCAGACGCTGCTAGCAAAGTCCAAAGGGCATCGGTTGCTCCTCCAAAGCGCACCCCCGACCCCCAGCAGGCCGCGTTGTCCAGCCAGCCCCTGGGCCTCCCCGGGGTGCCCGGCACAAAAGTGCAGACACCCACCTGACTGGCAATATCAGCTTGAGGACGTTTCTGCCACTCTAAGGACCCGCAGGCCAGCTGGGCCTCCGGGCAGGCAGGACAGAGAGCCCCGGAATCCGACGCGGCGGAGAGCTGGGTGTACGTCCCCACCAGGAGGCGGTCCCCACCTCCACGGCTCTCCCCTCGCGGGGAGCGGCAGCCGCAGGGCCTCAGAGAAGACACCAGGCTGGGCCCCCGCGGCACAGTGGGGGCACGTGCCCCGCGCGAGACTGCTGCGGCCGCCCTGCTGCCGGGTTCCTGGAGGGCTTCCTGGAAGCAGCGTCCACACCAAGCCCTTGGAAGGCCCAGGCGACGGAGGAGCCCGAGGTGGGGAGGAGCGAGTCAGGCAGGGGCCAAGGTGATGGGCCGGGCGGGGAGGAGCGTGTCACGCAGGGGCAGAGGACGGTGACAGGCCGGGCGGGAAGGAGCCGGTCAGGCAGGGGACCAGGACAGTGACGGGCCTGGCGGGGGAGGAGCGCCTCAGGCTGGGGCAGAGGAGACTGGGCTGGGTAGGGGTCAGGGTTACAGTTAGGGCGCCATTCACAATCGCAAAGATGTGGAAGCGCCCCGAGTGCCCATCGATCCACGGGTGCATTAATGAAATGTGGCGCGTGGACACCACGGAGTGCCGTTCAGCTATGAGGAACAGCGGTGAGAGGGCACCTCTCGTGTTCTCCCGGCCAGAGCTGGAACCCGTTCCAGTAAGCCAAGTGTCCCAAGAACGGACACAAGAGCGCCACGTGCGCGCGCTCGCCGGCAGATTGGTAGGAACCGATGGACACCTAAGTGGACACAGAGGAATCGCCTTCATCGGGTGGGTGTCGGGCGGGCGTGGGGAGGGGATGGGCGTGCACATCCATTAGGAATGGGGTGGGTGCGCACCAACCGGGGCATGGGCGCACTTGAAGCTCTGACCCGAGGGGGGAGGCGGGGACAGGGCGATGCAGCTGACCTTAACATTGGTACCCCCACCATACGCTGGGAGAAAATGAGAAATAAATGAATCAGAAAACGGGGGGGAGGGGGGCACGGGCAATACATGTCACCTCAATACGTGGACTCCCATGATCTGCTCGGAGAGAGAGAGAAAAGGAAATGTAATCATAGAGATAAGAGACACCTTTTCAGAAAATGAATCCGAAAAGAAAAGTAAAATGAGGCCTGTGGAGCAGGTCTGCGTGTGACTCCGGATCCCCCAACATCCAGTGCCACCACCAAAGATTCCTACGTGTAGCCCGTAGAACCCCAAAAGCAACGGGACGAGTTCTGGTCACATACTCGCTCAAAATGACGTCCTGGAATTCTCCTGGAACTCCCTCCCCTCTCAGCCTCTCAAGGTTTCCTCCAGCGTGTCGGTTCCCACAGACCAGACCTTTGGTCTGACACCTGACAGTCCAGATGCCACGCATGCTGCCGCGTGGCGGCGGTGTCACGGCTCGGGACAAGAGGAGGCCCCACGGTGCGGGCTGGGGCGCCAGGCACCGCGACGGGCGCTGAGGGTGGGGGTGATCCCCCGGACCGCCGCCGCGCTCCCAGAAAGGGGACAGAACAAGAGGCAAAAAACAAAAAAAACAAAAGCCTACGGCACCCGGTATTCCCGGGCGGGCTCCCATCCAAGTACTAACCAGGCCCCACCCTGCTTAGCTTCGGAGATCAGACGAGACCGGGCGCGTTCAGGCCGGCTTGGCCGGAGACGGTGGAGGGCGCCCCTGCCCCGCTCAAGAAGCCGAGCCTCTCTGCGCTTCCCCTCGCCGGCCGGGTCCGGCGGGCTCCGCGGGACTGGGGAGAGGGGCGGGGCGGCGTGGGGGGCTGTCCACACACACACACACACACACGCGTGCGCGCGCGCGCGAGATGGGCCTCCACGGGTGGACCCGCCAAGGTGGAGACCTTCCAGCCCCCCTCCTCTCCTCGCCTCGCCTCCTTCACCTACCCGCCCCCCACCCCCAGCGCGCCGCCGCTGCTGACTGCGCACGCGCGCGCGGGGCGCTCGACCTTTGCCCCCAGCCAGGGGCCGCCCTCCCCCACAAACCCTTTCAGCTGTGCCCCCCGCCCTGTGCGTGGGCTGCCGCCTATTCCCCAGGGCCAGGGCTGGGGCACAGCGCATGGGGGAGGGGAGCGAGTGTAGGGGCGTCTCTCGGGATGTGTCCCATGGGTGGGGTGGGGTGGGGTGGGGTGGGGTGGGGTGGGGTGGTTTGGGGGGCTCTGAAGAAATCAATCCCCTCTGTCTCCTCCCTCTGGAAAACCCCCAAGCCCTTGGAGAACTGCGGGCACCGCTACCGTGGGGGCCGGACCCTGCTCTGTGTCCTTCTCTGGCCCGGTCCAAGGGGCCTGGGCCTGGCCCGGGGTGGATTGGACCCCAACCACCCCGGGGTGTGGACTTGCTAAAAATCGGCGATGAGCTATTGGATTCGAGCTTCATCTGGGTCATTTCACTAATGAATGCTCCGAAAAGAGTTTCCTAATACATCTGTGAGGGTGGCAACTGAAAGAGAAATTTAAAGCTGACAGAATAGGCGAGGAAAGGCACAGGAGATTTCCAAACCCAGTAAGGAAGCCTTTCCCGAAATGGAAGAAAGAAAGGAGCAAATGAAAACACCGGTAGCCCGCCGGGGTCAGAGTCTGCTCCTTAGAGAAAGTACCCTGACCAGGTTCACCCGTGGGTGGGTGGCGAGCTAGCGGCATTCAGAAGAGCGAGGCCCGCAGTCTGTGCAGAAGACACCTGCACTCGGGCGTGTGTGGCGGCACGATTCACAAGCAGCTCAGATGTTAAACCAAGGAGAAGCCAGGGAGTTCCCAACGCCCCAGGTGTCCTCAGCCCACGACTGGCTGCTGTGAAAATGCGAAGCCCGGGTCCCGGTCTCAGAGCAGGACAACCAGGAGGTGTGATGTACACCCCGGGGTTCCCAGGAGGATCAGGCTGAAGCTTGGACTTGGCCTCAAAGTGTCCCCTCGCCTGGCCACCCCCTTCCCCTTCCTGCTCCTCTACTCCTGGTGCCCCTCCACCCAGGGGCCAGACCTTAAACAGTCACCCGCAAGAGAATCCTGGTCCCAAAGAAGCCTTCTGGGGGACCCGTGCTGAGAGAGGTTGTGGGCATGGCCCGCTGGGGCTCTGCCCGACCCAGGTCTGGGAGATGCAACCTCCCAGCTCTGGGTCCCTGCAGGAAGTGTCGGCAAGAACAGGGCCAGTCCTCCAAAGGCCCAGGTGCAGGGAGCCCAGGCCAAGCAGCCTGTGGAAGAAGCCACATGCCGTGCCACCCCGGGAACACGACTGTAGGTCACGGCCCCTGCCACCTCCTCCTCCTCCTCCTCCTCCTCCTGCTCCTCCTCCTCTCCCCGACATGGAGCAGGGCTCAGAGACACCTCAGACGCTGCTAGCAAAGTCCAAAGGGCATCGGTTGCTCCTCCAAAGCGCACCCCCGACCCCCAGCAGGCCGCGTTGTCCAGCCAGCCCCTGGGCCTCCCCGGGGTGCCCGGCACAAAAGTGCAGACACCCACCTGACTGGCAATATCAGCTTGAGGACGTTTCTGCCACTCTAAGGACCCGCAGGCCAGCTGGGCCTCCGGGCAGGCAGGACAGAGAGCCCCGGAATCCGACGCGGCGGAGAGCTGGGTGTACGTCCCCACCAGGAGGCGGTCCCCACCTCCACGGCTCTCCCCTCGCGGGGAGCGGCAGCCGCAGGGCCTCAGAGAAGACACCAGGCTGGGCCCCCGCGGCACAGTGGGGGCACGTGCCCCGCGCGAGACTGCTGCGGCCGCCCTGCTGCCGGGTTCCTGGAGGGCTTCCTGGAAGCAGCGTCCACACCAAGCCCTTGGAAGGCCCAGGCGACGGAGGAGCCCGAGGTGGGGAGGAGCGAGTCAGGCAGGGGCCAAGGTGATGGGCCGGGCGGGGAGGAGCGTGTCACGCAGGGGCAGAGGACGGTGACAGGCCGGGCGGGAAGGAGCCGGTCAGGCAGGGGACCAGGACAGTGACGGGCCTGGCGGGGGAGGAGCGCCTCAGGCTGGGGCAGAGGAGACTGGGCTGGGTAGGGGTCAGGGTTACAGTTAGGGCGCCATTCACAATCGCAAAGATGTGGAAGCGCCCCGAGTGCCCATCGATCCACGGGTGCATTAATGAAATGTGGCGCGTGGACACCACGGAGTGCCGTTCAGCTATGAGGAACAGCGGTGAGAGGGCACCTCTCGTGTTCTCCCGGCCAGAGCTGGAACCCGTTCCAGTAAGCCAAGTGTCCCAAGAACGGACACAAGAGCGCCACGTGCGCGCGCTCGCCGGCAGATTGGTAGGAACCGATGGACACCTAAGTGGACACAGAGGAATCGCCTTCATCGGGTGGGTGTCGGGCGGGCGTGGGGAGGGGATGGGCGTGCACATCCATTAGGAATGGGGTGGGTGCGCACCAACCGGGGCATGGGCGCACTTGAAGCTCTGACCCGAGGGGGGAGGCGGGGACAGGGCGATGCAGCTGACCTTAACATTGGTACCCCCACCATACGCTGGGAGAAAATGAGAAATAAATGAATCAGAAAACGGGGGGGAGGGGGGCACGGGCAATACATGTCACCTCAATACGTGGACTCCCATGATCTGCTCGGAGAGAGAGAGAAAAGGAAATGTAATCATAGAGATAAGAGACACCTTTTCAGAAAATGAATCCGAAAAGAAAAGTAAAATGAGGCCTGTGGAGCAGGTCTGCGTGTGACTCCGGATCCCCCAACATCCAGTGCCACCACCAAAGATTCCTACGTGTAGCCCGTAGAACCCCAAAAGCAACGGGACGAGTTCTGGTCACATACTCGCTCAAAATGACGTCCTGGAATTCTCCTGGAACTCCCTCCCCTCTCAGCCTCTCAAGGTTTCCTCCAGCGTGTCGGTTCCCACAGACCAGACCTTTGGTCTGACACCTGACAGTCCAGATGCCACGCATGCTGCCGCGTGGCGGCGGTGTCACGGCTCGGGACAAGAGGAGGCCCCACGGTGCGGGCTGGGGCGCCAGGCACCGCGACGGGCGCTGAGGGTGGGGGTGATCCCCCGGACCGCCGCCGCGCTCCCAGAAAGGGGACAGAACAAGAGGCAAAAAACAAAAAAAACAAAAGCCTACAGCACCCGGTATTCCCGGGCGGGCTCCCATCCAAGTACTAACCAGGCCCCACCCTGCTTAGCTTCGGAGATCAGACTAGACCGGGCGCGTTCAGGCCGGCTTGGCCGGAGACGGTGGAGGGCGCCCCTGCCCCGCTCAAGAAGCCGAGCCTCTCTGCGCTTCCCCTCGCCGGCCGGGTCCGGCGGGCTCCGCGGGACTGGGGAGAGGGGCGGGGCGGCGTGGGGGGCTGTCCACACACACACACACACACACGCGTGCGCGCGCGCGCGAGATGGGCCTCCACGGGTGGACCCGCCAAGGTGGAGACCTTCCAGCCCCCCTCCTCTCCTCGCCTCGCCTCCTTCACCTACCCGCCCCCCACCCCCAGCGCGCCGCCGCTGCTGACTGCGCACGCGCGCGCGGGGCGCTCGACCTTTGCCCCCAGCCAGGGGCCGCCCTCCCCCACAAACCCTTTCAGCTGTGCCCCCCGCCCTGTGCGTGGGCTGCCGCCTATTCCCCAGGGCCAGGGCTGGGGCACAGCGCATGGGGGAGGGGAGCGAGTGTAGGGGCGTCTCTCGGGATGTGTCCCATGGGTGGGGTGGGGTGGGGTGGGGTGGGGTGGGGTGGGGTGGTTTGGGGGGCTCTGAAGAAATCAATCCCCTCTGTCTCCTCCCTCTGGAAAACCCCCAAGCCCTTGGAGAACTGCGGGCACCGCTACCGTGGGGGCCGGACCCTGCTCTGTGTCCTTCTCTGGCCCGGTCCAAGGGGCCTGGGCCTGGCCCGGGGTGGATTGGACCCCAACCACCCCGGGGTGTGGACTTGCTAAAAATCGGCGATGAGCTATTGGATTCGAGCTTCATCTGGGTCATTTCACTAATGAATGCTCCGAAAAGAGTTTCCTAATACATCTGTGAGGGTGGCAACTGAAAGAGAAATTTAAAGCTGACAGAATAGGCGAGGAAAGGCACAGGAGATTTCCAAACCCAGTAAGGAAGCCTTTCCCGAAATGGAAGAAAGAAAGGAGCAAATGAAAACACCGGTAGCCCGCCGGGGTCAGAGTCTGCTCCTTAGAGAAAGTACCCTGACCAGGTTCACCCGTGGGTGGGTGGCGAGCTAGCGGCATTCAGAAGAGCGAGGCCCGCAGTCTGTGCAGAAGACACCTGCACTCGGGCGTGTGTGGCGGCACGATTCACAAGCAGCTCAGATGTTAAACCAAGGAGAAGCCAGGGAGTTCCCAACGCCCCAGGTGTCCTCAGCCCACGACTGGCTGCTGTGAAAATGCGAAGCCCGGGTCCCGGTCTCAGAGCAGGACAACCAGGAGGTGTGATGTACACCCCGGGGTTCCCAGGAGGATCAGGCTGAAGCTTGGACTTGGCCTCAAAGTGTCCCCTCGCCTGGCCACCCCCTTCCCCTTCCTGCTCCTCTACTCCTGGTGCCCCTCCACCCAGGGGCCAGACCTTAAACAGTCACCCGCAAGAGAATCCTGGTCCCAAAGAAGCCTTCTGGGGGACCCGTGCTGAGAGAGGTTGTGGGCATGGCCCGCTGGGGCTCTGCCCGACCCAGGTCTGGGAGATGCAACCTCCCAGCTCTGGGTCCCTGCAGGAAGTGTCGGCAAGAACAGGGCCAGTCCTCCAAAGGCCCAGGTGCAGGGAGCCCAGGCCAAGCAGCCTGTGGAAGAAGCCACATGCCGTGCCACCCCGGGAACACGACTGTAGGTCACGGCCCCTGCCACCTCCTCCTCCTCCTCCTCCTCCTCCTGCTCCTCCTCCTCTCCCCGACATGGAGCAGGGCTCAGAGACACCTCAGACGCTGCTAGCAAAGTCCAAAGGGCATCGGTTGCTCCTCCAAAGCGCACCCCCGACCCCCAGCAGGCCGCGTTGTCCAGCCAGCCCCTGGGCCTCCCCGGGGTGCCCGGCACAAAAGTGCAGACACCCACCTGACTGGCAATATCAGCTTGAGGACGTTTCTGCCACTCTAAGGACCCGCAGGCCAGCTGGGCCTCCGGGCAGGCAGGACAGAGAGCCCCGGAATCCGACGCGGCGGAGAGCTGGGTGTACGTCCCCACCAGGAGGCGGTCCCCACCTCCACGGCTCTCCCCTCGCGGGGAGCGGCAGCCGCAGGGCCTCAGAGAAGACACCAGGCTGGGCCCCCGCGGCACAGTGGGGGCACGTGCCCCGCGCGAGACTGCTGCGGCCGCCCTGCTGCCGGGTTCCTGGAGGGCTTCCTGGAAGCAGCGTCCACACCAAGCCCTTGGAAGGCCCAGGCGACGGAGGAGCCCGAGGTGGGGAGGAGCGAGTCAGGCAGGGGCCAAGGTGATGGGCCGGGCGGGGAGGAGCGTGTCACGCAGGGGCAGAGGACGGTGACAGGCCGGGCGGGAAGGAGCCGGTCAGGCAGGGGACCAGGACAGTGACGGGCCTGGCGGGGGAGGAGCGCCTCAGGCTGGGGCAGAGGAGACTGGGCTGGGTAGGGGTCAGGGTTACAGTTAGGGCGCCATTCACAATCGCAAAGATGTGGAAGCGCCCCGAGTGCCCATCGATCCACGGGTGCATTAATGAAATGTGGCGCGTGGACACCACGGAGTGCCGTTCAGCTATGAGGAACAGCGGTGAGAGGGCACCTCTCGTGTTCTCCCGGCCAGAGCTGGAACCCGTTCCAGTAAGCCAAGTGTCCCAAGAACGGACACAAGAGCGCCACGTGCGCGCGCTCGCCGGCAGATTGGTAGGAACCGATGGACACCTAAGTGGACACAGAGGAATCGCCTTCATCGGGTGGGTGTCGGGCGGGCGTGGGGAGGGGATGGGCGTGCACATCCATTAGGAATGGGGTGGGTGCGCACCAACCGGGGCATGGGCGCACTTGAAGCTCTGACCCGAGGGGGGAGGCGGGGACAGGGCGATGCAGCTGACCTTAACATTGGTACCCCCACCATACGCTGGGAGAAAATGAGAAATAAATGAATCAGAAAACGGGGGGGAGGGGGGCACGGGCAATACATGTCACCTCAATACGTGGACTCCCATGATCTGCTCGGAGAGAGAGAGAAAAGGAAATGTAATCATAGAGATAAGAGACACCTTTTCAGAAAATGAATCCGAAAAGAAAAGTAAAATGAGGCCTGTGGAGCAGGTCTGCGTGTGACTCCGGATCCCCCAACATCCAGTGCCACCACCAAAGATTCCTACGTGTAGCCCGTAGAACCCCAAAAGCAACGGGACGAGTTCTGGTCACATACTCGCTCAAAATGACGTCCTGGAATTCTCCTGGAACTCCCTCCCCTCTCAGCCTCTCAAGGTTTCCTCCAGCGTGTCGGTTCCCACAGACCAGACCTTTGGTCTGACACCTGACAGTCCAGATGCCACGCATGCTGCCGCGTGGCGGCGGTGTCACGGCTCGGGACAAGAGGAGGCCCCACGGTGCGGGCTGGGGCGCCAGGCACCGCGACGGGCGCTGAGGGTGGGGGTGATCCCCCGGACCGCCGCCGCGCTCCCAGAAAGGGGACAGAACAAGAGGCAAAAAACAAAAAAAACAAAAGCCTACGGCACCCGGTATTCCCGGGCGGGCTCCCATCCAAGTACTAACCAGGCCCGACCCTGCTTAGCTTCGGAGATCAGACGAGACCGGGCGCGTTCAGGCCGGCTTGGCCGGAGACGGTGGAGGGCGCCCCTGCCCCGCTCAAGAAGCCGAGCCTCTCTGCGCTTCCCCTCGCCGGCCGGGTCCGGCGGGCTCCGCGGGACTGGGGAGAGGGGCGGGGCGGCGTGGGGGGCTGTCCACACACACACACACACACACGCGTGCGCGCGCGCGCGAGATGGGCCTCCACGGGTGGACCCGCCAAGGTGGAGACCTTCCAGCCCCCCTCCTCTCCTCGCCTCGCCTCCTTCACCTACCCGCCCCCCACCCCCAGCGCGCCGCCGCTGCTGACTGCGCACGCGCGCGCGGGGCGCTCGACCTTTGCCCCCAGCCAGGGGCCGCCCTCCCCCACAAACCCTTTCAGCTGTGCCCCCCGCCCTGTGCGTGGGCTGCCGCCTATTCCCCAGGGCCAGGGCTGGGGCACAGCGCATGGGGGAGGGGAGCGAGTGTAGGGGCGTCTCTCGGGATGTGTCCCATGGGTGGGGTGGGGTGGGGTGGGGTGGGGTGGGGTGGGGTGGTTTGGGGGGCTCTGAAGAAATCAATCCCCTCTGTCTCCTCCCTCTGGAAAACCCCCAAGCCCTTGGAGAACTGCGGGCACCGCTACCGTGGGGGCCGGACCCTGCTCTGTGTCCTTCTCTGGCCCGGTCCAAGGGGCCTGGGCCTGGCCCGGGGTGGATTGGACCCCAACCACCCCGGGGTGTGGACTTGCTAAAAATCGGCGATTAGCTATTGGATTCGAGCTTCATCTGGGTCATTTCACTAATGAATGCACCGAAAAGAGTTTCCTAATACATCTGTGAGGGTGGCAACTGAAAGAGAAATTTAAAGCTGACAGAATAGGCGAGGAAAGGCACAGGAGATTTCCAAACCCAGTAAGGAAGCCTTTCCCGAAATGGAAGAAAGAAAGGAGCAAATGAAAACACCGGTAGCCCGCCGGGGTCAGAGTCTGCTCATTAGAGAAAGTACCCTGACCAGGTTCACCCGTGGGTGGGTGGCGAGCTAGCGGCATTCAGAAGAGCGAGGCCCACAGTCTGTGCAGAAGACACCTGCACTCGGGCGTGTGTGGCGGCTCGATTCACAAGCAGCTCAGATGTTAAACCAAGGAGAAGCCAGGGAGTTCCCAACGCCCCAGGTGTCCTCAGCCCACGACTGGCTGCTGTGAAAATGCGAAGCCCGGGTCCCGGTCTCAGAGCAGGACAACCAGGAGGTGTGATGTACACCCCGGGGTTCCCAGGAGGATCAGGCTGAAGCTTGGACTTGGCCTCAAAGTGTCCCCTCGCCTGGCCACCCCCTTCCCCTTCCTGCTCCTCTACTCCTGGTGCCCCTCCACCCAGGGGCCAGACCTTAAACAGTCACCCGCAAGAGAATCCTGGTCCCAAAGAAGCCTTCTGGGGGACCCGTGCTGAGAGAGGTTGTGGGCATGGCCCGCTGGGGCTCTGCCCGACCCAGGTCTGGGAGATGCAACCTCCCAGCTCTGGGTCCCTGCAGGAAGTGTCGGCAAGAACAGGGCCAGTCCTCCAAAGGCCCAGGTGCAGGGAGCCCAGGCCAAGCAGCCTGTGGAAGAAGCCACATGCCGTGCCACCCCGGGAACACGACTGTAGGTCACGGCCCCTGCCACCTCCTCCTCCTCCTCCTCCTCCTCCTGCTCCTCCTCCTCTCCCCGACATGGAGCAGGGCTCAGAGACACCTCAGACGCTGCTAGCAAAGTCCAAAGGGCATCGGTTGCTCCTCCAAAGCGCACCCCCGACCCCCAGCAGGCCGCGTTGTCCAGCCAGCCCCTGGGCCTCCCCGGGGTGCCCGGCACAAAAGTGCAGACACCCACCTGACTGGCAATATCAGCTTGAGGACGTTTCTGCCACTCTAAGGACCCGCAGGCCAGCTGGGCCTCCGGGCAGGCAGGACAGAGAGCCCCGGAATCCGACGCGGCGGAGAGCTGGGTGTACGTCCCCACCAGGAGGCGGTCCCCACCTCCACGGCTCTCCCCTCGCGGGGAGCGGCAGCCGCAGGGCCTCAGAGAAGACACCAGGCTGGGCCCCCGCGGCACAGTGGGGGCACGTGCCCCGCGCGAGACTGCTGCGGCCGCCCTGCTGCCGGGTTCCTGGAGGGCTTCCTGGAAGCAGCGTCCACACCAAGCCCTTGGAAGGCCCAGGCGACGGAGGAGCCCGAGGTGGGGAGGAGCGAGTCAGGCAGGGGCCAAGGTGATGGGCCGGGCGGGGAGGAGCGTGTCACGCAGGGGCAGAGGACGGTGACAGGCCGGGCGGGAAGGAGCCGGTCAGGCAGGGGACCAGGACAGTGACGGGCCTGGCGGGGGAGGAGCGCCTCAGGCTGGGGCAGAGGAGACTGGGCTGGGTAGGGGTCAGGGTTACAGTTAGGGCGCCATTCACAATCGCAAAGATGTGGAAGCGCCCCGAGTGCCCATCGATCCACGGGTGCATTAATGAAATGTGGCGCGTGGACACCACGGAGTGCCGTTCAGCTATGAGGAACAGCGGTGAGAGGGCACCTCTCGTGTTCTCCCGGCCAGAGCTGGAACCCGTTCCAGTAAGCCAAGTGTCCCAAGAACGGACACAAGAGCGCCACGTGCGCGCGCTCGCCGGCAGATTGGTAGGAACCGATGGACACCTAAGTGGACACAGAGGAATCGCCTTCATCGGGTGGGTGTCGGGCGGGCGTGGGGAGGGGATGGGCGTGCACATCCATTAGGAATGGGGTGGGTGCGCACCAACCGGGGCATGGGCGCACTTGAAGCTCTGACCCGAGGGGGGAGGCGGGGACAGGGCGATGCAGCTGACCTTAACATTGGTACCCCCACCATACGCTGGGAGAAAATGAGAAATAAATGAATCAGAAAACGGGGGGGAGGGGGGCACGGGCAATACATGTCACCTCAATACGTGGACTCCCATGATCTGCTCGGAGAGAGAGAGAAAAGGAAATGTAATCATAGAGATAAGAGACACCTTTTCAGAAAATGAATCCGAAAAGAAAAGTAAAATGAGGCCTGTGGAGCAGGTCTGCGTGTGACTCCGGATCCCCCAACATCCAGTGCCACCACCAAAGATTCCTACGTGTAGCCCGTAGAACCCCAAAAGCAACGGGACGAGTTCTGGTCACATACTCGCTCAAAATGACGTCCTGGAATTCTCCTGGAACTCCCTCCCCTCTCAGCCTCTCAAGGTTTCCTCCAGCGTGTCGGTTCCCACAGACCAGACCTTTGGTCTGACACCTGACAGTCCAGATGCCACGCATGCTGCCGCGTGGCGGCGGTGTCACGGCTCGGGACAAGAGGAGGCCCCACGGTGCGGGCTGGGGCGCCAGGCACCGCGACGGGCGCTGAGGGTGGGGGTGATCCCCCGGACCGCCGCCGCGCTCCCAGAAAGGGGACAGAACAAGAGGCAAAAAACAAAAAAAACAAAAGCCTACGGCACCCGGTATTCCCGGGCGGTCTCCCATCCAAGTACTAACCAGGCCCGACCCTGCTTAGCTTCGGAGATCAGACGAGACCGGGCGCGTTCAGGCCGGCTTGGCCGGAGACGGTGGAGGGCGCCCCTGCCCCGCTCAAGAAGCCGAGCCTCTCTGCGCTTCCCCTCGCCGGCCGGGTCCGGCGGGCTCCGCGGGACTGGGGAGAGGGGCGGGGCGGCGTGGGGGGCTGTCCACACACACACACACACACACACACGCGTGCGCGCGCGCGCGAGATGGGCCTCCACGGGTGGACCCGCCAAGGTGGAGACCTTCCAGCCCCCCTCCTCTCCTCGCCTCGCCTCCTTCACCTACCCGCCCCCCACCCCCAGCGCGCCGCCGCTGCTGACTGCGCACGCGCGCGCGGGGCGCTCGACCTTTGCCCCCAGCCAGGGGCCGCCCTCCCCCACAAACCCTTTCAGCTGTGCCCCCCGCCCTGTGCGTGGGCTGCCGCCTATTCCCCAGGGCCAGGGCTGGGGCACAGCGCATGGGGGAGGGGAGCGAGTGTAGGGGCGTCTCTCGGGATGTGTCCCATGGGTGGGGTGGGGTGGGGTGGGGTGGGGTGGGGTGGGGTGGTTTGGGGGGCTCTGAAGAAATCAATCCCCTCTGTCTCCTCCCTCTGGAAAACCCCCAAGCCCTTGGAGAACTGCGGGCACCGCTACCGTGGGGGCCGGACCCTGCTCTGTGTCCTTCTCTGGCCCGGTCCAAGGGGCCTGGGCCTGGCCCGGGGTGGATTGGACCCCAACCACCCCGGGGTGTGGACTTGCTAAAAATCGGCGATTAGCTATTGGATTCGAGCTTCATCTGGGTCATTTCACTAATGAATGCACCGAAAAGAGTTTCCTAATACATCTGTGAGGGTGGCAACTGAAAGAGAAATTTAAAGCTGACAGAATAGGCGAGGAAAGGCACAGGAGATTTCCAAACCCAGTAAGGAAGCCTTTCCCGAAATGGAAGAAAGAAAGGAGCAAATGAAAACACCGGTAGCCCGCCGGGGTCAGAGTCTGCTCATTAGAGAAAGTACCCTGACCAGGTTCACCCGTGGGTGGGTGGCGAGCTAGCGGCATTCAGAAGAGCGAGGCCCACAGTCTGTGCAGAAGACACCTGCACTCGGGCGTGTGTGGCGGCTCGATTCACAAGCAGCTCAGATGTTAAACCAAGGAGAAGCCAGGGAGTTCCCAACGCCCCAGGTGTCCTCAGCCCACGACTGGCTGCTGTGAAAATGCGAAGCCCGGGTCCCGGTCTCAGAGCAGGACAACCAGGAGGTGTGATGTACACCCCGGGGTTCCCAGGAGGATCAGGCTGAAGCTTGGACTTGGCCTCAAAGTGTCCCCTCGCCTGGCCACCCCCTTCCCCTTCCTGCTCCTCTACTCCTGGTGCCCCTCCACCCAGGGGCCAGACCTTAAACAGTCACCCGCAAGAGAATCCTGGTCCCAAAGAAGCCTTCTGGGGGACCCGTGCTGAGAGAGGTTGTGGGCATGGCCCGCTGGGGCTCTGCCCGACCCAGGTCTGGGAGATGCAACCTCCCAGCTCTGGGTCCCTGCAGGAAGTGTCGGCAAGAACAGGGCCAGTCCTCCAAAGGCCCAGGTGCAGGGAGCCCAGGCCAAGCAGCCTGTGGAAGAAGCCACATGCCGTGCCACCCCGGGAACACGACTGTAGGTCACGGCCCCTGCCACCTCCTCCTCCTCCTCCTCCTCCTCCTGCTCCTCCTCCTCTCCCCGACATGGAGCAGGGCTCAGAGACACCTCAGACGCTGCTAGCAAAGTCCAAAGGGCATCGGTTGCTCCTCCAAAGCGCACCCCCGACCCCCAGCAGGCCGCGTTGTCCAGCCAGCCCCTGGGCCTCCCCGGGGTGCCCGGCACAAAAGTGCAGACACCCACCTGACTGGCAATATCAGCTTGAGGACGTTTCTGCCACTCTAAGGACCCGCAGGCCAGCTGGGCCTCCGGGCAGGCAGGACAGAGAGCCCCGGAATCCGACGCGGCGGAGAGCTGGGTGTACGTCCCCACCAGGAGGCGGTCCCCACCTCCACGGCTCTCCCCTCGCGGGGAGCGGCAGCCGCAGGGCCTCAGAGAAGACACCAGGCTGGGCCCCCGCGGCACAGTGGGGGCACGTGCCCCGCGCGAGACTGCTGCGGCCGCCCTGCTGCCGGGTTCCTGGAGGGCTTCCTGGAAGCAGCGTCCACACCAAGCCCTTGGAAGGCCCAGGCGACGGAGGAGCCCGAGGTGGGGAGGAGCGAGTCAGGCAGGGGCCAAGGTGATGGGCCGGGCGGGGAGGAGCGTGTCACGCAGGGGCAGAGGACGGTGACAGGCCGGGCGGGAAGGAGCCGGTCAGGCAGGGGACCAGGACAGTGACGGGCCTGGCGGGGGAGGAGCGCCTCAGGCTGGGGCAGAGGAGACTGGGCTGGGTAGGGGTCAGGGTTACAGTTAGGGCGCCATTCACAATCGCAAAGATGTGGAAGCGCCCCGAGTGCCCATCGATCCACGGGTGCATTAATGAAATGTGGCGCGTGGACACCACGGAGTGCCGTTCAGCTATGAGGAACAGCGGTGAGAGGGCACCTCTCGTGTTCTCCCGGCCAGAGCTGGAACCCGTTCCAGTAAGCCAAGTGTCCCAAGAACGGACACAAGAGCGCCACGTGCGCGCGCTCGCCGGCAGATTGGTAGGAACCGATGGACACCTAAGTGGACACAGAGGAATCGCCTTCATCGGGTGGGTGTCGGGCGGGCGTGGGGAGGGGATGGGCGTGCACATCCATTAGGAATGGGGTGGGTGCGCACCAACCGGGGCATGGGCGCACTTGAAGCTCTGACCCGAGGGGGGAGGCGGGGACAGGGCGATGCAGCTGACCTTAACATTGGTACCCCCACCATACGCTGGGAGAAAATGAGAAATAAATGAATCAGAAAACGGGGGGGAGGGGGGCACGGGCAATACATGTCACCTCAATACGTGGACTCCCATGATCTGCTCGGAGAGAGAGAGAAAAGGAAATGTAATCATAGAGATAAGAGACACCTTTTCAGAAAATGAATCCGAAAAGAAAAGTAAAATGAGGCCTGTGGAGCAGGTCTGCGTGTGACTCCGGATCCCCCAACATCCAGTGCCACCACCAAAGATTCCTACGTGTAGCCCGTAGAACCCCAAAAGCAACGGGACGAGTTCTGGTCACATACTCGCTCAAAATGACGTCCTGGAATTCTCCTGGAACTCCCTCCCCTCTCAGCCTCTCAAGGTTTCCTCCAGCGTGTCGGTTCCCACAGACCAGACCTTTGGTCTGACACCTGACAGTCCAGATGCCACGCATGCTGCCGCGTGGCGGCGGTGTCACGGCTCGGGACAAGAGGAGGCCCCACGGTGCGGGCTGGGGCGCCAGGCACCGCGACGGGCGCTGAGGGTGGGGGTGATCCCCCGGACCGCCGCCGCGCTCCCAGAAAGGGGACAGAACAAGAGGCAAAAAACAAAAAAAACAAAAGCCTACGGCACCCGGTATTCCCGGGCGGTCTCCCATCCAAGTACTAACCAGGCCCGACCCTGCTTAGCTTCGGAGATCAGACGAGACCGGGCGCGTTCAGGCCGGCTTGGCCGGAGACGGTGGAGGGCGCCCCTGCCCCGCTCAAGAAGCCGAGCCTCTCTGCGCTTCCCCTCGCCGGCCGGGTCCGGCGGGCTCCGCGGGACTGGGGAGAGGGGCGGGGCGGCGTGGGGGGCTGTCCACACACACACACACACACACACACGCGTGCGCGCGCGCGCGAGATGGGCCTCCACGGGTGGACCCGCCAAGGTGGAGACCTTCCAGCCCCCCTCCTCTCCTCGCCTCGCCTCCTTCACCTACCCGCCCCCCACCCCCAGCGCGCCGCCGCTGCTGACTGCGCACGCGCGCGCGGGGCGCTCGACCTTTGCCCCCAGCCAGGGGCCGCCCTCCCCCACAAACCCTTTCAGCTGTGCCCCCCGCCCTGTGCGTGGGCTGCCGCCTATTCCCCAGGGCCAGGGCTGGGGCACAGCGCATGGGGGAGGGGAGCGAGTGTAGGGGCGTCTCTCGGGATGTGTCCCATGGGTGGGGTGGGGTGGGGTGGGGTGGGGTGGGGTGGGGTGGTTTGGGGGGCTCTGAAGAAATCAATCCCCTCTGTCTCCTCCCTCTGGAAAACCCCCAAGCCCTTGGAGAACTGCGGGCACCGCTACCGTGGGGGCCGGACCCTGCTCTGTGTCCTTCTCTGGCCCGGTCCAAGGGGCCTGGGCCTGGCCCGGGGTGGATTGGACCCCAACCACCCCGGGGTGTGGACTTGCTAAAAATCGGCGATTAGCTATTGGATTCGAGCTTCATCTGGGTCATTTCACTAATGAATGCACCGAAAAGAGTTTCCTAATACATCTGTGAGGGTGGCAACTGAAAGAGAAATTTAAAGCTGACAGAATAGGCGAGGAAAGGCACAGGAGATTTCCAAACCCAGTAAGGAAGCCTTTCCCGAAATGGAAGAAAGAAAGGAGCAAATGAAAACACCGGTAGCCCGCCGGGGTCAGAGTCTGCTCATTAGAGAAAGTACCCTGACCAGGTTCACCCGTGGGTGGGTGGCGAGCTAGCGGCATTCAGAAGAGCGAGGCCCACAGTCTGTGCAGAAGACACCTGCACTCGGGCGTGTGTGGCGGCTCGATTCACAAGCAGCTCAGATGTTAAACCAAGGAGAAGCCAGGGAGTTCCCAACGCCCCAGGTGTCCTCAGCCCACGACTGGCTGCTGTGAAAATGCGAAGCCCGGGTCCCGGTCTCAGAGCAGGACAACCAGGAGGTGTGATGTACACCCCGGGGTTCCCAGGAGGATCAGGCTGAAGCTTGGACTTGGCCTCAAAGTGTCCCCTCGCCTGGCCACCCCCTTCCCCTTCCTGCTCCTCTACTCCTGGTGCCCCTCCACCCAGGGGCCAGACCTTAAACAGTCACCCGCAAGAGAATCCTGGTCCCAAAGAAGCCTTCTGGGGGACCCGTGCTGAGAGAGGTTGTGGGCATGGCCCGCTGGGGCTCTGCCCGACCCAGGTCTGGGAGATGCAACCTCCCAGCTCTGGGTCCCTGCAGGAAGTGTCGGCAAGAACAGGGCCAGTCCTCCAAAGGCCCAGGTGCAGGGAGCCCAGGCCAAGCAGCCTGTGGAAGAAGCCACATGCCGTGCCACCCCGGGAACACGACTGTAGGTCACGGCCCCTGCCACCTCCTCCTCCTCCTCCTCCTCCTCCTGCTCCTCCTCCTCTCCCCGACATGGAGCAGGGCTCAGAGACACCTCAGACGCTGCTAGCAAAGTCCAAAGGGCATCGGTTGCTCCTCCAAAGCGCACCCCCGACCCCCAGCAGGCCGCGTTGTCCAGCCAGCCCCTGGGCCTCCCCGGGGTGCCCGGCACAAAAGTGCAGACACCCACCTGACTGGCAATATCAGCTTGAGGACGTTTCTGCCACTCTAAGGACCCGCAGGCCAGCTGGGCCTCCGGGCAGGCAGGACAGAGAGCCCCGGAATCCGACGCGGCGGAGAGCTGGGTGTACGTCCCCACCAGGAGGCGGTCCCCACCTCCACGGCTCTCCCCTCGCGGGGAGCGGCAGCCGCAGGGCCTCAGAGAAGACACCAGGCTGGGCCCCCGCGGCACAGTGGGGGCACGTGCCCCGCGCGAGACTGCTGCGGCCGCCCTGCTGCCGGGTTCCTGGAGGGCTTCCTGGAAGCAGCGTCCACACCAAGCCCTTGGAAGGCCCAGGCGACGGAGGAGCCCGAGGTGGGGAGGAGCGAGTCAGGCAGGGGCCAAGGTGATGGGCCGGGCGGGGAGGAGCGTGTCACGCAGGGGCAGAGGACGGTGACAGGCCGGGCGGGAAGGAGCCGGTCAGGCAGGGGACCAGGACAGTGACGGGCCTGGCGGGGGAGGAGCGCCTCAGGCTGGGGCAGAGGAGACTGGGCTGGGTAGGGGTCAGGGTTACAGTTAGGGCGCCATTCACAATCGCAAAGATGTGGAAGCGCCCCGAGTGCCCATCGATCCACGGGTGCATTAATGAAATGTGGCGCGTGGACACCACGGAGTGCCGTTCAGCTATGAGGAACAGCGGTGAGAGGGCACCTCTCGTGTTCTCCCGGCCAGAGCTGGAACCCGTTCCAGTAAGCCAAGTGTCCCAAGAACGGACACAAGAGCGCCACGTGCGCGCGCTCGCCGGCAGATTGGTAGGAACCGATGGACACCTAAGTGGACACAGAGGAATCGCCTTCATCGGGTGGGTGTCGGGCGGGCGTGGGGAGGGGATGGGCGTGCACATCCATTAGGAATGGGGTGGGTGCGCACCAACCGGGGCATGGGCGCACTTGAAGCTCTGACCCGAGGGGGGAGGCGGGGACAGGGCGATGCAGCTGACCTTAACATTGGTACCCCCACCATACGCTGGGAGAAAATGAGAAATAAATGAATCAGAAAACGGGGGGGAGGGGGGCACGGGCAATACATGTCACCTCAATACGTGGACTCCCATGATCTGCTCGGAGAGAGAGAGAAAAGGAAATGTAATCATAGAGATAAGAGACACCTTTTCAGAAAATGAATCCGAAAAGAAAAGTAAAATGAGGCCTGTGGAGCAGGTCTGCGTGTGACTCCGGATCCCCCAACATCCAGTGCCACCACCAAAGATTCCTACGTGTAGCCCGTAGAACCCCAAAAGCAACGGGACGAGTTCTGGTCACATACTCGCTCAAAATGACGTCCTGGAATTCTCCTGGAACTCCCTCCCCTCTCAGCCTCTCAAGGTTTCCTCCAGCGTGTCGGTTCCCACAGACCAGACCTTTGGTCTGACACCTGACAGTCCAGATGCCACGCATGCTGCCGCGTGGCGGCGGTGTCACGGCTCGGGACAAGAGGAGGCCCCACGGTGCGGGCTGGGGCGCCAGGCACCGCGACGGGCGCTGAGGGTGGGGGTGATCCCCCGGACCGCCGCCGCGCTCCCAGAAAGGGGACAGAACAAGAGGCAAAAAACAAAAAAAACAAAAGCCTACGGCACCCGGTATTCCCGGGCGGTCTCCCATCCAAGTACTAACCAGGCCCGACCCTGCTTAGCTTCGGAGATCAGACGAGACCGGGCGCGTTCAGGCCGGCTTGGCCGGAGACGGTGGAGGGCGCCCCTGCCCCGCTCAAGAAGCCGAGCCTCTCTGCGCTTCCCCTCGCCGGCCGGGTCCGGCGGGCTCCGCGGGACTGGGGAGAGGGGCGGGGCGGCGTGGGGGGCTGTCCACACACACACACACACACACACACGCGTGCGCGCGCGCGCGAGATGGGCCTCCACGGGTGGACCCGCCAAGGTGGAGACCTTCCAGCCCCCCTCCTCTCCTCGCCTCGCCTCCTTCACCTACCCGCCCCCCACCCCCAGCGCGCCGCCGCTGCTGACTGCGCACGCGCGCGCGGGGCGCTCGACCTTTGCCCCCAGCCAGGGGCCGCCCTCCCCCACAAACCCTTTCAGCTGTGCCCCCCGCCCTGTGCGTGGGCTGCCGCCTATTCCCCAGGGCCAGGGCTGGGGCACAGCGCATGGGGGAGGGGAGCGAGTGTAGGGGCGTCTCTCGGGATGTGTCCCATGGGTGGGGTGGGGTGGGGTGGGGTGGGGTGGGGTGGGGTGGTTTGGGGGGCTCTGAAGAAATCAATCCCCTCTGTCTCCTCCCTCTGGAAAACCCCCAAGCCCTTGGAGAACTGCGGGCACCGCTACCGTGGGGGCCGGACCCTGCTCTGTGTCCTTCTCTGGCCCGGTCCAAGGGGCCTGGGCCTGGCCCGGGGTGGATTGGACCCCAACCACCCCGGGGTGTGGACTTGCTAAAAATCGGCGATTAGCTATTGGATTCGAGCTTCATCTGGGTCATTTCACTAATGAATGCACCGAAAAGAGTTTCCTAATACATCTGTGAGGGTGGCAACTGAAAGAGAAATTTAAAGCTGACAGAATAGGCGAGGAAAGGCACAGGAGATTTCCAAACCCAGTAAGGAAGCCTTTCCCGAAATGGAAGAAAGAAAGGAGCAAATGAAAACACCGGTAGCCCGCCGGGGTCAGAGTCTGCTCATTAGAGAAAGTACCCTGACCAGGTTCACCCGTGGGTGGGTGGCGAGCTAGCGGCATTCAGAAGAGCGAGGCCCACAGTCTGTGCAGAAGACACCTGCACTCGGGCGTGTGTGGCGGCTCGATTCACAAGCAGCTCAGATGTTAAACCAAGGAGAAGCCAGGGAGTTCCCAACGCCCCAGGTGTCCTCAGCCCACGACTGGCTGCTGTGAAAATGCGAAGCCCGGGTCCCGGTCTCAGAGCAGGACAACCAGGAGGTGTGATGTACACCCCGGGGTTCCCAGGAGGATCAGGCTGAAGCTTGGACTTGGCCTCAAAGTGTCCCCTCGCCTGGCCACCCCCTTCCCCTTCCTGCTCCTCTACTCCTGGTGCCCCTCCACCCAGGGGCCAGACCTTAAACAGTCACCCGCAAGAGAATCCTGGTCCCAAAGAAGCCTTCTGGGGGACCCGTGCTGAGAGAGGTTGTGGGCATGGCCCGCTGGGGCTCTGCCCGACCCAGGTCTGGGAGATGCAACCTCCCAGCTCTGGGTCCCTGCAGGAAGTGTCGGCAAGAACAGGGCCAGTCCTCCAAAGGCCCAGGTGCAGGGAGCCCAGGCCAAGCAGCCTGTGGAAGAAGCCACATGCCGTGCCACCCCGGGAACACGACTGTAGGTCACGGCCCCTGCCACCTCCTCCTCCTCCTCCTCCTCCTCCTGCTCCTCCTCCTCTCCCCGACATGGAGCAGGGCTCAGAGACACCTCAGACGCTGCTAGCAAAGTCCAAAGGGCATCGGTTGCTCCTCCAAAGCGCACCCCCGACCCCCAGCAGGCCGCGTTGTCCAGCCAGCCCCTGGGCCTCCCCGGGGTGCCCGGCACAAAAGTGCAGACACCCACCTGACTGGCAATATCAGCTTGAGGACGTTTCTGCCACTCTAAGGACCCGCAGGCCAGCTGGGCCTCCGGGCAGGCAGGACAGAGAGCCCCGGAATCCGACGCGGCGGAGAGCTGGGTGTACGTCCCCACCAGGAGGCGGTCCCCACCTCCACGGCTCTCCCCTCGCGGGGAGCGGCAGCCGCAGGGCCTCAGAGAAGACACCAGGCTGGGCCCCCGCGGCACAGTGGGGGCACGTGCCCCGCGCGAGACTGCTGCGGCCGCCCTGCTGCCGGGTTCCTGGAGGGCTTCCTGGAAGCAGCGTCCACACCAAGCCCTTGGAAGGCCCAGGCGACGGAGGAGCCCGAGGTGGGGAGGAGCGAGTCAGGCAGGGGCCAAGGTGATGGGCCGGGCGGGGAGGAGCGTGTCACGCAGGGGCAGAGGACGGTGACAGGCCGGGCGGGAAGGAGCCGGTCAGGCAGGGGACCAGGACAGTGACGGGCCTGGCGGGGGAGGAGCGCCTCAGGCTGGGGCAGAGGAGACTGGGCTGGGTAGGGGTCAGGGTTACAGTTAGGGCGCCATTCACAATCGCAAAGATGTGGAAGCGCCCCGAGTGCCCATCGATCCACGGGTGCATTAATGAAATGTGGCGCGTGGACACCACGGAGTGCCGTTCAGCTATGAGGAACAGCGGTGAGAGGGCACCTCTCGTGTTCTCCCGGCCAGAGCTGGAACCCGTTCCAGTAAGCCAAGTGTCCCAAGAACGGACACAAGAGCGCCACGTGCGCGCGCTCGCCGGCAGATTGGTAGGAACCGATGGACACCTAAGTGGACACAGAGGAATCGCCTTCATCGGGTGGGTGTCGGGCGGGCGTGGGGAGGGGATGGGCGTGCACATCCATTAGGAATGGGGTGGGTGCGCACCAACCGGGGCATGGGCGCACTTGAAGCTCTGACCCGAGGGGGGAGGCGGGGACAGGGCGATGCAGCTGACCTTAACATTGGTACCCCCACCATACGCTGGGAGAAAATGAGAAATAAATGAATCAGAAAACGGGGGGGAGGGGGGCACGGGCAATACATGTCACCTCAATACGTGGACTCCCATGATCTGCTCGGAGAGAGAGAGAAAAGGAAATGTAATCATAGAGATAAGAGACACCTTTTCAGAAAATGAATCCGAAAAGAAAAGTAAAATGAGGCCTGTGGAGCAGGTCTGCGTGTGACTCCGGATCCCCCAACATCCAGTGCCACCACCAAAGATTCCTACGTGTAGCCCGTAGAACCCCAAAAGCAACGGGACGAGTTCTGGTCACATACTCGCTCAAAATGACGTCCTGGAATTCTCCTGGAACTCCCTCCCCTCTCAGCCTCTCAAGGTTTCCTCCAGCGTGTCGGTTCCCACAGACCAGACCTTTGGTCTGACACCTGACAGTCCAGATGCCACGCATGCTGCCGCGTGGCGGCGGTGTCACGGCTCGGGACAAGAGGAGGCCCCACGGTGCGGGCTGGGGCGCCAGGCACCGCGACGGGCGCTGAGGGTGGGGGTGATCCCCCGGACCGCCGCCGCGCTCCCAGAAAGGGGACAGAACAAGAGGCAAAAAACAAAAAAAACAAAAGCCTACGGCACCCGGTATTCCCGGGCGGTCTCCCATCCAAGTACTAACCAGGCCCGACCCTGCTTAGCTTCGGAGATCAGACGAGACCGGGCGCGTTCAGGCCGGCTTGGCCGGAGACGGTGGAGGGCGCCCCTGCCCCGCTCAAGAAGCCGAGCCTCTCTGCGCTTCCCCTCGCCGGCCGGGTCCGGCGGGCTCCGCGGGACTGGGGAGAGGGGCGGGGCGGCGTGGGGGGCTGTCCACACACACACACACACACACGCGTGCGCGCGCGCGCGAGATGGGCCTCCACGGGTGGACCCGCCAAGGTGGAGACCTTCCAGCCCCCCTCCTCTCCTCGCCTCGCCTCCTTCACCTACCCGCCCCCCACCCCCAGCGCGCCGCCGCTGCTGACTGCGCACGCGCGCGCGGGGCGCTCGACCTTTGCCCCCAGCCAGGGGCCGCCCTCCCCCACAAACCCTTTCAGCTGTGCCCCCCGCCCTGTGCGTGGGCTGCCGCCTATTCCCCAGGGCCAGGGCTGGGGCACAGCGCATGGGGGAGGGGAGCGAGTGTAGGGGCGTCTCTCGGGATGTGTCCCATGGGTGGGGTGGGGTGGGGTGGGGTGGGGTGGGGTGGGGTGGTTTGGGGGGCTCTGAAGAAATCAATCCCCTCTGTCTCCTCCCTCTGGAAAACCCCCAAGCCCTTGGAGAACTGCGGGCACCGCTACCGTGGGGGCCGGACCCTGCTCTGTGTCCTTCTCTGGCCCGGTCCAAGGGGCCTGGGCCTGGCCCGGGGTGGATTGGACCCCAACCACCCCGGGGTGTGGACTTGCTAAAAATCGGCGATTAGCTATTGGATTCGAGCTTCATCTGGGTCATTTCACTAATGAATGCACCGAAAAGAGTTTCCTAATACATCTGTGAGGGTGGCAACTGAAAGAGAAATTTAAAGCTGACAGAATAGGCGAGGAAAGGCACAGGAGATTTCCAAACCCAGTAAGGAAGCCTTTCCCGAAATGGAAGAAAGAAAGGAGCAAATGAAAACACCGGTAGCCCGCCGGGGTCAGAGTCTGCTCATTAGAGAAAGTACCCTGACCAGGTTCACCCGTGGGTGGGTGGCGAGCTAGCGGCATTCAGAAGAGCGAGGCCCACAGTCTGTGCAGAAGACACCTGCACTCGGGCGTGTGTGGCGGCTCGATTCACAAGCAGCTCAGATGTTAAACCAAGGAGAAGCCAGGGAGTTCCCAACGCCCCAGGTGTCCTCAGCCCACGACTGGCTGCTGTGAAAATGCGAAGCCCGGGTCCCGGTCTCAGAGCAGGACAACCAGGAGGTGTGATGTACACCCCGGGGTTCCCAGGAGGATCAGGCTGAAGCTTGGACTTGGCCTCAAAGTGTCCCCTCGCCTGGCCACCCCCTTCCCCTTCCTGCTCCTCTACTCCTGGTGCCCCTCCACCCAGGGGCCAGACCTTAAACAGTCACCCGCAAGAGAATCCTGGTCCCAAAGAAGCCTTCTGGGGGACCCGTGCTGAGAGAGGTTGTGGGCATGGCCCGCTGGGGCTCTGCCCGACCCAGGTCTGGGAGATGCAACCTCCCAGCTCTGGGTCCCTGCAGGAAGTGTCGGCAAGAACAGGGCCAGTCCTCCAAAGGCCCAGGTGCAGGGAGCCCAGGCCAAGCAGCCTGTGGAAGAAGCCACATGCCGTGCCACCCCGGGAACACGACTGTAGGTCACGGCCCCTGCCACCTCCTCCTCCTCCTCCTCCTCCTCCTGCTCCTCCTCCTCTCCCCGACATGGAGCAGGGCTCAGAGACACCTCAGACGCTGCTAGCAAAGTCCAAAGGGCATCGGTTGCTCCTCCAAAGCGCACCCCCGACCCCCAGCAGGCCGCGTTGTCCAGCCAGCCCCTGGGCCTCCCCGGGGTGCCCGGCACAAAAGTGCAGACACCCACCTGACTGGCAATATCAGCTTGAGGACGTTTCTGCCACTCTAAGGACCCGCAGGCCAGCTGGGCCTCCGGGCAGGCAGGACAGAGAGCCCCGGAATCCGACGCGGCGGAGAGCTGGGTGTACGTCCCCACCAGGAGGCGGTCCCCACCTCCACGGCTCTCCCCTCGCGGGGAGCGGCAGCCGCAGGGCCTCAGAGAAGACACCAGGCTGGGCCCCCGCGGCACAGTGGGGGCACGTGCCCCGCGCGAGACTGCTGCGGCCGCCCTGCTGCCGGGTTCCTGGAGGGCTTCCTGGAAGCAGCGTCCACACCAAGCCCTTGGAAGGCCCAGGCGACGGAGGAGCCCGAGGTGGGGAGGAGCGAGTCAGGCAGGGGCCAAGGTGATGGGCCGGGCGGGGAGGAGCGTGTCACGCAGGGGCAGAGGACGGTGACAGGCCGGGCGGGAAGGAGCCGGTCAGGCAGGGGACCAGGACAGTGACGGGCCTGGCGGGGGAGGAGCGCCTCAGGCTGGGGCAGAGGAGACTGGGCTGGGTAGGGGTCAGGGTTACAGTTAGGGCGCCATTCACAATCGCAAAGATGTGGAAGCGCCCCGAGTGCCCATCGATCCACGGGTGCATTAATGAAATGTGGCGCGTGGACACCACGGAGTGCCGTTCAGCTATGAGGAACAGCGGTGAGAGGGCACCTCTCGTGTTCTCCCGGCCAGAGCTGGAACCCGTTCCAGTAAGCCAAGTGTCCCAAGAACGGACACAAGAGCGCCACGTGCGCGCGCTCGCCGGCAGATTGGTAGGAACCGATGGACACCTAAGTGGACACAGAGGAATCGCCTTCATCGGGTGGGTGTCGGGCGGGCGTGGGGAGGGGATGGGCGTGCACATCCATTAGGAATGGGGTGGGTGCGCACCAACCGGGGCATGGGCGCACTTGAAGCTCTGACCCGAGGGGGGAGGCGGGGACAGGGCGATGCAGCTGACCTTAACATTGGTACCCCCACCATACGCTGGGAGAAAATGAGAAATAAATGAATCAGAAAACGGGGGGGAGGGGGGCACGGGCAATACATGTCACCTCAATACGTGGACTCCCATGATCTGCTCGGAGAGAGAGAGAAAAGGAAATGTAATCATAGAGATAAGAGACACCTTTTCAGAAAATGAATCCGAAAAGAAAAGTAAAATGAGGCCTGTGGAGCAGGTCTGCGTGTGACTCCGGATCCCCCAACATCCAGTGCCACCACCAAAGATTCCTACGTGTAGCCCGTAGAACCCCAAAAGCAACGGGACGAGTTCTGGTCACATACTCGCTCAAAATGACGTCCTGGAATTCTCCTGGAACTCCCTCCCCTCTCAGCCTCTCAAGGTTTCCTCCAGCGTGTCGGTTCCCACAGACCAGACCTTTGGTCTGACACCTGACAGTCCAGATGCCACGCATGCTGCCGCGTGGCGGCGGTGTCACGGCTCGGGACAAGAGGAGGCCCCACGGTGCGGGCTGGGGCGCCAGGCACCGCGACGGGCGCTGAGGGTGGGGGTGATCCCCCGGACCGCCGCCGCGCTCCCAGAAAGGGGACAGAACAAGAGGCAAAAAACAAAAAAAACAAAAGCCTACGGCACCCGGTATTCCCGGGCGGTCTCCCATCCAAGTACTAACCAGGCCCGACCCTGCTTAGCTTCGGAGATCAGACGAGACCGGGCGCGTTCAGGCCGGCTTGGCCGGAGACGGTGGAGGGCGCCCCTGCCCCGCTCAAGAAGCCGAGCCTCTCTGCGCTTCCCCTCGCCGGCCGGGTCCGGCGGGCTCCGCGGGACTGGGGAGAGGGGCGGGGCGGCGTGGGGGGCTGTCCACACACACACACACACACACGCGTGCGCGCGCGCGCGAGATGGGCCTCCACGGGTGGACCCGCCAAGGTGGAGACCTTCCAGCCCCCCTCCTCTCCTCGCCTCGCCTCCTTCACCTACCCGCCCCCCACCCCCAGCGCGCCGCCGCTGCTGACTGCGCACGCGCGCGCGGGGCGCTCGACCTTTGCCCCCAGCCAGGGGCCGCCCTCCCCCACAAACCCTTTCAGCTGTGCCCCCCGCCCTGTGCGTGGGCTGCCGCCTATTCCCCAGGGCCAGGGCTGGGGCACAGCGCATGGGGGAGGGGAGCGAGTGTAGGGGCGTCTCTCGGGATGTGTCCCATGGGTGGGGTGGGGTGGGGTGGGGTGGGGTGGGGTGGGGTGGTTTGGGGGGCTCTGAAGAAATCAATCCCCTCTGTCTCCTCCCTCTGGAAAACCCCCAAGCCCTTGGAGAACTGCGGGCACCGCTACCGTGGGGGCCGGACCCTGCTCTGTGTCCTTCTCTGGCCCGGTCCAAGGGGCCTGGGCCTGGCCCGGGGTGGATTGGACCCCAACCACCCCGGGGTGTGGACTTGCTAAAAATCGGCGATTAGCTATTGGATTCGAGCTTCATCTGGGTCATTTCACTAATGAATGCACCGAAAAGAGTTTCCTAATACATCTGTGAGGGTGGCAACTGAAAGAGAAATTTAAAGCTGACAGAATAGGCGAGGAAAGGCACAGGAGATTTCCAAACCCAGTAAGGAAGCCTTTCCCGAAATGGAAGAAAGAAAGGAGCAAATGAAAACACCGGTAGCCCGCCGGGGTCAGAGTCTGCTCATTAGAGAAAGTACCCTGACCAGGTTCACCCGTGGGTGGGTGGCGAGCTAGCGGCATTCAGAAGAGCGAGGCCCACAGTCTGTGCAGAAGACACCTGCACTCGGGCGTGTGTGGCGGCTCGATTCACAAGCAGCTCAGATGTTAAACCAAGGAGAAGCCAGGGAGTTCCCAACGCCCCAGGTGTCCTCAGCCCACGACTGGCTGCTGTGAAAATGCGAAGCCCGGGTCCCGGTCTCAGAGCAGGACAACCAGGAGGTGTGATGTACACCCCGGGGTTCCCAGGAGGATCAGGCTGAAGCTTGGACTTGGCCTCAAAGTGTCCCCTCGCCTGGCCACCCCCTTCCCCTTCCTGCTCCTCTACTCCTGGTGCCCCTCCACCCAGGGGCCAGACCTTAAACAGTCACCCGCAAGAGAATCCTGGTCCCAAAGAAGCCTTCTGGGGGACCCGTGCTGAGAGAGGTTGTGGGCATGGCCCGCTGGGGCTCTGCCCGACCCAGGTCTGGGAGATGCAACCTCCCAGCTCTGGGTCCCTGCAGGAAGTGTCGGCAAGAACAGGGCCAGTCCTCCAAAGGCCCAGGTGCAGGGAGCCCAGGCCAAGCAGCCTGTGGAAGAAGCCACATGCCGTGCCACCCCGGGAACACGACTGTAGGTCACGGCCCCTGCCACCTCCTCCTCCTCCTCCTCCTCCTCCTGCTCCTCCTCCTCTCCCCGACATGGAGCAGGGCTCAGAGACACCTCAGACGCTGCTAGCAAAGTCCAAAGGGCATCGGTTGCTCCTCCAAAGCGCACCCCCGACCCCCAGCAGGCCGCGTTGTCCAGCCAGCCCCTGGGCCTCCCCGGGGTGCCCGGCACAAAAGTGCAGACACCCACCTGACTGGCAATATCAGCTTGAGGACGTTTCTGCCACTCTAAGGACCCGCAGGCCAGCTGGGCCTCCGGGCAGGCAGGACAGAGAGCCCCGGAATCCGACGCGGCGGAGAGCTGGGTGTACGTCCCCACCAGGAGGCGGTCCCCACCTCCACGGCTCTCCCCTCGCGGGGAGCGGCAGCCGCAGGGCCTCAGAGAAGACACCAGGCTGGGCCCCCGCGGCACAGTGGGGGCACGTGCCCCGCGCGAGACTGCTGCGGCCGCCCTGCTGCCGGGTTCCTGGAGGGCTTCCTGGAAGCAGCGTCCACACCAAGCCCTTGGAAGGCCCAGGCGACGGAGGAGCCCGAGGTGGGGAGGAGCGAGTCAGGCAGGGGCCAAGGTGATGGGCCGGGCGGGGAGGAGCGTGTCACGCAGGGGCAGAGGACGGTGACAGGCCGGGCGGGAAGGAGCCGGTCAGGCAGGGGACCAGGACAGTGACGGGCCTGGCGGGGGAGGAGCGCCTCAGGCTGGGGCAGAGGAGACTGGGCTGGGTAGGGGTCAGGGTTACAGTTAGGGCGCCATTCACAATCGCAAAGATGTGGAAGCGCCCCGAGTGCCCATCGATCCACGGGTGCATTAATGAAATGTGGCGCGTGGACACCACGGAGTGCCGTTCAGCTATGAGGAACAGCGGTGAGAGGGCACCTCTCGTGTTCTCCCGGCCAGAGCTGGAACCCGTTCCAGTAAGCCAAGTGTCCCAAGAACGGACACAAGAGCGCCACGTGCGCGCGCTCGCCGGCAGATTGGTAGGAACCGATGGACACCTAAGTGGACACAGAGGAATCGCCTTCATCGGGTGGGTGTCGGGCGGGCGTGGGGAGGGGATGGGCGTGCACATCCATTAGGAATGGGGTGGGTGCGCACCAACCGGGGCATGGGCGCACTTGAAGCTCTGACCCGAGGGGGGAGGCGGGGACAGGGCGATGCAGCTGACCTTAACATTGGTACCCCCACCATACGCTGGGAGAAAATGAGAAATAAATGAATCAGAAAACGGGGGGGAGGGGGGCACGGGCAATACATGTCACCTCAATACGTGGACTCCCATGATCTGCTCGGAGAGAGAGAGAAAAGGAAATGTAATCATAGAGATAAGAGACACCTTTTCAGAAAATGAATCCGAAAAGAAAAGTAAAATGAGGCCTGTGGAGCAGGTCTGCGTGTGACTCCGGATCCCCCAACATCCAGTGCCACCACCAAAGATTCCTACGTGTAGCCCGTAGAACCCCAAAAGCAACGGGACGAGTTCTGGTCACATACTCGCTCAAAATGACGTCCTGGAATTCTCCTGGAACTCCCTCCCCTCTCAGCCTCTCAAGGTTTCCTCCAGCGTGTCGGTTCCCACAGACCAGACCTTTGGTCTGACACCTGACAGTCCAGATGCCACGCATGCTGCCGCGTGGCGGCGGTGTCACGGCTCGGGACAAGAGGAGGCCCCACGGTGCGGGCTGGGGCGCCAGGCACCGCGACGGGCGCTGAGGGTGGGGGTGATCCCCCGGACCGCCGCCGCGCTCCCAGAAAGGGGACAGAACAAGAGGCAAAAAACAAAAAAAACAAAAGCCTACGGCACCCGGTATTCCCGGGCGGTCTCCCATCCAAGTACTAACCAGGCCCGACCCTGCTTAGCTTCGGAGATCAGACGAGACCGGGCGCGTTCAGGCCGGCTTGGCCGGAGACGGTGGAGGGCGCCCCTGCCCCGCTCAAGAAGCCGAGCCTCTCTGCGCTTCCCCTCGCCGGCCGGGTCCGGCGGGCTCCGCGGGACTGGGGAGAGGGGCGGGGCGGCGTGGGGGGCTGTCCACACACACACACACACACACGCGTGCGCGCGCGCGCGAGATGGGCCTCCACGGGTGGACCCGCCAAGGTGGAGACCTTCCAGCCCCCCTCCTCTCCTCGCCTCGCCTCCTTCACCTACCCGCCCCCCACCCCCAGCGCGCCGCCGCTGCTGACTGCGCACGCGCGCGCGGGGCGCTCGACCTTTGCCCCCAGCCAGGGGCCGCCCTCCCCCACAAACCCTTTCAGCTGTGCCCCCCGCCCTGTGCGTGGGCTGCCGCCTATTCCCCAGGGCCAGGGCTGGGGCACAGCGCATGGGGGAGGGGAGCGAGTGTAGGGGCGTCTCTCGGGATGTGTCCCATGGGTGGGGTGGGGTGGGGTGGGGTGGGGTGGGGTGGGGTGGTTTGGGGGGCTCTGAAGAAATCAATCCCCTCTGTCTCCTCCCTCTGGAAAACCCCCAAGCCCTTGGAGAACTGCGGGCACCGCTACCGTGGGGGCCGGACCCTGCTCTGTGTCCTTCTCTGGCCCGGTCCAAGGGGCCTGGGCCTGGCCCGGGGTGGATTGGACCCCAACCACCCCGGGGTGTGGACTTGCTAAAAATCGGCGATGAGCTATTGGATTCGAGCTTCATCTGGGTCATTTCACTAATGAATGCACCGAAAAGAGTTTCCTAATACATCTGTGAGGGTGGCAACTGAAAGAGAAATTTAAAGCTGACAGAATAGGCGAGGAAAGGCACAGGAGATTTCCAAACCCAGTAAGGAAGCCTTTCCCGAAATGGAAGAAAGAAAGGAGCAAATGAAAACACCGGTAGCCCGCCGGGGTCAGAGTCTGCTCATTAGAGAAAGTACCCTGACCAGGTTCACCCGTGGGTGGGTGGCGAGCTAGCGGCATTCAGAAGAGCGAGGCCCACAGTCTGTGCAGAAGACACCTGCACTCGGGCGTGTGTGGCGGCTCGATTCACAAGCAGCTCAGATGTTAAACCAAGGAGAAGCCAGGGAGTTCCCAACGCCCCAGGTGTCCTCAGCCCACGACTGGCTGCTGTGAAAATGCGAAGCCCGGGTCCCGGTCTCAGAGCAGGACAACCAGGAGGTGTGATGTACACCCCGGGGTTCCCAGGAGGATCAGGCTGAAGCTTGGACTTGGCCTCAAAGTGTCCCCTCGCCTGGCCACCCCCTTCCCCTTCCTGCTCCTCTACTCCTGGTGCCCCTCCACCCAGGGGCCAGACCTTAAACAGTCACCCGCAAGAGAATCCTGGTCCCAAAGAAGCCTTCTGGGGGACCCGTGCTGAGAGAGGTTGTGGGCATGGCCCGCTGGGGCTCTGCCCGACCCAGGTCTGGGAGATGCAACCTCCCAGCTCTGGGTCCCTGCAGGAAGTGTCGGCAAGAACAGGGCCAGTCCTCCAAAGGCCCAGGTGCAGGGAGCCCAGGCCAAGCAGCCTGTGGAAGAAGCCACATGCCGTGCCACCCCGGGAACACGACTGTAGGTCACGGCCCCTGCCACCTCCTCCTCCTCCTCCTCCTCCTCCTGCTCCTCCTCCTCTCCCCGACATGGAGCAGGGCTCAGAGACACCTCAGACGCTGCTAGCAAAGTCCAAAGGGCATCGGTTGCTCCTCCAAAGCGCACCCCCGACCCCCAGCAGGCCGCGTTGTCCAGCCAGCCCCTGGGCCTCCCCGGGGTGCCCGGCACAAAAGTGCAGACACCCACCTGACTGGCAATATCAGCTTGAGGACGTTTCTGCCACTCTAAGGACCCGCAGGCCAGCTGGGCCTCCGGGCAGGCAGGACAGAGAGCCCCGGAATCCGACGCGGCGGAGAGCTGGGTGTACGTCCCCACCAGGAGGCGGTCCCCACCTCCACGGCTCTCCCCTCGCGGGGAGCGGCAGCCGCAGGGCCTCAGAGAAGACACCAGGCTGGGCCCCCGCGGCACAGTGGGGGCACGTGCCCCGCGCGAGACTGCTGCGGCCGCCCTGCTGCCGGGTTCCTGGAGGGCTTCCTGGAAGCAGCGTCCACACCAAGCCCTTGGAAGGCCCAGGCGACGGAGGAGCCCGAGGTGGGGAGGAGCGAGTCAGGCAGGGGCCAAGGTGATGGGCCGGGCGGGGAGGAGCGTGTCACGCAGGGGCAGAGGACGGTGACAGGCCGGGCGGGAAGGAGCCGGTCAGGCAGGGGACCAGGACAGTGACGGGCCTGGCGGGGGAGGAGCGCCTCAGGCTGGGGCAGAGGAGACTGGGCTGGGTAGGGGTCAGGGTTACAGTTAGGGCGCCATTCACAATCGCAAAGATGTGGAAGCGCCCCGAGTGCCCATCGATCCACGGGTGCATTAATGAAATGTGGCGCGTGGACACCACGGAGTGCCGTTCAGCTATGAGGAACAGCGGTGAGAGGGCACCTCTCGTGTTCTCCCGGCCAGAGCTGGAACCCGTTCCAGTAAGCCAAGTGTCCCAAGAACGGACACAAGAGCGCCACGTGCGCGCGCTCGCCGGCAGATTGGTAGGAACCGATGGACACCTAAGTGGACACAGAGGAATCGCCTTCATCGGGTGGGTGTCGGGCGGGCGTGGGGAGGGGATGGGCGTGCACATCCATTAGGAATGGGGTGGGTGCGCACCAACCGGGGCATGGGCGCACTTGAAGCTCTGACCCGAGGGGGGAGGCGGGGACAGGGCGATGCAGCTGACCTTAACATTGGTACCCCCACCATACGCTGGGAGAAAATGAGAAATAAATGAATCAGAAAACGGGGGGGAGGGGGGCACGGGCAATACATGTCACCTCAATACGTGGACTCCCATGATCTGCTCGGAGAGAGAGAGAAAAGGAAATGTAATCATAGAGATAAGAGACACCTTTTCAGAAAATGAATCCGAAAAGAAAAGTAAAATGAGGCCTGTGGAGCAGGTCTGCGTGTGACTCCGGATCCCCCAACATCCAGTGCCACCACCAAAGATTCCTACGTGTAGCCCGTAGAACCCCAAAAGCAACGGGACGAGTTCTGGTCACATACTCGCTCAAAATGACGTCCTGGAATTCTCCTGGAACTCCCTCCCCTCTCAGCCTCTCAAGGTTTCCTCCAGCGTGTCGGTTCCCACAGACCAGACCTTTGGTCTGACACCTGACAGTCCAGATGCCACGCATGCTGCCGCGTGGCGGCGGTGTCACGGCTCGGGACAAGAGGAGGCCCCACGGTGCGGGCTGGGGCGCCAGGCACCGCGACGGGCGCTGAGGGTGGGGGTGATCCCCCGGACCGCCGCCGCGCTCCCAGAAAGGGGACAGAACAAGAGGCAAAAAACAAAAAAAACAAAAGCCTACGGCACCCGGTATTCCCGGGCGGTCTCCCATCCAAGTACTAACCAGGCCCGACCCTGCTTAGCTTCGGAGATCAGACGAGACCGGGCGCGTTCAGGCCGGCTTGGCCGGAGACGGTGGAGGGCGCCCCTGCCCCGCTCAAGAAGCCGAGCCTCTCTGCGCTTCCCCTCGCCGGCCGGGTCCGGCGGGCTCCGCGGGACTGGGGAGAGGGGCGGGGCGGCGTGGGGGGCTGTCCACACACACACACACACACACGCGTGCGCGCGCGCGCGAGATGGGCCTCCACGGGTGGACCCGCCAAGGTGGAGACCTTCCAGCCCCCCTCCTCTCCTCGCCTCGCCTCCTTCACCTACCCGCCCCCCACCCCCAGCGCGCCGCCGCTGCTGACTGCGCACGCGCGCGCGGGGCGCTCGACCTTTGCCCCCAGCCAGGGGCCGCCCTCCCCCACAAACCCTTTCAGCTGTGCCCCCCGCCCTGTGCGTGGGCTGCCGCCTATTCCCCAGGGCCAGGGCTGGGGCACAGCGCATGGGGGAGGGGAGCGAGTGTAGGGGCGTCTCTCGGGATGTGTCCCATGGGTGGGGTGGGGTGGGGTGGGGTGGGGTGGGGTGGGGTGGTTTGGGGGGCTCTGAAGAAATCAATCCCCTCTGTCTCCTCCCTCTGGAAAACCCCCAAGCCCTTGGAGAACTGCGGGCACCGCTACCGTGGGGGCCGGACCCTGCTCTGTGTCCTTCTCTGGCCCGGTCCAAGGGGCCTGGGCCTGGCCCGGGGTGGATTGGACCCCAACCACCCCGGGGTGTGGACTTGCTAAAAATCGGCGATGAGCTATTGGATTCGAGCTTCATCTGGGTCATTTCACTAATGAATGCACCGAAAAGAGTTTCCTAATACATCTGTGAGGGTGGCAACTGAAAGAGAAATTTAAAGCTGACAGAATAGGCGAGGAAAGGCACAGGAGATTTCCAAACCCAGTAAGGAAGCCTTTCCCGAAATGGAAGAAAGAAAGGAGCAAATGAAAACACCGGTAGCCCGCCGGGGTCAGAGTCTGCTCATTAGAGAAAGTACCCTGACCAGGTTCACCCGTGGGTGGGTGGCGAGCTAGCGGCATTCAGAAGAGCGAGGCCCACAGTCTGTGCAGAAGACACCTGCACTCGGGCGTGTGTGGCGGCTCGATTCACAAGCAGCTCAGATGTTAAACCAAGGAGAAGCCAGGGAGTTCCCAACGCCCCAGGTGTCCTCAGCCCACGACTGGCTGCTGTGAAAATGCGAAGCCCGGGTCCCGGTCTCAGAGCAGGACAACCAGGAGGTGTGATGTACACCCCGGGGTTCCCAGGAGGATCAGGCTGAAGCTTGGACTTGGCCTCAAAGTGTCCCCTCGCCTGGCCACCCCCTTCCCCTTCCTGCTCCTCTACTCCTGGTGCCCCTCCACCCAGGGGCCAGACCTTAAACAGTCACCCGCAAGAGAATCCTGGTCCCAAAGAAGCCTTCTGGGGGACCCGTGCTGAGAGAGGTTGTGGGCATGGCCCGCTGGGGCTCTGCCCGACCCAGGTCTGGGAGATGCAACCTCCCAGCTCTGGGTCCCTGCAGGAAGTGTCGGCAAGAACAGGGCCAGTCCTCCAAAGGCCCAGGTGCAGGGAGCCCAGGCCAAGCAGCCTGTGGAAGAAGCCACATGCCGTGCCACCCCGGGAACACGACTGTAGGTCACGGCCCCTGCCACCTCCTCCTCCTCCTCCTCCTCCTCCTGCTCCTCCTCCTCTCCCCGACATGGAGCAGGGCTCAGAGACACCTCAGACGCTGCTAGCAAAGTCCAAAGGGCATCGGTTGCTCCTCCAAAGCGCACCCCCGACCCCCAGCAGGCCGCGTTGTCCAGCCAGCCCCTGGGCCTCCCCGGGGTGCCCGGCACAAAAGTGCAGACACCCACCTGACTGGCAATATCAGCTTGAGGACGTTTCTGCCACTCTAAGGACCCGCAGGCCAGCTGGGCCTCCGGGCAGGCAGGACAGAGAGCCCCGGAATCCGACGCGGCGGAGAGCTGGGTGTACGTCCCCACCAGGAGGCGGTCCCCACCTCCACGGCTCTCCCCTCGCGGGGAGCGGCAGCCGCAGGGCCTCAGAGAAGACACCAGGCTGGGCCCCCGCGGCACAGTGGGGGCACGTGCCCCGCGCGAGACTGCTGCGGCCGCCCTGCTGCCGGGTTCCTGGAGGGCTTCCTGGAAGCAGCGTCCACACCAAGCCCTTGGAAGGCCCAGGCGACGGAGGAGCCCGAGGTGGGGAGGAGCGAGTCAGGCAGGGGCCAAGGTGATGGGCCGGGCGGGGAGGAGCGTGTCACGCAGGGGCAGAGGACGGTGACAGGCCGGGCGGGAAGGAGCCGGTCAGGCAGGGGACCAGGACAGTGACGGGCCTGGCGGGGGAGGAGCGCCTCAGGCTGGGGCAGAGGAGACTGGGCTGGGTAGGGGTCAGGGTTACAGTTAGGGCGCCATTCACAATCGCAAAGATGTGGAAGCGCCCCGAGTGCCCATCGATCCACGGGTGCATTAATGAAATGTGGCGCGTGGACACCACGGAGTGCCGTTCAGCTATGAGGAACAGCGGTGAGAGGGCACCTCTCGTGTTCTCCCGGCCAGAGCTGGAACCCGTTCCAGTAAGCCAAGTGTCCCAAGAACGGACACAAGAGCGCCACGTGCGCGCGCTCGCCGGCAGATTGGTAGGAACCGATGGACACCTAAGTGGACACAGAGGAATCGCCTTCATCGGGTGGGTGTCGGGCGGGCGTGGGGAGGGGATGGGCGTGCACATCCATTAGGAATGGGGTGGGTGCGCACCAACCGGGGCATGGGCGCACTTGAAGCTCTGACCCGAGGGGGGAGGCGGGGACAGGGCGATGCAGCTGACCTTAACATTGGTACCCCCACCATACGCTGGGAGAAAATGAGAAATAAATGAATCAGAAAACGGGGGGGAGGGGGGCACGGGCAATACATGTCACCTCAATACGTGGACTCCCATGATCTGCTCGGAGAGAGAGAGAAAAGGAAATGTAATCATAGAGATAAGAGACACCTTTTCAGAAAATGAATCCGAAAAGAAAAGTAAAATGAGGCCTGTGGAGCAGGTCTGCGTGTGACTCCGGATCCCCCAACATCCAGTGCCACCACCAAAGATTCCTACGTGTAGCCCGTAGAACCCCAAAAGCAACGGGACGAGTTCTGGTCACATACTCGCTCAAAATGACGTCCTGGAATTCTCCTGGAACTCCCTCCCCTCTCAGCCTCTCAAGGTTTCCTCCAGCGTGTCGGTTCCCACAGACCAGACCTTTGGTCTGACACCTGACAGTCCAGATGCCACGCATGCTGCCGCGTGGCGGCGGTGTCACGGCTCGGGACAAGAGGAGGCCCCACGGTGCGGGCTGGGGCGCCAGGCACCGCGACGGGCGCTGAGGGTGGGGGTGATCCCCCGGACCGCCGCCGCGCTCCCAGAAAGGGGACAGAACAAGAGGCAAAAAACAAAAAAAACAAAAGCCTACGGCACCCGGTATTCCCGGGCGGTCTCCCATCCAAGTACTAACCAGGCCCGACCCTGCTTAGCTTCGGAGATCAGACGAGACCGGGCGCGTTCAGGCCGGCTTGGCCGGAGACGGTGGAGGGCGCCCCTGCCCCGCTCAAGAAGCCGAGCCTCTCTGCGCTTCCCCTCGCCGGCCGGGTCCGGCGGGCTCCGCGGGACTGGGGAGAGGGGCGGGGCGGCGTGGGGGGCTGTCCACACACACACACACACACACGCGTGCGCGCGCGCGCGCGAGATGGGCCTCCACGGGTGGACCCGCCAAGGTGGAGACCTTCCAGCCCCCCTCCTCTCCTCGCCTCGCCTCCTTCACCTACCCGCCCCCCACCCCCAGCGCGCCGCCGCTGCTGACTGCGCACGCGCGCGCGGGGCGCTCGACCTTTGCCCCCAGCCAGGGGCCGCCCTCCCCCACAAACCCTTTCAGCTGTGCCCCCCGCCCTGTGCGTGGGCTGCCGCCTATTCCCCAGGGCCAGGGCTGGGGCACAGCGCATGGGGGAGGGGAGCGAGTGTAGGGGCGTCTCTCGGGATGTGTCCCATGGGTGGGGTGGGGTGGGGTGGGGTGGGGTGGGGTGGGGTGGTTTGGGGGGCTCTGAAGAAATCAATCCCCTCTGTCTCCTCCCTCTGGAAAACCCCCAAGCCCTTGGAGAACTGCGGGCACCGCTACCGTGGGGGCCGGACCCTGCTCTGTGTCCTTCTCTGGCCCGGTCCAAGGGGCCTGGGCCTGGCCCGGGGTGGATTGGACCCCAACCACCCCGGGGTGTGGACTTGCTAAAAATCGGCGATTAGCTATTGGATTCGAGCTTCATCTGGGTCATTTCACTAATGAATGCACCGAAAAGAGTTTCCTAATACATCTGTGAGGGTGGCAACTGAAAGAGAAATTTAAAGCTGACAGAATAGGCGAGGAAAGGCACAGGAGATTTCCAAACCCAGTAAGGAAGCCTTTCCCGAAATGGAAGAAAGAAAGGAGCAAATGAAAACACCGGTAGCCCGCCGGGGTCAGAGTCTGCTCATTAGAGAAAGTACCCTGACCAGGTTCACCCGTGGGTGGGTGGCGAGCTAGCGGCATTCAGAAGAGCGAGGCCCACAGTCTGTGCAGAAGACACCTGCACTCGGGCGTGTGTGGCGGCTCGATTCACAAGCAGCTCAGATGTTAAACCAAGGAGAAGCCAGGGAGTTCCCAACGCCCCAGGTGTCCTCAGCCCACGACTGGCTGCTGTGAAAATGCGAAGCCCGGGTCCCGGTCTCAGAGCAGGACAACCAGGAGGTGTGATGTACACCCCGGGGTTCCCAGGAGGATCAGGCTGAAGCTTGGACTTGGCCTCAAAGTGTCCCCTCGCCTGGCCACCCCCTTCCCCTTCCTGCTCCTCTACTCCTGGTGCCCCTCCACCCAGGGGCCAGACCTTAAACAGTCACCCGCAAGAGAATCCTGGTCCCAAAGAAGCCTTCTGGGGGACCCGTGCTGAGAGAGGTTGTGGGCATGGCCCGCTGGGGCTCTGCCCGACCCAGGTCTGGGAGATGCAACCTCCCAGCTCTGGGTCCCTGCAGGAAGTGTCGGCAAGAACAGGGCCAGTCCTCCAAAGGCCCAGGTGCAGGGAGCCCAGGCCAAGCAGCCTGTGGAAGAAGCCACATGCCGTGCCACCCCGGGAACACGACTGTAGGTCACGGCCCCTGCCACCTCCTCCTCCTCCTCCTCCTCCTCCTGCTCCTCCTCCTCTCCCCGACATGGAGCAGGGCTCAGAGACACCTCAGACGCTGCTAGCAAAGTCCAAAGGGCATCGGTTGCTCCTCCAAAGCGCACCCCCGACCCCCAGCAGGCCGCGTTGTCCAGCCAGCCCCTGGGCCTCCCCGGGGTGCCCGGCACAAAAGTGCAGACACCCACCTGACTGGCAATATCAGCTTGAGGACGTTTCTGCCACTCTAAGGACCCGCAGGCCAGCTGGGCCTCCGGGCAGGCAGGACAGAGAGCCCCGGAATCCGACGCGGCGGAGAGCTGGGTGTACGTCCCCACCAGGAGGCGGTCCCCACCTCCACGGCTCTCCCCTCGCGGGGAGCGGCAGCCGCAGGGCCTCAGAGAAGACACCAGGCTGGGCCCCCGCGGCACAGTGGGGGCACGTGCCCCGCGCGAGACTGCTGCGGCCGCCCTGCTGCCGGGTTCCTGGAGGGCTTCCTGGAAGCAGCGTCCACACCAAGCCCTTGGAAGGCCCAGGCGACGGAGGAGCCCGAGGTGGGGAGGAGCGAGTCAGGCAGGGGCCAAGGTGATGGGCCGGGCGGGGAGGAGCGTGTCACGCAGGGGCAGAGGACGGTGACAGGCCGGGCGGGAAGGAGCCGGTCAGGCAGGGGACCAGGACAGTGACGGGCCTGGCGGGGGAGGAGCGCCTCAGGCTGGGGCAGAGGAGACTGGGCTGGGTAGGGGTCAGGGTTACAGTTAGGGCGCCATTCACAATCGCAAAGATGTGGAAGCGCCCCGAGTGCCCATCGATCCACGGGTGCATTAATGAAATGTGGCGCGTGGACACCACGGAGTGCCGTTCAGCTATGAGGAACAGCGGTGAGAGGGCACCTCTCGTGTTCTCCCGGCCAGAGCTGGAACCCGTTCCAGTAAGCCAAGTGTCCCAAGAACGGACACAAGAGCGCCACGTGCGCGCGCTCGCCGGCAGATTGGTAGGAACCGATGGACACCTAAGTGGACACAGAGGAATCGCCTTCATCGGGTGGGTGTCGGGCGGGCGTGGGGAGGGGATGGGCGTGCACATCCATTAGGAATGGGGTGGGTGCGCACCAACCGGGGCATGGGCGCACTTGAAGCTCTGACCCGAGGGGGGAGGCGGGGACAGGGCGATGCAGCTGACCTTAACATTGGTACCCCCACCATACGCTGGGAGAAAATGAGAAATAAATGAATCAGAAAACGGGGGGGAGGGGGGCACGGGCAATACATGTCACCTCAATACGTGGACTCCCATGATCTGCTCGGAGAGAGAGAGAAAAGGAAATGTAATCATAGAGATAAGAGACACCTTTTCAGAAAATGAATCCGAAAAGAAAAGTAAAATGAGGCCTGTGGAGCAGGTCTGCGTGTGACTCCGGATCCCCCAACATCCAGTGCCACCACCAAAGATTCCTACGTGTAGCCCGTAGAACCCCAAAAGCAACGGGACGAGTTCTGGTCACATACTCGCTCAAAATGACGTCCTGGAATTCTCCTGGAACTCCCTCCCCTCTCAGCCTCTCAAGGTTTCCTCCAGCGTGTCGGTTCCCACAGACCAGACCTTTGGTCTGACACCTGACAGTCCAGATGCCACGCATGCTGCCGCGTGGCGGCGGTGTCACGGCTCGGGACAAGAGGAGGCCCCACGGTGCGGGCTGGGGCGCCAGGCACCGCGACGGGCGCTGAGGGTGGGGGTGATCCCCCGGACCGCCGCCGCGCTCCCAGAAAGGGGACAGAACAAGAGGCAAAAAACAAAAAAAACAAAAGCCTACGGCACCCGGTATTCCCGGGCGGTCTCCCATCCAAGTACTAACCAGGCCCGACCCTGCTTAGCTTCGGAGATCAGACGAGACCGGGCGCGTTCAGGCCGGCTTGGCCGGAGACGGTGGAGGGCGCCCCTGCCCCGCTCAAGAAGCCGAGCCTCTCTGCGCTTCCCCTCGCCGGCCGGGTCCGGCGGGCTCCGCGGGACTGGGGAGAGGGGCGGGGCGGCGTGGGGGGCTGTCCACACACACACACACACACACGCGTGCGCGCGCGCGCGAGATGGGCCTCCACGGGTGGACCCGCCAAGGTGGAGACCTTCCAGCCCCCCTCCTCTCCTCGCCTCGCCTCCTTCACCTACCCGCCCCCCACCCCCAGCGCGCCGCCGCTGCTGACTGCGCACGCGCGCGCGGGGCGCTCGACCTTTGCCCCCAGCCAGGGGCCGCCCTCCCCCACAAACCCTTTCAGCTGTGCCCCCCGCCCTGTGCGTGGGCTGCCGCCTATTCCCCAGGGCCAGGGCTGGGGCACAGCGCATGGGGGAGGGGAGCGAGTGTAGGGGCGTCTCTCGGGATGTGTCCCATGGGTGGGGTGGGGTGGGGTGGGGTGGGGTGGGGTGGGGTGGTTTGGGGGGCTCTGAAGAAATCAATCCCCTCTGTCTCCTCCCTCTGGAAAACCCCCAAGCCCTTGGAGAACTGCGGGCACCGCTACCGTGGGGGCCGGACCCTGCTCTGTGTCCTTCTCTGGCCCGGTCCAAGGGGCCTGGGCCTGGCCCGGGGTGGATTGGACCCCAACCACCCCGGGGTGTGGACTTGCTAAAAATCGGCGATGAGCTATTGGATTCGAGCTTCATCTGGGTCATTTCACTAATGAATGCACCGAAAAGAGTTTCCTAATACATCTGTGAGGGTGGCAACTGAAAGAGAAATTTAAAGCTGACAGAATAGGCGAGGAAAGGCACAGGAGATTTCCAAACCCAGTAAGGAAGCCTTTCCCGAAATGGAAGAAAGAAAGGAGCAAATGAAAACACCGGTAGCCCGCCGGGGTCAGAGTCTGCTCATTAGAGAAAGTACCCTGACCAGGTTCACCCGTGGGTGGGTGGCGAGCTAGCGGCATTCAGAAGAGCGAGGCCCACAGTCTGTGCAGAAGACACCTGCACTCGGGCGTGTGTGGCGGCTCGATTCACAAGCAGCTCAGATGTTAAACCAAGGAGAAGCCAGGGAGTTCCCAACGCCCCAGGTGTCCTCAGCCCACGACTGGCTGCTGTGAAAATGCGAAGCCCGGGTCCCGGTCTCAGAGCAGGACAACCAGGAGGTGTGATGTACACCCCGGGGTTCCCAGGAGGATCAGGCTGAAGCTTGGACTTGGCCTCAAAGTGTCCCCTCGCCTGGCCACCCCCTTCCCCTTCCTGCTCCTCTACTCCTGGTGCCCCTCCACCCAGGGGCCAGACCTTAAACAGTCACCCGCAAGAGAATCCTGGTCCCAAAGAAGCCTTCTGGGGGACCCGTGCTGAGAGAGGTTGTGGGCATGGCCCGCTGGGGCTCTGCCCGACCCAGGTCTGGGAGATGCAACCTCCCAGCTCTGGGTCCCTGCAGGAAGTGTCGGCAAGAACAGGGCCAGTCCTCCAAAGGCCCAGGTGCAGGGAGCCCAGGCCAAGCAGCCTGTGGAAGAAGCCACATGCCGTGCCACCCCGGGAACACGACTGTAGGTCACGGCCCCTGCCACCTCCTCCTCCTCCTCCTCCTCCTCCTGCTCCTCCTCCTCTCCCCGACATGGAGCAGGGCTCAGAGACACCTCAGACGCTGCTAGCAAAGTCCAAAGGGCATCGGTTGCTCCTCCAAAGCGCACCCCCGACCCCCAGCAGGCCGCGTTGTCCAGCCAGCCCCTGGGCCTCCCCGGGGTGCCCGGCACAAAAGTGCAGACACCCACCTGACTGGCAATATCAGCTTGAGGACGTTTCTGCCACTCTAAGGACCCGCAGGCCAGCTGGGCCTCCGGGCAGGCAGGACAGAGAGCCCCGGAATCCGACGCGGCGGAGAGCTGGGTGTACGTCCCCACCAGGAGGCGGTCCCCACCTCCACGGCTCTCCCCTCGCGGGGAGCGGCAGCCGCAGGGCCTCAGAGAAGACACCAGGCTGGGCCCCCGCGGCACAGTGGGGGCACGTGCCCCGCGCGAGACTGCTGCGGCCGCCCTGCTGCCGGGTTCCTGGAGGGCTTCCTGGAAGCAGCGTCCACACCAAGCCCTTGGAAGGCCCAGGCGACGGAGGAGCCCGAGGTGGGGAGGAGCGAGTCAGGCAGGGGCCAAGGTGATGGGCCGGGCGGGGAGGAGCGTGTCACGCAGGGGCAGAGGACGGTGACAGGCCGGGCGGGAAGGAGCCGGTCAGGCAGGGGACCAGGACAGTGACGGGCCTGGCGGGGGAGGAGCGCCTCAGGCTGGGGCAGAGGAGACTGGGCTGGGTAGGGGTCAGGGTTACAGTTAGGGCGCCATTCACAATCGCAAAGATGTGGAAGCGCCCCGAGTGCCCATCGATCCACGGGTGCATTAATGAAATGTGGCGCGTGGACACCACGGAGTGCCGTTCAGCTATGAGGAACAGCGGTGAGAGGGCACCTCTCGTGTTCTCCCGGCCAGAGCTGGAACCCGTTCCAGTAAGCCAAGTGTCCCAAGAACGGACACAAGAGCGCCACGTGCGCGCGCTCGCCGGCAGATTGGTAGGAACCGATGGACACCTAAGTGGACACAGAGGAATCGCCTTCATCGGGTGGGTGTCGGGCGGGCGTGGGGAGGGGATGGGCGTGCACATCCATTAGGAATGGGGTGGGTGCGCACCAACCGGGGCATGGGCGCACTTGAAGCTCTGACCCGAGGGGGGAGGCGGGGACAGGGCGATGCAGCTGACCTTAACATTGGTACCCCCACCATACGCTGGGAGAAAATGAGAAATAAATGAATCAGAAAACGGGGGGGAGGGGGGCACGGGCAATACATGTCACCTCAATACGTGGACTCCCATGATCTGCTCGGAGAGAGAGAGAAAAGGAAATGTAATCATAGAGATAAGAGACACCTTTTCAGAAAATGAATCCGAAAAGAAAAGTAAAATGAGGCCTGTGGAGCAGGTCTGCGTGTGACTCCGGATCCCCCAACATCCAGTGCCACCACCAAAGATTCCTACGTGTAGCCCGTAGAACCCCAAAAGCAACGGGACGAGTTCTGGTCACATACTCGCTCAAAATGACGTCCTGGAATTCTCCTGGAACTCCCTCCCCTCTCAGCCTCTCAAGGTTTCCTCCAGCGTGTCGGTTCCCACAGACCAGACCTTTGGTCTGACACCTGACAGTCCAGATGCCACGCATGCTGCCGCGTGGCGGCGGTGTCACGGCTCGGGACAAGAGGAGGCCCCACGGTGCGGGCTGGGGCGCCAGGCACCGCGACGGGCGCTGAGGGTGGGGGTGATCCCCCGGACCGCCGCCGCGCTCCCAGAAAGGGGACAGAACAAGAGGCAAAAAACAAAAAAAACAAAAGCCTACGGCACCCGGTATTCCCGGGCGGTCTCCCATCCAAGTACTAACCAGGCCCGACCCTGCTTAGCTTCGGAGATCAGACGAGACCGGGCGCGTTCAGGCCGGCTTGGCCGGAGACGGTGGAGGGCGCCCCTGCCCCGCTCAAGAAGCCGAGCCTCTCTGCGCTTCCCCTCGCCGGCCGGGTCCGGCGGGCTCCGCGGGACTGGGGAGAGGGGCGGGGCGGCGTGGGGGGCTGTCCACACACACACACACACACACGCGTGCGCGCGCGCGCGAGATGGGCCTCCACGGGTGGACCCGCCAAGGTGGAGACCTTCCAGCCCCCCTCCTCTCCTCGCCTCGCCTCCTTCACCTACCCGCCCCCCACCCCCAGCGCGCCGCCGCTGCTGACTGCGCACGCGCGCGCGGGGCGCTCGACCTTTGCCCCCAGCCAGGGGCCGCCCTCCCCCACAAACCCTTTCAGCTGTGCCCCCCGCCCTGTGCGTGGGCTGCCGCCTATTCCCCAGGGCCAGGGCTGGGGCACAGCGCATGGGGGAGGGGAGCGAGTGTAGGGGCGTCTCTCGGGATGTGTCCCATGGGTGGGGTGGGGTGGGGTGGGGTGGGGTGGGGTGGGGTGGTTTGGGGGGCTCTGAAGAAATCAATCCCCTCTGTCTCCTCCCTCTGGAAAACCCCCAAGCCCTTGGAGAACTGCGGGCACCGCTACCGTGGGGGCCGGACCCTGCTCTGTGTCCTTCTCTGGCCCGGTCCAAGGGGCCTGGGCCTGGCCCGGGGTGGATTGGACCCCAACCACCCCGGGGTGTGGACTTGCTAAAAATCGGCGATTAGCTATTGGATTCGAGCTTCATCTGGGTCATTTCACTAATGAATGCACCGAAAAGAGTTTCCTAATACATCTGTGAGGGTGGCAACTGAAAGAGAAATTTAAAGCTGACAGAATAGGCGAGGAAAGGCACAGGAGATTTCCAAACCCAGTAAGGAAGCCTTTCCCGAAATGGAAGAAAGAAAGGAGCAAATGAAAACACCGGTAGCCCGCCGGGGTCAGAGTCTGCTCATTAGAGAAAGTACCCTGACCAGGTTCACCCGTGGGTGGGTGGCGAGCTAGCGGCATTCAGAAGAGCGAGGCCCACAGTCTGTGCAGAAGACACCTGCACTCGGGCGTGTGTGGCGGCTCGATTCACAAGCAGCTCAGATGTTAAACCAAGGAGAAGCCAGGGAGTTCCCAACGCCCCAGGTGTCCTCAGCCCACGACTGGCTGCTGTGAAAATGCGAAGCCCGGGTCCCGGTCTCAGAGCAGGACAACCAGGAGGTGTGATGTACACCCCGGGGTTCCCAGGAGGATCAGGCTGAAGCTTGGACTTGGCCTCAAAGTGTCCCCTCGCCTGGCCACCCCCTTCCCCTTCCTGCTCCTCTACTCCTGGTGCCCCTCCACCCAGGGGCCAGACCTTAAACAGTCACCCGCAAGAGAATCCTGGTCCCAAAGAAGCCTTCTGGGGGACCCGTGCTGAGAGAGGTTGTGGGCATGGCCCGCTGGGGCTCTGCCCGACCCAGGTCTGGGAGATGCAACCTCCCAGCTCTGGGTCCCTGCAGGAAGTGTCGGCAAGAACAGGGCCAGTCCTCCAAAGGCCCAGGTGCAGGGAGCCCAGGCCAAGCAGCCTGTGGAAGAAGCCACATGCCGTGCCACCCCGGGAACACGACTGTAGGTCACGGCCCCTGCCACCTCCTCCTCCTCCTCCTCCTCCTCCTGCTCCTCCTCCTCTCCCCGACATGGAGCAGGGCTCAGAGACACCTCAGACGCTGCTAGCAAAGTCCAAAGGGCATCGGTTGCTCCTCCAAAGCGCACCCCCGACCCCCAGCAGGCCGCGTTGTCCAGCCAGCCCCTGGGCCTCCCCGGGGTGCCCGGCACAAAAGTGCAGACACCCACCTGACTGGCAATATCAGCTTGAGGACGTTTCTGCCACTCTAAGGACCCGCAGGCCAGCTGGGCCTCCGGGCAGGCAGGACAGAGAGCCCCGGAATCCGACGCGGCGGAGAGCTGGGTGTACGTCCCCACCAGGAGGCGGTCCCCACCTCCACGGCTCTCCCCTCGCGGGGAGCGGCAGCCGCAGGGCCTCAGAGAAGACACCAGGCTGGGCCCCCGCGGCACAGTGGGGGCACGTGCCCCGCGCGAGACTGCTGCGGCCGCCCTGCTGCCGGGTTCCTGGAGGGCTTCCTGGAAGCAGCGTCCACACCAAGCCCTTGGAAGGCCCAGGCGACGGAGGAGCCCGAGGTGGGGAGGAGCGAGTCAGGCAGGGGCCAAGGTGATGGGCCGGGCGGGGAGGAGCGTGTCACGCAGGGGCAGAGGACGGTGACAGGCCGGGCGGGAAGGAGCCGGTCAGGCAGGGGACCAGGACAGTGACGGGCCTGGCGGGGGAGGAGCGCCTCAGGCTGGGGCAGAGGAGACTGGGCTGGGTAGGGGTCAGGGTTACAGTTAGGGCGCCATTCACAATCGCAAAGATGTGGAAGCGCCCCGAGTGCCCATCGATCCACGGGTGCATTAATGAAATGTGGCGCGTGGACACCACGGAGTGCCGTTCAGCTATGAGGAACAGCGGTGAGAGGGCACCTCTCGTGTTCTCCCGGCCAGAGCTGGAACCCGTTCCAGTAAGCCAAGTGTCCCAAGAACGGACACAAGAGCGCCACGTGCGCGCGCTCGCCGGCAGATTGGTAGGAACCGATGGACACCTAAGTGGACACAGAGGAATCGCCTTCATCGGGTGGGTGTCGGGCGGGCGTGGGGAGGGGATGGGCGTGCACATCCATTAGGAATGGGGTGGGTGCGCACCAACCGGGGCATGGGCGCACTTGAAGCTCTGACCCGAGGGGGGAGGCGGGGACAGGGCGATGCAGCTGACCTTAACATTGGTACCCCCACCATACGCTGGGAGAAAATGAGAAATAAATGAATCAGAAAACGGGGGGGAGGGGGGCACGGGCAATACATGTCACCTCAATACGTGGACTCCCATGATCTGCTCGGAGAGAGAGAGAAAAGGAAATGTAATCATAGAGATAAGAGACACCTTTTCAGAAAATGAATCCGAAAAGAAAAGTAAAATGAGGCCTGTGGAGCAGGTCTGCGTGTGACTCCGGATCCCCCAACATCCAGTGCCACCACCAAAGATTCCTACGTGTAGCCCGTAGAACCCCAAAAGCAACGGGACGAGTTCTGGTCACATACTCGCTCAAAATGACGTCCTGGAATTCTCCTGGAACTCCCTCCCCTCTCAGCCTCTCAAGGTTTCCTCCAGCGTGTCGGTTCCCACAGACCAGACCTTTGGTCTGACACCTGACAGTCCAGATGCCACGCATGCTGCCGCGTGGCGGCGGTGTCACGGCTCGGGACAAGAGGAGGCCCCACGGTGCGGGCTGGGGCGCCAGGCACCGCGACGGGCGCTGAGGGTGGGGGTGATCCCCCGGACCGCCGCCGCGCTCCCAGAAAGGGGACAGAACAAGAGGCAAAAAACAAAAAAAACAAAAGCCTACGGCACCCGGTATTCCCGGGCGGTCTCCCATCCAAGTACTAACCAGGCCCGACCCTGCTTAGCTTCGGAGATCAGACGAGACCGGGCGCGTTCAGGCCGGCTTGGCCGGAGACGGTGGAGGGCGCCCCTGCCCCGCTCAAGAAGCCGAGCCTCTCTGCGCTTCCCCTCGCCGGCCGGGTCCGGCGGGCTCCGCGGGACTGGGGAGAGGGGCGGGGCGGCGTGGGGGGCTGTCCACACACACACACACACACACGCGTGCGCGCGCGCGCGAGATGGGCCTCCACGGGTGGACCCGCCAAGGTGGAGACCTTCCAGCCCCCCTCCTCTCCTCGCCTCGCCTCCTTCACCTACCCGCCCCCCACCCCCAGCGCGCCGCCGCTGCTGACTGCGCACGCGCGCGCGGGGCGCTCGACCTTTGCCCCCAGCCAGGGGCCGCCCTCCCCCACAAACCCTTTCAGCTGTGCCCCCCGCCCTGTGCGTGGGCTGCCGCCTATTCCCCAGGGCCAGGGCTGGGGCACAGCGCATGGGGGAGGGGAGCGAGTGTAGGGGCGTCTCTCGGGATGTGTCCCATGGGTGGGGTGGGGTGGGGTGGGGTGGGGTGGGGTGGGGTGGTTTGGGGGGCTCTGAAGAAATCAATCCCCTCTGTCTCCTCCCTCTGGAAAACCCCCAAGCCCTTGGAGAACTGCGGGCACCGCTACCGTGGGGGCCGGACCCTGCTCTGTGTCCTTCTCTGGCCCGGTCCAAGGGGCCTGGGCCTGGCCCGGGGTGGATTGGACCCCAACCACCCCGGGGTGTGGACTTGCTAAAAATCGGCGATGAGCTATTGGATTCGAGCTTCATCTGGGTCATTTCACTAATGAATGCACCGAAAAGAGTTTCCTAATACATCTGTGAGGGTGGCAACTGAAAGAGAAATTTAAAGCTGACAGAATAGGCGAGGAAAGGCACAGGAGATTTCCAAACCCAGTAAGGAAGCCTTTCCCGAAATGGAAGAAAGAAAGGAGCAAATGAAAACACCGGTAGCCCGCCGGGGTCAGAGTCTGCTCATTAGAGAAAGTACCCTGACCAGGTTCACCCGTGGGTGGGTGGCGAGCTAGCGGCATTCAGAAGAGCGAGGCCCACAGTCTGTGCAGAAGACACCTGCACTCGGGCGTGTGTGGCGGCTCGATTCACAAGCAGCTCAGATGTTAAACCAAGGAGAAGCCAGGGAGTTCCCAACGCCCCAGGTGTCCTCAGCCCACGACTGGCTGCTGTGAAAATGCGAAGCCCGGGTCCCGGTCTCAGAGCAGGACAACCAGGAGGTGTGATGTACACCCCGGGGTTCCCAGGAGGATCAGGCTGAAGCTTGGACTTGGCCTCAAAGTGTCCCCTCGCCTGGCCACCCCCTTCCCCTTCCTGCTCCTCTACTCCTGGTGCCCCTCCACCCAGGGGCCAGACCTTAAACAGTCACCCGCAAGAGAATCCTGGTCCCAAAGAAGCCTTCTGGGGGACCCGTGCTGAGAGAGGTTGTGGGCATGGCCCGCTGGGGCTCTGCCCGACCCAGGTCTGGGAGATGCAACCTCCCAGCTCTGGGTCCCTGCAGGAAGTGTCGGCAAGAACAGGGCCAGTCCTCCAAAGGCCCAGGTGCAGGGAGCCCAGGCCAAGCAGCCTGTGGAAGAAGCCACATGCCGTGCCACCCCGGGAACACGACTGTAGGTCACGGCCCCTGCCACCTCCTCCTCCTCCTCCTCCTCCTCCTGCTCCTCCTCCTCTCCCCGACATGGAGCAGGGCTCAGAGACACCTCAGACGCTGCTAGCAAAGTCCAAAGGGCATCGGTTGCTCCTCCAAAGCGCACCCCCGACCCCCAGCAGGCCGCGTTGTCCAGCCAGCCCCTGGGCCTCCCCGGGGTGCCCGGCACAAAAGTGCAGACACCCACCTGACTGGCAATATCAGCTTGAGGACGTTTCTGCCACTCTAAGGACCCGCAGGCCAGCTGGGCCTCCGGGCAGGCAGGACAGAGAGCCCCGGAATCCGACGCGGCGGAGAGCTGGGTGTACGTCCCCACCAGGAGGCGGTCCCCACCTCCACGGCTCTCCCCTCGCGGGGAGCGGCAGCCGCAGGGCCTCAGAGAAGACACCAGGCTGGGCCCCCGCGGCACAGTGGGGGCACGTGCCCCGCGCGAGACTGCTGCGGCCGCCCTGCTGCCGGGTTCCTGGAGGGCTTCCTGGAAGCAGCGTCCACACCAAGCCCTTGGAAGGCCCAGGCGACGGAGGAGCCCGAGGTGGGGAGGAGCGAGTCAGGCAGGGGCCAAGGTGATGGGCCGGGCGGGGAGGAGCGTGTCACGCAGGGGCAGAGGACGGTGACAGGCCGGGCGGGAAGGAGCCGGTCAGGCAGGGGACCAGGACAGTGACGGGCCTGGCGGGGGAGGAGCGCCTCAGGCTGGGGCAGAGGAGACTGGGCTGGGTAGGGGTCAGGGTTACAGTTAGGGCGCCATTCACAATCGCAAAGATGTGGAAGCGCCCCGAGTGCCCATCGATCCACGGGTGCATTAATGAAATGTGGCGCGTGGACACCACGGAGTGCCGTTCAGCTATGAGGAACAGCGGTGAGAGGGCACCTCTCGTGTTCTCCCGGCCAGAGCTGGAACCCGTTCCAGTAAGCCAAGTGTCCCAAGAACGGACACAAGAGCGCCACGTGCGCGCGCTCGCCGGCAGATTGGTAGGAACCGATGGACACCTAAGTGGACACAGAGGAATCGCCTTCATCGGGTGGGTGTCGGGCGGGCGTGGGGAGGGGATGGGCGTGCACATCCATTAGGAATGGGGTGGGTGCGCACCAACCGGGGCATGGGCGCACTTGAAGCTCTGACCCGAGGGGGGAGGCGGGGACAGGGCGATGCAGCTGACCTTAACATTGGTACCCCCACCATACGCTGGGAGAAAATGAGAAATAAATGAATCAGAAAACGGGGGGGAGGGGGGCACGGGCAATACATGTCACCTCAATACGTGGACTCCCATGATCTGCTCGGAGAGAGAGAGAAAAGGAAATGTAATCATAGAGATAAGAGACACCTTTTCAGAAAATGAATCCGAAAAGAAAAGTAAAATGAGGCCTGTGGAGCAGGTCTGCGTGTGACTCCGGATCCCCCAACATCCAGTGCCACCACCAAAGATTCCTACGTGTAGCCCGTAGAACCCCAAAAGCAACGGGACGAGTTCTGGTCACATACTCGCTCAAAATGACGTCCTGGAATTCTCCTGGAACTCCCTCCCCTCTCAGCCTCTCAAGGTTTCCTCCAGCGTGTCGGTTCCCACAGACCAGACCTTTGGTCTGACACCTGACAGTCCAGATGCCACGCATGCTGCCGCGTGGCGGCGGTGTCACGGCTCGGGACAAGAGGAGGCCCCACGGTGCGGGCTGGGGCGCCAGGCACCGCGACGGGCGCTGAGGGTGGGGGTGATCCCCCGGACCGCCGCCGCGCTCCCAGAAAGGGGACAGAACAAGAGGCAAAAAACAAAAAAAACAAAAGCCTACGGCACCCGGTATTCCCGGGCGGTCTCCCATCCAAGTACTAACCAGGCCCGACCCTGCTTAGCTTCGGAGATCAGACGAGACCGGGCGCGTTCAGGCCGGCTTGGCCGGAGACGGTGGAGGGCGCCCCTGCCCCGCTCAAGAAGCCGAGCCTCTCTGCGCTTCCCCTCGCCGGCCGGGTCCGGCGGGCTCCGCGGGACTGGGGAGAGGGGCGGGGCGGCGTGGGGGGCTGTCCACACACACACACACACACACGCGTGCGCGCGCGCGCGAGATGGGCCTCCACGGGTGGACCCGCCAAGGTGGAGACCTTCCAGCCCCCCTCCTCTCCTCGCCTCGCCTCCTTCACCTACCCGCCCCCCACCCCCAGCGCGCCGCCGCTGCTGACTGCGCACGCGCGCGCGGGGCGCTCGACCTTTGCCCCCAGCCAGGGGCCGCCCTCCCCCACAAACCCTTTCAGCTGTGCCCCCCGCCCTGTGCGTGGGCTGCCGCCTATTCCCCAGGGCCAGGGCTGGGGCACAGCGCATGGGGGAGGGGAGCGAGTGTAGGGGCGTCTCTCGGGATGTGTCCCATGGGTGGGGTGGGGTGGGGTGGGGTGGGGTGGGGTGGGGTGGTTTGGGGGGCTCTGAAGAAATCAATCCCCTCTGTCTCCTCCCTCTGGAAAACCCCCAAGCCCTTGGAGAACTGCGGGCACCGCTACCGTGGGGGCCGGACCCTGCTCTGTGTCCTTCTCTGGCCCGGTCCAAGGGGCCTGGGCCTGGCCCGGGGTGGATTGGACCCCAACCACCCCGGGGTGTGGACTTGCTAAAAATCGGCGATGAGCTATTGGATTCGAGCTTCATCTGGGTCATTTCACTAATGAATGCTCCGAAAAGAGTTTCCTAATACATCTGTGAGGGTGGCAACTGAAAGAGAAATTTAAAGCTGACAGAATAGGCGAGGAAAGGCACAGGAGATTTCCAAACCCAGTAAGGAAGCCTTTCCCGAAATGGAAGAAAGAAAGGAGCAAATGAAAACACCGGTAGCCCGCCGGGGTCAGAGTCTGCTCCTTAGAGAAAGTACCCTGACCAGGTTCACCCGTGGGTGGGTGGCGAGCTAGCGGCATTCAGAAGAGCGAGGCCCGCAGTCTGTGCAGAAGACACCTGCACTCGGGCGTGTGTGGCGGCACGATTCACAAGCAGCTCAGATGTTAAACCAAGGAGAAGCCAGGGAGTTCCCAACGCCCCAGGTGTCCTCAGCCCACGACTGGCTGCTGTGAAAATGCGAAGCCCGGGTCCCGGTCTCAGAGCAGGACAACCAGGAGGTGTGATGTACACCCCGGGGTTCCCAGGAGGATCAGGCTGAAGCTTGGACTTGGCCTCAAAGTGTCCCCTCGCCTGGCCACCCCCTTCCCCTTCCTGCTCCTCTACTCCTGGTGCCCCTCCACCCAGGGGCCAGACCTTAAACAGTCACCCGCAAGAGAATCCTGGTCCCAAAGAAGCCTTCTGGGGGACCCGTGCTGAGAGAGGTTGTGGGCATGGCCCGCTGGGGCTCTGCCCGACCCAGGTCTGGGAGATGCAACCTCCCAGCTCTGGGTCCCTGCAGGAAGTGTCGGCAAGAACAGGGCCAGTCCTCCAAAGGCCCAGGTGCAGGGAGCCCAGGCCAAGCAGCCTGTGGAAGAAGCCACATGCCGTGCCACCCCGGGAACACGACTGTAGGTCACGGCCCCTGCCACCTCCTCCTCCTCCTCCTCCTCCTCCTGCTCCTCCTCCTCTCCCCGACATGGAGCAGGGCTCAGAGACACCTCAGACGCTGCTAGCAAAGTCCAAAGGGCATCGGTTGCTCCTCCAAAGCGCACCCCCGACCCCCAGCAGGCCGCGTTGTCCAGCCAGCCCCTGGGCCTCCCCGGGGTGCCCGGCACAAAAGTGCAGACACCCACCTGACTGGCAATATCAGCTTGAGGACGTTTCTGCCACTCTAAGGACCCGCAGGCCAGCTGGGCCTCCGGGCAGGCAGGACAGAGAGCCCCGGAATCCGACGCGGCGGAGAGCTGGGTGTACGTCCCCACCAGGAGGCGGTCCCCACCTCCACGGCTCTCCCCTCGCGGGGAGCGGCAGCCGCAGGGCCTCAGAGAAGACACCAGGCTGGGCCCCCGCGGCACAGTGGGGGCACGTGCCCCGCGCGAGACTGCTGCGGCCGCCCTGCTGCCGGGTTCCTGGAGGGCTTCCTGGAAGCAGCGTCCACACCAAGCCCTTGGAAGGCCCAGGCGACGGAGGAGCCCGAGGTGGGGAGGAGCGAGTCAGGCAGGGGCCAAGGTGATGGGCCGGGCGGGGAGGAGCGTGTCACGCAGGGGCAGAGGACGGTGACAGGCCGGGCGGGAAGGAGCCGGTCAGGCAGGGGACCAGGACAGTGACGGGCCTGGCGGGGGAGGAGCGCCTCAGGCTGGGGCAGAGGAGACTGGGCTGGGTAGGGGTCAGGGTTACAGTTAGGGCGCCATTCACAATCGCAAAGATGTGGAAGCGCCCCGAGTGCCCATCGATCCACGGGTGCATTAATGAAATGTGGCGCGTGGACACCACGGAGTGCCGTTCAGCTATGAGGAACAGCGGTGAGAGGGCACCTCTCGTGTTCTCCCGGCCAGAGCTGGAACCCGTTCCAGTAAGCCAAGTGTCCCAAGAACGGACACAAGAGCGCCACGTGCGCGCGCTCGCCGGCAGATTGGTAGGAACCGATGGACACCTAAGTGGACACAGAGGAATCGCCTTCATCGGGTGGGTGTCGGGCGGGCGTGGGGAGGGGATGGGCGTGCACATCCATTAGGAATGGGGTGGGTGCGCACCAACCGGGGCATGGGCGCACTTGAAGCTCTGACCCGAGGGGGGAGGCGGGGACAGGGCGATGCAGCTGACCTTAACATTGGTACCCCCACCATACGCTGGGAGAAAATGAGAAATAAATGAATCAGAAAACGGGGGGGAGGGGGGCACGGGCAATACATGTCACCTCAATACGTGGACTCCCATGATCTGCTCGGAGAGAGAGAGAAAAGGAAATGTAATCATAGAGATAAGAGACACCTTTTCAGAAAATGAATCCGAAAAGAAAAGTAAAATGAGGCCTGTGGAGCAGGTCTGCGTGTGACTCCGGATCCCCCAACATCCAGTGCCACCACCAAAGATTCCTACGTGTAGCCCGTAGAACCCCAAAAGCAACGGGACGAGTTCTGGTCACATACTCGCTCAAAATGACGTCCTGGAATTCTCCTGGAACTCCCTCCCCTCTCAGCCTCTCAAGGTTTCCTCCAGCGTGTCGGTTCCCACAGACCAGACCTTTGGTCTGACACCTGACAGTCCAGATGCCACGCATGCTGCCGCGTGGCGGCGGTGTCACGGCTCGGGACAAGAGGAGGCCCCACGGTGCGGGCTGGGGCGCCAGGCACCGCGACGGGCGCTGAGGGTGGGGGTGATCCCCCGGACCGCCGCCGCGCTCCCAGAAAGGGGACAGAACAAGAGGCAAAAAACAAAAAAAACAAAAGCCTACGGCACCCGGTATTCCCGGGCGGTCTCCCATCCAAGTACTAACCAGGCCCGACCCTGCTTAGCTTCGGAGATCAGACGAGACCGGGCGCGTTCAGGCCGGCTTGGCCGGAGACGGTGGAGGGCGCCCCTGCCCCGCTCAAGAAGCCGAGCCTCTCTGCGCTTCCCCTCGCCGGCCGGGTCCGGCGGGCTCCGCGGGACTGGGGAGAGGGGCGGGGCGGCGTGGGGGGCTGTACACACACACACACACACACACACACACACACACACACACACACACGCGTGCGCGCGCGCGCGAGATGGGCCTCCACGGGTGGACCCGCCAAGGTGGAGACCTTCCAGCCCCCCTCCTCTCCTCGCCTCGCCTCCTTCACCTACCCGCCCCCCACCCCCAGCGCGCCGCCGCTGCTGACTGCGCACGCGCGCGCGGGGCGCTCGACCTTTGCCCCCAGCCAGGGGCCGCCCTCCCCCACAAACCCTTTCAGCTGTGCCCCCCGCCCTGTGCGTGGGCTGCCGCCTATTCCCCAGGGCCAGGGCTGGGGCACAGCGCATGGGGGAGGGGAGCGAGTGTAGGGGCGTCTCTCGGGATGTGTCCCATGGGTGGGGTGGGGTGGGGTGGGGTGGGGTGGGGTGGGGTGGTTTGGGGGGCTCTGAAGAAATCAATCCCCTCTGTCTCCTCCCTCTGGAAAACCCCCAAGCCCTTGGAGAACTGCGGGCACCGCTACCGTGGGGGCCGGACCCTGCTCTGTGTCCTTCTCTGGCCCGGTCCAAGGGGCCTGGGCCTGGCCCGGGGTGGATTGGACCCCAACCACCCCGGGGTGTGGACTTGCTAAAAATCGGCGATGAGCTATTGGATTCGAGCTTCATCTGGGTCATTTCACTAATGAATGCTCCGAAAAGAGTTTCCTAATACATCTGTGAGGGTGGCAACTGAAAGAGAAATTTAAAGCTGACAGAATAGGCGAGGAAAGGCACAGGAGATTTCCAAACCCAGTAAGGAAGCCTTTCCCGAAATGGAAGAAAGAAAGGAGCAAATGAAAACACCGGTAGCCCGCCGGGGTCAGAGTCTGCTCCTTAGAGAAAGTACCCTGACCAGGTTCACCCGTGGGTGGGTGGCGAGCTAGCGGCATTCAGAAGAGCGAGGCCCGCAGTCTGTGCAGAAGACACCTGCACTCGGGCGTGTGTGGCGGCACGATTCACAAGCAGCTCAGATGTTAAACCAAGGAGAAGCCAGGGAGTTCCCAACGCCCCAGGTGTCCTCAGCCCACGACTGGCTGCTGTGAAAATGCGAAGCCCGGGTCCCGGTCTCAGAGCAGGACAACCAGGAGGTGTGATGTACACCCCGGGGTTCCCAGGAGGATCAGGCTGAAGCTTGGACTTGGCCTCAAAGTGTCCCCTCGCCTGGCCACCCCCTTCCCCTTCCTGCTCCTCTACTCCTGGTGCCCCTCCACCCAGGGGCCAGACCTTAAACAGTCACCCGCAAGAGAATCCTGGTCCCAAAGAAGCCTTCTGGGGGACCCGTGCTGAGAGAGGTTGTGGGCATGGCCCGCTGGGGCTCTGCCCGACCCAGGTCTGGGAGATGCAACCTCCCAGCTCTGGGTCCCTGCAGGAAGTGTCGGCAAGAACAGGGCCAGTCCTCCAAAGGCCCAGGTGCAGGGAGCCCAGGCCAAGCAGCCTGTGGAAGAAGCCACATGCCGTGCCACCCCGGGAACACGACTGTAGGTCACGGCCCCTGCCACCTCCTCCTCCTCCTCCTCCTCCTCCTGCTCCTCCTCCTCTCCCCGACATGGAGCAGGGCTCAGAGACACCTCAGACGCTGCTAGCAAAGTCCAAAGGGCATCGGTTGCTCCTCCAAAGCGCACCCCCGACCCCCAGCAGGCCGCGTTGTCCAGCCAGCCCCTGGGCCTCCCCGGGGTGCCCGGCACAAAAGTGCAGACACCCACCTGACTGGCAATATCAGCTTGAGGACGTTTCTGCCACTCTAAGGACCCGCAGGCCAGCTGGGCCTCCGGGCAGGCAGGACAGAGAGCCCCGGAATCCGACGCGGCGGAGAGCTGGGTGTACGTCCCCACCAGGAGGCGGTCCCCACCTCCACGGCTCTCCCCTCGCGGGGAGCGGCAGCCGCAGGGCCTCAGAGAAGACACCAGGCTGGGCCCCCGCGGCACAGTGGGGGCACGTGCCCCGCGCGAGACTGCTGCGGCCGCCCTGCTGCCGGGTTCCTGGAGGGCTTCCTGGAAGCAGCGTCCACACCAAGCCCTTGGAAGGCCCAGGCGACGGAGGAGCCCGAGGTGGGGAGGAGCGAGTCAGGCAGGGGCCAAGGTGATGGGCCGGGCGGGGAGGAGCGTGTCACGCAGGGGCAGAGGACGGTGACAGGCCGGGCGGGAAGGAGCCGGTCAGGCAGGGGACCAGGACAGTGACGGGCCTGGCGGGGGAGGAGCGCCTCAGGCTGGGGCAGAGGAGACTGGGCTGGGTAGGGGTCAGGGTTACAGTTAGGGCGCCATTCACAATCGCAAAGATGTGGAAGCGCCCCGAGTGCCCATCGATCCACGGGTGCATTAATGAAATGTGGCGCGTGGACACCACGGAGTGCCGTTCAGCTATGAGGAACAGCGGTGAGAGGGCACCTCTCGTGTTCTCCCGGCCAGAGCTGGAACCCGTTCCAGTAAGCCAAGTGTCCCAAGAACGGACACAAGAGCGCCACGTGCGCGCGCTCGCCGGCAGATTGGTAGGAACCGATGGACACCTAAGTGGACACAGAGGAATCGCCTTCATCGGGTGGGTGTCGGGCGGGCGTGGGGAGGGGATGGGCGTGCACATCCATTAGGAATGGGGTGGGTGCGCACCAACCGGGGCATGGGCGCACTTGAAGCTCTGACCCGAGGGGGGAGGCGGGGACAGGGCGATGCAGCTGACCTTAACATTGGTACCCCCACCATACGCTGGGAGAAAATGAGAAATAAATGAATCAGAAAACGGGGGGGAGGGGGGCACGGGCAATACATGTCACCTCAATACGTGGACTCCCATGATCTGCTCGGAGAGAGAGAGAAAAGGAAATGTAATCATAGAGATAAGAGACACCTTTTCAGAAAATGAATCCGAAAAGAAAAGTAAAATGAGGCCTGTGGAGCAGGTCTGCGTGTGACTCCGGATCCCCCAACATCCAGTGCCACCACCAAAGATTCCTACGTGTAGCCCGTAGAACCCCAAAAGCAACGGGACGAGTTCTGGTCACATACTCGCTCAAAATGACGTCCTGGAATTCTCCTGGAACTCCCTCCCCTCTCAGCCTCTCAAGGTTTCCTCCAGCGTGTCGGTTCCCACAGACCAGACCTTTGGTCTGACACCTGACAGTCCAGATGCCACGCATGCTGCCGCGTGGCGGCGGTGTCACGGCTCGGGACAAGAGGAGGCCCCACGGTGCGGGCTGGGGCGCCAGGCACCGCGACGGGCGCTGAGGGTGGGGGTGATCCCCCGGACCGCCGCCGCGCTCCCAGAAAGGGGACAGAACAAGAGGCAAAAAACAAAAAAAACAAAAGCCTACGGCACCCGGTATTCCCGGGCGGTCTCCCATCCAAGTACTAACCAGGCCCGACCCTGCTTAGCTTCGGAGATCAGACGAGACCGGGCGCGTTCAGGCCGGCTTGGCCGGAGACGGTGGAGGGCGCCCCTGCCCCGCTCAAGAAGCCGAGCCTCTCTGCGCTTCCCCTCGCCGGCCGGGTCCGGCGGGCTCCGCGGGACTGGGGAGAGGGGCGGGGCGGCGTGGGGGGCTGTACACACACACACACACACACACACACACACACACACACACACACGCGTGCGCGCGCGCGCGAGATGGGCCTCCACGGGTGGACCCGCCAAGGTGGAGACCTTCCAGCCCCCCTCCTCTCCTCGCCTCGCCTCCTTCACCTACCCGCCCCCCACCCCCAGCGCGCCGCCGCTGCTGACTGCGCACGCGCGCGCGGGGCGCTCGACCTTTGCCCCCAGCCAGGGGCCGCCCTCCCCCACAAACCCTTTCAGCTGTGCCCCCCGCCCTGTGCGTGGGCTGCCGCCTATTCCCCAGGGCCAGGGCTGGGGCACAGCGCATGGGGGAGGGGAGCGAGTGTAGGGGCGTCTCTCGGGATGTGTCCCATGGGTGGGGTGGGGTGGGGTGGGGTGGGGTGGGGTGGGGTGGTTTGGGGGGCTCTGAAGAAATCAATCCCCTCTGTCTCCTCCCTCTGGAAAACCCCCAAGCCCTTGGAGAACTGCGGGCACCGCTACCGTGGGGGCCGGACCCTGCTCTGTGTCCTTCTCTGGCCCGGTCCAAGGGGCCTGGGCCTGGCCCGGGGTGGATTGGACCCCAACCACCCCGGGGTGTGGACTTGCTAAAAATCGGCGATGAGCTATTGGATTCGAGCTTCATCTGGGTCATTTCACTAATGAATGCTCCGAAAAGAGTTTCCTAATACATCTGTGAGGGTGGCAACTGAAAGAGAAATTTAAAGCTGACAGAATAGGCGAGGAAAGGCACAGGAGATTTCCAAACCCAGTAAGGAAGCCTTTCCCGAAATGGAAGAAAGAAAGGAGCAAATGAAAACACCGGTAGCCCGCCGGGGTCAGAGTCTGCTCCTTAGAGAAAGTACCCTGACCAGGTTCACCCGTGGGTGGGTGGCGAGCTAGCGGCATTCAGAAGAGCGAGGCCCGCAGTCTGTGCAGAAGACACCTGCACTCGGGCGTGTGTGGCGGCACGATTCACAAGCAGCTCAGATGTTAAACCAAGGAGAAGCCAGGGAGTTCCCAACGCCCCAGGTGTCCTCAGCCCACGACTGGCTGCTGTGAAAATGCGAAGCCCGGGTCCCGGTCTCAGAGCAGGACAACCAGGAGGTGTGATGTACACCCCGGGGTTCCCAGGAGGATCAGGCTGAAGCTTGGACTTGGCCTCAAAGTGTCCCCTCGCCTGGCCACCCCCTTCCCCTTCCTGCTCCTCTACTCCTGGTGCCCCTCCACCCAGGGGCCAGACCTTAAACAGTCACCCGCAAGAGAATCCTGGTCCCAAAGAAGCCTTCTGGGGGACCCGTGCTGAGAGAGGTTGTGGGCATGGCCCGCTGGGGCTCTGCCCGACCCAGGTCTGGGAGATGCAACCTCCCAGCTCTGGGTCCCTGCAGGAAGTGTCGGCAAGAACAGGGCCAGTCCTCCAAAGGCCCAGGTGCAGGGAGCCCAGGCCAAGCAGCCTGTGGAAGAAGCCACATGCCGTGCCACCCCGGGAACACGACTGTAGGTCACGGCCCCTGCCACCTCCTCCTCCTCCTCCTCCTCCTCCTGCTCCTCCTCCTCTCCCCGACATGGAGCAGGGCTCAGAGACACCTCAGACGCTGCTAGCAAAGTCCAAAGGGCATCGGTTGCTCCTCCAAAGCGCACCCCCGACCCCCAGCAGGCCGCGTTGTCCAGCCAGCCCCTGGGCCTCCCCGGGGTGCCCGGCACAAAAGTGCAGACACCCACCTGACTGGCAATATCAGCTTGAGGACGTTTCTGCCACTCTAAGGACCCGCAGGCCAGCTGGGCCTCCGGGCAGGCAGGACAGAGAGCCCCGGAATCCGACGCGGCGGAGAGCTGGGTGTACGTCCCCACCAGGAGGCGGTCCCCACCTCCACGGCTCTCCCCTCGCGGGGAGCGGCAGCCGCAGGGCCTCAGAGAAGACACCAGGCTGGGCCCCCGCGGCACAGTGGGGGCACGTGCCCCGCGCGAGACTGCTGCGGCCGCCCTGCTGCCGGGTTCCTGGAGGGCTTCCTGGAAGCAGCGTCCACACCAAGCCCTTGGAAGGCCCAGGCGACGGAGGAGCCCGAGGTGGGGAGGAGCGAGTCAGGCAGGGGCCAAGGTGATGGGCCGGGCGGGGAGGAGCGTGTCACGCAGGGGCAGAGGACGGTGACAGGCCGGGCGGGAAGGAGCCGGTCAGGCAGGGGACCAGGACAGTGACGGGCCTGGCGGGGGAGGAGCGCCTCAGGCTGGGGCAGAGGAGACTGGGCTGGGTAGGGGTCAGGGTTACAGTTAGGGCGCCATTCACAATCGCAAAGATGTGGAAGCGCCCCGAGTGCCCATCGATCCACGGGTGCATTAATGAAATGTGGCGCGTGGACACCACGGAGTGCCGTTCAGCTATGAGGAACAGCGGTGAGAGGGCACCTCTCGTGTTCTCCCGGCCAGAGCTGGAACCCGTTCCAGTAAGCCAAGTGTCCCAAGAACGGACACAAGAGCGCCACGTGCGCGCGCTCGCCGGCAGATTGGTAGGAACCGATGGACACCTAAGTGGACACAGAGGAATCGCCTTCATCGGGTGGGTGTCGGGCGGGCGTGGGGAGGGGATGGGCGTGCACATCCATTAGGAATGGGGTGGGTGCGCACCAACCGGGGCATGGGCGCACTTGAAGCTCTGACCCGAGGGGGGAGGCGGGGACAGGGCGATGCAGCTGACCTTAACATTGGTACCCCCACCATACGCTGGGAGAAAATGAGAAATAAATGAATCAGAAAACGGGGGGGAGGGGGGCACGGGCAATACATGTCACCTCAATACGTGGACTCCCATGATCTGCTCGGAGAGAGAGAGAAAAGGAAATGTAATCATAGAGATAAGAGACACCTTTTCAGAAAATGAATCCGAAAAGAAAAGTAAAATGAGGCCTGTGGAGCAGGTCTGCGTGTGACTCCGGATCCCCCAACATCCAGTGCCACCACCAAAGATTCCTACGTGTAGCCCGTAGAACCCCAAAAGCAACGGGACGAGTTCTGGTCACATACTCGCTCAAAATGACGTCCTGGAATTCTCCTGGAACTCCCTCCCCTCTCAGCCTCTCAAGGTTTCCTCCAGCGTGTCGGTTCCCACAGACCAGACCTTTGGTCTGACACCTGACAGTCCAGATGCCACGCATGCTGCCGCGTGGCGGCGGTGTCACGGCTCGGGACAAGAGGAGGCCCCACGGTGCGGGCTGGGGCGCCAGGCACCGCGACGGGCGCTGAGGGTGGGGGTGATCCCCCGGACCGCCGCCGCGCTCCCAGAAAGGGGACAGAACAAGAGGCAAAAAACAAAAAAAACAAAAGCCTACGGCACCCGGTATTCCCGGGCGGTCTCCCATCCAAGTACTAACCAGGCCCGACCCTGCTTAGCTTCGGAGATCAGACGAGACCGGGCGCGTTCAGGCCGGCTTGGCCGGAGACGGTGGAGGGCGCCCCTGCCCCGCTCAAGAAGCCGAGCCTCTCTGCGCTTCCCCTCGCCGGCCGGGTCCGGCGGGCTCCGCGGGACTGGGGAGAGGGGCGGGGCGGCGTGGGGGGCTGTACACACACACACACACACACACACACACACACACACACACACACACGCGTGCGCGCGCGCGCGAGATGGGCCTCCACGGGTGGACCCGCCAAGGTGGAGACCTTCCAGCCCCCCTCCTCTCCTCGCCTCGCCTCCTTCACCTACCCGCCCCCCACCCCCAGCGCGCCGCCGCTGCTGACTGCGCACGCGCGCGCGGGGCGCTCGACCTTTGCCCCCAGCCAGGGGCCGCCCTCCCCCACAAACCCTTTCAGCTGTGCCCCCCGCCCTGTGCGTGGGCTGCCGCCTATTCCCCAGGGCCAGGGCTGGGGCACAGCGCATGGGGGAGGGGAGCGAGTGTAGGGGCGTCTCTCGGGATGTGTCCCATGGGTGGGGTGGGGTGGGGTGGGGTGGGGTGGGGTGGGGTGGTTTGGGGGGCTCTGAAGAAATCAATCCCCTCTGTCTCCTCCCTCTGGAAAACCCCCAAGCCCTTGGAGAACTGCGGGCACCGCTACCGTGGGGGCCGGACCCTGCTCTGTGTCCTTCTCTGGCCCGGTCCAAGGGGCCTGGGCCTGGCCCGGGGTGGATTGGACCCCAACCACCCCGGGGTGTGGACTTGCTAAAAATCGGCGATGAGCTATTGGATTCGAGCTTCATCTGGGTCATTTCACTAATGAATGCTCCGAAAAGAGTTTCCTAATACATCTGTGAGGGTGGCAACTGAAAGAGAAATTTAAAGCTGACAGAATAGGCGAGGAAAGGCACAGGAGATTTCCAAACCCAGTAAGGAAGCCTTTCCCGAAATGGAAGAAAGAAAGGAGCAAATGAAAACACCGGTAGCCCGCCGGGGTCAGAGTCTGCTCCTTAGAGAAAGTACCCTGACCAGGTTCACCCGTGGGTGGGTGGCGAGCTAGCGGCATTCAGAAGAGCGAGGCCCGCAGTCTGTGCAGAAGACACCTGCACTCGGGCGTGTGTGGCGGCACGATTCACAAGCAGCTCAGATGTTAAACCAAGGAGAAGCCAGGGAGTTCCCAACGCCCCAGGTGTCCTCAGCCCACGACTGGCTGCTGTGAAAATGCGAAGCCCGGGTCCCGGTCTCAGAGCAGGACAACCAGGAGGTGTGATGTACACCCCGGGGTTCCCAGGAGGATCAGGCTGAAGCTTGGACTTGGCCTCAAAGTGTCCCCTCGCCTGGCCACCCCCTTCCCCTTCCTGCTCCTCTACTCCTGGTGCCCCTCCACCCAGGGGCCAGACCTTAAACAGTCACCCGCAAGAGAATCCTGGTCCCAAAGAAGCCTTCTGGGGGACCCGTGCTGAGAGAGGTTGTGGGCATGGCCCGCTGGGGCTCTGCCCGACCCAGGTCTGGGAGATGCAACCTCCCAGCTCTGGGTCCCTGCAGGAAGTGTCGGCAAGAACAGGGCCAGTCCTCCAAAGGCCCAGGTGCAGGGAGCCCAGGCCAAGCAGCCTGTGGAAGAAGCCACATGCCGTGCCACCCCGGGAACACGACTGTAGGTCACGGCCCCTGCCACCTCCTCCTCCTCCTCCTCCTCCTCCTGCTCCTCCTCCTCTCCCCGACATGGAGCAGGGCTCAGAGACACCTCAGACGCTGCTAGCAAAGTCCAAAGGGCATCGGTTGCTCCTCCAAAGCGCACCCCCGACCCCCAGCAGGCCGCGTTGTCCAGCCAGCCCCTGGGCCTCCCCGGGGTGCCCGGCACAAAAGTGCAGACACCCACCTGACTGGCAATATCAGCTTGAGGACGTTTCTGCCACTCTAAGGACCCGCAGGCCAGCTGGGCCTCCGGGCAGGCAGGACAGAGAGCCCCGGAATCCGACGCGGCGGAGAGCTGGGTGTACGTCCCCACCAGGAGGCGGTCCCCACCTCCACGGCTCTCCCCTCGCGGGGAGCGGCAGCCGCAGGGCCTCAGAGAAGACACCAGGCTGGGCCCCCGCGGCACAGTGGGGGCACGTGCCCCGCGCGAGACTGCTGCGGCCGCCCTGCTGCCGGGTTCCTGGAGGGCTTCCTGGAAGCAGCGTCCACACCAAGCCCTTGGAAGGCCCAGGCGACGGAGGAGCCCGAGGTGGGGAGGAGCGAGTCAGGCAGGGGCCAAGGTGATGGGCCGGGCGGGGAGGAGCGTGTCACGCAGGGGCAGAGGACGGTGACAGGCCGGGCGGGAAGGAGCCGGTCAGGCAGGGGACCAGGACAGTGACGGGCCTGGCGGGGGAGGAGCGCCTCAGGCTGGGGCAGAGGAGACTGGGCTGGGTAGGGGTCAGGGTTACAGTTAGGGCGCCATTCACAATCGCAAAGATGTGGAAGCGCCCCGAGTGCCCATCGATCCACGGGTGCATTAATGAAATGTGGCGCGTGGACACCACGGAGTGCCGTTCAGCTATGAGGAACAGCGGTGAGAGGGCACCTCTCGTGTTCTCCCGGCCAGAGCTGGAACCCGTTCCAGTAAGCCAAGTGTCCCAAGAACGGACACAAGAGCGCCACGTGCGCGCGCTCGCCGGCAGATTGGTAGGAACCGATGGACACCTAAGTGGACACAGAGGAATCGCCTTCATCGGGTGGGTGTCGGGCGGGCGTGGGGAGGGGATGGGCGTGCACATCCATTAGGAATGGGGTGGGTGCGCACCAACCGGGGCATGGGCGCACTTGAAGCTCTGACCCGAGGGGGGAGGCGGGGACAGGGTGATGCAGCTGACCTTAACATTGGTACCCCCACCATACGCTGGGAGAAAATGAGAAATAAATGAATCAGAAAACGGGGGGGAGGGGGGCACGGGCAATACATGTCACCTCAATACGTGGACTCCCATGATCTGCTCGGAGAGAGAGAGAAAAGGAAATGTAATCATAGAGATAAGAGACACCTTTTCAGAAAATGAATCCGAAAAGAAAAGTAAAATGAGGCCTGTGGAGCAGGTCTGCGTGTGACTCCGGATCCCCCAACATCCAGTGCCACCACCAAAGATTCCTACGTGTAGCCCGTAGAACCCCAAAAGCAACGGGACGAGTTCTGGTCACATACTCGCTCAAAATGACGTCCTGGAATTCTCCTGGAACTCCCTCCCCTCTCAGCCTCTCAAGGTTTCCTCCAGCGTGTCGGTTCCCACAGACCAGACCTTTGGTCTGACACCTGACAGTCCAGATGCCACGCATGCTGCCGCGTGGCGGCGGTGTCACGGCTCGGGACAAGAGGAGGCCCCACGGTGCGGGCTGGGGCGCCAGGCACCGCGACGGGCGCTGAGGGTGGGGGTGATCCCCCGGACCGCCGCCGCGCTCCCAGAAAGGGGACAGAACAAGAGGCAAAAAACAAAAAAAACAAAAGCCTACGGCACCCGGTATTCCCGGGCGGTCTCCCATCCAAGTACTAACCAGGCCCGACCCTGCTTAGCTTCGGAGATCAGACGAGACCGGGCGCGTTCAGGCCGGCTTGGCCGGAGACGGTGGAGGGCGCCCCTGCCCCGCTCAAGAAGCCGAGCCTCTCTGCGCTTCCCCTCGCCGGCCGGGTCCGGCGGGCTCCGCGGGACTGGGGAGAGGGGCGGGGCGGCGTGGGGGGCTGTACACACACACACACACACACACACACACACACACACACACACACACGCGTGCGCGCGCGCGCGAGATGGGCCTCCACGGGTGGACCCGCCAAGGTGGAGACCTTCCAGCCCCCCTCCTCTCCTCGCCTCGCCTCCTTCACCTACCCGCCCCCCACCCCCAGCGCGCCGCCGCTGCTGACTGCGCACGCGCGCGCGGGGCGCTCGACCTTTGCCCCCAGCCAGGGGCCGCCCTCCCCCACAAACCCTTTCAGCTGTGCCCCCCGCCCTGTGCGTGGGCTGCCGCCTATTCCCCAGGGCCAGGGCTGGGGCACAGCGCATGGGGGAGGGGAGCGAGTGTAGGGGCGTCTCTCGGGATGTGTCCCATGGGTGGGGTGGGGTGGGGTGGGGTGGGGTGGGGTGGGGTGGTTTGGGGGGCTCTGAAGAAATCAATCCCCTCTGTCTCCTCCCTCTGGAAAACCCCCAAGCCCTTGGAGAACTGCGGGCACCGCTACCGTGGGGGCCGGACCCTGCTCTGTGTCCTTCTCTGGCCCGGTCCAAGGGGCCTGGGCCTGGCCCGGGGTGGATTGGACCCCAACCACCCCGGGGTGTGGACTTGCTAAAAATCGGCGATGAGCTATTGGATTCGAGCTTCATCTGGGTCATTTCACTAATGAATGCTCCGAAAAGAGTTTCCTAATACATCTGTGAGGGTGGCAACTGAAAGAGAAATTTAAAGCTGACAGAATAGGCGAGGAAAGGCACAGGAGATTTCCAAACCCAGTAAGGAAGCCTTTCCCGAAATGGAAGAAAGAAAGGAGCAAATGAAAACACCGGTAGCCCGCCGGGGTCAGAGTCTGCTCCTTAGAGAAAGTACCCTGACCAGGTTCACCCGTGGGTGGGTGGCGAGCTAGCGGCATTCAGAAGAGCGAGGCCCGCAGTCTGTGCAGAAGACACCTGCACTCGGGCGTGTGTGGCGGCACGATTCACAAGCAGCTCAGATGTTAAACCAAGGAGAAGCCAGGGAGTTCCCAACGCCCCAGGTGTCCTCAGCCCACGACTGGCTGCTGTGAAAATGCGAAGCCCGGGTCCCGGTCTCAGAGCAGGACAACCAGGAGGTGTGATGTACACCCCGGGGTTCCCAGGAGGATCAGGCTGAAGCTTGGACTTGGCCTCAAAGTGTCCCCTCGCCTGGCCACCCCCTTCCCCTTCCTGCTCCTCTACTCCTGGTGCCCCTCCACCCAGGGGCCAGACCTTAAACAGTCACCCGCAAGAGAATCCTGGTCCCAAAGAAGCCTTCTGGGGGACCCGTGCTGAGAGAGGTTGTGGGCATGGCCCGCTGGGGCTCTGCCCGACCCAGGTCTGGGAGATGCAACCTCCCAGCTCTGGGTCCCTGCAGGAAGTGTCGGCAAGAACAGGGCCAGTCCTCCAAAGGCCCAGGTGCAGGGAGCCCAGGCCAAGCAGCCTGTGGAAGAAGCCACATGCCGTGCCACCCCGGGAACACGACTGTAGGTCACGGCCCCTGCCACCTCCTCCTCCTCCTCCTCCTCCTCCTGCTCCTCCTCCTCTCCCCGACATGGAGCAGGGCTCAGAGACACCTCAGACGCTGCTAGCAAAGTCCAAAGGGCATCGGTTGCTCCTCCAAAGCGCACCCCCGACCCCCAGCAGGCCGCGTTGTCCAGCCAGCCCCTGGGCCTCCCCGGGGTGCCCGGCACAAAAGTGCAGACACCCACCTGACTGGCAATATCAGCTTGAGGACGTTTCTGCCACTCTAAGGACCCGCAGGCCAGCTGGGCCTCCGGGCAGGCAGGACAGAGAGCCCCGGAATCCGACGCGGCGGAGAGCTGGGTGTACGTCCCCACCAGGAGGCGGTCCCCACCTCCACGGCTCTCCCCTCGCGGGGAGCGGCAGCCGCAGGGCCTCAGAGAAGACACCAGGCTGGGCCCCCGCGGCACAGTGGGGGCACGTGCCCCGCGCGAGACTGCTGCGGCCGCCCTGCTGCCGGGTTCCTGGAGGGCTTCCTGGAAGCAGCGTCCACACCAAGCCCTTGGAAGGCCCAGGCGACGGAGGAGCCCGAGGTGGGGAGGAGCGAGTCAGGCAGGGGCCAAGGTGATGGGCCGGGCGGGGAGGAGCGTGTCACGCAGGGGCAGAGGACGGTGACAGGCCGGGCGGGAAGGAGCCGGTCAGGCAGGGGACCAGGACAGTGACGGGCCTGGCGGGGGAGGAGCGCCTCAGGCTGGGGCAGAGGAGACTGGGCTGGGTAGGGGTCAGGGTTACAGTTAGGGCGCCATTCACAATCGCAAAGATGTGGAAGCGCCCCGAGTGCCCATCGATCCACGGGTGCATTAATGAAATGTGGCGCGTGGACACCACGGAGTGCCGTTCAGCTATGAGGAACAGCGGTGAGAGGGCACCTCTCGTGTTCTCCCGGCCAGAGCTGGAACCCGTTCCAGTAAGCCAAGTGTCCCAAGAACGGACACAAGAGCGCCACGTGCGCGCGCTCGCCGGCAGATTGGTAGGAACCGATGGACACCTAAGTGGACACAGAGGAATCGCCTTCATCGGGTGGGTGTCGGGCGGGCGTGGGGAGGGGATGGGCGTGCACATCCATTAGGAATGGGGTGGGTGCGCACCAACCGGGGCATGGGCGCACTTGAAGCTCTGACCCGAGGGGGGAGGCGGGGACAGGGCGATGCAGCTGACCTTAACATTGGTACCCCCACCATACGCTGGGAGAAAATGAGAAATAAATGAATCAGAAAACGGGGGGGAGGGGGGCACGGGCAATACATGTCACCTCAATACGTGGACTCCCATGATCTGCTCGGAGAGAGAGAGAAAAGGAAATGTAATCATAGAGATAAGAGACACCTTTTCAGAAAATGAATCCGAAAAGAAAAGTAAAATGAGGCCTGTGGAGCAGGTCTGCGTGTGACTCCGGATCCCCCAACATCCAGTGCCACCACCAAAGATTCCTACGTGTAGCCCGTAGAACCCCAAAAGCAACGGGACGAGTTCTGGTCACATACTCGCTCAAAATGACGTCCTGGAATTCTCCTGGAACTCCCTCCCCTCTCAGCCTCTCAAGGTTTCCTCCAGCGTGTCGGTTCCCACAGACCAGACCTTTGGTCTGACACCTGACAGTCCAGATGCCACGCATGCTGCCGCGTGGCGGCGGTGTCACGGCTCGGGACAAGAGGAGGCCCCACGGTGCGGGCTGGGGCGCCAGGCACCGCGACGGGCGCTGAGGGTGGGGGTGATCCCCCGGACCGCCGCCGCGCTCCCAGAAAGGGGACAGAACAAGAGGCAAAAAACAAAAAAAACAAAAGCCTACGGCACCCGGTATTCCCGGGCGGTCTCCCATCCAAGTACTAACCAGGCCCGACCCTGCTTAGCTTCGGAGATCAGACGAGACCGGGCGCGTTCAGGCCGGCTTGGCCGGAGACGGTGGAGGGCGCCCCTGCCCCGCTCAAGAAGCCGAGCCTCTCTGCGCTTCCCCTCGCCGGCCGGGTCCGGCGGGCTCCGCGGGACTGGGGAGAGGGGCGGGGCGGCGTGGGGGGCTGTACACACACACACACACACACACACACACACACACACACACACACACGCGTGCGCGCGCGCGCGAGATGGGCCTCCACGGGTGGACCCGCCAAGGTGGAGACCTTCCAGCCCCCCTCCTCTCCTCGCCTCGCCTCCTTCACCTACCCGCCCCCCACCCCCAGCGCGCCGCCGCTGCTGACTGCGCACGCGCGCGCGGGGCGCTCGACCTTTGCCCCCAGCCAGGGGCCGCCCTCCCCCACAAACCCTTTCAGCTGTGCCCCCCGCCCTGTGCGTGGGCTGCCGCCTATTCCCCAGGGCCAGGGCTGGGGCACAGCGCATGGGGGAGGGGAGCGAGTGTAGGGGCGTCTCTCGGGATGTGTCCCATGGGTGGGGTGGGGTGGGGTGGGGTGGGGTGGGGTGGGGTGGTTTGGGGGGCTCTGAAGAAATCAATCCCCTCTGTCTCCTCCCTCTGGAAAACCCCCAAGCCCTTGGAGAACTGCGGGCACCGCTACCGTGGGGGCCGGACCCTGCTCTGTGTCCTTCTCTGGCCCGGTCCAAGGGGCCTGGGCCTGGCCCGGGGTGGATTGGACCCCAACCACCCCGGGGTGTGGACTTGCTAAAAATCGGCGATGAGCTATTGGATTCGAGCTTCATCTGGGTCATTTCACTAATGAATGCTCCGAAAAGAGTTTCCTAATACATCTGTGAGGGTGGCAACTGAAAGAGAAATTTAAAGCTGACAGAATAGGCGAGGAAAGGCACAGGAGATTTCCAAACCCAGTAAGGAAGCCTTTCCCGAAATGGAAGAAAGAAAGGAGCAAATGAAAACACCGGTAGCCCGCCGGGGTCAGAGTCTGCTCCTTAGAGAAAGTACCCTGACCAGGTTCACCCGTGGGTGGGTGGCGAGCTAGCGGCATTCAGAAGAGCGAGGCCCGCAGTCTGTGCAGAAGACACCTGCACTCGGGCGTGTGTGGCGGCACGATTCACAAGCAGCTCAGATGTTAAACCAAGGAGAAGCCAGGGAGTTCCCAACGCCCCAGGTGTCCTCAGCCCACGACTGGCTGCTGTGAAAATGCGAAGCCCGGGTCCCGGTCTCAGAGCAGGACAACCAGGAGGTGTGATGTACACCCCGGGGTTCCCAGGAGGATCAGGCTGAAGCTTGGACTTGGCCTCAAAGTGTCCCCTCGCCTGGCCACCCCCTTCCCCTTCCTGCTCCTCTACTCCTGGTGCCCCTCCACCCAGGGGCCAGACCTTAAACAGTCACCCGCAAGAGAATCCTGGTCCCAAAGAAGCCTTCTGGGGGACCCGTGCTGAGAGAGGTTGTGGGCATGGCCCGCTGGGGCTCTGCCCGACCCAGGTCTGGGAGATGCAACCTCCCAGCTCTGGGTCCCTGCAGGAAGTGTCGGCAAGAACAGGGCCAGTCCTCCAAAGGCCCAGGTGCAGGGAGCCCAGGCCAAGCAGCCTGTGGAAGAAGCCACATGCCGTGCCACCCCGGGAACACGACTGTAGGTCACGGCCCCTGCCACCTCCTCCTCCTCCTCCTCCTCCTCCTGCTCCTCCTCCTCTCCCCGACATGGAGCAGGGCTCAGAGACACCTCAGACGCTGCTAGCAAAGTCCAAAGGGCATCGGTTGCTCCTCCAAAGCGCACCCCCGACCCCCAGCAGGCCGCGTTGTCCAGCCAGCCCCTGGGCCTCCCCGGGGTGCCCGGCACAAAAGTGCAGACACCCACCTGACTGGCAATATCAGCTTGAGGACGTTTCTGCCACTCTAAGGACCCGCAGGCCAGCTGGGCCTCCGGGCAGGCAGGACAGAGAGCCCCGGAATCCGACGCGGCGGAGAGCTGGGTGTACGTCCCCACCAGGAGGCGGTCCCCACCTCCACGGCTCTCCCCTCGCGGGGAGCGGCAGCCGCAGGGCCTCAGAGAAGACACCAGGCTGGGCCCCCGCGGCACAGTGGGGGCACGTGCCCCGCGCGAGACTGCTGCGGCCGCCCTGCTGCCGGGTTCCTGGAGGGCTTCCTGGAAGCAGCGTCCACACCAAGCCCTTGGAAGGCCCAGGCGACGGAGGAGCCCGAGGTGGGGAGGAGCGAGTCAGGCAGGGGCCAAGGTGATGGGCCGGGCGGGGAGGAGCGTGTCACGCAGGGGCAGAGGACGGTGACAGGCCGGGCGGGAAGGAGCCGGTCAGGCAGGGGACCAGGACAGTGACGGGCCTGGCGGGGGAGGAGCGCCTCAGGCTGGGGCAGAGGAGACTGGGCTGGGTAGGGGTCAGGGTTACAGTTAGGGCGCCATTCACAATCGCAAAGATGTGGAAGCGCCCCGAGTGCCCATCGATCCACGGGTGCATTAATGAAATGTGGCGCGTGGACACCACGGAGTGCCGTTCAGCTATGAGGAACAGCGGTGAGAGGGCACCTCTCGTGTTCTCCCGGCCAGAGCTGGAACCCGTTCCAGTAAGCCAAGTGTCCCAAGAACGGACACAAGAGCGCCACGTGCGCGCGCTCGCCGGCAGATTGGTAGGAACCGATGGACACCTAAGTGGACACAGAGGAATCGCCTTCATCGGGTGGGTGTCGGGCGGGCGTGGGGAGGGGATGGGCGTGCACATCCATTAGGAATGGGGTGGGTGCGCACCAACCGGGGCATGGGCGCACTTGAAGCTCTGACCCGAGGGGGGAGGCGGGGACAGGGTGATGCAGCTGACCTTAACATTGGTACCCCCACCATACGCTGGGAGAAAATGAGAAATAAATGAATCAGAAAACGGGGGGGAGGGGGGCACGGGCAATACATGTCACCTCAATACGTGGACTCCCATGATCTGCTCGGAGAGAGAGAGAAAAGGAAATGTAATCATAGAGATAAGAGACACCTTTTCAGAAAATGAATCCGAAAAGAAAAGTAAAATGAGGCCTGTGGAGCAGGTCTGCGTGTGACTCCGGATCCCCCAACATCCAGTGCCACCACCAAAGATTCCTACGTGTAGCCCGTAGAACCCCAAAAGCAACGGGACGAGTTCTGGTCACATACTCGCTCAAAATGACGTCCTGGAATTCTCCTGGAACTCCCTCCCCTCTCAGCCTCTCAAGGTTTCCTCCAGCGTGTCGGTTCCCACAGACCAGACCTTTGGTCTGACACCTGACAGTCCAGATGCCACGCATGCTGCCGCGTGGCGGCGGTGTCACGGCTCGGGACAAGAGGAGGCCCCACGGTGCGGGCTGGGGCGCCAGGCACCGCGACGGGCGCTGAGGGTGGGGGTGATCCCCCGGACCGCCGCCGCGCTCCCAGAAAGGGGACAGAACAAGAGGCAAAAAACAAAAAAAACAAAAGCCTACGGCACCCGGTATTCCCGGGCGGTCTCCCATCCAAGTACTAACCAGGCCCGACCCTGCTTAGCTTCGGAGATCAGACGAGACCGGGCGCGTTCAGGCCGGCTTGGCCGGAGACGGTGGAGGGCGCCCCTGCCCCGCTCAAGAAGCCGAGCCTCTCTGCGCTTCCCCTCGCCGGCCGGGTCCGGCGGGCTCCGCGGGACTGGGGAGAGGGGCGGGGCGGCGTGGGGGGCTGTACACACACACACACACACACACACACACACACACACACACACACACGCGTGCGCGCGCGCGCGAGATGGGCCTCCACGGGTGGACCCGCCAAGGTGGAGACCTTCCAGCCCCCCTCCTCTCCTCGCCTCGCCTCCTTCACCTACCCGCCCCCCACCCCCAGCGCGCCGCCGCTGCTGACTGCGCACGCGCGCGCGGGGCGCTCGACCTTTGCCCCCAGCCAGGGGCCGCCCTCCCCCACAAACCCTTTCAGCTGTGCCCCCCGCCCTGTGCGTGGGCTGCCGCCTATTCCCCAGGGCCAGGGCTGGGGCACAGCGCATGGGGGAGGGGAGCGAGTGTAGGGGCGTCTCTCGGGATGTGTCCCATGGGTGGGGTGGGGTGGGGTGGGGTGGGGTGGGGTGGGGTGGTTTGGGGGGCTCTGAAGAAATCAATCCCCTCTGTCTCCTCCCTCTGGAAAACCCCCAAGCCCTTGGAGAACTGCGGGCACCGCTACCGTGGGGGCCGGACCCTGCTCTGTGTCCTTCTCTGGCCCGGTCCAAGGGGCCTGGGCCTGGCCCGGGGTGGATTGGACCCCAACCACCCCGGGGTGTGGACTTGCTAAAAATCGGCGATGAGCTATTGGATTCGAGCTTCATCTGGGTCATTTCACTAATGAATGCTCCGAAAAGAGTTTCCTAATACATCTGTGAGGGTGGCAACTGAAAGAGAAATTTAAAGCTGACAGAATAGGCGAGGAAAGGCACAGGAGATTTCCAAACCCAGTAAGGAAGCCTTTCCCGAAATGGAAGAAAGAAAGGAGCAAATGAAAACACCGGTAGCCCGCCGGGGTCAGAGTCTGCTCCTTAGAGAAAGTACCCTGACCAGGTTCACCCGTGGGTGGGTGGCGAGCTAGCGGCATTCAGAAGAGCGAGGCCCGCAGTCTGTGCAGAAGACACCTGCACTCGGGCGTGTGTGGCGGCACGATTCACAAGCAGCTCAGATGTTAAACCAAGGAGAAGCCAGGGAGTTCCCAACGCCCCAGGTGTCCTCAGCCCACGACTGGCTGCTGTGAAAATGCGAAGCCCGGGTCCCGGTCTCAGAGCAGGACAACCAGGAGGTGTGATGTACACCCCGGGGTTCCCAGGAGGATCAGGCTGAAGCTTGGACTTGGCCTCAAAGTGTCCCCTCGCCTGGCCACCCCCTTCCCCTTCCTGCTCCTCTACTCCTGGTGCCCCTCCACCCAGGGGCCAGACCTTAAACAGTCACCCGCAAGAGAATCCTGGTCCCAAAGAAGCCTTCTGGGGGACCCGTGCTGAGAGAGGTTGTGGGCATGGCCCGCTGGGGCTCTGCCCGACCCAGGTCTGGGAGATGCAACCTCCCAGCTCTGGGTCCCTGCAGGAAGTGTCGGCAAGAACAGGGCCAGTCCTCCAAAGGCCCAGGTGCAGGGAGCCCAGGCCAAGCAGCCTGTGGAAGAAGCCACATGCCGTGCCACCCCGGGAACACGACTGTAGGTCACGGCCCCTGCCACCTCCTCCTCCTCCTCCTCCTCCTCCTGCTCCTCCTCCTCTCCCCGACATGGAGCAGGGCTCAGAGACACCTCAGACGCTGCTAGCAAAGTCCAAAGGGCATCGGTTGCTCCTCCAAAGCGCACCCCCGACCCCCAGCAGGCCGCGTTGTCCAGCCAGCCCCTGGGCCTCCCCGGGGTGCCCGGCACAAAAGTGCAGACACCCACCTGACTGGCAATATCAGCTTGAGGACGTTTCTGCCACTCTAAGGACCCGCAGGCCAGCTGGGCCTCCGGGCAGGCAGGACAGAGAGCCCCGGAATCCGACGCGGCGGAGAGCTGGGTGTACGTCCCCACCAGGAGGCGGTCCCCACCTCCACGGCTCTCCCCTCGCGGGGAGCGGCAGCCGCAGGGCCTCAGAGAAGACACCAGGCTGGGCCCCCGCGGCACAGTGGGGGCACGTGCCCCGCGCGAGACTGCTGCGGCCGCCCTGCTGCCGGGTTCCTGGAGGGCTTCCTGGAAGCAGCGTCCACACCAAGCCCTTGGAAGGCCCAGGCGACGGAGGAGCCCGAGGTGGGGAGGAGCGAGTCAGGCAGGGGCCAAGGTGATGGGCCGGGCGGGGAGGAGCGTGTCACGCAGGGGCAGAGGACGGTGACAGGCCGGGCGGGAAGGAGCCGGTCAGGCAGGGGACCAGGACAGTGACGGGCCTGGCGGGGGAGGAGCGCCTCAGGCTGGGGCAGAGGAGACTGGGCTGGGTAGGGGTCAGGGTTACAGTTAGGGCGCCATTCACAATCGCAAAGATGTGGAAGCGCCCCGAGTGCCCATCGATCCACGGGTGCATTAATGAAATGTGGCGCGTGGACACCACGGAGTGCCGTTCAGCTATGAGGAACAGCGGTGAGAGGGCACCTCTCGTGTTCTCCCGGCCAGAGCTGGAACCCGTTCCAGTAAGCCAAGTGTCCCAAGAACGGACACAAGAGCGCCACGTGCGCGCGCTCGCCGGCAGATTGGTAGGAACCGATGGACACCTAAGTGGACACAGAGGAATCGCCTTCATCGGGTGGGTGTCGGGCGGGCGTGGGGAGGGGATGGGCGTGCACATCCATTAGGAATGGGGTGGGTGCGCACCAACCGGGGCATGGGCGCACTTGAAGCTCTGACCCGAGGGGGGAGGCGGGGACAGGGCGATGCAGCTGACCTTAACATTGGTACCCCCACCATACGCTGGGAGAAAATGAGAAATAAATGAATCAGAAAACGGGGGGGAGGGGGGCACGGGCAATACATGTCACCTCAATACGTGGACTCCCATGATCTGCTCGGAGAGAGAGAGAAAAGGAAATGTAATCATAGAGATAAGAGACACCTTTTCAGAAAATGAATCCGAAAAGAAAAGTAAAATGAGGCCTGTGGAGCAGGTCTGCGTGTGACTCCGGATCCCCCAACATCCAGTGCCACCACCAAAGATTCCTACGTGTAGCCCGTAGAACCCCAAAAGCAACGGGACGAGTTCTGGTCACATACTCGCTCAAAATGACGTCCTGGAATTCTCCTGGAACTCCCTCCCCTCTCAGCCTCTCAAGGTTTCCTCCAGCGTGTCGGTTCCCACAGACCAGACCTTTGGTCTGACACCTGACAGTCCAGATGCCACGCATGCTGCCGCGTGGCGGCGGTGTCACGGCTCGGGACAAGAGGAGGCCCCACGGTGCGGGCTGGGGCGCCAGGCACCGCGACGGGCGCTGAGGGTGGGGGTGATCCCCCGGACCGCCGCCGCGCTCCCAGAAAGGGGACAGAACAAGAGGCAAAAAACAAAAAAAACAAAAGCCTACGGCACCCGGTATTCCCGGGCGGTCTCCCATCCAAGTACTAACCAGGCCCGACCCTGCTTAGCTTCGGAGATCAGACGAGACCGGGCGCGTTCAGGCCGGCTTGGCCGGAGACGGTGGAGGGCGCCCCTGCCCCGCTCAAGAAGCCGAGCCTCTCTGCGCTTCCCCTCGCCGGCCGGGTCCGGCGGGCTCCGCGGGACTGGGGAGAGGGGCGGGGCGGCGTGGGGGGCTGTACACACACACACACACACACACACACACACACACACACACACACACGCGTGCGCGCGCGCGCGAGATGGGCCTCCACGGGTGGACCCGCCAAGGTGGAGACCTTCCAGCCCCCCTCCTCTCCTCGCCTCGCCTCCTTCACCTACCCGCCCCCCACCCCCAGCGCGCCGCCGCTGCTGACTGCGCACGCGCGCGCGGGGCGCTCGACCTTTGCCCCCAGCCAGGGGCCGCCCTCCCCCACAAACCCTTTCAGCTGTGCCCCCCGCCCTGTGCGTGGGCTGCCGCCTATTCCCCAGGGCCAGGGCTGGGGCACAGCGCATGGGGGAGGGGAGCGAGTGTAGGGGCGTCTCTCGGGATGTGTCCCATGGGTGGGGTGGGGTGGGGTGGGGTGGGGTGGGGTGGGGTGGTTTGGGGGGCTCTGAAGAAATCAATCCCCTCTGTCTCCTCCCTCTGGAAAACCCCCAAGCCCTTGGAGAACTGCGGGCACCGCTACCGTGGGGGCCGGACCCTGCTCTGTGTCCTTCTCTGGCCCGGTCCAAGGGGCCTGGGCCTGGCCCGGGGTGGATTGGACCCCAACCACCCCGGGGTGTGGACTTGCTAAAAATCGGCGATGAGCTATTGGATTCGAGCTTCATCTGGGTCATTTCACTAATGAATGCTCCGAAAAGAGTTTCCTAATACATCTGTGAGGGTGGCAACTGAAAGAGAAATTTAAAGCTGACAGAATAGGCGAGGAAAGGCACAGGAGATTTCCAAACCCAGTAAGGAAGCCTTTCCCGAAATGGAAGAAAGAAAGGAGCAAATGAAAACACCGGTAGCCCGCCGGGGTCAGAGTCTGCTCCTTAGAGAAAGTACCCTGACCAGGTTCACCCGTGGGTGGGTGGCGAGCTAGCGGCATTCAGAAGAGCGAGGCCCGCAGTCTGTGCAGAAGACACCTGCACTCGGGCGTGTGTGGCGGCACGATTCACAAGCAGCTCAGATGTTAAACCAAGGAGAAGCCAGGGAGTTCCCAACGCCCCAGGTGTCCTCAGCCCACGACTGGCTGCTGTGAAAATGCGAAGCCCGGGTCCCGGTCTCAGAGCAGGACAACCAGGAGGTGTGATGTACACCCCGGGGTTCCCAGGAGGATCAGGCTGAAGCTTGGACTTGGCCTCAAAGTGTCCCCTCGCCTGGCCACCCCCTTCCCCTTCCTGCTCCTCTACTCCTGGTGCCCCTCCACCCAGGGGCCAGACCTTAAACAGTCACCCGCAAGAGAATCCTGGTCCCAAAGAAGCCTTCTGGGGGACCCGTGCTGAGAGAGGTTGTGGGCATGGCCCGCTGGGGCTCTGCCCGACCCAGGTCTGGGAGATGCAACCTCCCAGCTCTGGGTCCCTGCAGGAAGTGTCGGCAAGAACAGGGCCAGTCCTCCAAAGGCCCAGGTGCAGGGAGCCCAGGCCAAGCAGCCTGTGGAAGAAGCCACATGCCGTGCCACCCCGGGAACACGACTGTAGGTCACGGCCCCTGCCACCTCCTCCTCCTCCTCCTCCTCCTCCTGCTCCTCCTCCTCTCCCCGACATGGAGCAGGGCTCAGAGACACCTCAGACGCTGCTAGCAAAGTCCAAAGGGCATCGGTTGCTCCTCCAAAGCGCACCCCCGACCCCCAGCAGGCCGCGTTGTCCAGCCAGCCCCTGGGCCTCCCCGGGGTGCCCGGCACAAAAGTGCAGACACCCACCTGACTGGCAATATCAGCTTGAGGACGTTTCTGCCACTCTAAGGACCCGCAGGCCAGCTGGGCCTCCGGGCAGGCAGGACAGAGAGCCCCGGAATCCGACGCGGCGGAGAGCTGGGTGTACGTCCCCACCAGGAGGCGGTCCCCACCTCCACGGCTCTCCCCTCGCGGGGAGCGGCAGCCGCAGGGCCTCAGAGAAGACACCAGGCTGGGCCCCCGCGGCACAGTGGGGGCACGTGCCCCGCGCGAGACTGCTGCGGCCGCCCTGCTGCCGGGTTCCTGGAGGGCTTCCTGGAAGCAGCGTCCACACCAAGCCCTTGGAAGGCCCAGGCGACGGAGGAGCCCGAGGTGGGGAGGAGCGAGTCAGGCAGGGGCCAAGGTGATGGGCCGGGCGGGGAGGAGCGTGTCACGCAGGGGCAGAGGACGGTGACAGGCCGGGCGGGAAGGAGCCGGTCAGGCAGGGGACCAGGACAGTGACGGGCCTGGCGGGGGAGGAGCGCCTCAGGCTGGGGCAGAGGAGACTGGGCTGGGTAGGGGTCAGGGTTACAGTTAGGGCGCCATTCACAATCGCAAAGATGTGGAAGCGCCCCGAGTGCCCATCGATCCACGGGTGCATTAATGAAATGTGGCGCGTGGACACCACGGAGTGCCGTTCAGCTATGAGGAACAGCGGTGAGAGGGCACCTCTCGTGTTCTCCCGGCCAGAGCTGGAACCCGTTCCAGTAAGCCAAGTGTCCCAAGAACGGACACAAGAGCGCCACGTGCGCGCGCTCGCCGGCAGATTGGTAGGAACCGATGGACACCTAAGTGGACACAGAGGAATCGCCTTCATCGGGTGGGTGTCGGGCGGGCGTGGGGAGGGGATGGGCGTGCACATCCATTAGGAATGGGGTGGGTGCGCACCAACCGGGGCATGGGCGCACTTGAAGCTCTGACCCGAGGGGGGAGGCGGGGACAGGGCGATGCAGCTGACCTTAACATTGGTACCCCCACCATACGCTGGGAGAAAATGAGAAATAAATGAATCAGAAAACGGGGGGGAGGGGGGCACGGGCAATACATGTCACCTCAATACGTGGACTCCCATGATCTGCTCGGAGAGAGAGAGAAAAGGAAATGTAATCATAGAGATAAGAGACACCTTTTCAGAAAATGAATCCGAAAAGAAAAGTAAAATGAGGCCTGTGGAGCAGGTCTGCGTGTGACTCCGGATCCCCCAACATCCAGTGCCACCACCAAAGATTCCTACGTGTAGCCCGTAGAACCCCAAAAGCAACGGGACGAGTTCTGGTCACATACTCGCTCAAAATGACGTCCTGGAATTCTCCTGGAACTCCCTCCCCTCTCAGCCTCTCAAGGTTTCCTCCAGCGTGTCGGTTCCCACAGACCAGACCTTTGGTCTGACACCTGACAGTCCAGATGCCACGCATGCTGCCGCGTGGCGGCGGTGTCACGGCTCGGGACAAGAGGAGGCCCCACGGTGCGGGCTGGGGCGCCAGGCACCGCGACGGGCGCTGAGGGTGGGGGTGATCCCCCGGACCGCCGCCGCGCTCCCAGAAAGGGGACAGAACAAGAGGCAAAAAACAAAAAAAACAAAAGCCTACGGCACCCGGTATTCCCGGGCGGTCTCCCATCCAAGTACTAACCAGGCCCGACCCTGCTTAGCTTCGGAGATCAGACGAGACCGGGCGCGTTCAGGCCGGCTTGGCCGGAGACGGTGGAGGGCGCCCCTGCCCCGCTCAAGAAGCCGAGCCTCTCTGCGCTTCCCCTCGCCGGCCGGGTCCGGCGGGCTCCGCGGGACTGGGGAGAGGGGCGGGGCGGCGTGGGGGGCTGTCCACACACACACACACACACACGCGTGCGCGCGCGCGCGAGATGGGCCTCCACGGGTGGACCCGCCAAGGTGGAGACCTTCCAGCCCCCCTCCTCTCCTCGCCTCGCCTCCTTCACCTACCCGCCCCCCACCCCCAGCGCGCCGCCGCTGCTGACTGCGCACGCGCGCGCGGGGCGCTCGACCTTTGCCCCCAGCCAGGGGCCGCCCTCCCCCACAAACCCTTTCAGCTGTGCCCCCCGCCCTGTGCGTGGGCTGCCGCCTATTCCCCAGGGCCAGGGCTGGGGCACAGCGCATGGGGGAGGGGAGCGAGTGTAGGGGCGTCTCTCGGGATGTGTCCCATGGGTGGGGTGGGGTGGGGTGGGGTGGGGTGGGGTGGGGTGGTTTGGGGGGCTCTGAAGAAATCAATCCCCTCTGTCTCCTCCCTCTGGAAAACCCCCAAGCCCTTGGAGAACTGCGGGCACCGCTACCGTGGGGGCCGGACCCTGCTCTGTGTCCTTCTCTGGCCCGGTCCAAGGGGCCTGGGCCTGGCCCGGGGTGGATTGGACCCCAACCACCCCGGGGTGTGGACTTGCTAAAAATCGGCGATGAGCTATTGGATTCGAGCTTCATCTGGGTCATTTCACTAATGAATGCTCCGAAAAGAGTTTCCTAATACATCTGTGAGGGTGGCAACTGAAAGAGAAATTTAAAGCTGACAGAATAGGCGAGGAAAGGCACAGGAGATTTCCAAACCCAGTAAGGAAGCCTTTCCCGAAATGGAAGAAAGAAAGGAGCAAATGAAAACACCGGTAGCCCGCCGGGGTCAGAGTCTGCTCCTTAGAGAAAGTACCCTGACCAGGTTCACCCGTGGGTGGGTGGCGAGCTAGCGGCATTCAGAAGAGCGAGGCCCGCAGTCTGTGCAGAAGACACCTGCACTCGGGCGTGTGTGGCGGCACGATTCACAAGCAGCTCAGATGTTAAACCAAGGAGAAGCCAGGGAGTTCCCAACGCCCCAGGTGTCCTCAGCCCACGACTGGCTGCTGTGAAAATGCGAAGCCCGGGTCCCGGTCTCAGAGCAGGACAACCAGGAGGTGTGATGTACACCCCGGGGTTCCCAGGAGGATCAGGCTGAAGCTTGGACTTGGCCTCAAAGTGTCCCCTCGCCTGGCCACCCCCTTCCCCTTCCTGCTCCTCTACTCCTGGTGCCCCTCCACCCAGGGGCCAGACCTTAAACAGTCACCCGCAAGAGAATCCTGGTCCCAAAGAAGCCTTCTGGGGGACCCGTGCTGAGAGAGGTTGTGGGCATGGCCCGCTGGGGCTCTGCCCGACCCAGGTCTGGGAGATGCAACCTCCCAGCTCTGGGTCCCTGCAGGAAGTGTCGGCAAGAACAGGGCCAGTCCTCCAAAGGCCCAGGTGCAGGGAGCCCAGGCCAAGCAGCCTGTGGAAGAAGCCACATGCCGTGCCACCCCGGGAACACGACTGTAGGTCACGGCCCCTGCCACCTCCTCCTCCTCCTCCTCCTCCTCCTGCTCCTCCTCCTCTCCCCGACATGGAGCAGGGCTCAGAGACACCTCAGACGCTGCTAGCAAAGTCCAAAGGGCATCGGTTGCTCCTCCAAAGCGCACCCCCGACCCCCAGCAGGCCGCGTTGTCCAGCCAGCCCCTGGGCCTCCCCGGGGTGCCCGGCACAAAAGTGCAGACACCCACCTGACTGGCAATATCAGCTTGAGGACGTTTCTGCCACTCTAAGGACCCGCAGGCCAGCTGGGCCTCCGGGCAGGCAGGACAGAGAGCCCCGGAATCCGACGCGGCGGAGAGCTGGGTGTACGTCCCCACCAGGAGGCGGTCCCCACCTCCACGGCTCTCCCCTCGCGGGGAGCGGCAGCCGCAGGGCCTCAGAGAAGACACCAGGCTGGGCCCCCGCGGCACAGTGGGGGCACGTGCCCCGCGCGAGACTGCTGCGGCCGCCCTGCTGCCGGGTTCCTGGAGGGCTTCCTGGAAGCAGCGTCCACACCAAGCCCTTGGAAGGCCCAGGCGACGGAGGAGCCCGAGGTGGGGAGGAGCGAGTCAGGCAGGGGCCAAGGTGATGGGCCGGGCGGGGAGGAGCGTGTCACGCAGGGGCAGAGGACGGTGACAGGCCGGGCGGGAAGGAGCCGGTCAGGCAGGGGACCAGGACAGTGACGGGCCTGGCGGGGGAGGAGCGCCTCAGGCTGGGGCAGAGGAGACTGGGCTGGGTAGGGGTCAGGGTTACAGTTAGGGCGCCATTCACAATCGCAAAGATGTGGAAGCGCCCCGAGTGCCCATCGATCCACGGGTGCATTAATGAAATGTGGCGCGTGGACACCACGGAGTGCCGTTCAGCTATGAGGAACAGCGGTGAGAGGGCACCTCTCGTGTTCTCCCGGCCAGAGCTGGAACCCGTTCCAGTAAGCCAAGTGTCCCAAGAACGGACACAAGAGCGCCACGTGCGCGCGCTCGCCGGCAGATTGGTAGGAACCGATGGACACCTAAGTGGACACAGAGGAATCGCCTTCATCGGGTGGGTGTCGGGCGGGCGTGGGGAGGGGATGGGCGTGCACATCCATTAGGAATGGGGTGGGTGCGCACCAACCGGGGCATGGGCGCACTTGAAGCTCTGACCCGAGGGGGGAGGCGGGGACAGGGCGATGCAGCTGACCTTAACATTGGTACCCCCACCATACGCTGGGAGAAAATGAGAAATAAATGAATCAGAAAACGGGGGGGAGGGGGGCACGGGCAATACATGTCACCTCAATACGTGGACTCCCATGATCTGCTCGGAGAGAGAGAGAAAAGGAAATGTAATCATAGAGATAAGAGACACCTTTTCAGAAAATGAATCCGAAAAGAAAAGTAAAATGAGGCCTGTGGAGCAGGTCTGCGTGTGACTCCGGATCCCCCAACATCCAGTGCCACCACCAAAGATTCCTACGTGTAGCCCGTAGAACCCCAAAAGCAACGGGACGAGTTCTGGTCACATACTCGCTCAAAATGACGTCCTGGAATTCTCCTGGAACTCCCTCCCCTCTCAGCCTCTCAAGGTTTCCTCCAGCGTGTCGGTTCCCACAGACCAGACCTTTGGTCTGACACCTGACAGTCCAGATGCCACGCATGCTGCCGCGTGGCGGCGGTGTCACGGCTCGGGACAAGAGGAGGCCCCACGGTGCGGGCTGGGGCGCCAGGCACCGCGACGGGCGCTGAGGGTGGGGGTGATCCCCCGGACCGCCGCCGCGCTCCCAGAAAGGGGACAGAACAAGAGGCAAAAAACAAAAAAAACAAAAGCCTACGGCACCCGGTATTCCCGGGCGGTCTCCCATCCAAGTACTAACCAGGCCCGACCCTGCTTAGCTTCGGAGATCAGACGAGACCGGGCGCGTTCAGGCCGGCTTGGCCGGAGACGGTGGAGGGCGCCCCTGCCCCGCTCAAGAAGCCGAGCCTCTCTGCGCTTCCCCTCGCCGGCCGGGTCCGGCGGGCTCCGCGGGACTGGGGAGAGGGGCGGGGCGGCGTGGGGGGCTGTCCACACACACACACACACACACGCGTGCGCGCGCGCGCGAGATGGGCCTCCACGGGTGGACCCGCCAAGGTGGAGACCTTCCAGCCCCCCTCCTCTCCTCGCCTCGCCTCCTTCACCTACCCGCCCCCCACCCCCAGCGCGCCGCCGCTGCTGACTGCGCACGCGCGCGCGGGGCGCTCGACCTTTGCCCCCAGCCAGGGGCCGCCCTCCCCCACAAACCCTTTCAGCTGTGCCCCCCGCCCTGTGCGTGGGCTGCCGCCTATTCCCCAGGGCCAGGGCTGGGGCACAGCGCATGGGGGAGGGGAGCGAGTGTAGGGGCGTCTCTCGGGATGTGTCCCATGGGTGGGGTGGGGTGGGGTGGGGTGGGGTGGGGTGGGGTGGTTTGGGGGGCTCTGAAGAAATCAATCCCCTCTGTCTCCTCCCTCTGGAAAACCCCCAAGCCCTTGGAGAACTGCGGGCACCGCTACCGTGGGGGCCGGACCCTGCTCTGTGTCCTTCTCTGGCCCGGTCCAAGGGGCCTGGGCCTGGCCCGGGGTGGATTGGACCCCAACCACCCCGGGGTGTGGACTTGCTAAAAATCGGCGATTAGCTATTGGATTCGAGCTTCATCTGGGTCATTTCACTAATGAATGCACCGAAAAGAGTTTCCTAATACATCTGTGAGGGTGGCAACTGAAAGAGAAATTTAAAGCTGACAGAATAGGCGAGGAAAGGCACAGGAGATTTCCAAACCCAGTAAGGAAGCCTTTCCCAAAATGGAAGAAAGAAAGGAGCAAATGAAAACACCGGTAGCCCGCCGGGGTCAGAGTCTGCTCATTAGAGAAAGTACCCTGACCAGGTTCACCCGTGGGTGGGTGGCGAGCTAGCGGCATTCAGAAGAGCGAGGCCCACAGTCTGTGCAGAAGACACCTGCACTCGGGCGTGTGTGGCGGCTCGATTCACAAGCAGCTCAGATGTTAAACCAAGGAGAAGCCAGGGAGTTCCCAACGCCCCAGGTGTCCTCAGCCCACGACTGGCTGCTGTGAAAATGCGAAGCCCGGGTCCCGGTCTCAGAGCAGGACAACCAGGAGGTGTGATGTACACCCCGGGGTTCCCAGGAGGATCAGGCTGAAGCTTGGACTTGGCCTCAAAGTGTCCCCTCGCCTGGCCACCCCCTTCCCCTTCCTGCTCCTCTACTCCTGGTGCCCCTCCACCCAGGGGCCAGACCTTAAACAGTCACCCGCAAGAGAATCCTGGTCCCAAAGAAGCCTTCTGGGGGACCCGTGCTGAGAGAGGTTGTGGGCATGGCCCGCTGGGGCTCTGCCCGACCCAGGTCTGGGAGATGCAACCTCCCAGCTCTGGGTCCCTGCAGGAAGTGTCGGCAAGAACAGGGCCAGTCCTCCAAAGGCCCAGGTGCAGGGAGCCCAGGCCAAGCAGCCTGTGGAAGAAGCCACATGCCGTGCCACCCCGGGAACACGACTGTAGGTCACGGCCCCTGCCACCTCCTCCTCCTCCTCCTCCTCCTCCTGCTCCTCCTCCTCTCCCCGACATGGAGCAGGGCTCAGAGACACCTCAGACGCTGCTAGCAAAGTCCAAAGGGCATCGGTTGCTCCTCCAAAGCGCACCCCCGACCCCCAGCAGGCCGCGTTGTCCAGCCAGCCCCTGGGCCTCCCCGGGGTGCCCGGCACAAAAGTGCAGACACCCACCTGACTGGCAATATCAGCTTGAGGACGTTTCTGCCACTCTAAGGACCCGCAGGCCAGCTGGGCCTCCGGGCAGGCAGGACAGAGAGCCCCGGAATCCGACGCGGCGGAGAGCTGGGTGTACGTCCCCACCAGGAGGCGGTCCCCACCTCCACGGCTCTCCCCTCGCGGGGAGCGGCAGCCGCAGGGCCTCAGAGAAGACACCAGGCTGGGCCCCCGCGGCACAGTGGGGGCACGTGCCCCGCGCGAGACTGCTGCGGCCGCCCTGCTGCCGGGTTCCTGGAGGGCTTCCTGGAAGCAGCGTCCACACCAAGCCCTTGGAAGGCCCAGGCGACGGAGGAGCCCGAGGTGGGGAGGAGCGAGTCAGGCAGGGGCCAAGGTGATGGGCCGGGCGGGGAGGAGCGTGTCACGCAGGGGCAGAGGACGGTGACAGGCCGGGCGGGAAGGAGCCGGTCAGGCAGGGGACCAGGACAGTGACGGGCCTGGCGGGGGAGGAGCGCCTCAGGCTGGGGCAGAGGAGACTGGGCTGGGTAGGGGTCAGGGTTACAGTTAGGGCGCCATTCACAATCGCAAAGATGTGGAAGCGCCCCGAGTGCCCATCGATCCACGGGTGCATTAATGAAATGTGGCGCGTGGACACCACGGAGTGCCGTTCAGCTATGAGGAACAGCGGTGAGAGGGCACCTCTCGTGTTCTCCCGGCCAGAGCTGGAACCCGTTCCAGTAAGCCAAGTGTCCCAAGAACGGACACAAGAGCGCCACGTGCGCGCGCTCGCCGGCAGATTGGTAGGAACCGATGGACACCTAAGTGGACACAGAGGAATCGCCTTCATCGGGTGGGTGTCGGGCGGGCGTGGGGAGGGGATGGGCGTGCACATCCATTAGGAATGGGGTGGGTGCGCACCAACCGGGGCATGGGCGCACTTGAAGCTCTGACCCGAGGGGGGAGGCGGGGACAGGGCGATGCAGCTGACCTTAACATTGGTACCCCCACCATACGCTGGGAGAAAATGAGAAATAAATGAATCAGAAAACGGGGGGGAGGGGGGCACGGGCAATACATGTCACCTCAATACGTGGACTCCCATGATCTGCTCGGAGAGAGAGAGAAAAGGAAATGTAATCATAGAGATAAGAGACACCTTTTCAGAAAATGAATCCGAAAAGAAAAGTAAAATGAGGCCTGTGGAGCAGGTCTGCGTGTGACTCCGGATCCCCCAACATCCAGTGCCACCACCAAAGATTCCTACGTGTAGCCCGTAGAACCCCAAAAGCAACGGGACGAGTTCTGGTCACATACTCGCTCAAAATGACGTCCTGGAATTCTCCTGGAACTCCCTCCCCTCTCAGCCTCTCAAGGTTTCCTCCAGCGTGTCGGTTCCCACAGACCAGACCTTTGGTCTGACACCTGACAGTCCAGATGCCACGCATGCTGCCGCGTGGCGGCGGTGTCACGGCTCGGGACAAGAGGAGGCCCCACGGTGCGGGCTGGGGCGCCAGGCACCGCGACGGGCGCTGAGGGTGGGGGTGATCCCCCGGACCGCCGCCGCGCTCCCAGAAAGGGGACAGAACAAGAGGCAAAAAACAAAAAAAACAAAAGCCTACGGCACCCGGTATTCCCGGGCGGTCTCCCATCCAAGTACTAACCAGGCCCGACCCTGCTTAGCTTCGGAGATCAGACGAGACCGGGCGCGTTCAGGCCGGCTTGGCCGGAGACGGTGGAGGGCGCCCCTGCCCCGCTCAAGAAGCCGAGCCTCTCTGCGCTTCCCCTCGCCGGCCGGGTCCGGCGGGCTCCGCGGGACTGGGGAGAGGGGCGGGGCGGCGTGGGGGGCTGTCCACACACACACACACACACACGCGTGCGCGCGCGCGCGAGATGGGCCTCCACGGGTGGACCCGCCAAGGTGGAGACCTTCCAGCCCCCCTCCTCTCCTCGCCTCGCCTCCTTCACCTACCCGCCCCCCACCCCCAGCGCGCCGCCGCTGCTGACTGCGCACGCGCGCGCGGGGCGCTCGACCTTTGCCCCCAGCCAGGGGCCGCCCTCCCCCACAAACCCTTTCAGCTGTGCCCCCCGCCCTGTGCGTGGGCTGCCGCCTATTCCCCAGGGCCAGGGCTGGGGCACAGCGCATGGGGGAGGGGAGCGAGTGTAGGGGCGTCTCTCGGGATGTGTCCCATGGGTGGGGTGGGGTGGGGTGGGGTGGGGTGGGGTGGTTTGGGGGGCTCTGAAGAAATCAATCCCCTCTGTCTCCTCCCTCTGGAAAACCCCCAAGCCCTTGGAGAACTGCGGGCACCGCTACCGTGGGGGCCGGACCCTGCTCTGTGTCCTTCTCTGGCCCGGTCCAAGGGGCCTGGGCCTGGCCCGGGGTGGATTGGACCCCAACCACCCCGGGGTGTGGACTTGCTAAAAATCGGCGATTAGCTATTGGATTCGAGCTTCATCTGGGTCATTTCACTAATGAATGCACCGAAAAGAGTTTCCTAATACATCTGTGAGGGTGGCAACTGAAAGAGAAATTTAAAGCTGACAGAATAGGCGAGGAAAGGCACAGGAGATTTCCAAACCCAGTAAGGAAGCCTTTCCCGAAATGGAAGAAAGAAAGGAGCAAATGAAAACACCGGTAGCCCGCCGGGGTCAGAGTCTGCTCATTAGAGAAAGTACCCTGACCAGGTTCACCCGTGGGTGGGTGGCGAGCTAGCGGCATTCAGAAGAGCGAGGCCCACAGTCTGTGCAGAAGACACCTGCACTCGGGCGTGTGTGGCGGCTCGATTCACAAGCAGCTCAGATGTTAAACCAAGGAGAAGCCAGGGAGTTCCCAACGCCCCAGGTGTCCTCAGCCCACGACTGGCTGCTGTGAAAATGCGAAGCCCGGGTCCCGGTCTCAGAGCAGGACAACCAGGAGGTGTGATGTACACCCCGGGGTTCCCAGGAGGATCAGGCTGAAGCTTGGACTTGGCCTCAAAGTGTCCCCTCGCCTGGCCACCCCCTTCCCCTTCCTGCTCCTCTACTCCTGGTGCCCCTCCACCCAGGGGCCAGACCTTAAACAGTCACCCGCAAGAGAATCCTGGTCCCAAAGAAGCCTTCTGGGGGACCCGTGCTGAGAGAGGTTGTGGGCATGGCCCGCTGGGGCTCTGCCCGACCCAGGTCTGGGAGATGCAACCTCCCAGCTCTGGGTCCCTGCAGGAAGTGTCGGCAAGAACAGGGCCAGTCCTCCAAAGGCCCAGGTGCAGGGAGCCCAGGCCAAGCAGCCTGTGGAAGAAGCCACATGCCGTGCCACCCCGGGAACACGACTGTAGGTCACGGCCCCTGCCACCTCCTCCTCCTCCTCCTCCTCCTCCTGCTCCTCCTCCTCTCCCCGACATGGAGCAGGGCTCAGAGACACCTCAGACGCTGCTAGCAAAGTCCAAAGGGCATCGGTTGCTCCTCCAAAGCGCACCCCCGACCCCCAGCAGGCCGCGTTGTCCAGCCAGCCCCTGGGCCTCCCCGGGGTGCCCGGCACAAAAGTGCAGACACCCACCTGACTGGCAATATCAGCTTGAGGACGTTTCTGCCACTCTAAGGACCCGCAGGCCAGCTGGGCCTCCGGGCAGGCAGGACAGAGAGCCCCGGAATCCGACGCGGCGGAGAGCTGGGTGTACGTCCCCACCAGGAGGCGGTCCCCACCTCCACGGCTCTCCCCTCGCGGGGAGCGGCAGCCGCAGGGCCTCAGAGAAGACACCAGGCTGGGCCCCCGCGGCACAGTGGGGGCACGTGCCCCGCGCGAGACTGCTGCGGCCGCCCTGCTGCCGGGTTCCTGGAGGGCTTCCTGGAAGCAGCGTCCACACCAAGCCCTTGGAAGGCCCAGGCGACGGAGGAGCCCGAGGTGGGGAGGAGCGAGTCAGGCAGGGGCCAAGGTGATGGGCCGGGCGGGGAGGAGCGTGTCACGCAGGGGCAGAGGACGGTGACAGGCCGGGCGGGAAGGAGCCGGTCAGGCAGGGGACCAGGACAGTGACGGGCCTGGCGGGGGAGGAGCGCCTCAGGCTGGGGCAGAGGAGACTGGGCTGGGTAGGGGTCAGGGTTACAGTTAGGGCGCCATTCACAATCGCAAAGATGTGGAAGCGCCCCGAGTGCCCATCGATCCACGGGTGCATTAATGAAATGTGGCGCGTGGACACCACGGAGTGCCGTTCAGCTATGAGGAACAGCGGTGAGAGGGCACCTCTCGTGTTCTCCCGGCCAGAGCTGGAACCCGTTCCAGTAAGCCAAGTGTCCCAAGAACGGACACAAGAGCGCCACGTGCGCGCGCTCGCCGGCAGATTGGTAGGAACCGATGGACACCTAAGTGGACACAGAGGAATCGCCTTCATCGGGTGGGTGTCGGGCGGGCGTGGGGAGGGGATGGGCGTGCACATCCATTAGGAATGGGGTGGGTGCGCACCAACCGGGGCATGGGCGCACTTGAAGCTCTGACCCGAGGGGGGAGGCGGGGACAGGGCGATGCAGCTGACCTTAACATTGGTACCCCCACCATACGCTGGGAGAAAATGAGAAATAAATGAATCAGAAAACGGGGGGGAGGGGGGCACGGGCAATACATGTCACCTCAATACGTGGACTCCCATGATCTGCTCGGAGAGAGAGAGAAAAGGAAATGTAATCATAGAGATAAGAGACACCTTTTCAGAAAATGAATCCGAAAAGAAAAGTAAAATGAGGCCTGTGGAGCAGGTCTGCGTGTGACTCCGGATCCCCCAACATCCAGTGCCACCACCAAAGATTCCTACGTGTAGCCCGTAGAACCCCAAAAGCAACGGGACGAGTTCTGGTCACATACTCGCTCAAAATGACGTCCTGGAATTCTCCTGGAACTCCCTCCCCTCTCAGCCTCTCAAGGTTTCCTCCAGCGTGTCGGTTCCCACAGACCAGACCTTTGGTCTGACACCTGACAGTCCAGATGCCACGCATGCTGCCGCGTGGCGGCGGTGTCACGGCTCGGGACAAGAGGAGGCCCCACGGTGCGGGCTGGGGCGCCAGGCACCGCGACGGGCGCTGAGGGTGGGGGTGATCCCCCGGACCGCCGCCGCGCTCCCAGAAAGGGGACAGAACAAGAGGCAAAAAACAAAAAAAACAAAAGCCTACGGCACCCGGTATTCCCGGGCGGTCTCCCATCCAAGTACTAACCAGGCCCGACCCTGCTTAGCTTCGGAGATCAGACGAGACCGGGCGCGTTCAGGCCGGCTTGGCCGGAGACGGTGGAGGGCGCCCCTGCCCCGCTCAAGAAGCCGAGCCTCTCTGCGCTTCCCCTCGCCGGCCGGGTCCGGCGGGCTCCGCGGGACTGGGGAGAGGGGCGGGGCGGCGTGGGGGGCTGTCCACACACACACACACACACACGCGTGCGCGCGCGCGCGAGATGGGCCTCCACGGGTGGACCCGCCAAGGTGGAGACCTTCCAGCCCCCCTCCTCTCCTCGCCTCGCCTCCTTCACCTACCCGCCCCCCACCCCCAGCGCGCCGCCGCTGCTGACTGCGCACGCGCGCGCGGGGCGCTCGACCTTTGCCCCCAGCCAGGGGCCGCCCTCCCCCACAAACCCTTTCAGCTGTGCCCCCCGCCCTGTGCGTGGGCTGCCGCCTATTCCCCAGGGCCAGGGCTGGGGCACAGCGCATGGGGGAGGGGAGCGAGTGTAGGGGCGTCTCTCGGGATGTGTCCCATGGGTGGGGTGGGGTGGGGTGGGGTGGGGTGGGGTGGGGTGGTTTGGGGGGCTCTGAAGAAATCAATCCCCTCTGTCTCCTCCCTCTGGAAAACCCCCAAGCCCTTGGAGAACTGCGGGCACCGCTACCGTGGGGGCCGGACCCTGCTCTGTGTCCTTCTCTGGCCCGGTCCAAGGGGCCTGGGCCTGGCCCGGGGTGGATTGGACCCCAACCACCCCGGGGTGTGGACTTGCTAAAAATCGGCGATTAGCTATTGGATTCGAGCTTCATCTGGGTCATTTCACTAATGAATGCACCGAAAAGAGTTTCCTAATACATCTGTGAGGGTGGCAACTGAAAGAGAAATTTAAAGCTGACAGAATAGGCGAGGAAAGGCACAGGAGATTTCCAAACCCAGTAAGGAAGCCTTTCCCGAAATGGAAGAAAGAAAGGAGCAAATGAAAACACCGGTAGCCCGCCGGGGTCAGAGTCTGCTCATTAGAGAAAGTACCCTGACCAGGTTCACCCGTGGGTGGGTGGCGAGCTAGCGGCATTCAGAAGAGCGAGGCCCACAGTCTGTGCAGAAGACACCTGCACTCGGGCGTGTGTGGCGGCTCGATTCACAAGCAGCTCAGATGTTAAACCAAGGAGAAGCCAGGGAGTTCCCAACGCCCCAGGTGTCCTCAGCCCACGACTGGCTGCTGTGAAAATGCGAAGCCCGGGTCCCGGTCTCAGAGCAGGACAACCAGGAGGTGTGATGTACACCCCGGGGTTCCCAGGAGGATCAGGCTGAAGCTTGGACTTGGCCTCAAAGTGTCCCCTCGCCTGGCCACCCCCTTCCCCTTCCTGCTCCTCTACTCCTGGTGCCCCTCCACCCAGGGGCCAGACCTTAAACAGTCACCCGCAAGAGAATCCTGGTCCCAAAGAAGCCTTCTGGGGGACCCGTGCTGAGAGAGGTTGTGGGCATGGCCCGCTGGGGCTCTGCCCGACCCAGGTCTGGGAGATGCAACCTCCCAGCTCTGGGTCCCTGCAGGAAGTGTCGGCAAGAACAGGGCCAGTCCTCCAAAGGCCCAGGTGCAGGGAGCCCAGGCCAAGCAGCCTGTGGAAGAAGCCACATGCCGTGCCACCCCGGGAACACGACTGTAGGTCACGGCCCCTGCCACCTCCTCCTCCTCCTCCTCCTCCTCCTGCTCCTCCTCCTCTCCCCGACATGGAGCAGGGCTCAGAGACACCTCAGACGCTGCTAGCAAAGTCCAAAGGGCATCGGTTGCTCCTCCAAAGCGCACCCCCGACCCCCAGCAGGCCGCGTTGTCCAGCCAGCCCCTGGGCCTCCCCGGGGTGCCCGGCACAAAAGTGCAGACACCCACCTGACTGGCAATATCAGCTTGAGGACGTTTCTGCCACTCTAAGGACCCGCAGGCCAGCTGGGCCTCCGGGCAGGCAGGACAGAGAGCCCCGGAATCCGACGCGGCGGAGAGCTGGGTGTACGTCCCCACCAGGAGGCGGTCCCCACCTCCACGGCTCTCCCCTCGCGGGGAGCGGCAGCCGCAGGGCCTCAGAGAAGACACCAGGCTGGGCCCCCGCGGCACAGTGGGGGCACGTGCCCCGCGCGAGACTGCTGCGGCCGCCCTGCTGCCGGGTTCCTGGAGGGCTTCCTGGAAGCAGCGTCCACACCAAGCCCTTGGAAGGCCCAGGCGACGGAGGAGCCCGAGGTGGGGAGGAGCGAGTCAGGCAGGGGCCAAGGTGATGGGCCGGGCGGGGAGGAGCGTGTCACGCAGGGGCAGAGGACGGTGACAGGCCGGGCGGGAAGGAGCCGGTCAGGCAGGGGACCAGGACAGTGACGGGCCTGGCGGGGGAGGAGCGCCTCAGGCTGGGGCAGAGGAGACTGGGCTGGGTAGGGGTCAGGGTTACAGTTAGGGCGCCATTCACAATCGCAAAGATGTGGAAGCGCCCCGAGTGCCCATCGATCCACGGGTGCATTAATGAAATGTGGCGCGTGGACACCACGGAGTGCCGTTCAGCTATGAGGAACAGCGGTGAGAGGGCACCTCTCGTGTTCTCCCGGCCAGAGCTGGAACCCGTTCCAGTAAGCCAAGTGTCCCAAGAACGGACACAAGAGCGCCACGTGCGCGCGCTCGCCGGCAGATTGGTAGGAACCGATGGACACCTAAGTGGACACAGAGGAATCGCCTTCATCGGGTGGGTGTCGGGCGGGCGTGGGGAGGGGATGGGCGTGCACATCCATTAGGAATGGGGTGGGTGCGCACCAACCGGGGCATGGGCGCACTTGAAGCTCTGACCCGAGGGGGGAGGCGGGGACAGGGCGATGCAGCTGACCTTAACATTGGTACCCCCACCATACGCTGGGAGAAAATGAGAAATAAATGAATCAGAAAACGGGGGGGAGGGGGGCACGGGCAATACATGTCACCTCAATACGTGGACTCCCATGATCTGCTCGGAGAGAGAGAGAAAAGGAAATGTAATCATAGAGATAAGAGACACCTTTTCAGAAAATGAATCCGAAAAGAAAAGTAAAATGAGGCCTGTGGAGCAGGTCTGCGTGTGACTCCGGATCCCCCAACATCCAGTGCCACCACCAAAGATTCCTACGTGTAGCCCGTAGAACCCCAAAAGCAACGGGACGAGTTCTGGTCACATACTCGCTCAAAATGACGTCCTGGAATTCTCCTGGAACTCCCTCCCCTCTCAGCCTCTCAAGGTTTCCTCCAGCGTGTCGGTTCCCACAGACCAGACCTTTGGTCTGACACCTGACAGTCCAGATGCCACGCATGCTGCCGCGTGGCGGCGGTGTCACGGCTCGGGACAAGAGGAGGCCCCACGGTGCGGGCTGGGGCGCCAGGCACCGCGACGGGCGCTGAGGGTGGGGGTGATCCCCCGGACCGCCGCCGCGCTCCCAGAAAGGGGACAGAACAAGAGGCAAAAAACAAAAAAAACAAAAGCCTACGGCACCCGGTATTCCCGGGCGGTCTCCCATCCAAGTACTAACCAGGCCCGACCCTGCTTAGCTTCGGAGATCAGACGAGACCGGGCGCGTTCAGGCCGGCTTGGCCGGAGACGGTGGAGGGCGCCCCTGCCCCGCTCAAGAAGCCGAGCCTCTCTGCGCTTCCCCTCGCCGGCCGGGTCCGGCGGGCTCCGCGGGACTGGGGAGAGGGGCGGGGCGGCGTGGGGGGCTGTCCACACACACACACACACACACGCGTGCGCGCGCGCGCGAGATGGGCCTCCACGGGTGGACCCGCCAAGGTGGAGACCTTCCAGCCCCCCTCCTCTCCTCGCCTCGCCTCCTTCACCTACCCGCCCCCCACCCCCAGCGCGCCGCCGCTGCTGACTGCGCACGCGCGCGCGGGGCGCTCGACCTTTGCCCCCAGCCAGGGGCCGCCCTCCCCCACAAACCCTTTCAGCTGTGCCCCCCGCCCTGTGCGTGGGCTGCCGCCTATTCCCCAGGGCCAGGGCTGGGGCACAGCGCATGGGGGAGGGGAGCGAGTGTAGGGGCGTCTCTCGGGATGTGTCCCATGGGTGGGGTGGGGTGGGGTGGGGTGGGGTGGGGTGGGGTGGTTTGGGGGGCTCTGAAGAAATCAATCCCCTCTGTCTCCTCCCTCTGGAAAACCCCCAAGCCCTTGGAGAACTGCGGGCACCGCTACCGTGGGGGCCGGACCCTGCTCTGTGTCCTTCTCTGGCCCGGTCCAAGGGGCCTGGGCCTGGCCCGGGGTGGATTGGACCCCAACCACCCCGGGGTGTGGACTTGCTAAAAATCGGCGATGAGCTATTGGATTCGAGCTTCATCTGGGTCATTTCACTAATGAATGCACCGAAAAGAGTTTCCTAATACATCTGTGAGGGTGGCAACTGAAAGAGAAATTTAAAGCTGACAGAATAGGCGAGGAAAGGCACAGGAGATTTCCAAACCCAGTAAGGAAGCCTTTCCCGAAATGGAAGAAAGAAAGGAGCAAATGAAAACACCGGTAGCCCGCCGGGGTCAGAGTCTGCTCATTAGAGAAAGTACCCTGACCAGGTTCACCCGTGGGTGGGTGGCGAGCTAGCGGCATTCAGAAGAGCGAGGCCCACAGTCTGTGCAGAAGACACCTGCACTCGGGCGTGTGTGGCGGCTCGATTCACAAGCAGCTCAGATGTTAAACCAAGGAGAAGCCAGGGAGTTCCCAACGCCCCAGGTGTCCTCAGCCCACGACTGGCTGCTGTGAAAATGCGAAGCCCGGGTCCCGGTCTCAGAGCAGGACAACCAGGAGGTGTGATGTACACCCCGGGGTTCCCAGGAGGATCAGGCTGAAGCTTGGACTTGGCCTCAAAGTGTCCCCTCGCCTGGCCACCCCCTTCCCCTTCCTGCTCCTCTACTCCTGGTGCCCCTCCACCCAGGGGCCAGACCTTAAACAGTCACCCGCAAGAGAATCCTGGTCCCAAAGAAGCCTTCTGGGGGACCCGTGCTGAGAGAGGTTGTGGGCATGGCCCGCTGGGGCTCTGCCCGACCCAGGTCTGGGAGATGCAACCTCCCAGCTCTGGGTCCCTGCAGGAAGTGTCGGCAAGAACAGGGCCAGTCCTCCAAAGGCCCAGGTGCAGGGAGCCCAGGCCAAGCAGCCTGTGGAAGAAGCCACATGCCGTGCCACCCCGGGAACACGACTGTAGGTCACGGCCCCTGCCACCTCCTCCTCCTCCTCCTCCTCCTCCTGCTCCTCCTCCTCTCCCCGACATGGAGCAGGGCTCAGAGACACCTCAGACGCTGCTAGCAAAGTCCAAAGGGCATCGGTTGCTCCTCCAAAGCGCACCCCCGACCCCCAGCAGGCCGCGTTGTCCAGCCAGCCCCTGGGCCTCCCCGGGGTGCCCGGCACAAAAGTGCAGACACCCACCTGACTGGCAATATCAGCTTGAGGACGTTTCTGCCACTCTAAGGACCCGCAGGCCAGCTGGGCCTCCGGGCAGGCAGGACAGAGAGCCCCGGAATCCGACGCGGCGGAGAGCTGGGTGTACGTCCCCACCAGGAGGCGGTCCCCACCTCCACGGCTCTCCCCTCGCGGGGAGCGGCAGCCGCAGGGCCTCAGAGAAGACACCAGGCTGGGCCCCCGCGGCACAGTGGGGGCACGTGCCCCGCGCGAGACTGCTGCGGCCGCCCTGCTGCCGGGTTCCTGGAGGGCTTCCTGGAAGCAGCGTCCACACCAAGCCCTTGGAAGGCCCAGGCGACGGAGGAGCCCGAGGTGGGGAGGAGCGAGTCAGGCAGGGGCCAAGGTGATGGGCCGGGCGGGGAGGAGCGTGTCACGCAGGGGCAGAGGACGGTGACAGGCCGGGCGGGAAGGAGCCGGTCAGGCAGGGGACCAGGACAGTGACGGGCCTGGCGGGGGAGGAGCGCCTCAGGCTGGGGCAGAGGAGACTGGGCTGGGTAGGGGTCAGGGTTACAGTTAGGGCGCCATTCACAATCGCAAAGATGTGGAAGCGCCCCGAGTGCCCATCGATCCACGGGTGCATTAATGAAATGTGGCGCGTGGACACCACGGAGTGCCGTTCAGCTATGAGGAACAGCGGTGAGAGGGCACCTCTCGTGTTCTCCCGGCCAGAGCTGGAACCCGTTCCAGTAAGCCAAGTGTCCCAAGAACGGACACAAGAGCGCCACGTGCGCGCGCTCGCCGGCAGATTGGTAGGAACCGATGGACACCTAAGTGGACACAGAGGAATCGCCTTCATCGGGTGGGTGTCGGGCGGGCGTGGGGAGGGGATGGGCGTGCACATCCATTAGGAATGGGGTGGGTGCGCACCAACCGGGGCATGGGCGCACTTGAAGCTCTGACCCGAGGGGGGAGGCGGGGACAGGGCGATGCAGCTGACCTTAACATTGGTACCCCCACCATACGCTGGGAGAAAATGAGAAATAAATGAATCAGAAAACGGGGGGGAGGGGGGCACGGGCAATACATGTCACCTCAATACGTGGACTCCCATGATCTGCTCGGAGAGAGAGAGAAAAGGAAATGTAATCATAGAGATAAGAGACACCTTTTCAGAAAATGAATCCGAAAAGAAAAGTAAAATGAGGCCTGTGGAGCAGGTCTGCGTGTGACTCCGGATCCCCCAACATCCAGTGCCACCACCAAAGATTCCTACGTGTAGCCCGTAGAACCCCAAAAGCAACGGGACGAGTTCTGGTCACATACTCGCTCAAAATGACGTCCTGGAATTCTCCTGGAACTCCCTCCCCTCTCAGCCTCTCAAGGTTTCCTCCAGCGTGTCGGTTCCCACAGACCAGACCTTTGGTCTGACACCTGACAGTCCAGATGCCACGCATGCTGCCGCGTGGCGGCGGTGTCACGGCTCGGGACAAGAGGAGGCCCCACGGTGCGGGCTGGGGCGCCAGGCACCGCGACGGGCGCTGAGGGTGGGGGTGATCCCCCGGACCGCCGCCGCGCTCCCAGAAAGGGGACAGAACAAGAGGCAAAAAACAAAAAAAACAAAAGCCTACGGCACCCGGTATTCCCGGGCGGTCTCCCATCCAAGTACTAACCAGGCCCGACCCTGCTTAGCTTCGGAGATCAGACGAGACCGGGCGCGTTCAGGCCGGCTTGGCCGGAGACGGTGGAGGGCGCCCCTGCCCCGCTCAAGAAGCCGAGCCTCTCTGCGCTTCCCCTCGCCGGCCGGGTCCGGCGGGCTCCGCGGGACTGGGGAGAGGGGCGGGGCGGCGTGGGGGGCTGTCCACACACACACACACACACACGCGTGCGCGCGCGCGCGAGATGGGCCTCCACGGGTGGACCCGCCAAGGTGGAGACCTTCCAGCCCCCCTCCTCTCCTCGCCTCGCCTCCTTCACCTACCCGCCCCCCACCCCCAGCGCGCCGCCGCTGCTGACTGCGCACGCGCGCGCGGGGCGCTCGACCTTTGCCCCCAGCCAGGGGCCGCCCTCCCCCACAAACCCTTTCAGCTGTGCCCCCCGCCCTGTGCGTGGGCTGCCGCCTATTCCCCAGGGCCAGGGCTGGGGCACAGCGCATGGGGGAGGGGAGCGAGTGTAGGGGCGTCTCTCGGGATGTGTCCCATGGGTGGGGTGGGGTGGGGTGGGGTGGGGTGGGGTGGGGTGGTTTGGGGGGCTCTGAAGAAATCAATCCCCTCTGTCTCCTCCCTCTGGAAAACCCCCAAGCCCTTGGAGAACTGCGGGCACCGCTACCGTGGGGGCCGGACCCTGCTCTGTGTCCTTCTCTGGCCCGGTCCAAGGGGCCTGGGCCTGGCCCGGGGTGGATTGGACCCCAACCACCCCGGGGTGTGGACTTGCTAAAAATCGGCGATGAGCTATTGGATTCGAGCTTCATCTGGGTCATTTCACTAATGAATGCACCGAAAAGAGTTTCCTAATACATCTGTGAGGGTGGCAACTGAAAGAGAAATTTAAAGCTGACAGAATAGGCGAGGAAAGGCACAGGAGATTTCCAAACCCAGTAAGGAAGCCTTTCCCGAAATGGAAGAAAGAAAGGAGCAAATGAAAACACCGGTAGCCCGCCGGGGTCAGAGTCTGCTCATTAGAGAAAGTACCCTGACCAGGTTCACCCGTGGGTGGGTGGCGAGCTAGCGGCATTCAGAAGAGCGAGGCCCACAGTCTGTGCAGAAGACACCTGCACTCGGGCGTGTGTGGCGGCTCGATTCACAAGCAGCTCAGATGTTAAACCAAGGAGAAGCCAGGGAGTTCCCAACGCCCCAGGTGTCCTCAGCCCACGACTGGCTGCTGTGAAAATGCGAAGCCCGGGTCCCGGTCTCAGAGCAGGACAACCAGGAGGTGTGATGTACACCCCGGGGTTCCCAGGAGGATCAGGCTGAAGCTTGGACTTGGCCTCAAAGTGTCCCCTCGCCTGGCCACCCCCTTCCCCTTCCTGCTCCTCTACTCCTGGTGCCCCTCCACCCAGGGGCCAGACCTTAAACAGTCACCCGCAAGAGAATCCTGGTCCCAAAGAAGCCTTCTGGGGGACCCGTGCTGAGAGAGGTTGTGGGCATGGCCCGCTGGGGCTCTGCCCGACCCAGGTCTGGGAGATGCAACCTCCCAGCTCTGGGTCCCTGCAGGAAGTGTCGGCAAGAACAGGGCCAGTCCTCCAAAGGCCCAGGTGCAGGGAGCCCAGGCCAAGCAGCCTGTGGAAGAAGCCACATGCCGTGCCACCCCGGGAACACGACTGTAGGTCACGGCCCCTGCCACCTCCTCCTCCTCCTCCTCCTCCTCCTGCTCCTCCTCCTCTCCCCGACATGGAGCAGGGCTCAGAGACACCTCAGACGCTGCTAGCAAAGTCCAAAGGGCATCGGTTGCTCCTCCAAAGCGCACCCCCGACCCCCAGCAGGCCGCGTTGTCCAGCCAGCCCCTGGGCCTCCCCGGGGTGCCCGGCACAAAAGTGCAGACACCCACCTGACTGGCAATATCAGCTTGAGGACGTTTCTGCCACTCTAAGGACCCGCAGGCCAGCTGGGCCTCCGGGCAGGCAGGACAGAGAGCCCCGGAATCCGACGCGGCGGAGAGCTGGGTGTACGTCCCCACCAGGAGGCGGTCCCCACCTCCACGGCTCTCCCCTCGCGGGGAGCGGCAGCCGCAGGGCCTCAGAGAAGACACCAGGCTGGGCCCCCGCGGCACAGTGGGGGCACGTGCCCCGCGCGAGACTGCTGCGGCCGCCCTGCTGCCGGGTTCCTGGAGGGCTTCCTGGAAGCAGCGTCCACACCAAGCCCTTGGAAGGCCCAGGCGACGGAGGAGCCCGAGGTGGGGAGGAGCGAGTCAGGCAGGGGCCAAGGTGATGGGCCGGGCGGGGAGGAGCGTGTCACGCAGGGGCAGAGGACGGTGACAGGCCGGGCGGGAAGGAGCCGGTCAGGCAGGGGACCAGGACAGTGACGGGCCTGGCGGGGGAGGAGCGCCTCAGGCTGGGGCAGAGGAGACTGGGCTGGGTAGGGGTCAGGGTTACAGTTAGGGCGCCATTCACAATCGCAAAGATGTGGAAGCGCCCCGAGTGCCCATCGATCCACGGGTGCATTAATGAAATGTGGCGCGTGGACACCACGGAGTGCCGTTCAGCTATGAGGAACAGCGGTGAGAGGGCACCTCTCGTGTTCTCCCGGCCAGAGCTGGAACCCGTTCCAGTAAGCCAAGTGTCCCAAGAACGGACACAAGAGCGCCACGTGCGCGCGCTCGCCGGCAGATTGGTAGGAACCGATGGACACCTAAGTGGACACAGAGGAATCGCCTTCATCGGGTGGGTGTCGGGCGGGCGTGGGGAGGGGATGGGCGTGCACATCCATTAGGAATGGGGTGGGTGCGCACCAACCGGGGCATGGGCGCACTTGAAGCTCTGACCCGAGGGGGGAGGCGGGGACAGGGCGATGCAGCTGACCTTAACATTGGTACCCCCACCATACGCTGGGAGAAAATGAGAAATAAATGAATCAGAAAACGGGGGGGAGGGGGGCACGGGCAATACATGTCACCTCAATACGTGGACTCCCATGATCTGCTCGGAGAGAGAGAGAAAAGGAAATGTAATCATAGAGATAAGAGACACCTTTTCAGAAAATGAATCCGAAAAGAAAAGTAAAATGAGGCCTGTGGAGCAGGTCTGCGTGTGACTCCGGATCCCCCAACATCCAGTGCCACCACCAAAGATTCCTACGTGTAGCCCGTAGAACCCCAAAAGCAACGGGACGAGTTCTGGTCACATACTCGCTCAAAATGACGTCCTGGAATTCTCCTGGAACTCCCTCCCCTCTCAGCCTCTCAAGGTTTCCTCCAGCGTGTCGGTTCCCACAGACCAGACCTTTGGTCTGACACCTGACAGTCCAGATGCCACGCATGCTGCCGCGTGGCGGCGGTGTCACGGCTCGGGACAAGAGGAGGCCCCACGGTGCGGGCTGGGGCGCCAGGCACCGCGACGGGCGCTGAGGGTGGGGGTGATCCCCCGGACCGCCGCCGCGCTCCCAGAAAGGGGACAGAACAAGAGGCAAAAAACAAAAAAAACAAAAGCCTACGGCACCCGGTATTCCCGGGCGGTCTCCCATCCAAGTACTAACCAGGCCCGACCCTGCTTAGCTTCGGAGATCAGACGAGACCGGGCGCGTTCAGGCCGGCTTGGCCGGAGACGGTGGAGGGCGCCCCTGCCCCGCTCAAGAAGCCGAGCCTCTCTGCGCTTCCCCTCGCCGGCCGGGTCCGGCGGGCTCCGCGGGACTGGGGAGAGGGGCGGGGCGGCGTGGGGGGCTGTCCACACACACACACACACACACGCGTGCGCGCGCGCGCGAGATGGGCCTCCACGGGTGGACCCGCCAAGGTGGAGACCTTCCAGCCCCCCTCCTCTCCTCGCCTCGCCTCCTTCACCTACCCGCCCCCCACCCCCAGCGCGCCGCCGCTGCTGACTGCGCACGCGCGCGCGGGGCGCTCGACCTTTGCCCCCAGCCAGGGGCCGCCCTCCCCCACAAACCCTTTCAGCTGTGCCCCCCGCCCTGTGCGTGGGCTGCCGCCTATTCCCCAGGGCCAGGGCTGGGGCACAGCGCATGGGGGAGGGGAGCGAGTGTAGGGGCGTCTCTCGGGATGTGTCCCATGGGTGGGGTGGGGTGGGGTGGGGTGGGGTGGGGTGGGGTGGTTTGGGGGGCTCTGAAGAAATCAATCCCCTCTGTCTCCTCCCTCTGGAAAACCCCCAAGCCCTTGGAGAACTGCGGGCACCGCTACCGTGGGGGCCGGACCCTGCTCTGTGTCCTTCTCTGGCCCGGTCCAAGGGGCCTGGGCCTGGCCCGGGGTGGATTGGACCCCAACCACCCCGGGGTGTGGACTTGCTAAAAATCGGCGATTAGCTATTGGATTCGAGCTTCATCTGGGTCATTTCACTAATGAATGCACCGAAAAGAGTTTCCTAATACATCTGTGAGGGTGGCAACTGAAAGAGAAATTTAAAGCTGACAGAATAGGCGAGGAAAGGCACAGGAGA